>NC_074666.1:52060422-52726851 GCF_029448725.1 Salvelinus fontinalis
AAAATATGTGAATATTCAGGGACAAATTTCACCAAAACACAAATGTTTGTTGCTAATGTGAGGACAAACTATGGTGTATAACCCCAAACTGATGCTGTATATGTATTTCAACGTTCATTACATCAAGTTGTTAGAGCTACAGTGACATCAAATTGTTACGAGTCTGTTGATATCTGGGCTTCTGGATTTGGCTCTTTCGTGCAGCAGTTTCTCATACAGTATGTCATCCTGACACCTGGACAGCACAGGTCTGAAAACATTGCAGAGATCCCTTTGTCACATCTGACTCTCTTTACAATACTCTTCTTCCATCCAAAGCCCAATCGATCCAGTGTAGCTTTCTGTCTGAAACCAGGCAAGAGTCGTTTCTAAATGAGGAGTACCATTTGTAATGCTCAGAAGAGTGGCCCAGACCCGCCAATGGCGAACACAGCAGCACTTTATGTTTTTTCTGTTGAGTTGAGTCAGGATCTGTCCAGTGGTAATGGGTTTTGAGTTGCCCCAGGACAACATACTAGCTCTTCTTCAGCAGAGACAATGACCAGTCTCAACGGGGGACTTCTTGTTAACTAGAGCGACAGTATTATGACTGAGAAAAAACCCATCCAGTCAGCAGACATTCTTTACTATTAGGACAAAACTATATTGTATAGTGACATTGACTAAACACTAACAATATATTAGCATTGTGCTGATATGTGGCTGAAACATACATTTTTATCACTGTTTATACTTGGCTCTAACATGCATCCTTCGTTCTGATCTTGTCCTGATCTTGTCCTTATCTTGTCCGTTTACATTTATAAGATCTGATAACAATCAGATCACAAAGCATCTTCTAATCGTCTACTGCTGCCTAAAACTGTGGGCTCAATCAGAATGTGACCAGGACAAAGGAATTCATGTTAGCACCAGGTATAAACGGGGCTTGAGTTACCATCCCTCAGTAACTGGCTAAGTAACGGCAAGATACGCCTGCCTCTAAATCTCACATTGTTAACAGAGCTACGCAGTTCTTTAAGCACTAAAAACCACGTAGTTGTCAGATATGAATTCATATAGGCTCAACTAAGAGTATTCAAATCAGCAGATATGTCAAATGTTTTATAAATATCAACAACACAAGAGGCCTAAATTAGAGGATAAATGTGTGCTGTTCTAAGATCTTTGTCAACCTAGGCAACCTTAAAGGCTTGTAGCTGTATCCGTGCTGGTTTATCTCTATGCAACACATTCTCATTGTTAAGGCAATAACTGTTGTATGATGTATGTGTTTTGTGAGTAGATTTTTCCTAAGATGTTAAAACAGTCTGGGTGTATACATGTATTACTTCTCCTCCAATTGTTAAAGGGAAACTCCACTCAAACTATATTTTAGTATTTTCTTTGAATTTGTCCACTTGGTGATGCGTTTTGAAACATCATGATGATGTGGCACGTGACACTTTGCTTCTTGAAAATCCTTTGTCTTGAAAACTTGACTGCTGACATGCAAAACATTTTGGGACTGTATCAACAGTGCATTAATGAAAAAAAATACCAAAATATCGTTTTTTGAGTGGAGTCTCCCTTTAATGACTCCTATGCTTTTTTCCCCACCTAAATTTCCTCTGTACAATAATATATTAAAATATTCTGAGATTTTTTTTATATATTTTTGAGTTGCTTCATCTGAACTGAAATGTATGGAACCAGTATCTATACCTCATATTATCTACCCACAGACAAGACCCAGCTCACCAGTGATGTATTTTAATTAGCATTGACTGTAAGGATATGACATACTGTACTGTATATTGTATTGTGTTGCCTGGGATGTAATTTTTCTTTCCCCCCAGTTTTACAATAAAATATAAAATGGAGTATTTACTAAGAAGCGTATTTTCTTCTAACCATTCCATTTTTTAGGAACATGCTACAGAATTGGCAAATAATGAGAATGGAACCAAATTTTCATTAGATGCTATTTATTTCATCACCCAATCTATGGATGCCAAAACAGAGGACAAAAGAGAGCACGCGAAGATTGTTTCTGTTGTGAACATGCATTGCCTCTGAAGTAAAAATTAGAATATGAAACATGGTTGACCAAAGGTAAACTGATTCCACAATCCCACATCACTTTGCCTTTAAATTGCATGGACGACAAGGAGTCTGTGCAAGGTGTGAATTA
The DNA here is from genome assembly GCF_029448725.1 of Salvelinus fontinalis. Lineage (NCBI taxonomy): Eukaryota > Metazoa > Chordata > Actinopteri > Salmoniformes > Salmonidae > Salvelinus > Salvelinus fontinalis. The sequence goes on from NC_074666.1 coordinate 52,062,596, forward strand.
CGGGGGGGCCAGGGGGGCTCAGCTCCCCTAAATGCAACAAAACTCCAACTTTAGGTGGTCACTATAGGATGATATGTTCCGTTTAGTATGGTTGTATAAAACTGATGGTTATTTAATGCAAAAACGAAAATTGGTTGCTCTGAGTGGATGGGTGGGTGTATAACGCAAACGTCTAGAAACCCAAAGGTTGCGAGTTTGAATCTTTAGCAATTAAGCTAACTAGTAACTTTTCAACTACTTGCAACTACTTAGCATGTTAGTTAACCCTTCACCTAACCTTAACCCTTTTAGTTAACCCTTCACCTAAACCGTAACCCTTTTAGCTAACCCTTCCTCTAACCTTTACAGTTTAACCTAACTCCTAAACTTAGCTCTAACCTTCACCCTAACCCCTAGCCTAGCTAACATTAACGAGCTAGTTAACGTTAGCCACCTAGCTAGAATTCTTAACATATATGTTTTGCAAATTTGTAACATATTGTACGTTTTGCCGATTTGAAAGATATTCTATGTTTTGCAAATTCGGAACATACACTATATATACAAAAGTATGTGAACACCCCTTCAAATGAGTGGATTCGGCTATTTCAGCCACACCCATTTCTGACAGGTGTATAAAATCGAGCAAACAGACACACAATCTCCATAGACAAACATTGGCAGTAGAATGGCCTTACTGAAAAGCTCAGTGACTTTCAGCGTGGCACCGTCATAGGATGCCACTTTTCCAACAAGTCAGTACGTCAAATGTCTGCCCTGCTAGAGTTGCCCTGGTCAACTGTAAGTGCTGTTATTGTGAAGTGGAAACATCTAGGAGCAACAACGGCTCAGCCGCGAAGTGGTAGGCCACCAAGCTCACAGAACTGGACCACCGAGTGCTGAAGTGCATAAAAATTGTATGTCCTCGGTTGCAACACTCACTACCGAGTTCCAAACTACCTCTGGAAGCAACATCAGCACACAAATTCTTCATCGGGAGCTTCATGAAATGGGTGTCCATGGCCGAGCAGCCGCACACAAGCCTAAGATTACCATGCGCAATGATATGTGTTGGCTGGAGTGGTGTAAAGCTCCCCGCCATTGGACTCTGGAGCAGAGGAAACACGTTCTCTGCAGCAATGAATCACGATTCACCAACTGGCAGTCCGACGGAGTAATCTAGGTTTGGCGGATGCCAGGAGAACGCTATCTGCCCCAATGCAAAGTGCCAACTGTAAAGTTTGGTGGAGGAGGAATACTGGTCTGGGCTGTTTTTCATGGTTCGGGCTAGGCCCCTTAATTCCAGTGAAGGGAAATCTTAACACTAAAGCATACAATAACATTCTAGACGATTCTCTGCGTCCAACTTTGTGGCAACAGTTTGGGGAAAGCCCTTTCCTGTTTCAGCATGATAATGCCCCCATGCACAAAGTGAGGTCCATACAGAAATGGTTTGTTGAGATGGGTGAGGAAGAACTTGACTGGCCTGCACAGTGCCCTGACCTCAACCCCATCGAGCAGCTTTGGGATTATTTGGAACGCCGACTGCGATCCAGGCCTAAACGCCCAACCTCACTAATGCTCTTGTGGCTGAATGGAAGCAAGTCCCCGCAGCAATGTTCTAACCCCTAGTGGAAATCCTTACTGTCCTTGGCTGTTATAGCAGCAAATATGGTGGACCAACTCCATATTAATGCCCATGATTTTGGAATGAGCTGTTCAACGAGCAAGTGTCAACATACTTTGTAGCTAGCTTATAATTGTAATTCGTAACATATCATACAAAATGGGTAATGGACATCCACAAATGAATACATACCATAAAAAACATATCATACTAATGGAGTATCTCAGATGTACATACAGAATAGTATGAAATGCTCTGAGACCAGGTTGCTCTATCATGATGTAAACCATGTATTTCTATGTGGCTGAGCAGTCCACTCAGTAGTGAAACATTTTGACCAAAGCTGAGCTCCTTTACTCGTGCATTTCCCTTTGTACTTCCTCATTTTCGCCAGTTGTTTGCCATGAATCCTTGATGGAAATAGTCCATGCCTTTATTCCAATGCATTATGTTTATCCGTTGATTTGTCATTGTTTCCTTTTGTCAGTCAGCTAATTAGAGTACTCATTGCTTTGTTTTTCCAGGTGCGCTGGTGTTCTCCGTGTCGTCTGTGGCGCGAAGTAGTAGACCATTAATTTTGCGTTATGATTTTCTATCAATGCTTGTCTTCTTTCCTGGATCAGCTGATGATGGTCGACAATATCACTAGACAACTAGCCTACAGCTAGACACCAATGCACATCCCATCCATCCCACAAGTACGTTATTGACAGTAGGCCTATAGTTGACCCTTTCGATTAGACGCATTCGATTTCGCAATGTAATATGCCTACATTATTTGGATTTGTGTGCCCATGAGAACTGTTTTCACGGCAAAACATAGTGAAACGTTACGTAGGTATAGTTACACTGACAGTGAATTTCAAGATCTCCAAGATCCATGATTCGTACAGGGTTAAGTTCAATGTGTTTTTTGTCATTATTAAGCATTTAACAATTGAATTACACAAATGTTAAATGCTTAATAATTACAAACATGTCATAAATGTCATTAACGTAAGGAAAGGTAGTGTTTTATGTCACACGATCTGTGAAGACTCCAAACATTAACTCATAAATTATGGATAACTCGTGTTAAACATGTTTTGATTCATCTCATGTATTATATTGAATGTAAGCTACCTGTTCTGGGTTTACCCACCCTTTTCTGAAAAATGTATTGAAAGTTTAATGAGCGTTACTTTTTCACAGTGACCAGCAATCAGAGTATACCCACCTATGTTTTCCACTACATCACTGGCTACCGGCGAAGAACCTGTCTATCAACAATGACAAGCCACAGGGGTCTGACAACTTGGATGGAAAATTACTGAGGATAATAGAGGACAATATTGCCACTCCTATTTGCCACATCTTCAATTTAAGTCTACTAGAAAGTGTGTGCCCTCAGGATTGGAGGCAAGCAAAAGTCATTCTGCTAAGAATAGTAAAGCCCCCTTCCCTGGCTCATATAGCCAACCAATCAGCCTGTTACCAACCATAAGTAAACTTTTGGAAAAAATTGTGTTTAACCAGATACAATGCTATTTTACAGTAAACAAATGGACAACAAACTTTCAGCATGCTTTTAGAGAAGGACATTCAACAAACACAGCACTTACACAGATGACTGATGATTGGCTGAGAGAAATTGATGATAAAAAGATTGCGGAGGCTGTTTTGTTAGACTTCAGTGCGGCCTTTGACATTATCGATCATAGTCTGTTGCTGGCAAAACGTATGTGTTATGGCTTTACACCCCCTGCTATATTGTGGACAAAGAGATACCTGTCTAAGAGAACACAGAAGGTGTTCTTTAATGGAAGCCTCGCCAATATAATCCAGATAGAATCAGGAATTCCCCAAGGCACCTGTCTAGGCCCATTACCTTTTTCAATCTTTACTGATGAATTGCCACTGGCTTTGAGGAAAGCCAGAGTGTCTATGTATGCGGATGACTCAACGCCATACATGTCAGCTACTACAGCGACTGAAATGACTGCAACACTTAACAAAGAGTTGCAGTTAGTTTCAGAGTGGGTGGCAAGGAATAAGTTAGTCCTAAATATTTCTAAAACTAAAATCATTGTATTTGGGACAAATCATTCACTAAACCCTAAACCTCAACTAAATCTTGTAATAAATAATGTGGAAATTGAGCAAGTTGAGGTGATTAAACTGCTTGGAGTTACCCTGGATTGTAAACTGTCAAAGTCAAAGGCAAGGCACGGCTGGCCCTTGGATGTACACAGAGAGCTAACATAAATAATATGCATGTCAATCTCTCCTAGCTCAAAGTGGAGGAGAGATTGACTTCATCACTGCTTGTATTTATGAGAGGTATTGACATGTTGAATGCAACCGAGCTGTCTGTTTGAACTACTGGTGCACAGCTCGAACACTCATGCATACCCCACAAGACATGCCTCAAGAAGTCTCTTCACAGTCCCCAAGTCCAGAACAGACTATGGAAGGTGCACAATTCTAAATAGAGCCATGACTACATGGAACTCTATTCCACATCAAGTAACTCATGCAAGCAGTAAAATCTGATTTAAAAACAGATTAAAAAAACAGGAACAGTGGGGACTGAAGCAACACAAACATCGGCGCATACACACACACAACAGCATACGCACTATACACACACGTACACATGGAGTTTGTACTGTATATATGTGGTAGTGGTGGAGTAGGGGCCTTAGGGCAGACAGTCTCAATGTATTGTAATGTTTTTACAATTGTATAAACTGCCTTAACCCTCCTGCTGTGTTCCGGTCGAATTGGACCGATTTACAAGTTTTCTGTCTGAAAAATGTAGTTCATTTAATCTGATGTCATAAAGTTCCATGATTTTGTCCACACACGGCATCTGAACGCACAAAATACATTTTGATGATTTTCATTATATTTTGGGTGTTTTATTTAACTTTTGTACACCAGTCGTGTTCCTGGTCAAAAATGATCGGTCATTAGAAATTAATGGATGAGACTACAATTAGTGTCTAAATTTGAGTTCAAGCACATGCCCATTCACCAGATGGACAGACTTCCTCTCCAGACCCCCACATGCATGTGTGTTTGAGTACCTACACACACAACTCACTCCCCTTCTTGGCTTCCATGGCAACCCCCATGGGAACCTTTTCCCAATATAATCTTTCCCTCATATATAAAGCTTTTTGGAGGCCTTGCTCACAATTCATTCTGTGGCAGCACAATGACCAAATGATATACTGTATGTGAGGCTCTTGATCATACAGGTAAAGTCGGAAGTTTACATACACTTAGGTTGGAGTCATTAAAACTCGTTTTTCAACCACTCCACAAATTTCTTGTTAACAAACTATAGTTTTGGCAAGTCAGTTAGGAAATCTACTTTGTGCATGACACAAGTAAATGTTCCAACAATTGTTCACAGACAAATTATTTCACTTCGAATTCACTGTATCACAATTCCAGTGGGTCAGAAGTTTACATACACTATGTTGACTGTGCCTTTAAACAACTTGGAAAATTCCCAAAAATGATGTCATGGCTTTAGAAGCTTTTGATAGGCTAATTGACATCATTTGAGTCAATTGGAGGTGTACCTGTGGATGTATTTCAAGGCCAACCTTCAAACTCAGTGCCTCTTTGCTTGACATCATGGGAAAATCAAAAGAAATCAGCCAATACCTCGGAAAAATAATTATAGACCTCCACAAGTCTGGTTCATCCTTGGGAGGAATTTCCAAATGTCTGAAGGTACCACGTTCATCTGTACAAACAACAGTACGCAAGTATAAACACCATGGGACCATGCAGCTGTCATACCGCTCAGGAAGGAGACGCATTCTGTCTCCTAGAGATGAAAGTACTTTGGTGCGAAAAGTGCAAATCAATCCCAGAACAGCAGCAAAGGACCTTGTGAAGATGCTGGAGGAAGCAGGTACAAAAGTATCTATATGCACAGTAAAACAAATCATATATCGACATAATCTGAAAGTCCGTTCAACAAGGAAGAAGCCACTGCTTCATAAACGCCATAAAAAGCCAGACTACGGTTTGCAACTGCACATGGGGACAAAGATCGTACTTTTTGGAGAATGTCCTCTGGTCTGATGAAACAAAAATAGAACTGTTTGGCCATAATGACCATTGTTGTGTTTGGAGGAAAAAGGGGGATGCTTGCAAGCCAAAGACCACCATCCCAACAGTGAAGCACGGGGGTGGCAGCATCATGTTGTGGGGGTGCTTTGTTGCGGGAGGGTCCCAAAATGTTTGACCCAAGTTAAACAATTTAAAGGCAACGCTACCAAATACTAATTGAGTGCATGTAAACTTCTGACCCACTGGGAATGTGATGAAAGGAATAAAAAGGTGAAATAAAGTATACTCTCTACTATTATTCTGACATTTCACATTCTTAAAATAAAGTGGTGATCCTAACTGACCTAAAACAGGGAATTTTCACTAGGATTAAATGTTTAAATTGTTTAAAACTGAGTTTAAATGTATTTGGCTAAGGTGTATGTAAGGTGTATGTAAACTTCCGACTTCGACTGTATCTTTGATTATGACACTGGTGAGGAGGAGAGAGTCCTTGATAAACTTTAACACAAAGTAAGTTTGTGATAAATATCATAATATGTTTCATCTTAGTATTTGTTATTGTCAAAATAATCCATACATATAATCCATATGCTTTTTTTACTCAAAAAGGAGTTGTATGAGCTCAAGTCAATGAATATCAGATAAAAGTTCAAAACTTGTAACGTTCACAGGAACTTAATTTGATTAAAAGGTCTAACACAACATTAGGTGATAATATATGTATTATTATGGATTTAGAGTCAGCTATAATGGGGCGATCATTTTGGACCGGGAACACAGAATTAATTAACATGAAACGAACACAACAGGAGGGTTCATTTTGGTGGACCCCAGGAAAAGTAGCTGGGGATCCAAGTAATGGGGATCTGTAATAAATACAAATACCGGTAGACCTATTTGAAGTTCATTGAAATACACATTGTGGCCTAGTCTAGTAACTTGACTATGTGTGTTAGGGTGACCATCCCGTTTTTCCCGGGACAGTTTCAGCCCCATTTCAGCTGTCCCAACTTTTTAGGGTACAATTTTTTTAGATTTGTCAGCAAGATACATCAATTAATATAGGCCTAATCAATGGCAATCACTGAATGTTATTAGGCACACTTTCTGGTGTTTTGTAGCAGATGTCTATTCTCATTAATCAAGTGACGCGAGTATACATACAATTTGTAGGCTGGAAATACCTTGGAGTGGACGAACATGTACAGGTAGCCTACTTTTTGATGTGATTTGTTTGACAATCTGATGAAAATATTATGACTGGTTGTGTTCATGCTATGTTAAAGGTAATACATTTTTACCTTTTAAATTAGGTCTTAAAAAAAAATTGCATGCACACATTCACTCAATAGAGACCACCCGAATGTAATGGTCTAACTCACACTCTGAGTCTGTGACAATCTTGATGAATCACGGGTTCTTCGCCACTAGTCAATTACCTGATGACCCCTTCTGCAGAAGCTCAGTCCCTGTCCCTCTCTAGGCCATTGTCATTCATAGTTTCAGACCACTGCTGAGGTGGCTGGCTGGCAGATGGCCTTCACTCCTGTGGAAGTTCACGTTATATATAGGCTTCGGTGCTCAACATGGTCTCCGATCCATGTCCATTACTCATACCAATGTGCTTGTGAGGGACGCTGTCAATATCCTCTCCGTCAGCATCAGGTTTCCCAGGACACTCATTCCCTTCCCAGGCAGAGCCGACCGGATCAGTGTGTCGACTCAAACCACAGAGCATGTGAATCTGATCACACGGCCAATTACCACCCTATTCACACCCCTAGCGTCCCAAATAGCACCCTATTCCCAATATAGTGCAGTACATTTGACAAGGGCAGGGTCGAAGTAGTGCACTATAAAGGAAAGAGGGTTCCATTTGGGGCGCATCCCGCCACCATCTCCCAGGATTCCAAACATCACCAGGATAGAACTGTTCGATCCATCATGCAGTCTTCCAGGCTCTCCTGGGAAAAGTTGGCAATGAGATTGTGATGGTCCCAGGGAAAAAGAAGTAAATGTTTCATCACAATAAGAACTTTGAGATGATGTGAAGAAAATATGTGAAAATACTGGATTTGTAGTGGATGCTTGGCAAAGCTCCAATTATGTGTGACTGGTAGGTAGGGATAGTTATGCAGACCATATTCAATATGTTTTTGTCTGAATGGGATTTTGTACAGTAGTTTCATATTAATATGTTTAATATACTTCATTATAATGAGTTGTTTGAGAACATGAGGCTATGGTGTGATGTAATTCTGACAATGTACAAAGACACACTGTAGAGTACATAGAATTCTTTCCAAATGAGAGGTATCACTTCAAGTCTCTTCATTTATGATTGAAATGTAATTACACTCACTCTCATATCTTCACATACAGTTTTGATTGGGTAGGTCATTATGTTGCCTCTCTAAACCACAGTATCCATCACTCCTACACATCATCACTCCTATACATGTGTAGCCTGGTCACCATATCTATAGCATTTGTGACTATATGGACTGACAACGAACAATAGATTTGTTTTCTAAAGCAAAAACAGACAGGGCGCCCAGGCTAGGTACAGCAATTTGCAGTTCCCTTTCAGTCGGTACTCTCGGTAGGGGAGAGTGGGGTAAGTTGAGATAAAGGGTTAGTTGAGTCACCCCTTGTTTCGAGGAAACCATACACAACATTCACAATTTGACTAAATATTTAGGAAGAGGTCATCATTTCTGTGAAGGAAGAAACCACATGGAAAAAGTGGTAAGCATCTTATGTCCAAAAAACTGTTTTTCACCAAGTCAAATTCTCACACCCTGATCTGTTTCACCTGTCTTGTGCTTGTCTCAACCCCCCCTCCAGGTGTCGTCCATTTTCCCCATTATCCCATGTGCATTTATACCTGTGTTTTCTGTTTGTCTGTTGCCAGTTCGAGTTGTCCCGTAAAGCCTACCAGCGTGTTTTTCCTGTACGGTTTCTCTCTAGCCCTTTTTATCTAGATTTTCCAGTTTTGACCACTCTGCCTGCCCTGACCCTGAGCCTGCCTGCCGTTCTGTACCTGTCTGACACTGCCCTGGATTACTGACCTTTGCCTGCCATGACCCTGACTGCTGTTCTGTACCTTACTGACTCTGCCCTGGATTACGGACCTCTGACTGCCCTTGACCTGTCTTTTGTCTGCCCCCCGTTTGGACAATAAACATCTGTGATTCGAACTGTCTGCATCTGGGTCTTATCATGAGTCGTGATAGTACGAACTAGCCATAAGTACCAAGCAGACTCAGACCAGCTCCGCAACCCAGTCTCCTCCCAAGTAGCCACCATTGGGAGACATGACGAGTTACTTCGAGGTCTTATGGAAGGATTCCAGACCTTGGCGGAACGCCACGACCGTGCTTAAAATACATTGCTGGGGCAAGTCCGCGAATTGTCTATTAGACAGCCAGCCACTATTGTAACCTCCCAGCCTCTCAGTAACCCCACTGTCAGCAGCGTATCCCCACCACCCACCCCGGCTTCCCGAGAACCCTGCTTACCTCCTCCGGAATGCTTCGCTAGAGATTCAGAGACCTGTCAGGCATTTTTCGGCCAGTGCCTCATCTTTGACCTACAGGCCTCTTCTTTTTCCTCAGACTGCTCTAAGGTAGTGTAACTTATAACACTGATGCCCAGGAGGGCTCTCGCCTGGGCTACAGTGGTGTGGCAGCAACAAGCCACCGTGTGTTTCAGTCTAGAGGAGTTTATGGCGGTGGTGAAGAAAGTGTTTAATTATCTGTTGTCAGAGAGAGAGGCTGCTCGGAAGCTACTCCGGCTATGTCAAGACTCCCGTAGTGTGGAAGACTATGCGGTCGATTTCTGCACGTTGGCCGCCGAGAGTGCCTGGAACCCGGGAGCCCTGCTCAACACATTCCTTCACGGGTTATCGGATGAGGTGAAAGACGAGCTCGCAGCCCGGGAGCTGCCCATCGATCTCGACTCTCTCATCGCCTTGACCATCCGGATCGATGGGCAACTACAGGAACATAGAAGAGAGAAGAGGTCTGTTCCACTCCCCCTCGCTCGTCCATGGATCCCAACTCGACTTCCGAGGAATCCTGGAAGTCCTCGGTGTCGACATTGCCGAGAGAATCCAAGGTTACCCGAGTTCCCCAACCAACCAATCCTCCGGAGCCTATGCAACTTGGCAGAACTAGATTGCCTCCTGCCGAACAGGTACACAGACTGAACACCAACAGCTGTGTGTATTGTGGGACTACAGGTCATGACCTGTCCTGTAAAAAGACCTGGTTCATCAGGAGCTGCGAGTAGGCTGATGGGCATTACAAAGAATGTACCCGTACCCCTCTCCATGTCATCCTGCTGTGGGGTGACTGGTCCAAATATCTCCGGGTGCTCATTGACTCTGGGGCCGACGAGAGTTTTATGGACGCTAACCTGGTGTCTGAGCTAGGAATCCCCATTCAACCCCTCTCCATTCCCATGGACGTCAGAGTGCTGGATGGGCGATCATTTGGCAGAGTCACCTACAACACGGTTCGTATCAACCTGCTTTTGTCAGACAACCACAGCGAGTCGATCTAGTTTCTACTTATCGAATCCCCTCAGGTACACGTTGTGTTGGGGTTTTCAGGTCTCCAGACACACAATCCCCTTATTGACTGGACTGTGAGTTTGATCAAGATTTGGAGCACGTTCTGCCACGCTCATTGCCTGAAGTCGGCACAGCCTGCCCGGGACATCTTCCTGCGGGCTTGGGAAAAGCCTCTCCACCGCCCCCGCAGAATACCAGGACCTCTGGGAGGTTTTCAGCAAGGTCTATGTCACCTCGCTTCCTCCACATTGGTCCTATGACTGCACCATCGACCTTCTCCCAGGAACTATACCACCGTGGGGGCGGCTTTATTCCCTGTCGGGTCCGGAGACCAAGGCGATGGAAATGTACACTGAGGACTCCCTGACTCAATTGGGTATCTATTCGCCAGCGGGGGAGAAGGACAAAACCCTGGGCCCGTGTGTCAACTACCGTGGCCTGAATGACATCACGGTTAAAAACCTTTACCCGCTTCCACTCATCGCCTCGGCTTTCGAGCCTCTCCAGGGGGCTACCATCTTCTACAAGTTGGACCTCCGGAACGCCTACCATCTGGTACAGATATGGAAAGCGGACAAGTGGAAGACCTTCATTGACACGGCTAGCAGGAAACTACGAAAACTTGCTGATACCATTCAGACTGACGCTCCTGCTGTGTTCCAGGTCCTGGTTAAAGACATTCTCTGTGACATGTTGAACCGGTTCGTGTTCGTCTACCTTAATGACATCCTCCCTCAAGAACATGTCTGACATGTCCGATAAAGTCCTCCAGAATTTCTTCTGGAGAACCAGACGTTCGTCAAAGCGGCGAAATACAAATTCTATCGCTCCACCAACTCCTTCCTATTATACATCATAGCTGCAGGCAACATACAGATGGATCCTGGAGCCAACTCCTCCTGCGTTGGGATCTGTTGTCCCAGGCATGGTTTGGCACCCTCGGCCAGAGATTTTGGATCAGTGGGCTTAGCCCTGGAAGGTCCAATCTGATGGTTAGAGGGGATTGCTACTACTCAGTCCACAAGGGCATATAAGTGGCAGGCATGCAAGCTTTGGTGCCAAAATAGTTTCTCTGGGAGACATTTTAATGTTCCTACAGGATTCTCCACTTTGAAAGTGTACATGGCGGCTATTTCAGACTGTCATGTGGGAACTGAAGGTGCCACTCCAGGGCCTCATGCCCTGGTGGTGCGGTTCATAAAAGGTGTGAGCCAATTTCTAAACCTATTGCTCCCTCTTGCGATTTAGCTTTGGTTTTGGATGCTCTGTGTGAGTCCCCCTTTGAAACACTGGAGGCTGTGGATCTGAAGATCCTCTCCTACAAGATGTCCCTGCTCGTGGCTTTGGCCACGGCTAAACATGTTGGGGACCTCCACGCGTTATCCGTACACCCTTCCTCCACTCAGTTCACCCCTGGAGACCCATAGTTGACATTGCGTCCTATGGCAACCTTTGCCCCGAAAGTCCTATGTCCATCAGATCATTAGCTTTGAGCTGTTTGCTTTTTCTCCTCCTACGATTGCTCAACGGGGGTTGCATGCCTACATTGAGTGGATCTGGAATATCCGTTTGGGTGACCAGAGCCTATACTATAAATGTAGTTTGAAGAGTTAGCAAGGTAACTTTGGTCAACTCTTAGGTAAACTTGGGATAACCGGTACCACGAAAGTGTCTCACCATTTAGCCAGGTACATTTGTATAGCAACGAATCCTTCAGATCTAACCTGCTCCGGGTAGTCTAACTAAGGGCTAACTACATTTAGGACCAATTAAATCAGATTCCCTCCCTCTAGGAAAGATTGCATCATCATCCACTTCATCTCAGGAAGATATATCTGATTAAATATTGTATTAATCAGATTCATTAATTAATACATTTTGTGTTAAATACCTATCACATTACACATTTAGTAATGACAAATGCATTTCAAACTTCACGCACAGTAAACTTTTGTGTGACTTCATTAATTTATTTTGGTGGGATAAAAGCTGCTCATGCATTGATAACCACACCAAAGTAATAAAATAAAGATGGCACTTCTAAAAGTATTTTTAACACGATAGCCTGCTGAATTTGCAAGATAACTTTTCTTTCATTTTGATTGACACAAATGAAAATGTGGCACTTACTTGCCCAAGGATTGATGTTTCAGCATTGTCTCAATGAAGTGTTCGCCCTGATCAACTAGCCACGTGCGACATGCATGAGTGGTTACAAGCCTGCTAGAGTTAGCGGCAGGCGGACAAGTAACAGGAGATTGTCATTAGGCAGCACGCAGTTTGCGCGTTACCAATGCTACCGCTTTTTGCGGGTTGGAGGTCTGGGCAGTCTGCCATGGACCATTTCATTTGGTATCTGTTGGGGTCGGCTTTGGGCCAAGAGTGATGTGTTTCACCGAGAGTATCGACTGAAAGGGAACATACTGGTATGAGTATAACTACAGTTCCCTGAAAGAGGAAAATTAGGTACAACACCTGTTTGGACCCGCGCTGCTCGGTTCTGGGCTTGGTGAAGAGCGGTACTGAATTTAAGGAATGAATCCAATCCTCAATCCTTATGACCTTGAAAGGCAAGGCTTCCACCGAGGTACGGTTTTCATTGGCCTCCTCAGGTGTAAATGTAGTTCTTCAGTCAAAGTCGCACGAATGCGACTCCCCCATAGTGATGTGTCGTACATCGTTGCCCTCCTTCAGGGAACAGTATAATCAGAACGGTACGTTATGATGAATGTGTTCCATGACAGAACATGGTTTGGTTCCAGCAACCTCTCTCTGCTCTCGCGTGGCTGAAACCAAGTTATGCTTATTAGAGGAGACACCTAGAGCTGCACCTAGTTCGGATTTGATCATTGCTGCGGCCATTGTTGCCTCTCTCTCTGGCTTTCTGGTCATGGTGAGGGATATGGTTAGACAGCCATGTTTTCTGAGAATACAGCCGGAATTAAATAGGTCTACCTTTCTGTCTGTCTCTGTCTTTCTCTGTCTCTCTCTGTGTCTGTCTATCTTTCTCTGTCTATCTCTCTTGGTCTCTCTGTCTGTCTATCTCGGTCTCTGTCTGTCTATGTCTCTCTCTCTCTGTCCCTCTCGGTCTCTCTCTGTCTGTGTCTGTCTTTGTCTCACTCTCTCTCTCTCTGTCCCTCTCAGTCTCGCTCTCTGTATTTTGCTGTCTCTCTCTGTATCTCTCTCTCACTCTCTTTCTACCTGTCTGTCTCTCTGTGTCTCTCTCTGACAATAGTAATAATAAGCAGACAGCATTCCCAAACAAGTCAGAATGAGAATGATGCTGCCTCTCCATTATACTGAGGACAAGCAAGGTCCTCTAATGTGTATGTTGTATATGGCATATACTTCTGAGTTTAGAAACACCAGCAGGGCAGCGTTTGAACAGTGTGCCTGTATTCCTCTCCAAGTCTGCTGAAGGACCCTTGATCTGGCTTTTGAAGACACCAACCATACTTCATTCTAAAAGGTAACTATTTCATGCTGAGGTCAAGTGAATTGGATGAAGTCTAAACCTGTGACGTTGACGTGGAGTATTGTCCACTGGTTTTATTTGTTTGGATTCGTGCTCTGTTTCTGAAGGACAATGTACACATTTTCCTGGAAATATCAGAGAACTAAAGGAACGAGTGCTAGATGTAGGCTTCCGAGCAGCAGTAAAGCAGCATGCTTCCTAATGACATATTATATCTTCATTAGGACCATAGAAGGGTATATGGATGTCCCCATTTCCATAGACATCCAGGACTAACATCAACATAAGCTCAAGCCCTCTAAGTAGTTCTGCAGACAGCATTACTCTTATGTTATTCTTAAAAGGAAAGAGAGAGGAGGGTCAATCGATGTATTAACATTAATGCCATTATACGTGGTAAATGACTGTGATAACAAAACAAGTCACCTTATCTCTTAGAGCAAGCGACAAAACCCGATTGCAATGTGCTATGCTACTGTAGCTGTCAATAAGTTGGCCACAAAAAGGCTCAACGTTAAATCGACAAGCAATGTTCATACTGTAGACCCCTCAAACTCAACCTCAAAGCCCGTTCAACTGCATTTTTTCATGGTTGCCCACTAATCAGGGCTGATTTGGACCTGTAACACCAGGTATGTGTAATTTATTATCAGGTAGAACAGAAAACCAGCAGGTTCCAGGCCTCGTAGGGTAAGAATTGAATACCCCTGTTGTAGACCATAAAAAGAACATAAGGTCATATTTTAACCAATACTGTAAATCAGTTCAAACCAGTAAAAGAGCAGCCATATTAAAACAGACAGTATAGCAGCCCCAGCGATGTCCTTAACTGTGGCTCTGATACAGGATCATTGTGAGTTGCTGAGCGGTTTGACTTCTTCCCCTTCAACAGGCAATCATCCAGGGAATAGCCATTACAAACCAGCACCGCTCTGCATGTGGGATTGGAGGAGCTAAAACTGTCTAATTACAAATGCTTAGACATTAGATTGTATTCAGCCAGAGTATTAGGTATACAGGGCCTTCATATAGTATTCATAACCCTTGACTGTTTCCATTTTTTTTGTAATACAGCCTGAATTTAACATTTACTAAATTGAGATGTTTGGTCACTGGCCTACACACAATACCCCAAAGCTACAAATGTCTTGAGTCAATAAGTACTCAGCCCCTTTGTCATGACAAGCCTAAATAAGTTCAGGAGTAAAAATGTGCTTAACAAGTCACATAACTTGCATGGGCTCACTGTGTGGAATAATAGTGCAAACCCCTTAGAGTCACATAATAAACAAATCCCCATGAAAATCTGTCAATTTAACCTAGATATGTCGGCATCCGCCGATGTCGCACTTCCACGTCTGCGGTGAAAGGTGACAGAGCTAGAGTGGTGTTTGTCAGACCATGAGACATCCCAAAAATCGGTCTTCTTACGAAACTGTCTGTAGCGTCTGAACGGTCTGTCCTACATTGTGGAAAGGGGATACTCTCTCGAACACGATGGAGGTCTCCATTTTGCTCTACGACCCCCACAAGTGCCAGGGTACTCCTCTGAAGTCGTTACCATCAATGTGCCAACTTCTGTTTGTGGCGTCCAAACCGTTTGGGCTACAAACTAATGTGACGCCGCTGTGGAAAGGGGAGATTCTCACGAACACGATGAATGGAAGTTTGAAGGTAGTTTTGTGCCTACCCAAAAAAAAGGGGTTAAATATGAGTAGAAAAATATATATATACAGTATACTGAGCAAAAATATAAACGCAACATGTAAAGTGCTGGTCCCATGTTACATGAGCTGAAATAAAAGATCCTAGAAATGTTACAATTTGTGCACAAATTTGTTTACATCCTTGTTAGTGCACATTTCTCCTTTGCAAAGATAATCAATCCACCTGATAGGAGTAGCATATCAAGAAGCTGAGATCAGCCACCCGAACAGCTGTCTGTAATAATGCCCTTTTGTGGGGGAAAACACGTTCTGATTGGCTGGGCCTAGCTCCACAGTGGGTGGGCCTGGCTCCCCACTTTACGTCTTTACATGTTGCCCAGTCATGTGAAATCCATAGATTGGGGTCTATTTAATTTACTTAAACTGACTGATTTCCTTATATGAACTGTAACTCAGTAAAATTGTTGCACTTATATTTTTGTTTAGTATATATATATATATATATATATATATATATATATATATATATATATATATTCCTAAACGTTTCTTATGATTTATTTTGACTGTCTTTTTGCCATTTATGAATGTGTTATTCAATGCGTTTCTCTGTGCTATAGTACAGCTAGAGACCAAAAGGGGTACTAAACCCCCCCCCCAAACAGCTTAGACTTTTAAGAATAAACATGATTTTTGAATGACCACCACGTCAATGTACCCCACATAAAACATGCAGTTCTAGATATTATAAAGGTTTAATCCATGGTCTTGCTGCTACTGTCATCCTCAAGAACTATATTATGACTTTATTTTTTAACAGATGGCTTAAATGTTTAATGAACAGATTCATGTTCTCTTTTCTACTCAATTAAATCTTTGAGTTATAGAATTTAATAAGGATTACAGCCCCCGTTGCATATTGCTATTCAAATCCGTTTGTGTAAATGAGTTCTAAAGTGACTAAGTTCGAGAAGACTTCATTCTTCAGCGGAGTGAGGCTGAGCCGAGAACGAACACTGTAATATCAACAAACTTCATTTCCGTTGCTGTTTTCCCCTGCATATGTTTTATTGATGCAAGCGTCAGATATGGCTGCCATGGGGTAAGTGATCAATGAGCAGAGAAGGATTCTCTCCTGGCCCCTCCTTCACCGGCTGTCGTACGCTAATCAAGTCAGAGGCTCATTATCTGACACTCCCCAATAAACACCACGTTAATCCTTATGAAGGAGAGACGGAAGGGAAATTAGTATTGAGAGAAATTTGTAAATAAAATCTTAACAAGGCCGGCTGTGGTAATATCATGGGGCCTAATGAAAAGGATGTTTTGCCGCAGCGCTGACAGCATGGCATTTACCCAGCTGTGCCTGGCGTGGTGAATAAAGGGAAGGGGAGGGGTGTTGAGCAAGCAGAGGGTAGAGGCACTAATAGGGGGGGGTTCATTGATGGATTTAGTGAACAAAATCCCATTTTGGAGCTGCTGAGGTGTTGCATTGAGGCATCCCGAAGGGGGCAGCCAAAGATTGAAAACCTTGACCCTTGATTCCACTCTGCCGGTGCCGAGTCACAGTGCATTGACTTGATGCATGAATGCCGCCAAAAGAGGAAATGAAAGGGAAGTTTAAGCTAAAGTGGGTGGACTTTGAACTGACAGCCACTTATTGTCATCACCAATTCATTTGGGTATTAGGGGAGGAAGAAACGGAGCAAATGAGGACACAGTAAGGCTGGAGGTAAGTGAGTACAGTGTAATAGAGGTGTAATAGATATGTAATTGCATGTTAATTACACCAGTGGGTGATATAAATGTACGTAATGAAGTCATTGTCCCCTATTTACTTTCTTTCCTCGTCTAATTGACCTGGTACAATTGTGTGAAAGAGTAAACTCTGGAAAATGTGAATATATTTGTTCTGGATATCAGACTTTTCTGGTTTAGTACGCACTTCACAATAGTCCTAAAGCCTAAGGCATTCCAGGTCGGGAGTTAATTGTATTCTCACAATTTGAAATAAATCCATTGAATCACAAATCCTTTGAAGGACTGACATATTATCCTTTCACACTGTGGTTAATCATAATACAGTCAAAAGTACAACTGTGTGAGTAATTCCTCAAAGGAGTTGAAAAAACCCCACAAGAAGCTACTGTACTCTGGAGCTAAAATCCTCACCAAAATATTTTCTGAGAAGCTATAGATAATTGATGAGGGCTCTTATTTTCTGACAGGGTTGCTCTCGTGCAGCTGGAATAACCTGGTGTAAAATGGGGATAAAGTGGCGTTAAAGTGCTGCAGAGTTTGTCAGATGTGTTCCTACAAAAGCACCTGCAAAATAGTTGACAACCTAACTCCATCTCTCCGCTGCGGCGCTGCTGCTGCAGTAGCTGCTTCTGTGTGTCAGGATAGACCCACGGTTCAACCGTGTCATTTCAGCTAGACAGACAATGCTGCATAAGCAGGTGTAATCTTCAAAGAAAATCCTCCACCAATTACCCCTCAGAGCTGGCAGGCAGTCTTCTTTGGATTGCCAGGTAGGACGTGAAAGTAACGGGAGGGGAAACATACAGACAGCACAAAGTTCATCAGCTAACTATGTTTCCTTGAAAGTATCAAAAGCGGAAGGAACTCTCTGCTTGACTCTAAAAAAGGGTCACGACAGGGTAGCTCGGATGGCATGGAGCAGAGCATTTTGAACAGGTGCTGTGTCTTCCATGTAGGGAAAGTTGCAGAGCCGAAAGGATTCAAGGATCTTTTCCTGCAGATCTTAAAACCTGAAGACACTTAGGCCTAGATTCATACTGGACCGCGGATGATCGGCGTCGCAGCTCAATCAACATTCCAAGGAAAAGTTCCCACATTCGCGGAGTCCGCGTTCATTGTGAATGCCGCATATAAATCGGCTCAATCAGATAAATATCTTTAAATGTATATTGCGCTCTAATGCAGATCTTCCACGGTCCAGATTAAATATAGCCGTTAGAAATACAGCAAATGTGAGCATTTATATGAAAACAGTGTTATGAGATCAATTGTACTTAATTGTTATTCTAAACCCATTTAGACCTACAGGTAACTGCCAAAACAAAGGAAACACCAACATAACGGGTCTTAATAGGGCGTCGGGCCACCACGAGCTGCCAGAACATCTTCAATGCGCCTTCCGTAGATTCTACAAGTGTCTGGAAGTCTTTTGGAATGACGCGACACCATTCTTTCACGAGAAGTTCCATCGTTTGGTGTTTTGTTGATGGAGATGGAAACACGGCCCCAGGTGCCGCTCCAGAATCAACTGGGTTGAGATCTGGTGACTGAGACACACAGCATTTTTATTCATGACCCTAAGCATGATGGGATGTTTTAATTGCTTAATTAACTCAGGAACCACACCTGTGTGGAAACACCTGCTTTCAATATACTTTGTGTCCCTCATTTACTCAAGTGTTTCCTTTATTTTGGCAGTTACCTGCTTTTCAAGTGATGTCAACGTATCTCATATGGAGACACATTAACACCTGAGTACCCTATACAAGGTGTTAACACGGGTGCTTTCACAGGTCGCATTTAGAAAGCCAAATGTAATCGGGCATGTTAAGTCGAAGGTGCTAATAGGTGCAGGATACAGCCTTGTTGACAGCAGGCAGGCAGAATGGATCGTGTCTCAGTGAATATGTTATGAAAAGACTCCTCAGCCTGTTCATTATCAGGGCAGTCAGACAGGCAGGTATTTGTTTGCTCATCGACAGAAACAACTTGTCCCTCACACTTAAGATACTGACGCTCTTGTGTTCTGTTAGGAAATCGCAGAAAATGTTGTGTGATGAAAGCTCGTGACTTCTTGTCTCTGACTTTTCTTCATTTATCATCTAGGCTATCTATTTGCCTGCCAGATACGTCACATAGGGTGTTCAACCACTCGGACCAGAGTGATGAAATGTCACTTCCTTATGCTATAAAATACATTTAACAGAGATACCCTTGTTTTTTCAAATGAATATAAAAGCATATTCTAAAATATGGAAATACTACATGCATTGTCTCAGGGGTCATCACGTATTTCTTGTCTGGACAAAAACATAATATGCTTAATAATTTAAATTCTCTCATATGACGCTGTCACTAGTTTGACAAGGTACATGCACCATATTGAGTACAAGGCTGAGTGAAAGAAATGAGAAACCACTCTCCGATATCGGTTTATCAATGCTAGGACAAATAGTCGGGGAGAGAAGGTGAAAGGATTGGAAAACAAGACAATATACCCTGAGAACTTGAGTGCACAGATAATATTGAGTGATGGTACCCACATAGGAAACCTGTCTATGATGCCTTTTCACCCCTTTTTCCTGTGTAAATGAATTAAAAGCTGAGACAATATGGCTGTGCATTTTACTTTTCAATTAGAGACGGCGCTGAGACTTGGAGTTTCCAGACTAAACGTTGTAGCACCTTTTAGGCCATTCACCACCGAGGCCGTGATCAATTGGTCATCAGCTACAGCAGCGCTCACAAAAACAAAGAGGCAATCATCTGTGAATGAAGCAGTACAGCGCAGCGCTACATTTTTGCAAGACCTCTTCTGCCACAACAATCTCATCCAGTGCGCGATGTACTCATCCTCTCAATCTCATCCTCTCACCACCGCGTGTGCAAACACGGAGAAACGTCTGTTGGCTATATGAAAGCTATCAGGTAAAAGGCGATCTAGTAAAATACAAAAATGTCAAAGATGTATTTTTGTTTTGGTGAAATGGCTGCTAGCTTTATTATGATAATGTGTTTTTGTTTTAGCAACAAAAACAGACCACTTGAAATTTTCCACATGTTGTTACATTACAACCTTATTCTAAAATGGATTAAATGAAAACATTTCCTCATCAATCTACACGCAATACCCCATAATGAAAAAGTGAAAACAGGTTTTTTTTTTTTTTTTTTTTTAGTAACAGAAGTATTCAGACCCTTGATTGGAGTCCACCTGTGGTAAATTCAATTGATTAGACATGATTTGGAAAGACTCCTGTCTATATAAGGTCCCACAGTTGACAGTGCATGGTAGAGTGAAAACCAAGCCATGAGGTCGAAGGAATTGTCCGTAGAGCTCTGAGACAGGATTGTGTCGAGGCACAGATCTAGGGAAGTGTACCAAAAAATGTCTGCAGCATTCCATTCTTAAATGGAAGAAGTTTGGAACCACCAAGACTCCTCCAAGAGCTGGCCGCCCGTACAACTGAGCAATAGGAGAAGAAGGGCCTTGGTCAGGGAGGTGACAAAGAACCCGATGGTCACTATGACAGAGCTCCAGAGTTCCTCTGTGGAGATGGTTGTCCTTTTGGAAGGTTCTCGCATCTCTGCAGCACTCCACCAATCAGGCATTTATGGTATAGTGGCCAGAAGCCACTCCTCAGTAAAAAGCACATGACAGCCAGCTTGGAGTTTGCCAAAAAGCACCTAAAGGACTCTCAGACCATGAGAAACAAGATTATCTGGTCTGATGAAATCAAGATTGAACTTTCTGGCCTGAATACCAAGTTCCATGTTGGGAGGAAATCTGGCACCATCCCTACGGTGAAGCATGGTGGTGACAGCATCATGCTGTGGGGATGTTTTTCAGCGGCAGGGACTTGGAGACTAGTTTGGAGCAAGGAAAAAAGAACAGAGCATAGTTCAGAGAGATCCGTGATGAAAACCTGCTCCAGAGCGCTCAGGACCTCAGACTGGGGCGAAGGTTCACCTTCCAACAGGACAACAACCCTAATCACACAGCCAAGACAACACAGGAGTTTCTGAATGTTCTTGAATGGCCCAGCCAGAGCCGAGACTTGAACCCGATCTAACATCTCTGGAGGGACCTGAAAGTAGCTGTGCAGTGACGCTCCCCATCCTACCTGACAGAGCTTGAGAGGATCTGTAGGTGTGCCAAGCTTGTAGCGTCACACCCATGAACACTCGAGGCTGTATTCGCTATCAAAGGTGCTTGAACAAAGTACTGAGCAAAGGTTCTGAATACTTTTGTAAATGGGATATTTCAGTGTAGAATACAGATCTACTGTGGAAAAAGTCAAGGCGTCTGATCTACTTTCTAAAAATAGAAGTGAATGTTCTGTAAGCTTAATTCTAATCAATCATCTTGTCACGCCCTGGCCTTAGTTATCTTTGTTTTCTTTATTATTTTAGTTAGGTCAGGGTGTGACATGGGGGATGTATGTGTTTTGTATTGTCTAGGGGTTTTGTATGTTTATGGGGCAGTGTCTACGTCTAGGTCTATGTATGTCTATGATTGCCTAGATTGGTTCTCAATTAGAGATAGCTGTCTATCGTTGTCTCTGATTGGGAACCATATTTAGGCAGCCATATTCATTGGGTAGTTCGTGGGTTATTGTCTATGTCTATGTCAGTTGCCTGTATCTGCACTGTTTAGCTTTAGCGTCATGTTCGTCGGTTTGTTGTTTTGTTTAGTTTGTCAAGTGTTCTTCGTTTTGTGTCATTAAACGTAGTATGTATTCACTTCACGCTGCGCCTTGGTCCTCCTCTCTTCCACCATACGACGATCGTGACAGAATAACCCATCAAACAAGGACCAAGCAGCGTGAAAGGGAGGAACAGCATTGTGGAAAAATGGACCCGGGAGAAGGATGAGTGGAAAACAACCTGAGAGGAAATAGAGAGTTGGTCGATCGATCCAGGGAGAGTGCCGGAGCCCGCCTGGGATTCAATGGAACAGTGCGAGGAGAGATACAGGAGAATGGAGGAACGATATAAAAGGTACGCGGCTAAAATACCCCATGCAGCTGTCCCAGAGGTTACTTCAACTCTGGCCAAAGTTTACCCACAAACGAGAGGTCTCGTCAGAGAAGGAGAAACCCTAATCAAACTGTGCCTCTGTCTTCCGATCTCTGTCATGTCCTAGGAGAGGACTTTCGCAACCCTTCGCCGGCTAAATATGTGGGTACACAGGACAATGAGTCAGGAAAGGCTGAAACACCTGACCCTTATCCAAGTTCACCGAGACATTCTGGACACATTGGACTTACATGCCCTGCTGAGGTCCTTCATCAGCGGCACCCTGGAGCACAAGGCCACTTTTGTTGTTTTATGACTGCCGGTACACCTGGCCCTGCAGCATGCGTTAAGACCAATGGTTTAATAAGCTTTATTTAATTTTCTTTATTCAATGCATTTTGGGGATGTATTAATAGTTTTTTTCTGTGTTACAAAATGCCATATTAATGCATTGTTAATGTATTGGATGATGGCCGAACTCCGGTTCGGTCAAGCCATACTAGCCAGATGAAGCTAGCTTGGGGCAACAGGGATAGGTCACTATTTTGTATATATTTTTTAATCTTAATCTTTAACTTTGCATTGTTAGAAGCATTTCACTGTTAGTCTACACCTTTAGTTTACGAAGCATGTGACAAATAAAATGAGATTTGATTTTGAGGTAGCTGGCTAGCTTGTTTAGTTCGTTACCTAGCTAGCTACGTACGTAGCTAGTTATTTTCATGAACTGAAGTTTCATTTCAATAGGAGAACAACAAGTTTCTGCCTAGATAATACTTAGTCACATGGATTCCTAAATTATTGCAAAGAATATTGATAATGATTGCAGTTTCTGGTCATTGTTTTCAGGCTGGTTGCATTGGTGCTAGGCTAGCTACTGTAGGTACCAAGCTAAACACGCCAGAAGCTGCTAATATCATCTGTATCCAAGCTGTCATACTGCAAGCCAAAGTCAACTTAATATGGGGAGACAGTTTACCTCCAGATTCTAAGCTGTCATGGATGTTGACAATTCTTGATTATTATTCTGTGGTTTTTACTAGCTAGAATGAATCAGGTGCCGCTGCCTGGGATGTGGCTGGCTGGCAGAAGCAACAGGATCACCATTCAGTCAAACAAATGATGGTTTATTACCAACGCAGTACTGTAAACACATCATGGCCATTGTTTGAACTTGATTGCAGACTTTTTTTTTAGGGCTTTGACAATGCTACTGAACATAGTGGTGGCACTTGGCTTGCGCATGCAAATTCAGAGCACCTCAGCATATTGTGGAATACACATATAAACAATAGCCTAAATATAGGCATATTTTTCTGGGGGGCAATGGGGAGATTTGGGATGGTGACGCAGGTGGGAAAACTGTGTAGTCTTTTTACTTCATGCGATCTTGGCTGAGCTCCTATGTCAAGCACCGGGAAATGGACTCCATAATCTCAGGGAGGTAAGGTCTTGTCTTTTCGTTTAGCCAGTTGCGTGTAACTAGCTGGCTGTAGAGATCAGCCCTAAAATCACTACGAGTGGTGCGGTGCAGACCAATGTATTGGATGCTTATGACAGCTCCCAGAATACTCTGACTTCTGCATCTCAGTAAATGCTCTACGGCCACCGCAGAGGTCAGATTGACCATGCAGGGTAATAGCAGCCATGATACAAGTCAGTATTCGACGTTCATCCATGTTTGAGGACGTCGGGAGATGACGTGGAAACCGGCCACTATTGGCAACAGTGAACGCTGTTAGATTAAAGTAGGTTTAGGTTTTGTTAGGGCATGGAGATGATGAATGGGCATAAGCATCTGGTATCTAGTGCCAAATCTTGTGTGTTTGAATCCAGCCATACAAAGTTGTTTTTGAGAGTTTTGTTTCAGCCTTTGCCAAACCTTAACCCTTACCGTAACCATTTGGAGTTATTACCTAACGTTAAGATTTTTGCGTTTTAACCCGAACTTTAAAAGTTTGGAGATAATGCCTAAATGTAACCTTAAATACTTTGAAATTTGACGTTTGGAACAACTTAGAAATGTTACATTTGAGGATCAAAGATAAACATCTAATTCTGATGTGAGACTGTGAGATCTAGTTGTAGCTAGCCCACTAGCCCGCAACACAGGGCGTGGCCCTGCCGGTGCTGGATAGAGGTGAGCTCTTTTCTCTGACGGCTCCCATCGCTGTCCAAGGTCCTCAAACCATTTATTTTTGTGCTCAGTTTTATCTTCTTTACTTATTTAGTTACAACACCCCTGTCGTTTTCTCTCGCGCTCTCTCTCACACTCTCTCTTACACACCCTTTGTAATATGCAGTAGGCTACAAAGAAATGTGCACGCTGTGTATTAAGACCTTTTTTGCAAACAGCCATGAGTTAAATTAAATTAGGCTGCAGTAATACTGTTATCGGATCATGTCCTACGATTAGGCTATTTATCACATTAGGAATTGTATTGTTAGTCTGCATAGATGCATGAAATGCTTTATTATAAAAGGTACTTTTTTTCGGTCAGTACCTCTTACTCAAACCAACTTCCCATGCATGTGGTTTTGATAGTAATTATGCAGTTGGTGGCCAGCTGTTTAGTCAGGCCTACATAGTTATATTGTCATCAGCGGATTCAGTGAATCATTTTCTGAATGACAGTCAAGTGATTAAAAGTGCTATTGTCTGCTTTATGTTCAGAAGGATCTTGTAAGAAAACTTCAAAGTATTGAGTTAACGTTCACTGTGCGCAATTGTGTATAGGCTATCGCACAACACCCAACAATATTTATTTTCCTTTCCATTATCCAGGACATTTAGAATGCCATTTCATGAAAAAGAAACATTCAATTATAGCCCTAGATAAATGTTGTTAGACCCAATGTGTCTCTCCTCACTGATGTAAATGGAAAGAAATGGTAGGCGATCTAATTGTACAGGTGACTTGGTTGAATTACAATTATATGAATAGTCTAATGATGATAATGGTGTGAGCCCAGTAACAAATTGACTGCAGACCCTTTAATGATAGGCTATTGTTACTTTATGTCTCTAAAATCACAATGCCTCCATTTACATAGTTGTCTGACAAATAGTCACATTTTTATAGAAGAAATGCCAGCCTTTTACCAGATATGAATATTTTCACATGAACTGTATATTTCCTTAACTGATCAAATGTCTGTAGGCTATTGGCCTATATCTAAGCCTAATATTCTGCAAAAATTAACAAATGTATTTTCTATCCCATAGCCTAAGAAACAGCATACATGATTTAATGAAAAGCACCAAAACAGACATAACATTGTTTCACATTCTTGAACAACTCAAACACAAACACGCAATAGGCTACAGCTCATTCACAGCTGTTTCCCACCCAAATACAGGGAAATTCAAAGTATTATACAACGCATACACTGAGTGCGCAGAGGGGTCTGTACACAGTCTTGTACCATCGTTTTACTCGACAAAAAGATACTTACGCATCTGCGAACACGGAAACCAGAAACTTACCTCAGACAGCCAGGTGTGTCTCAGACTGTAGGATTAGCTGGCCACCGCGGCTAGTGACATTGGCAGCCATGGGACAATCCTGGAAGATGTTGTTCAAATGGTACCTGCAGAGTAAAGAAGCATCTTACTGTTAACCTAACAGACACCATATATGGGGCATTGTACACATAACTGTTTAACATTGCATGTACACACTCTATAATATGATCCCACTGACAAATAAAGATTTAGATAGATAGAAATGTAAAAAAATATTCAGAAATAGACTTACAGGAACTGTCCTCAGAAGAACTGTTAATTTATACATTGCTATAAATTAAGCTGCTTCATCAGTCACCTTCCAAATGTCTGACTTTATCACGTCGCCACATTATGTTAATTTCAAATTTTCCTCATTGATTTTCCAATTACCAGTCTGGCTGTGCAACCACAGGACTGAGAACTTCTCTGATCGCTCAATACACACGAAGTGCATTCGGCAAGTACTCAGACCCCTTCACTTTTTCCACATGTTGTTACGTTACAGCATTATACTAAAATGGATTAAATAGTTTTTCCCCCTCAATCTACACACAATACCCCATAATGATGAAGCAAAAAACTATTTTTTATTTTAGCAAATGTCTATACAAAAAAAATATGAAATATCACATTTACATAAGTATTCAGACCCCTTACTCAGTACTTTGTTGAAGTACCTTTGGCAGGGATTACAGCCTTCTTGGGTATGACGCTACAAGCTTGGCGCACCTGTACTTGGAGAGTTTCTCCCATTCTTCTCTGCAGATCCTCTCAAGCTCTGTCAGGTTGGACGGGGAGCATTGCTGTACAGCTATTTTCAGGTCTCTCCAGAGATGTTCAATCGGGTTCAAGTCCGGGCTCTGGCTGGGCCACTCAAGGATATTCAGAGACTTATTCCGAAGCCACTTGTCTTGGCTGTGTGCTTAGGGTTGTTGTCCTGTTGGAAGGTGAACCTTTTCCCCAGTCTGAGGTCCTGAGCACTCTGGAGCAGGTTTTCATCAAGGACCTCACTGTACTTTGCTCTGTTCATCCTTCCCTTGATCTTGACTAGTCTCTCAGTCCCTGCAGCTGAAAACATCCCCACAGCATGATGCTGCCACCACCATGCTTCACCATAGATGTGTAGCATTCAGGCCAAAGTGCTCAATCTTGGTTTCATCAGACCAGAGAATCTTGTTTCTCATGGTCTGA
Source organism: Salvelinus fontinalis (assembly GCF_029448725.1). Lineage (NCBI taxonomy): Eukaryota > Metazoa > Chordata > Actinopteri > Salmoniformes > Salmonidae > Salvelinus > Salvelinus fontinalis. The sequence goes on from NC_074666.1 coordinate 52,089,473, forward strand.
GAATCCTTTAGGTGGCTTTGGGCAAACTTCAAGCGGGCTGTCATGTGACTTTACTGAGGAGTGGCTTTCGTCTGGCCACTATACCATAAAGGCTTGATTGGTGGTGTGCTGCAAAGATGGTTATCCTTCTGGAAGGTTCTCCCATCTCCACAGAGGAACTCTGGAGCTCAGTCAGAGTGACCATCAGGTTCTTTGTCACCTCCCTGACCAAGGCCCTTCTCCCCCGATTGCTCAGTTTGGCCGGGCGGCCAGCTCTAGGAAGAGTCTTGGTGGTTCCAAACGTCTTCCATTTAAGAATGATGGAGACCACTTTGTTCTTGGGGACCTTCAATGCTGCAGAAATGTTTTGGTACCCTTCCCCAGATCTGTGCCTCGACACAATCCTGTCTCAGAGCTCTACGGACAATTCCTTCGACCTCATGGCTTGGTTTTTGCTCTGACATCCAATGTCAACTGTGGGACCTTATATAGACAGGTGTGTGCCTTTCCAAATCATGCCCAATCAATTGAATTTACCACAGGTGGAGTCCAATTAAGTTGGAGAAACATCTCAAGGATGATCAATGGAAACAGGATGCACCTAAGCTGAATTTTGAGTCTCATATCAAATGGTCTGAATACTGATGTAAATAAGGTATTTCTTAAAACATGTATTTAATACATTTTAGAAAAAGTCTGTAACATAACAAAATGTGGAAAAAGGGAAGGGGTCTGAATACTTTCCGAATGCACTGTACGCATGTTGAATGTCAAAAATGGTAAATTAACAGGTTGCACCTCAGGTAAATAGTTAATGCTGGTATCTTTTGACAACATTCAACAAGATGCACACAACCAACTGTGTTTTGATGATTAGGAAAAAGAAGAAATGAGGGTGTCTCCTATGCAAGTAAATTACATCATCATTAACATGGAGTCATGTTGATCATTGTCTGACTCACATAATTCTGTTATATAACCTAGACTGTATTGCTTTGAAATCCTCATAGCCCACAGTCAGTACGGGAAGCACTCAGGTTAGTGCAGAGAGTAGAGGGACTATTCTTTCATCTGTATTTGAGGCCTTACCCTTAAGCCTCTCAAATCCTGCTCTTAAGAGAAACCAAACACACACCAGAGTAGGAGAGAATCACCGGTGTCTGAGTGAAGTACAAACAGGATCCGTGTGCTAGTACTGCTCAGCACTGCTTACTGCCCAGTCTCACTTCATGTGACAAAAACTTTGCATTGAAATAATCGAAAACATTTGAACGTGCTTGCTTTGTTTGCAGTGTTTGAAGATGATGCATTTGTTTGCATTTACCTGTATATAAAATATGGCGAAAATAAGTCTTCCCAACGCACATTTTCATCCATTTTTTGTTGTCTTTGTTGAAGAAATGTGTTTGAGTCCATGAATTATAAGTAGTAAGAGCTAATCCACTACCAAGGATGGATATGGGTGTCAGCTGGCTTGTCTGGGGGAACATGATATACAGACCTTTCTGCCTGTTATCTGATTTAATTTCGGTGATGGCTTCTTTGGGCTTTAATATGGTTTCTGAATGATGTATGCCAAGGCTGCTTCTCAGCAATCTCTGTATTCTTAAAATTTTGTGAAGGCAATGAACTGGACACAGACGTCGATTTAACGTCTATTCTACGTTGTTTCAGCGGGATTTCATTGAAATGATGTAGAAACAGTGGTGATTCAACCAGCGTGTATGTGCCAAGCGGGAAGCTAATGGGTCATCCACAAAATGAGTCCTTTGTGTCCCTTTGATATTTTAAGTAGAAATTGTGCACCAATATGGAATTTTAAAAGCCTGTTATATTAAAAAAAGTGCCCTTTAATAAAGATCACATGTAAAATTCAATCAGTCTTTTTAATATGAATAAGGACTTGCTAAAGTGCAAAAATTATGCATTCTCTGTGACTTATAGGAGGATTTTAACCCACTTAACCTCAAAAGGTTTTCACCATCATTGTAAAGCCTTGGATATTTTGTTCCTTCAACAAAGTCATTTCCTAGAGATTATTATTTATTTCATGTGATTAGTGATTCATTTTAAGGTAATAAAAAAAAAAAAACCTGTCCCTCATTTTAAGGTCAACCCTGTAACATGAACGGAACTCTCGTTTTAATATGGTGAAACTACAATTGTTTTATACATTTTTTTTCAAAAGAAACAATGAACATCTAATAGCAAAATCATAGGGTAAGAGAGAGAGAGAGAGAACACACACTCACACCTTCCCTCCTAACTTGTCTGTGTAGCTTAACACATCTCTCTGGATCTGACATATCTGTTTAAACATGAGCAGTCATCAGTAGACCCTGCTCTACTACCTCCCACTAATGAAACAGTCACACTTCCCTCAACTCAATAGTCACACTTCCCTCAACACGTTGTATTGTTTTTGCTCAGATCAGGGGCACAATGGCGACTACAACAATAGCGAGTACATTAAACAGCGTCACGGATAGCACCCATCTGTCGATTTCTAGTTTAGACTAAGAAAAATTAATGAGCAGGATCATAAACTACAATACTCTGAAGAGAGCGAGGGAAGAATCTGTGAAGATTTAGCCAGAAGGGCTCTTCCATTTGTTTTGGTACTCTGAGGTTTCAATGAGAGGATGTCATCCTTGATCTTCTGCACTGTATGATCTCTGTCGTGTCAGTTAGCTTCCTTATCCTTATTGCTTGACGTCTGTTCAGTTAGCAAGTTCTTAATTGGCATAAGATGTTATCTTTCTTCTGGTACTCAGTGCCTACATAAGGGCACAGGTTGTGAACACTCACGAAAGCTCTGACGAAGGCCTCGAGGCCGACACGTAAAGCTTAGAAATGAGCAGTGATACTCGCAAGAGCAGTGTGCAGGATTCTTTTTTTCTCATCTCATTCAACTGTTACCATGCACCTGCAACAAAGAGAGTTCAGATGTGCGAGGGCCTTTTGAATTTTTACTCTTTAACTATCCCAAAGCCACAGACATGGAGTGATATTCAAAGAGGCAATCAGCAGTTGCTACAACCTTGTAGAGTCCATGCCCTAATGAATCAAGGCTGTTCTGACAAACACTGTATAGCCTCACGACATGGTTAAAACTATCATGTTTGCCTCCCGGGTGGCGCAGTGGTCTAGGGCACTGCATCGCAGTGCTAACTGCGCCACCAGAGTCTCTGGGTTCGCCCCCAGGCTCTGTCGCAGCCGGCCGCGACCGGGAGGTCCGTGGGGCGACGCACAATTGGGCTAGCGTCGTCCGGGTTAGGGAGGGTTTGGCCGGTAGGGATTTCCTTGTCTCATCGCGCTCCAGCGACTCCTGTGGCGGGCTGGGCGCAGTGCGCGCTAACCAAGGGGGCCAGGTGCACGGTGTTTCCTCCGACACATTGGTGCGGCTGGCTTCCGGGTTGGAGGCGTGCTGTGTTAAAGAAGCAGTGCGGCTTGGTTGGGTTGTGCCTCGGAGGACGCATGGCTTTCGACCTTCGTCTCTCCCGAGCCCGTACGGGAGTTGTAGCGATGAGACAAGATAGTAATTACTAGCGATTGGATACCACGAAAATTGGGGAGAAAAGGGGATAAAATAAAAAAATAAAAATAAAAAATAAAAAATAAAAAAAAACTATCATGTTTGAGATCGTGGATGCTCAGACCTTGCATCCAAAGCTCTGTTTATGAATTTGAGATTGATCACGTTTCTCCAGCCCCATCCCTCAGCTTTTTACCGAAACAGTGGCGGGGGAAATGCTTGGTTATTGCTTCTACTGCTGAGTTAAAGTACATGGTGATTTTCTCTTCAGGTATAGAGAACAAGCATATAAGAAGTGCATGAATAAAAATGAGACCATTTTCTAGGTCAGTCTGTTCAGTCAGTGTTCCTAAAACAACAACGAGTGGCAACGGGATTGAGCGATCTGACGCAAAGCCAGATCATGTGCAGTGTGTGCAGCACTCGCATCCCTCAAAATGCGACTCGTCGCCAAACTGAGTCAGGCACCCACTCTGTGTAAGATGTCATCGCTCTGTGGCCAATTGTCCTGCCTCCAGGAGATTAGTGGTGAAGGATGGAGAAGCTGATCTAAACCCACAGGCAGGCAGGCCGCAGCCATGCCCTCTGCTTTGTGCCAGTCTCCCAGCCAGGCAGCTAAGGTCCAGACTGACAGAGAGAGAGGGATGGGGAGACACGAGGCCCCGGCTAGCATTGTCCTGGGCTGTCCCCCAAATGGCACCCTATTCCCTATATTGTCCTCTACTTTCGACCAAAGTATTGCGCTACATAGGGAATAGGGTGCCATTTGGGACACTGCCCTGATCTCCCTCTGCCCAGGTCCGCCTGGGTATCTCTGGACATTAGTCTCTGACTGAGGGAAAACAGTGAAGACCAGGCCAGGGCACAGAGCAGATGTACTTTCATCCTAGAGAATGGGATTGGTCTCAGATGAAATTGTATTGACACAGATTTTAGGTTGGGGGATAAATAACACTCATGGGATATTGAGATGATATTCCCCACAAAATATTGAGTTGTGAGCTTCATTCAAACTAAACAGAAATGGTCAAAAGTATAGAAAATGTAAACAAACTTGCTAACCCCCCAAAGTGTAAATGAATAACTTCCTCTGCAGTTTATGTGAATCAACATAAGACCTGATCATCTCAGATAATCTGCGGACACTAATAAATCATTTTTTGGAGTACACTAAAACCAAAACACAGAGTGGAAAACAGAGCGACCCTCTAGAAGTCTCATTTTACGATTGATTGATTGAAATACCATCAATTGTGGAATCTTCCCCACACCCAGTGTCAACCAACAGACGTTCCATCTATGGCCTTTTGGAGGGAAATGTCAGATCAACAGAGGGAGGGAGGGAGGGTAGGGTCCGACGAGCAGAGCAGTCGATGGGCAATTCAGCATACTGACAAACAATCACCAGTTCTCCTTTCCTATGAAGTGGCTAAGGCAGCACACCGCTTACATACAAGTCAAGTACCATCTACTATACTGTCTAAACACAGATTCAGACATAACTCAATTATGAGAGCCAGATGTGAGGAGCATTGTGACTGCAGTATATTAAAAAAATACATTACATACTGTTACTCTATTTTGCATTCTGATGATCAGGAAACAGTGGTGCACAGAGATTAAACCGATTCATGGTTTGATTCACAAACAGCGTATATAAAGAACTGTTGCTATGGCAGCAGGCTGTCAAACAAATTAGATGTGGCTTTTACATTCCAGGTCCGTGTGCAGATAAGACAGTTAATTACCAACATAAACATTAGAAAATTATATGGAATGACAACCTATAACTTTAATGTGTGAGCTGTCATCAAGAACATGTAGCCAGTCTTGGAAAACAACCATTGTTCTCCAAGAGTGGCTACATGGCCTACCTCTCACATAACAAATTGTTTTTCAATTATTGCACGTTGGTTGGACTGCAAGGTAAATACTGCAAATACTGATTCCTTATCCTAAGAATGTAAGCCATGTACATTGGACATGACAGTGGCACATTAAACCCATCCATACTACAGTACACGCATCAGGGATAGTTCCAGACTCCACCACAGCAGCTCAATGTGTCACTGCACAGTCTGCTAGACCAGCCAAGCCAAGTGCCTTCGGAAAGTATTCACACCCCTTTACTTTTTTCCTAATTGTGTTGTGTTCCAACCAGAATTGAACATGTATTCAATTTAGATGCTTTGTCACTGGCTAAAACACAACACCCTATAATGTCAAAGTGGAATGATGTTTATGATATTTTTTTACAAATTAATACAAAACTGAAAGCTGAAATACCTTGAATCAATAAGTATTCAACTCCTTTGTTATGGCAAGCCTAAATAAGCTCAGGAGTGGAAAATATGCTTAACAAGTCACATAAGTTGCATGGATTCACTCTGTGTGCAATAAAAGTGTTTAACATGATTTTTGAATGACTACCTCACCTCTGTACCCCACACGTACAAAAAAGGTCCCTCAGTCGAGCAGTGAATTTCAAACACAGACATGGGAGGTTAACCAATGCCTTGCAAAGAAGGGAACCTATTGGTAGATATTTTTAAAAAGCAGACACTGAATATCCCTTTGAGCAAGGTGAAGTTATTAATTTCCCGTTGGATGGTATATGAATACACCCATTCACTACAAAGATGCAGGCATCCTTCCTAACTCAGTTGCCGGACAGAAAGGAAACCGATAAGGGATTTCACTATGAGGCCAATAGTGACTTTAAAACACTTAAAGTTTAATGGCTGTGATAGGAGAAAACTGAAGATGGATCAACAACATTGTAGTAACTCCACAATACTAACCTAATTGACAGAGTGAAAAGAAGGACGCCTGTACAGAATACAAATATTCCCAAAACATGCATCCTGTTTGCAACAATGCACTAAAGTAATACTGCAAAGAAAATAGGCAAAGCAATTAACTTTGTCCTGAATACAAAGTGCAAATCCAATACAACACATTGCTGAGTACCACTCTTCAAATAGCGGTGGCTGCATCATGTTATGGGTATACGTGTAATCATTAAGGACTGGGGAGTTTTTCAAGATACATTTTTTTTATGGAATTGAGCTAAGCACACGCAAAAGCCTAGAGGAAAACCTGGTTCGTTCTGCTTTGCACCAGACACTGGGAGATGAATTCACTTTTCAGCAGGACAATAACTGAAAACACGAGGCCAAATCTACGCTGGAGTTGCTTACCAGGAAGACAGTGAATGTTCCTGAGTGGGCATTCATACTTTCTGAAGGCACTGTATATTCCCATGTTGACCTGAATCGTTCCCTCTACTTCAATATGAAACAAGCAACAGCATTTGAAAGTCTTTCGTTTATCACGGGTGCCTTTGGAGAAAGACATATATTAAAAAGAGAGTCAACTGCTGTTGGTACGCAACAACTACCTACATCTAATTAAACAAAACGCAATCAAAACTTTTCATTTTCAGCTGGTGGCAAAACGGTAAGTTTTAGAACTCGTCCAAATTTAAATAAATAAATAAATGCTGTGATGGCCAACAGCCAGGAGTTGTAGAGCTTTCTCCTGAATTATGCCATTTGTTTTCCAATTCTAAAAGCCTCCAAGGGCCGCTTTCAACATATTTCAGAAGCTCTGCAAAGTGAGAGGGAGGAGGAGCGGGAGAAGAAAAGAGGAGAGGATAGGGTGGGGGAAGAGGTAGAGGGAAAGGAGAGAGAGAGGGAGAGAGAGAGAGAGAGAAGATGAGGGAGAGGGAGAGAGAGAGAGAGAGAAAAGGCGGTAGAGGGAGCAGAGGGGTTGTGGGGCATCATGTATTCCTAATAGAGCTGGCTTCAGAGGGTATTGCATCCTTCTGTGGAAAGAGAGAGAGAGGAAGACTGAGTGTGTTGCCCATGCAGCCTTCCTCTCTCCCCTTCTTCCCTCCTCAACACAGAGCCCAGACAGACACACATTTCATGGTTTGATGGCTTCTCTGTGTGATGCCACCGCCTGATAGCTTATCTGCAGGGTTCTTTGGTTGGAGTTCAGTCCAGTAATCAGAGGGGCGGGGGGGGGACAGCCATTGACAAAGGCCCGCCGATGAGGAGATCAGATCAGGTGATAGAGAACACTGGCAGAAACATGGGAGGTACAGGCTGGGATGGCATTGGCCGGGAGGATGGCCCGGCATTAGAAAAGAGTTGGGCGTTCATGGTAAACGTGATCTAAATGTGCCATAATTGAGCGTTACCTGTCCCAGTGGCCCATTGTATGAGTCACAATGTGAGCCTTATCTCTCTCAACACATGGCTGCACTCGGGAATCAAATCTGCAGCCAATCACTCCCCTCAAAATAAAGAGAAACACGGCATCAGGCAAGCAGGCAGCCTATAAGCCTCGAGTCAACCGCTCCAGCATCCAGCAGCTCGCCTTCAGCCGGCTTCGCCTCCCTCACACAACTATCGCCCTCCTCTCCTCATGGTGCAATAAGTCCCTGTGCCAGAGTGGAGCTTCTCTGGACGGCATTATTGAAACACGCGGCGGCAGCCTGAGCCTTTCCTCTGATTAAGTCATTACAGGCCAGGGGAAGAATGAGCAGAGCAGGCCCTGGGTGGAGGAAGAAAGCCCTGATAGGGATTATGACTGCACCCTAGTGGCCACAGATGGATTTAAAGAGGCCCGGGCCTGCAGGGATTTGTTTTACATCTCCTATCATGCTCTCAAGTTGTATTGTCTGTGACTTTGAGATTGGGACTTTCTATTGACTTTGAGTCGCTTAAGAAGGCTTGACATATACTCACCATTCCCACCAATGCGAGACACAATCACACACACACACACGAAACAAAGCAATACAAGCAAAACAACAAATTCTGAGACCTTGACTAATGAAGGCAATTGTGTTGATGTTTGTAGCTCTGAGGGCCAAGAGAATGTACAGCACAGCGTGTTTTACCTTGTTTAGCCCATTGTACCATTTGAAATGGAGTCCGGCGCACAACAGCCCATGTTTTTTTATGAATGTTAATGCCCTCCCAGAGCACACAAAGTAGTCCGGGGGCTTCCAGGGAGGGAAGGCTGGTGCCTGATCGAAAATAAGGCCCAAGAAGAAAATAATCCAGCTTTTCTATAAAATCCTTTTTTCCTAAATGTCACGTTGAATCCGGACAAAGCCTTTACATGGCAACATGTAACAACGTATTGTTGCATTGTTTTCCAGTTAAGATGTCAAGAGAGTGATTTAGTTGTTGGCAAAGTGAATTTGGAGCATGATTCACACACCCTTTCTGTCGGAGTGGAATGAACAGCATGTTTACAAGGCAGGTATCGACCCAGTCCACTGGGATGAGCTTGTTTGATGCTTGTCTGGTCTGGAGCATTTGACTCAAATTACTGTTCATTTGATTGATATGGGGAGAGAATTCCATGTAATGTCCTGAGGAACCAAAAAATAGAATTATATAAAAAAGGTAAGACAAAATAGATCACAGGATTTAGAGTCACTGCTACGGTCCCCGCAATCAATTTACTTGCACGTGATAGAACGCTACATTATAGTTGGTTTCATCAGATAACTTGGCACATTAGACTTAACCTTACCAATTGACAACACATTTTGCATCAGCCTATCAAAGAGTCTTTATATCCACCAAACAATGGCATTTCTTAAAGGTGCAATATGCAGAAATCGTTCCGCCATTTCCTGGTTGCTAAAAGAAGAAAAAGATGAAACTTAAGAACGGGAAGCACAGAAATAGCGCACATAGAACATATCTGCCACTTCTTAGACTTGCTTTCAATGTGAATGACAGATCTATAACTCACATTACTATGTGAATTTGGTCAGGTCACACACAAAATGACATACAGCAGATTTAAAATAGGTCAACCCTGGCCACAAGAGGGATATTTTAAACAAAGGTTTACTTTTGTTCTGTAACAAAACATTGTGTGCCAATATTGCATTGATACATCCTTGACTAAGCTACTAGTACTAACATTAGACAAAATGTTCACGTTTTCACATATATAACAAAATCCCACGTTTTTGCTTGCCATAACCATTGCTTCAAGGTGGCACACACTGCTAAAGTGGTTGACTTGGGTTTGAGCCCCCTTGCGTCAAGCGTTCACTGCTGGTACTCAATGCTCGATTCAAAACGCATGTGTGACAGAGTAGATGATTATAATAATGCATACTAAGAGTTGTACATTTACACTGAGTATACAAAACATTACGAACATCTGCTCTTTCCATGACATCGACTGACCAGGTGAATCCAGGTGAAAGCTATGATCCCTTATTGATGTCACTTGTTAAATCCACTTCAGTCAGTGTAGATGAAGGGGAGGAGACAGGTTAAAGGGGGATTTTGAACCCTTGAAACAATTGAGACAGACTGTGTATGTGTGCCATTTAGAAAGTGGAACGTGCAAGAAAAAAAATGAAAGGGCCTTTGAATAGGGTACGGTAGTAGGTGCCAGGCGTACTGGTTTGTGTCAAGAACAGCAACGCTGCTGGGTTGTTCACGCTCAACAGTTTCCTGTGTGTATATCAAGAATGGTCCGCCATCAGCCACCAGCCAAAAATGGACATCCAGCCATTCAGCGTTGCTTGATACATCCAGCCAACTTGATACAAGCATTGTAGACAACATGGGCCAGCATCCCTGTGGAGCGCTTTCGACACCTTGTAGAGTCCATGCCCTGACGAATTGCGACTGTTTCGAGGGCAAGCGAGAGGGTGGGGTGCAACTCCAAATGTATTAGGAAGGTGTTCCTAATGTTTGGTGTACTCAGTGTAAGTTTAGCCTACATAAGAAATGAAGCTGTGTTTTTGGTCTAACAGTGATGTTGGCATAGGGTTTAATTTGACCAGGTTATCTGATGGGAAAAGCGAACAAGTGGCGTTTTATCACGGGAACTACACCAACGATTTTAATTGGCTGATGTGGATTTTGAGGCTGAGAAACAGTAAACTGTTGCTAATGTTCCCAGTATATTTTGACAGCAATTTTATGCACCATAAACTAGACCATATCATCCAAGCACCTCACATTAACATAATCTCCCATTTTATATGACTGGTTTTACCTCAGCAGCCAGCGTAACAGTCAAATGTTTGATGCCCAAGGTTATTGCCTGTATGAGATGTGCAGTATGAAACCAGGGAAAGCTCTGTCAGTCATCACTGTGTTAGCCATATGTTGTACATTGAGACTTTATTCAGCTAAGCATAGTCTTACAGGGTGTGGTGGTCGGTCTCCGTCTGACTAGTCCTCTGGGTCTTTCAACAGTAACGCACTTTTCTCCTCCTGTGCTCCCGAGACCATGGGAGAGAGTGAAATTAACATTTCATTATACAAGTATTGATTTGTAGCTTTTCATGTTGCCAATGTACATTTTCTCAAGGTGATGGAGACGATCATATGAAGACGTCTGGAAGAAAAAAAATATATATTTTCAAATCAAGGAGGTGTTGAATGGAGAGAGGTGAACAAACACCCACACATCAGGTCAGAGAGAAAATAGAGGAAAGAGAGTCCCAGGGGAAAAGACAGAGAAACATAAAGTATACTCAGTTCCTGTCTTCATTTTATATCAGTGTTTCACATACTCAGGTCAGTAAAGTGTAGAAGTGGTCATTATGAAGCCCATGCGGTCTATTTTTCATCCCTAAAACACTGGTTGTCACTGGTTTGTGAGGTAAGTGTCAAGAACAGATAGCATGGCTTCATGTTGCTGCGGCAGAGACTGCCAATCAAACACACAAGCAGAATGACCATGAGATCCCAAGTGGATGGAGGGGCTACTTGAAAGGCTGCAATAGAAGATGAGAAAAAACAAAGACTCCGCCTGTCCAGCCTTCTCTCTCTCGTGGTTTGACAGAAGACCTCTGTTTTTATCCTCAGACATTGCCTACATATTACATCGAGAGGAACACAACTGAACAGATTTTCATAAATGGGCTTCCCTGTAAAAGGTTTCACGACGACGCCGCCGACGATTCTGACTAAGGATGATGAGAGTGAGGAACATGGTTGTCTTTTGCATCCTCCAAAACTCTAATCCTGCCATTCATTCAAAGTGATACAGCCTCTCTTTAGGGATCACAAGTTAGAGCAGGACAGAGAGGAACTTCAATTGTCACTACCACATCGCCCCAAATAATGCATCGAGTCCTTTCCTAGACAGATAATCGGTTACAATTTGTTCAAGCCCCTCTTGACAAACTGCTCCATTTCTCCTGTTTAGAGCAGTGTGTAGTGTTGTAGTCGAGCCTGGCACTCCTCAGCGACTATCATTGTTTTCCATTTGTGACGAAAGCACCACCGCCTCCACTCAGGCAGCACACTCCGGGGAGACGAGGCTTCGAGATCTGCCGCCGATCTGCCGTGCTGCCGCACTGCTCCAGCGGCCTGGGAGTGGAGTCAATCTGCCTCCCGAACTCCATCTCCATATGCAGCAGGAGGAGGGAGCGACAGACACCATTGCGGCACTGTTCGAGACTGAGAGCGCCCAGTGTGAAACTGCTGTAGCGTGCCACGCTACCGGTGCTTACAGGAGTGGCCCTGCTGTGCATAGAATTCAATTTATTTTCTTTTTTACATTCAGGGGAAGTCTACTTTACGCTTGCACATACTCTGTTCCACTAGTAGACCTTGATTTTGCCAGGAAACCTCTCTGATAGTGTAAGAAAGTAGGAACTGTGTGATCAACTGTGAAATCCTAGCACTCGTTTGATCTTAATGTGCCTCTTTTCAAACAACTGCCTCAGAGTTTTGGTATGAAAGATAGAGATGATGGACCATCACACACATACACACATAGGAGAACTCAATTATAAAGCCTTTAATGGGTCATATGTCCTATGATGGAGTCTATATGATGTATTGGGCAATCTCTGCACTGCACTGCCCCGAGCCCTCAATCCTCCCCCTTTCAAAACATTCACATGATCTAATTCCACCTGCAGCGCTGGGAAGAGAGTGTGTGATGCATGCCTGTGCCAGCCTAATGTTGTTGCAGAGGGCTCAATAACCCTGTACCAGACTCCCTGGATGACACAAGACCCCAAAACTGCAGGCTTTACAGCCTCATGCTCTCCACTAGGCTCTGGCCATCAGTCATCTTATTGAGGTGTGATTCCCAGGTAATGGTCTTATTTGGGTGTGTGCCTCAGCAGTCACACTTAGCTTTCAGTAGGGGTCTGTGATGATGCCGGTTACCTCTGCTCTCTCCCCAGCTTGAAAATAACAGAAGGGACACTGCAGGCCACTGTGTAGGGTGGAGACAGGAAAGAGGTCGAGGTATAAGAAAGATTATTTACTTCTATTTACCAAGTTTAGTGAGCATGTTGAAATACAATAACTATTAGTTAAAAGTGACTTGTAACCTGGGCATCAATCCTCATAAATGGAACATACAGTGTAGAATGGAAGGTTAGAACGTAGAATGTGTGTACCGTAATTCATACCTCCAGTGTAGAAGGGAAGGTTAGAATGTAGAATGTGTGTACTGTAATTCATACCTCCGGTGTAGAACGGAAGGTTAGAACGTAGAATGCGTGTACTGTAATTCATACCTCCGGTGTGGAACGGAAGGTTAGAACGTAGAATGTGTGTACTGTAATTCATACCTCCGGTGTAGAATGGAAGATTAGAACGTAGAATGTGTGTACAGTAATTCATACCTCCGGTGTAGAAGGGAAGGTTAGAACGTAGAATGTGTGTACTGTAATTCATACCTCCGGTGTAGAATGGAAGGTTAGAACGTAGAATGTGTGTACTGTAGTTCATACCTCCAGTGTAGAATGGAAGTTACAGCATGAAGTTAGTCTCGCCAACAGCCATCCCAGAGACAGCCAGACACTTTCACGGTTCCAGTATCATGGGCACCTTGCAGGGTTGTGCAGCATATTGCCTCATAGTCCCACCTCATCTATATTTTTAAACTAGAACGTGGTTAATCACTTGGTTAATCAGGAAGTGATAACATGCGTATTCTGAAAATGCACATTTTCATAGCGTACTTAGCATGCTGTAGCTTTAAAGCAAACACATAGAGATAGAAATAGACATTTGCGCTGAGCTCAGTCAGACATAAGGGTTTACCCTGACAGATTGACTACACATGCACTCAGTGGGCCATCAGTGCTAGGTCAGCACAAGAAGACTCAGCGTATCTACAGATAAGGACTCGACTAGTAACTAACCCAGTAAGAAACACAGTGGATATGTCCCAAATGGCTCCCTATATAGAGCACTACTGTTGACCAGGGCCCATATGCTGTAGGGTGACATTTAGGACAAGTACTCAGTGAATGGAGGGATTATACAACAGCAAGCATCCACCGCAAGTTGGGCTTTTAAACGCACCATAGATATATAAAAATAGAAAGGATTCCATGTGTAATGATCTAAACCTAACCCAGCCGGTGACTAAGCCTACTACCTTTCAAAGTCAACTCTGATTGATTGATCTTATTTTAACGAATACACCAGAGAAATATTGTTCTACCGGTGTCTTCGCCCCCTGAGATATTCGTTACGATTGCCCAGTTCTTTGTGTTAGAGATGTAAGAATACAAAAATCTAAGTCTTGTGTCATCACAAGGAGGAACTTTAAAAACTTCAGTGAACAGGCTTTTTTACACAATCTTTATTTTAGTGACCTTGATTGTAGTTCAGCTGTCCCTGAACCGGATTTAGCTGTCAGCCTTTTTGGAGGTGTCTTCAATACTATTGTGGATAATCATGCACCCTTCAAAAAATTAAATAAATAATATATAATATATATATATGTATATAATAAATACATGTATTTTGAATGTAAACCAATCAGGGTTTAGGCCTGGGCATAGCACTATCACAGCAATCACTTTAGTTGTTAATGATCTTGTCAATTCCTTAGACACTAAAATGAAATGTGCTGCTTTGTTTGAGAACCTGTCAAAAGATTTTGATACTGTTGATCATGCTATTTTATTGAATAAGTTGTCCTCGATAGGCCTGAGCTCTGACGCCTGTTCGTGGTTCATGATTATCTTAGTGACTTAAGGTTTAAGTCTGAATTTCTTGATGTACATAAAGGTGTACCAAAGGGGTCGATTTTGACCTGTTCTCTTCACTATTTATATAAAACACCATTGGTCAATCTGTTTAATATTGTAAAGTTAACCTATATGCGGATGATACTATTATGTATGCACTACAGATGGCTATATCTATACTGGTGTGCTAATACAGGGCCAGTAAAGTCCCAGTGCACTACGAACAAAACAAACCCCCAAAAAATATTCAGATTTTTCAGGGGGTGCTGCAGTACCCTCAGCACCTCTACTTTCCACGGCCATGTACGCAGGAACCCCTTGCTGATTTTGAACTTGTGCTTAATACCAGCAAAACGAAATACATGGTTTTTAAACGCTTGTAAGAACGTTTCCGATGCACTACATACTCAAATCATTAGATGGTTCTCCAATCGAATGTGTTCCCGCATATAAATACTTTTGAGCATTTGGATTGATACGGATTTGACGTTTTATAAATGAGCTGGTTCAGTGTTCCTACGGAAACATATTTTTCACTAAGCACTAGAAAGGAAGCAGATGATTCAGTCAACCTATTTACCTGTTCTTGATTATGGTGACATTACTTATCAAAGCGCAGCTGCTACTACTTTCAAACCTTTGGATGCCATTTACCATAGTGCCTTTTGTTTTGTTACAGGTGGAAAAGTTGGACACTCATCACTGCATCCTGCACCAAAGGTTAGGCTGGACTTCACCAAAGACCCTTAGATCTCTACATTACTCCCGTTCTGTTTACATGGCCCTACGTCATAAAACATACGCCTTATCTAAATTTGTTGTTGAAGTATAGACACCTGATTTGCCTAAACCACTCACATGATTGGTTAACTCATGGGGCTCCTAGGGTCTCCACCGAGCTAGGTAAATCTGCATTTAGTTTTAATGTACCGTATTGCTGGAACAAAATTTAAAATACATTTAATCTTGATATTCTGGTGCCGTTCTGGCAATTGAATGTATTGATTGGGGACATATTTGTGGAGGAATGTTTGTGCTTTTCTGGGTGTTTTGTGATGTTTTACTTGTGCTTCAAATGACTGTTATATATATATATATATATATATATATATATATATATATATATATATATATATATACATATATACATATATACATATATACATATATATATATATATATATACATATATACATATATATACACACACACACACACACACACACACACACACACACACACACACACAAAAAAAAAAATATACACACTATACATACAAAAGTATGTGGACACCCTTCAAATTACTGGATTTGGCTATTTCAACCACACCTGTTGCTGACAGGTGTATAAAATCGAGCACACAGCCATGCACTCTCCATAGACAAACATCGGCAGTAGAATGTCCTTACTGAAGAGCTCAGTGACTTTCAACGTGGCAATGTCATAGGATGCCACCTTTCCATCAAGTCAGTTAGTCAAATTTCTGCCCTGCTAGAGCTGCCCCTGTCAATTTAAAGTGCTATTATTGTGAATTGGAAAAATCTAGGAGCAACAACGGATCAGCCGCGAAGTAGTAGGCCACACAAGCTCACAGAACGTGACCACCGAGTGCTGAAGTGCGTAGCATGTAAAAAACACTCTACCGGGTTCCAAACTGCCTCCGGAAGCAACGTCAGCACAATAACTGTTCGTTGGGAGCTTCATGAAATGGGTTTACATGGCAGAGCAAGCCAAAAATCACTATGTGCAATGGAAAGTGTCGGCTAGAGTGGTGTAAAGCTCTTCGCCATTGGAGTCTGGAGCAGAGGAAACGTGGTCAATCGTGATTCATCACTCCAGAAAACATCTGGCAGTCCGACGAACAAATCTGGATTTGGCGGATGCCAGGAGAACGCTACCTGCCCCAATGCATATTGCCAACTGTAAAGTGTTGGGATAGTGTTTTTCGCATTTTAAGCCTCCCCCTTTTTCCACCAGACATAACGATGGTCATTATGGCCAAGCAGTTCTATTTTTGTTTCCTCAGACCAGAGGACATTTCTCCAAAAGTAGGAACTTTGTCCCCATGTGCAGTTGCAAACCGTAGTCTGGCTTTTTGATGGCAGTTTTGGAACAGTGGCTTCTTCCTTGCTGAGCGGCCTTTCAGGTTATGTCGATTGTAGGACTTGTTTTACTGTTGATATAGATACTTTGTACCGGTTTCCTCCAGCGTCTTCACAAGGTCCTTTGCTGTTGTTCTGGGATTGATTTGCACATTTCACACCAAAGTACGTTCATCTCCAGGCGACAGAACGCGTCTCCTTCCTGAGCGGTATTACGGCTGCGTGGTCCCATGGTGTTTATACTTGCATACTTGTCTCCTTGTTCGGGCGGTGGTCGGCGCCACCGGCTTTCTAGCCGCTCCATTTGTCATGTGTCCATTTGTTTGGTCTTGTCCCCTTCACACCTGGTTTCCATTCCATCCATATGTATTTATTCCACTGTTCCCCATCATGTCTTTGTGTAAAATTGTTTGTGTTACGTGTATTTTAG
This sequence comes from Salvelinus fontinalis, assembly GCF_029448725.1. Classification (NCBI taxonomy): domain Eukaryota; kingdom Metazoa; phylum Chordata; class Actinopteri; order Salmoniformes; family Salmonidae; genus Salvelinus; species Salvelinus fontinalis. The sequence continues at coordinate 52,106,524 of NC_074666.1, forward strand.
AATTGTGGATATTGTTACGCGCATTACTTTTTGTCTATGTTCCGTGTTTGGGCACATTTTATGTTACTTTGTGCTGTCATTATGGACCGAAATAAAGTTTGCCTGTTCACTACACTCTGCTCTCCTGCACCTGACTTCTCCTCCGATACACACTCCTAACAGTACTATTGTTTGTATAGAATGAACGTGATACCTTCAGGCGTTTGGAAATTGCTCCAGAGGATGAACCAGACTTGTGGAGGTCTTTGCTGATTTCTTTTGATTTTCCCGTGATGTCAAGCAAAGAGGCACTGAGTTTGAAGGTAGGCCTTGAAATACAGCCACAGGTACACCTCCAATTGACTCAAATGGGTTAGGGTTAGGGCTTCTAAAGCCATTACATCATTTTCTGGACTTTTCCAAGCTGTTTAAAGGCACAGTCAACTTAATGCATGTAAACTTCTGACCCACTGGAATTGTTATACAGTGAATTATAAGTGAAATAATCTGTCTGTAAACAATTGTTGGAAAAATTACTTGTGTAATGCACAAAGTAGATGTCCTAACCGACTTGCCAAAACTGTAGTGCGTTAACAAGACATTTGTGGACTCCAACCTAATTGTATGTAAACTTCCACCTTCAACTGTACATCCCTTTAAAGAAAAAACATTTTTATGTACCAGAGGAAACGGTGGGGGATTAAAACATACGTTTTACGATTAGAAGGCACATTTGCACAACATATTCTCTGTCAACTTGAGCCATTTGCTCAACAATGAAACAATACTCGTATCAGTGCCAAAAATGCTTAGAATAATCTGGATTAAGGATAGAAATACAGTTCAGTATCATGGGGTGGCAGGTAGCCTAGTGGTTAGAGTGTTGGGCCAGTAAACGGGAGATTGCTGGATTGAATCCCAAAACTGACAAGGTAAAAATCTTAACAGTTAACTCACTGTTCCTCGGTAAGTCATCATTCTAAATGATAATTTGTCTTAACTGACCTAGTTAAATAAAGGCACAAAACATTCTCAGGGTGATGCTATGCACCAATATTGACTTTTGGGCAGATTCTGCATTTTAAAACAAAGGGAAATGGTCTGAGGATATTGAGAACAGAACCTTGTGTTTGAAAAGCAGAACATTGTTTGCTGAAATATTGTGTCACAATGCTGCTTAATTTAACAATGACAACTAGTACAGCTAGTACTACTCATTGCTATTAGCTATACAGTTCAATGAGCCAAATCATGCTGTCTCTTTTGTTCAAGGTCACAAATTAGCTTGAATGGTTTGAGCCCTTGTCATGTTTTTCAGTGAATGTAACCAATTGTGACAATTCTGTCCTCAATTTACAGACAAGACATGACTTGCAATCCAACAATTTGCAGGACGTTGGAGGAAATCATTTTACATCCATGGTGGTTGGTGTTTAAGATGAGGGAGGACAATTCTTTTTTTTAATGAGCATGGCCTTATTTCTATTACAGCATTCTATGCCAGCATGACTGGCATTCGTATTCCATTCACCCACCACAATGTAACATCGATAGGTTAAGGCTACTACATGATACTCAAATTTTCCCTATACCCATCCTAGCCTATGAATTAATAAGGTTTACAACGCAGGTGCACAGGTCGAAAGACGTTTTAGTAAATCAATACCGCCTTGCACACTCTTGCCTGCATCTAGCTGATCTAGGGCGTTATCATTAGTCCAACAGTTGCAAACGAGAGTTCCTATTGGACAAGTTTGGTTCCGTTTAAGAAACATTTTTCAACTGAATCGGCCGAATGAATACATCCCTGTATCACACGCAAACACAGTTCACTTTTAGAGCAGCCACATACAAACAGCATGATCCCTTTGATAGTTGTATAATTCCATTTTGCATCTACGCACTCTCCTCCTCTCACCTTTTCCCTTCGCTTGTGGATTTCAGTGCACAACACATCAGTTGTCTGTGACCAGGTGAAAAAATCTTTCCAAGCCAAGTCTTCATATCATAACTGCTAAGCGCAACACACAGGTTACATCGTAGTCACCACAGTCAACATAGCTACTAGAACTAAAACGTTAGTAATACCCGATACAATCATGCAGTAAGGTATGCAGCAAGCAGTTTAGCAGCTACACCTGCGGGCCCCAGTGGCAAAAAAATAATAAAACCAAAAGCTTACCTTGACTTGGATTAGTTCCAGTGTTAAATAGCTATAGCCAGCTATCTAATATAGCATCACTCTCTATTTGAGTTGGGTATTTGAGAAGGCTAAACTAGCTAGCTGCATTCACTAGCTAAGTAAGTGAAAAATATAGCTAGCTCTCTTTCTCTCTCTTGCTTCTTCATTTTTTAAGAAATTAATATGTTCAAAACTGTTCAACTATTGTCTTTCTCTTTGAGTCAACTACTCACCACATGTTATGCGCTGCAGTGCTAGCTGTAGCGTATGCTTTCAGTACTAGATTCATTCTCTGATCCTTTGATTGGGTGGACACCATAATCAGTTCATGCTACAAGAGCTCTGATAGGTTGGCGGATGTCCTCTAGAAGTTGTCATAATAATTACTGTGCAAGTCTATGGAAGGGGGTGAGAACCACGAGCCTCCAAGGTTTTTTGAGGAAGTCAATGTACCCAGAGGAGGACGGAAACTAGCTGTTCTCCGGCTACACCATGGTGTTGCCCTACAGAGTGCTGTTTTAATTTAAATTGTATTAAGAGCCCCATTAGCTGTTGCGAAAGCAGCAGCTACTCTTCATAGAGTCCACACAAAACATCAAACATGACATAATACAGAACATGAATAGATAAGAACAGCTCAGAGACAGAACTGTTGAGCGTACTGTAGACCTCAAATCAAATCAAAGTTTGCCACGTGCGCCGAATACAATAGGTGTAGACCTTATAGTGAAATGCTTACTTACAGGCTCTAACCAATAGTGCAAAAAAGGTATTAGGTGAACAATTGGTAAGTAAAGAAATAAAACAGTAAAAAGACAGGCTATATACGGTAGCGAGGCTATAAAAGTAGCGAGGCTACATACAGACACCGGTTAGTCGGGCTGATTGAGGTAGTATGTACATGTAGATATGGTTAAAGTGACTAATGGTTAAAGTGACTATGCATATATGATGAACAGAGAGTAGCAACAGCGTAAAAGAGGGGTTGGCGGGTGGTGGGTGGCGGGACACAATGCAGATAGCCCGGTTAGCCAATGTGAGGGAGCACTGGTTGGTCGGGCCAATTGAGGTAGTATGTATATGAGTGTATAGTTTAAATGACTATGCATGTATGATAAACAGAGAGTAGGAGCAGCGTAAAAGACGGGTTGGGGGGGGCACACAATGTAAGTAGTCCGGGTAGCCATTTGATTACCTGTTCAGAAGTCTTATGGCGAGGGGGTAAAAACTGTTGAGAAGCCTTTTTGTCCTAGACTTGACACTCCGGTACCGCTTGCCATGTGGTAGTAGACAGAACAGTCTATGACTGGGGTGGCTGGGGTCTTTGACAATTTTCAGGGCCTTCCTCTGACACCGCCTGGTGTAGAGGTCCTGGATGGCAGGCAGCTTTGCCCCAGTGATGTACTGGGCCGTACGCACTACCCTCTGTAGTGCCTTGCGGTCAGAGGCCGAGCAATTGCCGTACCAGGCAGTGATGCAACCTGTCAGGATGTTCTCAATGTTGCAGCTGTAGAAATTTTTGAGGATCTCAGGACCCATGCCAAATCTTTTTAGTTTCCTGAGGGGGAATAGGCTTTGTCGTGCCCTCTTCACGACTGTCTTGGTGTGTTTGGATCATTCTAGTTTGTTGTTGATGTGGACACCAAGGAACTTGAAGCTCTCAAGCTCACTCCTTTTCCTGTAGTCCACAATCATGTCCTTAGTCTTGGTTACATTGAGGGATAGGTTGTTATTCTGGCACCACCCGGCCAGGTCTCTGACCTCCTCCCTATAGGCTGTCTCGTCATTGTCGGTGATCAGGCCTACCACTGTTGTGTCGTCCCCAAACTTAATGATGGTGTTGGAGTCGTGCCTGGCCATGCAGTCGTGGGTGAATAGGGAGTACAGGAGGGGGCTGAGCACCCGGAGCTCCAGTGTTGAGGATCAGCGTGGCAGAAATGTTGCTACCTACCCTCATCACCTCACCATTCTTAGCTTAGTGATGAACTTTGAGGGTGCTGTGGTGTTGAACGCTGAGCTGTAGTCAAGGAATAGCATTCTCACATAAGTGTTCATTTTGTCCAGATGGGAAAGGGCAGTGTGGAGTGCAATAGGATTTGCATCATCTGTGGATCTGTTTGGAAATTATGCAAATTGGAGTGGGTCTAGGGTTTCTGGGATAACGGTGTTGATGTGAGCCATTACCAGCCTTTCAAAGCACTTCATGGCTATGGACGTGAGTGCTACGGGTCTGTAGTCATTTAGGCAGGATGCCTTTGTGTTCTTGGGCACAAGAAACATGTTGGTATTACAGACTCTATCAGGGACATGTTGAAAATGTCAGTGAAGACACCTGCCAGTTGGTCAGCACATGCCCTTCATTGCAAAACAGTGTGTTTTAATCAATTATTTGGTGAGTGAATACATTTAGTATCATTTTATCTAAAAATGATAACTTTTCATATTTTTCACTATTTTCATTTTGATTAAATTCACTGAGAAGGATGGTCCTCCACTTCTTCTGAAGAGGCTCCACTAATACATTGGTGCAATGCATTCTCACCAGCAGAGCTGTAGTTGCTAGTTGGAAAATCACTTTCTAAACTGTGAAATGCCTTTGTATAGGAATGGAATACCACACTGGGATTCACCACAAGATATTGGCACTGTGACAGAAGACACGGCTGCATCTATGGTCCACTCAGCATGAGGCCTGTCCAGCCAACCTCTCCTCCTCCTCACCCATCTCCCCCCTAGCCTTACCGTCTTCAACTGTGGGGAGGAGACTTTCTCTTCCTTCCTCCCACCCTCCCTCCTCCCTCTTGCTTTATGTGCCTTTAAGAGGGGCCTGGGCAGAAAAATCTAATTATTTGTTAGCTAATAGCAGCCTCCATCTCTGGTTCACCCATCACTCTGCTGGTCAATGACCAGACATAAATCCCGAAGGGCATTCAAACATGTTTACAACAGCTTCTATACTGCACAGACTGTTGTCACCAGAATACTGAGATGATATGTCACTCTAAGGGGTCACATGGTCAGCCACAGTGACATCACACAGTAAATTACAGCGATCGTAGCAGCAGCTACTGTATACTAAACCACTGACACTGTACAGTAAGACATGGCAGTATCGGTGATGATTTCGTCCAGAAGAAACTGGGAAGATCATTACATTTTTTCCCCCTGGTATTTAAGTCTAGATTTTCACAGAATCCTTAAATCCAGGTAAAACGCCATAATCACCTTTTCATCAACGCGTACCTGATATCTCATCCCTCTCATACCCGGAGGCCTTCTCATCTAATGAGAGCTGGTAATTCCTTCCATAGGCCCAGCTAGCCCAGAGTGCAGTATCAAGACATCAATATCCACTAAACTACTATAATTTAAGTCAAAATGGATTGTGGAGAGGACCGTTCCCAAAAGTGGATTCTCATTGGCTTGTCTAAAAGATGTAATGGTTTCTCTCAACGGACCAGAACATCCCAGTTTACACATGATCAGTTGATAGAAGATATAAAGACATCTGAAACAGCTGAGTAATATGGCTGCATCCTAAATTGCACTCTTTACAGTGCACTACTTTTGATCTGGGCCCATAGGGCTCTGGTAAAAAGTAGTGCACTATGCAGGGAACAGGGTACCATTTGGGGATGCCACCTACCTGTTCTCATTGAGAAAGACTGTAGTTTATAAATGTGTTGTGCGTGACCTCTAAACAATGATCAGACCTCAGTTGTAATGGCTATGCCCCGGAGAGGTTAATTAACACAGAATAGAACATTTTCAAAGTGAGAAAACAGCAAACTATTGTCTATTCTGCAGTACATCAAAGACAACTAATGCACTATTGGAGGCATTATCAGGGCGGCGCGGCAGAAAGTACGAGCATACAAGCATGGTATGCTGAGGCAATTACTTTAGCATCACGTTTGTTCTGGTGTCAAAACATTTAAATTAATCTAGTTCATACTGCTGCGCAGCTTAATTCATGTTTGTCTCTCTTCTGAACACGATGTCTGCAGCTGCAGAGTCTCAGTAAATACACAGTCAGAGACAGAGTACAGAAGCTAGCAGCACTCCACCCATTCCTCCCGTCTCTGTCAATTCCATTCTCGGTAGGGAGACATGTACAGAAGGAGGCATCATCCAATACTGCTGTGTCATAACCACAAACATCCATACTGAAGTGTAACCACACTGAGTTTAAAAAGAAAAATCACACTCTCACTTTCATTTTTTAAATTGATCCCACAGATCTGGGATCATTAGAATTGGCATGGAAGGAAGAAGGAGGTCTCTTTTGATCCCATGGCGGCAGAAGGCAGACAGCTTTAGGAGAGTGCGTGGGAGGGAAAGATTAGATGAGTGGAGGGGAGGGAAGGAGGGATGCCCTGACTTAGAGAATGGTACATCTCTTGGCCTGATTTCCATGTGTTGGGTGTGGAAGGAATGGAGGGATGACAGGGATGGAAAAGAAGTGGGGAAATTAGGGAAAGGAGGGATGAAGGGAACAGATGGAGGGAAAGGAATGATGCAGTGGGGGCTTGTGGTAGGGGAGATCTGCATGGGCTTTTGATATCCCTCTGGTGGTGTGGGGACAGTGTTTTGGCCAAGTGTGTGGGGTCATGTCCTGCCTGATTGGCTCTGTCTGGGGGTATCGTCAGGGAGGGTCAGGGCCCAGTCTGTCTCAATCTCCAGTATCTATGCTGCAATAGTCTATGTGCTGTGGGGCTAGGGTCAGTCTGTTATATTTGGTGTAATTCTCCTGTCTTATCTGGTGTCCTGTGTGATCTTAAGTATGCTCCCTTTAATCCTCCCATCTCTCTCTCGCTCTCCCTCTCCCCTCCCGGAGGACCTGAGCCCTATGACCATCCCTCAGGACTACCAGACTTGAGGACTCCTGGCTGTCCCCATCCAAAGTCCATCTGGTTGTGCTGCTTATTCATTTCTGTTGTTCTGCCTGACGTCAGAGTGCGCAGCTGGACACTGTATGCTGGAAACACTTGGTTTGTTATTTTTAACTAAAACATAACCAATATTTGTTCAACATAAATACCGAACTTGTATTTGCATGGATTCCGCAACGCGGGTAGCTTTTAACAGCTAGGACCGCCATTTCTTGTCCCGCTATTTCTTGTCCCGCTATTTCTTGTCCCGGAATCCCGCTTAACTGAGAGGTTAAAGTCCGCTTGAAACAACCGCTAGCCATCAAGCTAACAAAATTAGTCCCAGATGAGTTTTCCAATGGAGACCTCCAAGTCTGGAGAAGTCAATGAACGGTTCCAGGGCTGTATCTACTGCGCTTTGTTTTGGGACAAACTGTATCATTCAGAGTTACAATGCGGCATTTGTTTGCTTGCCGAGGATTATAGGCTTGAGATGGCTTCCTTGATCACGCAGGTCGTCAGCCTACGTAAGGAACTGGGGAAAACGCAGAGTGGAATGTTTACCTTTTCTACACCGGTGGTTGGGCGCCGTTCTCGCTTGTTGGATGCATCTCCGCCTTATTGTTTGTCTTTATCCGACTGGCCAGTGTTTCCCGGTGTTCGTTTGCCAAGGGAGCCATCTCCTGCCTCTCCTCCCCCATCTGATAATGGAGTTGAAGGAGCACAGCAAGAGGAGCATGGCAAATCAATGATGGTCGCATGTAGGACTGCGGCAGTCCTGAAATTGTCAGCCGGTGATTGTCAAGCAAATAACTGTCGGTCTCACGGTAATTTACCATTGATTAACATAAACGCATTTAGCAACTCCTGGCTTCCACACATAGCCTACAAGCCACTGATACAGACCTTTGGAACATCTACATTTTAAAAAGTCTAATAAATCTATAGTGGCAAGAAAAAGTATGTGAACCCTTTGGAAATACCTGGATTTCTGAATAAAATGTTATCTGATTTTCATCTAGGTCACAACAATAGACAACCACAGTCTGCTTAAACTAATAACACACAATGAATTATACGTTTTCATGTCTTTATTTAACACACCGTGTAAACATTCACAGTGCAGGGTGGGAAAAGTATGTGAATCCTTAGATTTTAATAACCGGTTGACCCTCCTTTGGCAGCAATAACCTCAACCAAACACTTTCTGTAGTTGTGGATCAGACCTGCACAATGGTCAGGAGGAATTTTGGACCATTCCTGTCATGGCCATGAAAAGAAGAGGACCAAGGTGCAGCGTGGTGAGCATACATTTTCTTTAATTAATAAAAATGACGCCGAACAAAACAATAAACACTACAAAAACAAACCGTGAAGCTAAATGCTATAGTGCCAACAACATAGACAACTTCCCACAAACACAGGTGGGAAAAAGGGCAGCCTAAGTATGGTTCTCAATCAGACAACGATAGACAGCTGTCCCTGATTGAGAACCCTACCCGGCCAAAACAGAACTACAGAACATAGAACAGAATACCCACCTCAACTCACGCCCTGACCAAACCAAAATAAAGACATAAAAAGGATCTCTAAGGTCAGGGCGTGACAATTCCTCTTTACAAAACTGTTTCAGTTCAACAATATTCTTGGGATGTCTGGTGGGAACTGCTCCCTTGAGGTCATGCCACAGCATCTCAATCGGGTTGAGGTCAGGACTCTGACTGGGCCACTCCAGAAGACGTATTTTCTTCTGTTGAAGCCATTCTGTTGTTGTTTTGGGTTGTTGTCCTGTTGCGTCACCCAACTTCTGTTGAGCTTCAATTGGTGGACAGATAGTCTAACATTCTTCTGCAAAACGCCTTGATAAAATTGGTAATTAATTTTTCTGTTGATGATAGCAAGGTGTCCAGGCCCTGAGGCAGCAAAGCAGCCCCTGACCATGATGATCCTTCCACCATACTTTACAGTTGGGAGGAGGTTTTGATGTTGGTGTGCTGTACCCTTTTCTATCCACAAATAGTGTTGTGTATTCTCCAAACAACTCATCTGTTCACAGAATATTTTGCCAGTAGCGCTGTGGAACATCCAGGTGCACTTTTGCTTCAGACAAGCAGCAATGTTTTTTTGGACAGCAGTGGCTTCTTCCATGGTGTCCTCCCGAGAACACCATTCTTGGTTAGTGTTTTACGTATTGTAGACTCGTCAACAGAGATGTTAGCATATCCCAGAAATTTCTGTAAGTCTTTAGCTGACACTCTAGGATTCTTCTTAACCCCATTGAGCATTCTGAGCTGTGCTCTTGCTGTCATCTTTGCAGGACGGCCACTCCTAGGGAGAGTAGCAACAGTGCTTAACTTTCTCCATTTATAGACAATTTGTCTTACCGTGGACTGGTGAACATTGAGGCTTTTAGAAATACTTTTGTAACCCTTTCCAGTTTTATGCAAGTCAACACTTCTTAATCTTAGGTCTTCCGAGATCTCTTTTGTTCGAGGCATGGTTCGCATCAGGCAATGCTTCTTGTGAATAGCAAACTCAAATTTTGTGAGTTTTTTTATAGGGCAAGGCAGCTCTAACCAACATCTCCAATCTCATCTCATTGATTGGACTCCAGGTTAGCTGACTGCAATTAGCTTTTGGAGAAGTCATACATTTTTAGGGATAGGGGGCAGTATTCGGAGGTTTGGATGACTGAGGTGCCAAAAGTAAACTGCCTGTTACTCAGGCCCAGAAGCTAGGATATGCATATGGTAGTATTGGATTGAAAACACTCTAAAGTTTCCAAAACTGTTAAAATAATGTCAGTGAGTTTAACAGAACTGATATAGCAGGTGAAAACCCGAGGAGAATCCATCCAGGATTTCTTTTTGGAGCTCACCACTCATTATAATGGCTGTCTTTGGGAATATCAATGGAATACCTCCCAGATTGCAGTTCCTAGGGCTTCCAGTAGATGTCAACAGACTTTAGAAAGAGTTTCAGGCTTGTTTTTTGATAAATGAGCTAGAATTTGTAGTTTTTTAAACTTCTTATGGCTGCAGAGGCAGTATTGAGTAGCTTGGATGAAAGGTGCCCAGAGGTGCCCATAGTAAACTGCCTGCTCCTCAGTCCCAGTTGCTAATATATGCATATTATTATTAGTATTGGATAGAAAACACTCTGAGGTTTCTAAAACTGTTTGAATGATGTCTGTGAGTATAACAGAACTCATATGGCAGGCAAAAACCTGAGAAAGAATCCAAACAGGAAGTGGGAAATCTGAGGTTGGTCGATTTTCAACCCAGCCCCTATTGAATACACAGTGGGATATGGATGAGTTTGCACTTCCTACGGCTTCCACTAGATGTCAACAGTCTTCATCCGAAGAGGAGGAGCAGGGATTGAACCAAAATGCAGCGTTTGAATTCGACATAATATTTATTTACAAAACGGAAAAACACGACAACACTTTAACAAACTACAAAACAATAAACGACGTAGACAGACCTGGACGACGAACTTACATGAAACACGAAGAAAGCATGAACAGGAAAACTGACTACATAAAAGAACGAACATACAAACAAACTGAGACAGTCCCGTGTGGCGCGACAAACACTGACACAGGAGACAACCACCCACAACAAACAGTGTGAAAACACCTACCTTAATATGACTCTCAATCAGAGGAAATGAAAACCACCTGCCTCTAATTGAGAGCCATATCAGGTCACCCTTTAAACCAACATAGAAACAGAAAACATAGACTGCCCACCCAAACTCACGTCCTGACCAACTAACACATACAAAAACTAACAGAAAACAGGTCAGGAACGTGACAGTAGAACCTTGTCTGATGCCTCTACTGTGAAGTGGGGCCGAAGGAGACAGGAATTAGTCAGGTCTACCATGACCTGACCATGCTCTGACTGCGCGTTCACATGAGAGGGAGCTCTGTTCCATCGCACATCTGAAGTCAACGTAATTCTCCAGTTGGAACGTTACTGAAGATTTATGTTAAAAACATTCTAAAGATTGATTCAATACATTGTTTGACATGTTTCTACTGACTGTTACGGAACTTTTTGACATTGTCTGCTTTTAGTGAACGCGCTTCCTGACTTTGGATTTGTTTACCAAACACGCTAACAAAAATAGCTATTTGGACATTACTGAACAAAACAAATGTATTGTGGAAGTGGGAGTCCTGGGAGTGCATTCCGACGAAGATCAGCAAAGGTATGTGAAGATTTATAATGCTTTTTATGAGTTTTGTTGACTGCACAATTTGGCGGGTAACTGTATGGCTTCCTTTTGTGGCTGAACGCTGTTCTCAGATTATTGAATATTGTGCTTTTGCTGTAAAGCTTTTTGAAATCTGACACAGCGGTTGCATTAAGAACAAGTGTATCTTTAATTCTATGTAAAACATGTATCTTTCATCAAAGTTTATGATGACTATTTATGTTATTTGACGTGGCTCTCTGCAATTTCTCAGGATATTTTGGAGGCATTTCTGAACATGGCGCCAATGTAAACTGAGGTTTTTGGATATAAATATGAACTTTATCGAACAAAACATATATGTATTGTGTAACATGAAGTCCTATGAGTGTCATCTGATGAAGATCATCAAAGGTTAGTGATTCATTTTCTCTATTTCTGCTTTTTGTGACTCCTGTCTTTGGCTGGAAAAAAATGACTTTTTCTGTGATTTTGCAGTGACCTAACATAATCGTTTGTGGTGCTTTCGCTGTAAAGCCTATTTGAAATCGGACACTTTGGTGGGATTAACAACAAGATTACCTTTAAAATGGTATAAAATACATCTATGTTTGAGGAATTTTAATTATGAGATTTCTGTTGTTTGAATTTGGCGCCCTGCACTTTATCTGGCTGCTGTCATATCATCCTGTTAACGGGATTGCAGCCATAAGACGTTTAAGTGGCTCCCATTTTGCCTGTAGTGTTGTGGCCCGCATTGGTGAGTGCGTGCACTTCGTTATTTATCTCCGGTAATGAACATACTATTCTCCGTCTTAAAACTTCTTGTCAATATGGGGGCGCTGTTTTCACTTTGTAAAAATTCGTTCCCAAATTAACTTCTTGAGAATACAGGGGGTGCTATTTCGCATTAGCATAATTGCCTCTACAGACTAAACTGCCTCTTATTCAATTATTGCTGTTACTATATGCATATAACCATATAGCATTGGATAGAAAACAAGCTATGGTTTCTAAAACCGTTCCAATTGAGTCTCTGAGTCAAACACAGGTCATTTCACAGCACTTTCCCTGAGCCTGAAAAAGATTGCAAGATGTGTATGCTCGCTTCAAAGCTCTGCCTATATATGGTCACGCCACCTATGACCCGAATGACACTTCCTTCTTCTTCCTCCGGGTGTCTGGAAGACGTCAGAGGAGAAATTTTTTGTTTATCTTGTACTGACGTGAAATAAGACTTATTTCTTTAGCGTGACCGACAACTTCCGGTTTCTGAGATGCGCGTTTTCAGAGGTGGCATTGTCTTTTGTTATGCTGACGTTACGGATGAAAACTATCTCCGTGTCGAAGTTTGTTTGCTACATGTGACCATATCACCGTAATGTATGTTTTTTCAATATAGTTTAATCAGATTATTAGAATTTTTTCGGGAGTTTTGCCGTGTTCCGTTCTTTGAGTTTTTTAACTTTGGGAATTGACCGTGCCAGTCGACCAGTACCCAGGCTAAATGAAGAGGGGAGGTTGCCATTGTGAATGGATTGAACGACTCATCAGGACTAAGGACACCTTGATCAACATTCTGATGAAAGACCAGCAATAGTAAGACCCAATTTACGATGTTATTTCATATATCTGTCGTGCATGTGAACTGGTCGGGCGCGTCCAGCCGGTTCTGGCTGGCCTGGTTATGCTAATTAGCGATACATTTTGTTTTCGCTATAAAACATTTAAAAAATCTGAAATATTGTTTGGATTCACCAGATGTTGGGCTTTCAATGTCTGTACGCTGTGTATTTTTTCTGAAATGTTTTAAGACAAGTAATTAGTTATATAACGTTGGTCTCTGTAATTGTTCTAGCTGCATCAGCACTATATCAGATTGCAGCTGCAATGTAGAACTGTGATTTATACCTGAAAAATGCACATTTAAAAAAAAAAAACTATGCTATACCATAAATATGTTATCAGACTGTCATCTTAAGAATTTTTTTGTTGGTTAGTGGCTATCAATATCTTAGTTTAGCCGAATTGGTGATAGCACCTGATGGAGTAAGAAACTGTTGGAGTAAGAAAATGGTGTCATTTTGCTAACGTGTTTAGCTAATAGATTTACATATTGTGTCTTCCCTGTAAAACATTTAAAAAATCTGAAATGGTGGTTTTATTCACAAGATCTGTGTCTTTCATTGGGTGTCTTGGACTTGTGATTTAATGATATTTAGATGCTACTATTTAATTGTGACGCTATGCTAGCGATGCTAATCAGTGTGGGGGGTGTGGGGGGTGCTCCCGGATCCGGGTTAGGTACTCTGTAGAGGTTAAACTGCCTCATACTCAATTATTGCTCGTACAATATGCATATTATTATTACTATTGGATAGAAAACACTCTCTAGTTTCTAAAACCGTTTGAATTATATCTGTGAGTAAAACAGAACTCAAGTTGGAGCAAACTTCCTGTCAGGAAGTGAGAAATCTGAAATCAGGCAGTCTGTTCCAGGGTCAGTTTATTAATTTGCATGTATTCTATTGGTCGACATGCACTGCATACGCCTCCCCCTAGATGTCAGCAAGCAGTGAGAATTGGAATGGAGTTGCTAGGCAGATCTGAGGCCATATAAAGGGTCTTGGAACGTGGGGTGCACTCTTTTCAACGTTCGCCATGACGTGAGACAGACCTCAGGATGGCATTCTGGAAAGCTCCCGTTATAGGCCTTAGATATATCCGGCTCTGATTTTATTCGATATAGGTTTTAAAAACATCATAATGTAGTTATTTTAAACCGAGTTATATCAGTTTATCAGTATATTGCGATTTTCGGAATTTTCTTAGTGCTGCGTTATAGTGAGTTGGACACGTCTTCGCCACATGGCTAATGTTTACTGCTAATTCCAAAGTTGAAGGCGACAATCTACAACCGAGCAACGATTCTTCTGGACAAAGGACAACTTGCCCAATATTCTGATGGAAGCTCATCAAAAAGTAAGAACTATTTATGATGTTTATTCGTTGTTCTGTTGAAAAATGTAAAACTACTATTCCGCCATTAATTTCGGTGCGGTCTCGCTTTAACGCACGCTGTATGTCGTAGTAACGTTAATTTTAAAAATCTAACACAGCGGTTGCATTAAGAACTAATGTATCTTTCATTTGCTGTCCAACCTGTATTTTTTAGTCAAGTTAATGATTAGTTATTGATTAGATTAGGTGCCTCTCCCAAGATTTCTCCCGACATTTTCTTTGCAGCTTGGCTACTATTCTCATTGTATAACCACGATTTGTGCCGCTAAATATGCACATTTTCGAACAAACAATATATGTATTGTGTAATATGATATTATAGGACTGTCATCTGATGAAGTTTTGAGAAGGTAAGTGAAAAATGTAATATATTTTGCTGGTTTATTCGCTATCGCTAACGTGCATGAATCAATGCTGCTGTGTGGTTGGCTATTGTAGTAAGCTAATATAATGTTATATTGTGTTTTCGCTGTAAAACACTTAAAGAATCTGAAATATTGGCTGGATTCACAAGATCTTTGTCTTTCATTTGCTGTACGCTGTGTATTTTTCATAAATGTTTCATGATGAGTATTTAGGTAATTTACGTTGCTCTCTGTAGTTATTCTAGTTGCTTTGTGAGAGTTGAGATGGTGGCTGCAATGTAAAACTATGATTTATACCGAAAAATGTGCATATTTCAGAACAAAACATATGCTATACAATAAATATGTTATCAGACTGTCATCTGATGAAGTTGTTTCTTGGTTAGTGACTATTTATATCTTTATTTGGTCGAATTTGTGATAGCTACCTATGCAGGAAAAAAATGGTGGGGGAAAAAAGTTGTGTCTTTTGCTATGGTGGAAATACATATTGTGTCTTCCCTGTAAAACATTTTAAAAATCAGAAATGATGGCTGGATTCACAAGATGTGTATCTTTCAGTTGGTGTCTTGGACTTGTGATTTAACGAACATTTTATTATATGATATCCCTGTGGCTTTAGGCTAGGCTATGCTAGTCAGCTTTTTTGATGGGGGGGGATCCCGGAACCGGTTTGTGACTTGTTTATTGCCTTAAATTGGGCATCATTCACAAGTGATAATATATAATTCACATGTGATAAGCTAATATTGTCACCCATCAGACTATTCTTGATTTAATCTGGTCTTTACATATATTATTTAGTCTTTGTGTGAAAATCGTTTTGATTTAGAATGGGACATTATCATGCATCTGTCTCAAAACAGAGGCAAGGGGGGGGGGGGGGAATTCAAATAGCGAATGGAGGACGCTTTCCCTGTGGTTCGTTTTCATGCCAGCCAGGTAGACTATATTTGGTTCATCCTGACCCATCCCGTCAGTTCGTGGATGAGACCGATGCTTCGGATGTCGGAGTGGGGGCTCTCCTGTCCCAGCATTCTGCCCTGGACCTCAAGTTACATCCCTGCACCGCCTTCTCCCATCACCTCAACGCCATGGAGAGGAATTACGATGTGGGAAATCGTGAGCTTCTCACAGTGAAGATGGAGTTGGAGGAAAGGAGACACTGGTTGGAGGGGGCGGAAAAACCGTACATTGTGTGGACGGATCACAAGAACCTGGAATATCTCCGCACAGTCCAGCGTCTCAAGTCCAGGCAAGCTAGGTGGGCCCTGCTTTTCACCCGGTTTAATTTTTCCCTCTCCTACTGACCAGGATCCAAGAATATCAAGCTGGATGCGCTGTCAAGCCTCTATAGCCTGTGGCTACACCCTCAGCCCCGAGACCATTCTTCCTACCTCGTGCCTGGTGACCGCACTCAGCTGGGGAATAGAAAAGCAGGTCCGTGAGGAGCAGCGTTCCCAGCCGAACCCCGGAGGGGGGGGGGGGGGGCTCAGATAACCGGATGTTTGTTCCTGACGCTGTCTGCTCCTCAGGCCTGGCGTGGGCCCACTCCTCCAGGTTTGCCTGACACCTGGACTCCCATCAGACCCTGGTCTTTGTGTGGCAACACTTTTGTTGGCCTACCATGATCCCAGACATCTCCGCGTTTGTCACCACCTGCACGGTCTGTGCGCAGAACAAGACTCCTCAGCAAGCGCTGGCTGGTCTCCTTCAACCACTGCCTGTCCCTCACCATCCCTGGTCTCACATATCCTTGGACTTCGTCATGGGTCTTCCACCGTCTGATGGTAACACCGCCATCCAGACAGTAGTGGACCGGTTTTCCAAAGCCGCCCACTTCAATCCTCTCCCCAAGCTACCCTCTGCCAGAGATGGCCCAGCTCATGGTGCAACATGTCTTCCGGATCCATGGACTCCCAGTGGACATGGTCTCCGACCAGGGATCTCAGTTCTCGTCCTGGAAGGCGTTCTGCACGCTCATTGGGTCATCGGCCAGCCAGTCCTCCGGGTTCCACCCTCAGTCCAACAGCCAGCCGGAGCGAGCCAATCAAGACCTGGAGATGACTCTTCACTGCCTTGTCTCCGCCAACACCACCACCTAGAACCAGCAAGTCATGTGGGTTGAAGTCGCCCGCAACACTCTCCCTCGCTCTGCCACTGGGCTCTTTCGAGTGTTCCCTGGGTTATCAGCCCCCGCTCTTTCCGCAGCAAGAGGTCAGCATACCCTCTGCCCAGATGTTTGTCCGCCGCTGTCACCGTACCTGGAAGAGAGCCCAGTCGTCTCTTCTCAAGACGACCACCAGGTATCGACGCCAAGCGGACCACCACCGGACTCCGGCTCCCCGGTATCATTTCGGGCAGGCTGTTCACTCGGGATCTGCCCCTCCGGGTGGAGTCCCGCAAACTCTTTCCCCCCCGTTTTATCGGCCCTTTCCCCCCCATCTTCAAGATTATTAGCCCCTCTGCTGTTTGTCTTCTGTTGCCCCGTACCCTCCGTATACATCCCACTTTCATGTGTTTAGGATTAAACCTATATCTCACAGCCCTTTGTCTCCTGTTTCTAGGCCCACCCCTCTTTCCCGTCTCATCGGCAGCCAACCGGAGTACACGGTGAGGCGCCTTCTGATGGTTTGACCGCGGGGCAGAGGATTCCAATACCTGGTTGACTGGGATATACCTGGTTGACCTCTCCTCCAGGTCATGGCCCGGAGGAGAGGTGCTGTGTCCCCGCTAGGGACATCCTGGACCCAGGCCTTATCGCTGAGTTCCAACACCGGCACCCCGGTTAACAAGGTATGCACCCAGGTAGAACACCAGGTGGCGCCCCTAGGGGGGGTTACTGTCACACTCTGTTCTCTGTCTGCCAGTTCGTTTTGTTTCGTCAAGCCTACCAGCGTTTCCCCCCCGTGCTTCTGTCGCTAGTTCCTGTTTTCTAGCTTTCCCGGTTTTTGACCATTCTGCCTACCCTGAGCCTGCCTGTCGTTCTGTACCTTGTCACACCACCCTGGACTATTGACCTCTGCCTGCCATTGCCCCCGTTTTTGTAATAAACTTTTGCTACTTCAAAACTGTCTGCATCTGGGTCTTCTCCTGAGCCGTGACAGACATTCATATTCTGACTATCTCTGAAACTCACTTAGACAATACATTTGATAGTGGGAGCAATACAAGGTTATAACATTTACAGAAAACACAGAAATGCCAGTGGTGGGGGTGTTGCTGTTTATATTCAGAACCACATTCCTGTAAAGATTAGAAAGGATCTCTTGACGTTAAATGGCTACAGGTTCATCTGCCTCACCTAAAGCCCATTCTTGTGAGAAGCTGCTATAGACCACCAAGTGCAGTCAGTATCTGGATAACATATATGAAATGCTTGATAATGTATGTAATATCAACAGAGAGGTATATTTTCTGGGTGATTTAAATATTGACTGGCTTTTATCAAGCTGTCCACTCTAGAAAAAGCTTAAAACTGTAACCAGTGCCTGCAACCTGGTTCAGGTTATCAGTCAGCCTACTAAGGTAGTTACAAACAGCACAGGAATGAAATCAACATGTATTGATCAGATCTTTACTAATGCTGCGGGAATGTGCTTGAAAGCAGTATCCAGCTCCATCGGATGTAGTGATCACATTATAGTAGCCATATCTAGGAAAACCAAAGTTCTAAAGGCTGGGCCTAATATAGTGTATAAGAGGTCAAACAACAAGTTTTGTAGTGATTCCTATGTTGTTGATGTAAAGAATATTTGTTTGTCTATGGTGTGTAATGAGGAGCAAAAGAGACATTCCACTTGACACATTTCTGAAATTGTTTTTCCCAATTACTAATAAGCATGCACCCATTAAGAAAATGACTGTAAAACTCTTAACTCCCAGGGGATTGAGGAGGAATTTAAAAATTGTATGGTTGAGAGGGATGAGGCAAAAGGAATGGCAAATAAGTGTGGCTGCACAACCGATTGGCAAACGTACTGCAAATTCAGAAATGTGACTAAACTGAATAAAAAAGAAACTACACTATTAAACAAAGATAAATGACAAAGAATGATAGTAAAAAGCTTTGGAGCACCTTCGATTACATTTTATGGAAAAAAGCCAGCTCAGCTCCATCATTCATTGAATCAGATGGCTCATTTATCCCAAAACCCACTGATATTGCCAACTATTTTAATACTTTTCTCATTAGCAAGATTAGCAAACTTAGCCATGACATGCCACCAACAAACGCTGACACTACACATCCAAGTATATCTGACCAAATTATGAAAGAAAATAATTGTCACTTTGAATTCCGTAAAGCGAGTGTGGAAGAGGGGGATTTTCTTTGCCTATCAACAATAACAAGCCACAGGGGTCTGACAACTTGGATGGAAAATTACTCAGGATAATAGCGGACGATAATGTCACTCCTATTTGCCATATCTTCAAATTAAGCCTACTAGAAAGTGTGTGCCCTCAGGCATGGAGGGAAGCAAAAGTCAATCCGCTACCTGAGAATAGTAAAGCCCCCTTTACTGGCTCAAATAGCTGACCAATCAGCCTGTTACCAACAATGATATTTTACAGTAAACAAATTGACAGACTTTTAGCATGCTTATTTTGTATTTATCCGTTATTTTACCAGGTAAATTGACTGAGAACACGTTCTCATTTACAGCAACGACCTGGGGAATAGTTACAGGGGAGAACACTCAACAAGCACAGCACTTACACAAATTACTGATGATTGGCTGAGAGAAACCGATTATACAGTGGGGGTTGTTTTGTTAGACATTATCGATCATAATCTGCTGCTGGAAAAACGTATGTGTTATGGCTTTAAAAATGAATTGTATTATTTCAAAAATGAATAGCATTGTATTTGGGATAAATCATTCACTAAACCTCAACTAAATCTTGTAATAAATAATATAGAAATTGAGCAAGTTGAGGTCACTAAACTGCTTGGATTAACCATGGATTGTAAACTGTCATGATCATATTAAGGCCTGGCTACAACAGTAGCTAAGATAGGGAGAAGTCTGTCCATAATAAAGCGCTGCTCTACCTTCTTAACAGCACTATCAACAAGGCAGGTCCTAAAGCCTCTAGTTTTGTCGCACCTGGACTAATGTTCAGTCGTGTGGTCAGGTGCCACAAATAGGGACATAGGAAAATTGCAATTTGCTCAGAACAGGGCAGCACACCTGGCCCGTGGATGTTCACAGAGAGCAAACATTAATAATATGCATGTCAATCTCTCCTGGCTCAAAGTGGAGGAAAGACTGACTTTGTCACTACTTGTACTTGTGAGAGGTATTGACATGTTGAAAGCACCAAGCTGTCAGTTTAAACGACTAGCAGACAGCTCGGACACCCAAGCATACCCCACAAGACATGCCACCAGAGGTCTCTTCACAGTCCCCAAGTCAAGAGCAGACTATGGGAGGCGCACAATAATACATAGAGCCATGGCTACATGGAACTCTATTCCACATCAGGTAACTGATGCAAGCAGTAGAATCAGATTTTAAAAAACAGAAGAAAAAAAACTTATGGAACAGCAGGGACTGAGAAGCAACACAAACATAGGCACAGACGCACTATACACACACACGTACACATGGATTTTGTGTTGTAGGTATATGGTAGTGGAGTAGGGTCCTGAGGGAACACACTTAGTGTGTTGTGAAATCTGTTATGAATGTATTGCAATGTTTTGAAAAATTGTATAACTGCCTTAATTTTGCCTGACCCCAGGAGGAGTAGCAGCAGTTAATGGGGTTCCATAATAAATACAGTACATTACAATGGAACTCTGACCTGTTCACCAGACCTGCGCTCCCTCGCTCTCTGCCTCTCACTCTGTCACAACCTGACCTGTTTCACCTGTCTTTGTGCTTGTCTCCGCTCCACCCTGATCCGTTTTACCTGTCTTTGTGCTTGTCTCCGCCCCCCTCCAGGTGTCGCCCATCTTCCCCATTAGCCACCGTGTCTCAACATCTGCATTGCTTGCTCTTTGAGGTTTTAGGTTGGGTTTGTGTATAATACTTTGTATAAGCATCCACCAGCCCAGGGTTTAGAGTTCACACTGTTAAACTTTATGCATTACATATGCACACATGCCATGCCATTTACACATTACACTATAGCCCCTCCTACCCTCCATTCTCTTTTTACTATCTATTTCTAGCACTATTTTCCAGCAGTACATCTGGTGACCTTTATAAGTCATGAAACCTGTCTCTACTCATGTGAACCTAAAGGTTTCCTTTTAAGCTTCCCTTTTCTGTCCTCCACTCTTTTCCCACTACATAGATTGGAAAGCTAGCTTTATGAAACATTTCATTCACACAGAAAAGAGGAGGACACACATGCCATTGTGGATAAGACTAAATAAGCCATATACACTTCCTGCTCATGGAGACCTTGTGAAGAGCTTGTGGAGACCTTGGGAAGGGCTTATGGAGACCTTGTGAAGGGATTATGGAGACCTTGTTAAGCCAACACAAAATGACTGGGGGTGCGTCCCAAATGGCACCCTATCCCCGTTATAGTGCACTACTTTTTATCGGGGCCCATAGGGCAGTGGTCAAAAGTAGTGCACTGCATGGCGAAAAGGGTTCCATTTGCGATTTTGGTCTGTATACCTAGGTTTATGCTGTACATCTCTGGTCCTAATCTAATGGTCCCTGGCTGCCCCACACTGAGTCACCCCTCATCTGGCAGTGTCACACAGAGGTAAAAGCAGGACAGGAGATAACAGGGGTCCACACCTGAACAGCACCCACACACATACATACACATAATGAAGCACAGGCGAGAAACAGATGAATGCAAAGAGAAACATATGACCCACACACTTCATCCAATCATCACATTCCCATTTCACCCTCTCAGCAAATCAGGATGCATCATGTGGTAGCAGTTTTATGAGCGCCCAACCAATTGTGCTATTATGTGGGGTTTTTTGCGTTATTTGTAACTTATTTTGTACATAATGTTTCTGCAACCGCATCTTACAGCAAAAAAGAGCTCCTGGATATCAGGACAGCGATCACTCACCTCGGATTAGAAAAATATTTTTTCTTCAACAAGCATGACGCACAGGACCTTCTCCAAACACCCGGCAAGGCCAACATCCCCGTTAATTGCAAGAGGAAAAGACACAGGTACAGAGGACACAGAGCGGGATGCCTCGTGAGGAACCGCAGAAGGCGAGTGTGAAAGCTGCCGTTACCGTCAATTTTACTCGCCAACGTGCAATCATTGGACAATAAATTAGACGAGGTACGATCATGGGACACCAAAAACTGTAATATCCTATGATTCACGGAAACGTGGCTGAATGACGACATGGATATTCAGCTAGCGGGATATATGCTGCACCGGCAAGATAGAACAGCACACTCCGGTAAGACGAGGGGGGGGGGTCTGTGCATATTTTGTAAACAACAGCTGGTGTACGAAATCTGAGGAATTCTCTAGATTTTGCTCACCTGAAGTAGAGTACATTGTGATAAATTGCAGGCCACACTACTTGCCTAGAGAGTTTTCAGCTATACTTTTCGTGGCTGTTTATTTACCACCACAAACAGATGCTGGCACTAAGACTGCACTTAGTCAGCTGTATAAGGAAATAAGCAAACAGGAAACCACTCACCCAGAGGCGGCGCACCTAGCGGCCGGAGACTTTAATGCAGGGAAACTTAAATCAGTTCTACCAAATTTCTATCAACATGTTAAATGTGCATCCAGAGGGGAAAAAAATTCTAGATCACCTGTACTCCACACACAGAGATGCGTACAAAGCTCTCCCTTGCCCTCCATTTGGTAAATCCAACCACAACTCTATCCTCCTGATTCCTGCTTACAAGCAAAAATTAAAGCAGGAAGCACCAGTGACTCGGTCTATAAAAAAAGTGGTCAGATGAAGCAGATGCTAAACTACAGGACTGTTTTGCTAGCACAGACTGGAACATGTTCCGGGATTCTTCCGATGGCATTGAGGAGTATACAACACATCAGTCACTGGCTTTATCAATAAGTGCATTGAGGACGTCGTACCCACAGTGACTGTATGTACATACCCCAACCAGAAGCCATGGATTACAGTTAACATTCGCACTGAGCTAAAGGGCAGAGCTGCCGCGTTCAAGGTGCGGGACTCTAACCCAGAAGCTTACAAGAAATCCTGCTATGCCCTGCGACGAACCATCAAACAGGCAAAGCGTCAATACAGGGCTAAGATTGAATCATACTACACCTGCTACGACACTCGTCTTATGTGGCAGGGCTTGCAAACTATTACAGACTACAAAGGGAAGCACAGCCGTGAGCTGCCCAGTGACACGAGCCTACCAGACAAGCTAAATCACTTCTATGTTCGCGTCAAGGCAAGCAACACTGAGGCATGCATGAGAGCATCAGCTGTTCCAGATGACTTTGTGATCATGCTCTCCGTAGCCGACATGAGTAAGACCTTTAACAGGTCAACATACACAAGGCTGTGGGGCCAGACAGATTACCAGGACGTGTGCTCCGGGCATGTGCTGACCAACTGGCAGGTGTCTTCACTGACATTTTCAACATGTCCCTGATTGAGTCTGTAATACCAACATGTTTCAAGCAGACCACCATAGTCCCTGTGCCCAAGAACACAAAGGCAACCTGCCTAAATGACTACAGACCCGTAGCACTCACGTCCATAGCCATGAAGTGCTTTGAAAGGCTGGTAATGGCTCACATCAACACCATTATCCCACAAACCCTAGACCCACTCCAATTTGCATACCGCCCAAACAGATCCATAGATGATGCAATCTCTATTGCACTCCACACTGCCCTTTCCCACCTGAACAAAAGGAACACTTATGTGAGAATGCTATTCATTGACTACAGCTCAGCGTTCAACACCATAGCACCCTCAAAGCTCATCACTAATCTAAAGATCCTGGGACTAAACACCTCCCTCTGCAACTGGATCCTGGACTTCCTGACGTTCCGCCCCCAGGTGGTGAGGGTAGGTAGCAACACATGTCGCATGTCTTGTATTCAAGATCCTAAAAGGCCTGGCTCCCCCTCCACTCAGTAGTTTTGTTAAACAGAAAACCCAAACATATGGCAGCAGATCCACAAGGTCTGCCATGAGAGGTGACTGTATAGGTCCCTTAAGGAAAAATCCCTTTAGTAAATCCTCTTTCTCTGTGAGAGCTTCCCATGTCTGGAATACACTGCCATCAGAAACACATAACTGCACCACATATCACACTTTCACAAAATGCATGAAGACATGGCTAAAGGTCAATCAGATTTGTGAACATATTCCCTAACTGTGTATTGCCGCTTTCCATGTTGTCTGTCTGTAGCTTGTGAGGTGTGGAAACACTTTCTTGCTTTTATGAATTTTGTCTTGTTGCTTTTTGTTCTATGTTGCTCTGTCTGTATGCTATGTCTTGCTTGTCTTATGTTGCTCTGTGTGTGCTCACTGCTCAATGATTTTCTATATTGTAATTGTTTTTAATAACCTGCCCAGGGACTCCGGTTGAAAATTAGCCGGCTGCTGAAGGAACTGGACCAAGGTGCAGCGTGGTGAGCGTCCATTTTCTTTTATTAATAAAAATGGCGCAGAACAAAACAATAAACACTACAAAAACAAACCGTGAAGCTAAAGGCTATGTGCCCTAAACAAAGTCAACTTCCCACAAACACAGGTGGGAAAAAGGGCAGCCTAAGTATGGTTCTCAATCAGAGACAACAATAGACAGCTGTCCCTGATTGAGAACCCTACCCGGCCAAAACATAGAACTACAAAACATAGAACATAGAATACCCACCCCAACTCACGCCCTGACCAAACCAAAATAGAGACATAAAAAGGATCACTAAGGTCAGGGCGTGACACCGGCTGGCTAAAACCGGCACTTTTACTGAAACGTTGATTAATGTGCACTGTCCCTGTAAAAATAAAATAAATAAACGAAACATCTGCCACGCTGATCCTCAACACTGTAGCTCCCCAGGGGTGCATGCTCAGTCCCCTCCTGTACTCCCTGTTCACCCACGTCTGCATGGCCAAGCACGACTCCAACACCATCATTAAATTTGCAGACGACACAGTGCCTGATCACCGACAATGACGAGACAGCCTATAGAGAGGAGGTCAGAGACCTGGCCGGGTGGTGCCAGAATAACAACCCATCCCTCAACGTAACCAAGACTAAGGAGATGATTGTGGACTACAGGAAAAGGAGGACCGAGTACGCCCCCATTCTCATCGACGGGGCTGTAGCGGAGCAGGTTGAGAGCTTAAAGTTCCTTGGTGTCCACATCACCAACAAACTAGAATGGTCACAACACACCAAGACAGTCGTGAAGAGGGCACGACAAAGCCTATTCCCCCTCAGGAAACTAAAAAGATTTGGCATGGGTCCTGAGATCCTCAAAAGGTTCTACAGCTGCAACATCGAGAGCATCCTGACTGGTTGCATCACTGCCTGGTACGGCAATTGCTCGGCCTCTGACCGGAAGGCACTACAGAGGGTAGTGCGTACGGCCCAGTACATCACTGGGGCAAAGCTGCCTGCAATCCAGGCCCTCTACACCAGGCGGTGTCAGAGGAAGTCCCTAAAAATTGTCAAAGACCCCAGCCACCCCAGTCATAGACTGTTCTGTCTACTACCGCATGGCAAGCGGTACCGGAGTGCCAAGTCTTGGACAAAAAGGCTTCTCAACAGTTTTTACCCCCAAGCCATAAGACTCCTGAACAGGTAATCAAATGGCTACCCGGACTATTTGCATTGTGTGCCCCCCCCCCCCAACCCCCCTTTTATGCCGCTGCTACTCTCTGTTTATCATATATGCACAGTCACTTTAACTATACATTCATGTACATATGTACATACTACCTCTATTGGCCCGGCCAATAAGTGCTCCCGCACATTGGCTAACCAGGCTATCAGAATTGTGTCCCACCACCCACCACCTGCCAACCCTTCTTTACGCTACTGCTACTCTCTGTTCATCATATATGCATAGTCACTTTACCCATATCTACATGTACATACTACCTCAATCAGCCTGACTAACCGGTGTCGGTATGTAGCCTCGCTACTTTTATAGCCTGGCTACTGTTTTTCTGTTTCTGTCTTTTTACTGTTGTTTTATTTCTTTACTTACCTATTGTTCACCTTTTTTGCACTATTGGTTAGAGCCTGTAAGTAAGCATTTCACTGTAAGGCCTGTTGTATTCGGCGCACGTGACAAATCAACTTTGATTTGAATCACTTTTATTCAAATGTAATTCGTGTGTTGGCTTCCTTGTGGCGGCAATCGCGGAGAAAAGCGCACACAGGCCGCTCTCTTGAAAGCAGTATTACCCTTGCTTAACCACCGAACATCATAATGTAAAAGTAGATCATAATGCTCAGCAGACTATGAAACAAGCGATGTTGTAGGCGAGATGTTGATAGGATGTTTTTTGAACGAGGGCTCCTTTTGGCACTGAACAGCAGATTTTTTTGCAGGGTTGCTTTTGCAGATTTCCTTTACACTAAACTAAAAATATAAGCGCAACTTGCAAAAATTTCAAAGATTTGACTGAGTTACAGTTCATATTAGGAAATCAGTCAATTTAAATAAATTAATTAGGCCCTAATCTATGGATTTCACATGACTTGGCAGCCAGGCCCACACACTTGGGAGCCAGACCAAGCCAATCAAAATTTGTTTTTCCCCACAAACGGGATTTATTACAGACAGAAATACTTTTAAGCACCCACCCCACCACAAACACCCCTCTCAGACGATCCCACAGGTAAAGAAGCCGAATGTGGAGGTCCTGGGCTGGCGTGGTTACACGTGGTCTGCGGTTGTGAGGCCGGTTGGACGTACTGCCAAATTCTCTTAAACAACGTTGGAGGCGGCTTATGGTAGAGAAATTAGCATTCAATTCTTTGGCAACAGCTCTGGTAGACATTCCTGCAGTCAGCATGCCAAATGAACGCTACCTCAAAACTTAAGACATCTATGGCATGGTGTTGTGTGACAAAACTGCACATTTTAAAGTGGCCTTTAATTGTCCCCAGCACAAGGTGCACCTGTGTAATGATCATGCTGTTTAATCAGCTTCTTTATATGCCCCACCTGTCAGGTGGATGGATTATCTTGGTAAAAGAGAAATAATCACTAACAGGGATGTAAAATTTGTGCACAACATTTGAGAGAAATAGGCTTTTTGTGCATATGGAACATTTCTGGAAGTTTTTATTTCAGCTCATGAAACGTAAGACCAATACTTTACATGTTGCATTTATATTTTTATTGAGTGTATTAATGTTCAGAATTGATCTAAGGGCCATTCTAAATTGATAAAGGGGCCGGATCTGGCCCGCGGGCCACCAGTTGAATAGTCCTTCTGTATGGCATATACCAGCCAGATGCAGTGTTCAGGGTCGAGTTCAAGGTGTCCGAGTGGGTTTCAATTTCTGTTGATGCTCCAAATCTCAGTGAAGTATGATGCTCGATACGCTCCCCCACAAATGATGTAAAACCCAGCTGCAAAGAAACTGATCTGAGATGATGTTCAGGCATCACGATCATCATAACCATCATCATTACCACTATGGCTTTTAATTGGCAGAGGCTGTCCTCTTTTGGCTGGGGGATTTTGTAGAATCTGTGAAAAAGCCAGAATGAGCCAGCTGAAATATGGCAGTGGGCTTACAGGCAGATCGAGCAGCAGTCTACTAGGACACAAACTCCTGACCCTACCTCATGAATCCGGAGCCATCACCATGACTTCAGACAGAGTGTCCTTGAAATGGCTTTGGCACGCTGTTTTGACCAGCGCTATAGGCTTGCTACAGGGACATGTTTTTATCCTCTTCTCTCTGCTGACAGAATGTAGCCATCCATGAATGACTCTCTCCATTCACAGACTGACCTACCTGACCCACTTTACTACTAGCAAGACATTTTGTTCTCCTAAAACAAACACACGCACACATGCATGGTTGCATGCAAGCACTAATGCACCCACATGCACATGCGCACACACACGCACGCACGAACGCATGCATGGATACACACACAAACACACACATAAACACACATGTTTGTTGTACTATCCTTGTGGGGACCAAAACATTTATTCCCATTCAAAATCCTATTTTCCCTAACGCCTAACCACTAACCCTAAACCTAAAACTGTCCTTTGATGCGTTGTCAATTTGAAGGTGCTTTGTCCTGTCCTGATATCGGTAATAGGTTAGTAACTTTAGCCGCCTGAGCAGTTCATCCTTTCATTGAAATTAAGATACAGGTCGTGTCCTAAATGACAACCTATTCCCTATGTAGCGCACTACTTTTGACCAGGGCTCTGGTCGAAAGTAGTGCACTATATAGGGAATAGGGTGCCGTTTGGGAAGCACACTGCATAACGTCAAGGTGAGGGCGTTCAGAGGAAATATAACTTCTAAAGGCGTTTGGGCTAGGACATGAACTGATAAATGCACCCGAGCCAGCAATAAACTGATGCTTTTACTGTACTACTATTTGAAACTAGTGGCATCAGTCTCCATTTCCCCCTGAAGTGTCTAAAAGCTTTGACATTCCCATAAGAGTTGGCTCTCGGGGAGGAAGCCTTTTTTATAAACCTCTCACTAACCCATGAGATATTACGTTGACATATAGGGAACCATCGAGGCCTTTACAAGCCAAACAAGGCCCTGACAGAGAGTGTCCGTTTCCCATCAGGTCCGGGGCGAGCCGAACGCTTCCGTACTGCGCCGTATGTAAATGACAGAGCGTCTCAGTGGAGCACGGAGAGCATTGACACGCTGGTCACTGGCTTTTTAATGTCCATTAAAAGCAGCAGCGTGACAGGCTCTCCATAAAGTAACAGCTCCATGACAGAGGAGCGAACCTCTCCCCCCGAGCAGAGCAGGATATGGCCCCTGGATGAGTTATGATAATGGGTGCTCTTCAGCCCATGGCGAAACCAAACGTTACTTTGCATACTCCCCTTTGGCTCCTTCCATTGATTTTTTTTCCGCTGAAGAGGGAAGTTGATTGGATTGACAGTTTATTGGATTGATGCTTCATGACATCTGCAATGGAAATGTAATTTCCTTGGTCTCTCAAATTCGATTGGCACCAATCTCCTAACTGCTGAAGGTTCACTTATTACATTTAAGCAGCAGAATGCGATCGGCATTTTTTTTTTTATGTAAAAAGCATCGTATGTGACTTTTAGAAAATGTCTTGATACTATTACGCAAGTCGATTGATGTCATTCCGGCGATACAAATAAATTCAAAAGTTGCCATAAAGATACGTATTACATTGAAACGTTGCGTAACGGCTTTATGGACCCCTACTGCAACGCTCTGGCTGATAAGGACCCGTTGCATTTGCTGATATAATATGGCATGCTTAGTCTCTAACAGCAGGCCTGAGTACACCAGACTCTCACCAGGCAGTGATGCTGAATGGCAAGCCAAAGCACTCTGAGACTCGTATCATTTATATTCATTAGCACATGTTGCTGCCAGACCTCCAGATCTCCCTCCATCCCGCGCCCTCCAAGAAACGTCCGTCAAGCGGAGATTACTCCCCATCCACTAGGGAGGGAAAAATAAAGCAGACACATTCACACCTGCATTGTTCAAAGACATACCTAGACACTGGTGGTGCATAGCGGAGGCAGCTGTTGGGATTCATGCCAAATACTGTAGGCGAACTCATCCAGTGGCCTAAGAAATAGCATTGTGCCTCACTGCAGGGCATAGGCTTACTCCTGCTACACATCCAACACACAACTTAAAATAGCTGGCGAAGAAGCAGACAAACTAACAATCAATTTATTTGGTCTATGTGGCTATTTCCAGCGGATCAAATCAGATGTACACGCATGGCGTCCCCAGCCAGGCTACAGCCCATCTTCTAAGCCTCCGAGCCCCGGCCGCCCGACACGGTCTCAAATGGACACAGAGATGGACGCAAAGTGAAGCAGATCCAAACGTCTATGGTTCTGTGGCAGCTGCACAGTGGCCAACACCATCCCAGCCTTGACAGGACCAAACTAAAAGCATTATCCTGCAGCAACACGGTCCCGCCATCTGCTCATGAGAAAAGACTACGTCTGTGTCCCAAATGGCACCCTATTCCCCAAATAGTGCTATATGTTTGACCAGAGCCCAATGGGGGAAAGCACTACATAGGGAATAGGGTGCCATTTGGGATTCAACCTGACTGTTCCTCCTCACTGAAGGCAATCTCTGAGAGATAATCAGCATGTAATAGGAGCAGGAGACTCTCCACTTCAAACAAACACAAGCACGACAACATAGCCTTATAGAGATGTGGATTTATCAGATGGTACATGTTTCAAACCCATTTATTTCCTTTTGTACAATACCAGATGAGATTGGCCTCCACGGGACAGGCCAGCCTCTCTGAAGGAAGAAAGAGAGAATCAAAGAGAGATTGGTTCCTCTCCTATGAGGGCTGCAGATAGGCCTTTCTCTCTGTTCAGAGGAGATTACTACTCAACACATAAAGCAGCTATTGAGACATAGCCACATAGAGGACATGCACTGGTGTACGCTAGTCTTCAGAATCGACTAATTTGGCACGATCAAAGAACTTTCCAGACAGACAAGCGGAAATGTTACGCAAGAGTACAAATCCAGAATCAGTGAAGTGCTTCTCAGAACAGCAAGAGGGGGAGGCAGAACAGATGCATTGTGTGATGCTCTAGGTGTCCAACAAAGATTTATTGTGGTGCTGCAGCTATTTACAATATAATTAGGGGAGAATTTATGCAGCTGCTCTTCTTCAGCCTTGCCCAGAACCCAAAGTTTTTCCTGTGGCTAGTTTGATGCCCTTGCAGAAGGGCTGGGTGCCATCACACCTGGCACAGCTGGGGAAACAGATTAGGCAGGCATATGCAGTAGATGCCCGTTGGGTTTTCGAAACGCCGCCCGGGGACCAGCAGTAAAAATAGTAATTCAATCACCCTTACTCTCCTTCCTCTCCTTCAACCACCCCCACTCCTTCCCTCCTCACCCCCCTCTTCTCCTCGTTAGCGAGTGTGTGCCAAGTGTTGGAGATCAGTCAAAGATACGACTGCACACAAAACCCGCCAAGCCCATTAAAGCGGGGTCCTCCATGTTAATAAAGTGGAAGTTCATGGAGTAAGGAGCTATCATTTAAGTCTCATCTGAGCTAGCCTAGCTGTGTGTAGAGCTCTATGCTGTGGTGTGGTTTGTCCACCGGCCAACCCCTAGCTCCCCCTCCTCTCCTTTGGAGCTCTCCCTGTTCTCTTTAGAAGTAATAGCCCTGGTCTTAAACCTCCTCATAGACATGACCTTTTCACTGTCTCAATGTGCAAATTATTCTTCAGTGCCAAGTACTTTCCCGCATCAGAAATGGGCAGTGCACGAGTCATTCCATGGCCAACCAGTCATATATCACATTTGTAATCTGGGGGTTGTATGGATTTCTAATATCCCGCTACAGCGGTTGTACAGATAGAACAGATATGGGTTCTGAGCACAAAAAAACGATTTCTGTCTGGGAAATCCAAATAGCCTACAGTATATACAAGAGATATTAGATTAAACATTTTGTAGTTTAGAAGACCTTGGTATACATTTTGGGATTTAAAATGTACTCGAACAAGCTACTACTGCATTGTGTGGGATACAGGGCTCTATTTTCGGCTGGCGTCAAGCCAGCGCAATTGTCAAACGCGCGCTCGTTTGCAATTGCCTCTTCTATTTTCAAACCTTGGTGCCAGGATTGGTAATTTACCTGTATTATATGAGCTTGCTTGCGCTGAGGTGGGAGGGGTGGCAACATCTAAGCGGTGTCCTTAAAAACGTGCGCCAAAGTGTCAATTTCAGTATGAGATGTTGGAGATATTTAAGACCAACCGAAAGCTGGTCTTAGCGGTAAAGTGGTTGGTTATGGCATGTATTTGGACAACGGAAGCGCAGCCTATCCAGCCACGACATGGAACAAGAGAGATGTGCTTTTTGTGCCTTAAATCTCGTATTTAGAAACATGGCTTGTGAGACCACTTTGAAATAAATCTTAAACACCAAAGCTTTATTGAAAGATTTAGTTTGGCAGCAGCAAACGTCCGCTTTTTATCTACAGAGCTTTCGGAAAGTATTCAGACCCCTTGACTTTTTCCACATTTTGTTACATTACAGGCTTATTCTAAAATTGATTAAATAAAACAATTTACTCAGCAATCTACACACAATACCCCATAATGACAAAGAGAAAACAGGTTTTTAGACATTTTTGCTAAATGTATTAAAAACAAAAAACTGAAATACCTTATTTACATAAGTATTGACCCAGCTCAGGTCAATCCTGTTTCCATTAATCACTCTTGAAATGTTTCTACAACTTGATTGGAGTCCACCTGTGGTAATATCAATTGAATGGGCATGATTTGAAAAGGCACACACCTGTCTATATAAGGTTCCACAGTTAACAGTCGAAGAAATTGTCCGTAGAGCTCTGAGACAGGATTGTGTTGAGGCACAGATCTTGGGAAGGGTACCAAAAGAATTCTGCAGCGTTGAAGGTCCCCAAGAACACAGTGGCCTCCATCATTCTAAATGGAAGAAGTTTGGAACCACCAAGACTCTCCCTAGAGCTTGCCACCCAGCCAAACTGAGGAATCAGGGGAGAAGGGCCTCTGTCACCCTGCAGCACTCTACCAATTAGGCCTTTATGGTAAACTGACCAGACGGAAGCCTTGGAGTTTGCCAAAAGGCACCTAAAGACTCTCAGACCATGACAAACAAGTTTATCTGGTCTGATGAAACCAAGATTGAATTATTTGGCCTAAATGCCAAGCGTCACGTCTGGAGGAAACCTTGCACCATCCCTACAGTGAAGCATGGTGGTGGCAGTATCATGCTGCGGGAATGTTTTTCAGCGCGAGGGACTGGAAGACTAGTCAGGCTTGAAGCAAAGATTAACATAGCAAAGTACAGAGAGATCGTTGATGAAAACCTGCTCCAGATCGCTCAGGACCTCAGACTGGGGCAAAGGTCCACCTTCCAACGGCCCTAAGCACACAGCCAAGACAACGCAGGAGTGGCTTCGGGACAAGTCTCTGAATGTTCTTGAGTGGCCCAGCCAGAGCCCGGAATTGACCCCAATCAACCATCTCTGGAGAGACCTGAAAATAGCTGTGCAGCAATGCTCCCCATCCAACCTGACAGAGCTTGAGAAGATCTGCAGAAAAGAAATGGGAGAAACTCCCCAAGTACAGGTGCGCCAAGCTTGTAGTCATAACCAAGAAGACTCGAGTATGTAATCGCTGCCAAAGGTGCTTCAACAAAGTACTGCGTAAAAGGTCTGAGTACTTCTGGAAATGTAATGTTTATTTATTTATTTATTTTTTTTGAAAAAAATAAAAATAAATGTTGCTTTGTCATTATGG
Organism: Salvelinus fontinalis; assembly: GCF_029448725.1. Classification (NCBI taxonomy): domain Eukaryota; kingdom Metazoa; phylum Chordata; class Actinopteri; order Salmoniformes; family Salmonidae; genus Salvelinus; species Salvelinus fontinalis. The sequence continues at coordinate 52,139,602 of NC_074666.1, forward strand.
GCTATTGTCTGTAGATTGACGAGGGGAAAAACATTTAACCTATTTTAGAATAAGGCTGTAACCTAACAAAATGTGGAAAAAGTCAAGGGGTCTGAATACTTTCCGAAGGCACTGTATGTAGGCTATTACATTATTTTAGCGATCTCTTGTTTTTATTTTGGATGTGTGTAACATCCTGACCAGAGTTCTTATGTGTTTTGCTTGTTTAGTGTTGGTCAGGACGTGAGCTGGGTGGGAATTCTATGTTGTGTGTCTAGTTCGTCTGTTTCTGTGTTCAGCCTAATATGGTTCTCAATCAGACACAGCTGTCAATCGTTGTCCCTGATTGAGAATCATATATAGGTGGCTTGTTTTGTGTTGGGGATTGTGGGTGGTTGTTTCCTGTGTAGTGTTTGTGCCACACAGGACTGTGACGGTTAGTTCGTTTGTTATTTTGTATCGTGTCTATGTCTAACGTTAGTAGCTTGTGTATTGCACTTTCGTTTGTAACTTCACGGTCGTTTGTTGTTTTGTATTAGTTTGTCAGTATCTTGTCTTTGTGTTTATTAAATTCATGAAAAATTACCACGCTGCACATTGGTCCTCCGATCCTTCTCTCCTCTCCTCGTCCGAGGAGGAGGAAGAGCTAGACTGCCGTTACAATGTGAGTAAAAATGTGCAAGAAAAATTGTCATCATAGAACGAGAGATGAGATAATTTGGTGACACTCATATTTAGAAACATTTAAGTTATTTTCCTGCAACAATTGCTTGTTTTCCGTTTAGTTTTATTAAAAGACAAGCCCTTAGCAAAACCGTGCGACCATTTTATTCGCATATGCTCCCAAACATTTTGTTGTGCTACCTGGAAGGATCAAACCCTTTTTTCAATTTTTGCCTAAAATGACTGCATGTAGCTCAGGACCTGAAGGATATGCATATTATTGATAACGTTTGAAAGGAAACACTTTGAAGTTTGTGGAAATGTGAAATTAATGTAGGAGAATATAACACATTTGATCTGGTAAAAGATAATGCAAACAAAAAACATGCGTTGTATTTATCTTTGAAATGCAAGAGAAAGGCCATAATGTTTTATTGCAGTTTATGCGCAACTTAGATTTTGGCCACTAGATGGCAGCAGTGTGTGTGCAAGTGCAAAGTTTCAGATTGATCCGGTGAAGCATGGCAATGCTGGACGATATTTTGTATCAAGTCTGCCCAAATGTGCCGAATTGGTCAATTGATACATTTTCAAGTACTGTACACAACTATAGAGAACATACATAACTTCTTCTGGCTGCAAGGCAAAGTGTTGAGTAGCCAGTGAAATCGTGCCCATTTCAAACGGCCTCCTACTCAAATCTTGCTCGTACAATATGGATATTATTATTCTTTTTGGATAGAAAACACTCTCTAGTTTCTAAAACAGTTGGAATTATTTCTCTGAGTGAAACAGAAGTTCTTCTGCAGCACTTTTCCTGACCAGGAAGTGAAATGTCAGAAATCGAGGCTCTTTTCAACTTGATGCCTATACATGGTCTTGACACTTAGGAGTCTACTTACACTCCATACGCCTTCCTATTGGTGTCAAGAGGATGTGAGAGAAGAAATTTTGTGCTCATCTTGGTCTGTGGTGGAGAAAAACCTATTTCTTTGACGTGACCGTCCACTTCCGGTACTCTGAAGGAAGTGGGATTGACTTCTGTTTTGCTGCCGTAACGGACGATAACTATCCCCGGCTCGAATTTTTTTTGATACATGTGACCATATCATCGTAATGTATGTTTTTTCAATATAGTTTAATCAGATTATTGAAAATTTTTCGGGAGTTTTGCCGTGTTCCGTCCTCTGACTGTGTTTACGTTGGAGAAATTTGTGCCACTCGGCTAGTGCCAATGCTAAGTGAAGAGGGAAATTTGCCATTCTGAATCCAAACAACGACTCATCTGGACAGAGGACACCTTGTTCAACATTTTGATGAAATATCAGCAAAAGTAAGACCCATTTTATGATGTTATTTCATATATCTGTCGTGCATGTGAACTGGCCGTGGGCGCTCAAGTGTTTCTGTCTATTGTGGCTACGCTAATATAGCGATACATTTTGTTTTCGCTGTAAAACATTTAATAAATCGGAAATATTGTTTGGAATCACAAGATGCCTGTCTTTCAATTGCTGCACACTATGTATTTTTCAGAAATGTTTTATGATGAGTAATTAGCTATTTGACGTTGGTGTCTGTAAATATTATGGCTGCTTTCGGTGCAATTTCTGATTGTAGCTGAAATGTAAACTATGGTTTATACATGAAATATGCAAATTTTTCCAACAAAACATATGCTATACAATAAATATGTAATCAGACTGTCATCTGATGAATTTGTTTCTTGGTTAGTGGCTATTTATATCTTTATTTGGTCGAATTTGTGATAGCACCTGATGGAGTAAGAAACTGATGGAGTTAGAAAAGTGGTGTCTTTTGCTAACGTGGTTAGCTAATAGATTTACATATTTTGTCTTCCCTGTAAAACATTTTAAAAATCGGACATGTTGGCTTGAGTCACAAGAAGTTTATCTTTCATCTGGTGTCTTGGACTTGTTAATGTGTGAAAGTTAAATATTTTAAAAATATATCTTTTGAATTTCGCGCCCTGCACTTTGAGCTGGATGTTGTCATAGGTGTACCGGTGTCGGGCTGCACCCCTAACAGGATAAATGATATGGTAATACAAAATGTAAGTTTACACACACCTAGAATGTCATACATGATGTATCATTAGCTTATACACTAACTTTCACACATCTAGATAACCGGGCGGGGTGGGTGTGGAGCCAGAGACAGCAGGGGTTCAAACTATAGAACCCAGTTCCTACATTTTAATATGAAAATAGATTTTATCAAACAAAACTATGCTACATTTTATCTCTGGGACCCTCGGGATGACAAATCAGAGTAAGATTACCGAATGTAAAAAAGTAAAAATTTTACTTTCAGAGGTGAATGTATCAAACCAGTTGCCGTGATAAAAGTTGTTTGTTGTTGTGCACTCTCCTTAAACAATAGCATGGTATTTTTTCACTGTAATAGCATTGTAAATTGGACAGTGCAGTTAGATTAACAAGAATTTAAGCTTTCTGCCCATATAAGACATGTCTATGTCCTGGAAAGTTTGCTGTTACTTACAACTGTCATGCTAATTACATTAGCGCACGTTAGTTCAACCAACCCAGTATAGGGACACCCATCCTGTAGAGGATAACCACTTTAAAATGACCAATCCTGGCGCTAGGGTTTGAAAATAGAAGAGTGAAATTGCAAACAAGCGTGCGTTTGACACTTGCACTATGATCGTGACGATGTTTCATTTTTATGTCACCTAGCAATAAAACCACAGGACGTTGCAAAAATGAATTTCTCTCAACAAGTTGAGGTCAGAAAGGTACAAATCTAACATTTCAGAAGAGAAAACTAAAATAACACCTTTATTCTCAGGCCTTAAACTGAGAGGTGTGAGAGAGTGATTAGATTCCTTTCTCCTCCAGACAGCCAGACAGTCGCTGATCTGCTCTGCACCACCATTCATTTGATCTACTGTTCTCTCACCTCAAACACCAGGGCTGCGTCCTTAATAGCACCCTATTCTCTGGTCAAAAGTAGTGCACGATAAAGGGAAGAGGATGGTATTTGGGATGTATCCCTACTCAGCCCACTGGGCACACACTGGTTGAATCAACATTGTTTCAAAGTAATCTGTCAACATATTGTGATGGGATCTATGTGTAAAATACATAGTATTTTTAAAAAAAAGTTATCAACGTAAACTGTTGTTTTGAGGGTGAAATTTCCTCCACGAGATTATGTCATCATGGTAACCAATTTTCAACATAAACAAACCTTGTATAACATGTGTTGAATCTGTACCATCAGATCTTCAAAATTGTATCCACTGTCAGTATAAAATCAATAGACTGGGCTGCACCTCCTACTTCAGAGTTAATCTACAGATTTTTGTTCTCCCATCTTGGGTTTTAAGCAATCCCAGTCCTGCTTAGCTTTGATGTATGTCACTGACTACTATCAAATCAAATCAAATTTCATTAGTCACATACGCCAAATACAACAGTGAAATGCTTACTTACGAGCCCCTAACCAACAATGCAGTTGAAAAAAATACAGATAAGAATAAGAAATAAAAGTAACAAGTTATTAAAGAGCAGCAGTAAAATAACAATAGTGAGACTATATACAGGCGGATACCAGTACAGAGTCAATGTGCGGTGGCACCGGTTAGTTGAGGAAATATGTACCTGAAGGTAGAGTTATTAAAGTGACTATGCATAGATTATAACAACAGAGAGTAGCAGCGGCGTAAAAGAAGGGGGGGGGGGGGATGCAAATAGTCTGGGTAGCCATTTGATTAGGTGTTCAGGAGTTATGGCTTGGGGGTAGAAACTGTTTAGAAGCCTATTGGACCTAGACTTGGTGCTCCGGTACCGCTTGCCGTGGGGTAGCAGAGAGAACAGTCTATGACTAGGGTGGCTGGAGTATTTGACAATTTTTAGGGCCTTCCTCTGACACCGCCTGGTATAGAGGTCCTGGATTGCAGGAAGCTTGGCCCTTTGTGATGTACTGGGCCGTTCGCACTACCCTCTGTAGTGCCTTGCGGTCTTCACGACTGTCTTGGTGTGCTTGGACCATGTTAGTTTGTTGGTGATGTGGACACCAAGGAACTTGAAGCTCTCAACCTGCTCCACTGCAGCCCCGTTGATGACAATGGGGGCGTGCTCGGTACTCTTTTTCCTGTAGTCCACAATCATCTCCTTTGTCTTGATCACGTTAAGGAAGATATTGTTGTCCTGGGACCACATGGCCAGGTCTCTGACCTCCTCCCTATAAGGTTTCTCGTCGTTGTCGGAGATCAGGCCTACCACTGTTGTGTCGTCTGCAAACTTAATGATGGTGTTGGAGTCATGCCTAGCCATGCAGTCATGAGTGCACAGGGAGTACAGTAGGGGACTGGGGACGCACCCCTGAGGGGCCCCTGTGTTGAGGATCAGCGCGGTGGATGTGTTGTTACCTACCCTTACCACCTGGGGACAGCCCGTCAGGAAGTTCTCACATAGGTGTTACTTTGTCCAGGTGGGAAAGGGCAGTGTGGAGTGCAATAGAGATTACATCATCTGTGGATATGTTGGGACGGTGTGCAAATTGGATTGGGTCTAGAGTTTCTGGGATAATGGTGTTGATGTGATCCATTATCAGCCTTTCCAAGCACTTCATGGCTACAGATGTGAGTGCTATGGGTCAGAAGTCATTTAGGCAGGTTACCTTAGTGTTCTTGGGCACAGGCACTGTGGTGGTCTGCTTTAAACATGTTGGTATTACAGACTCGGACAGGGAGAGGTTGAAAATGTCAGCGAAGACAGTTGCCAGATGGTCAGCACATGCTCGGAGTACACGTCCTGGTAATCCGTCTGGCCTTGCAGCCTTGTGAATGTTAACCTGTTTAAAAGGTAGATAGTATCTCATGATAAGCTATAGACCACACTCTACCTCAGGCGAGCATTAGCTTGAGACTTCCTTAGATTTTGTGATACCACTTGTTATTTACAAAAATACATAGTCCGCCGCCCCTTGTCTTACCAGACGCTGCTGTTCTATCCTGCCGGTGCAGCGTATAACCAGCCATTTGTATGTTGATAGTGTCATTGTTCAGCCACGACTTCGTGAAGAATAAGAAATGACAGTTTTGAATGTACCGTTGGCAGTTTAATCTTCTGCGTAGGTCATCTAATTTATTGTCCAAAGATTGCACATTTGCTAGCAGAATGGAGGGAAGTGGGGGTTTATTCGATCGTCTAGGAATTTTCAGGAGGCAGCCCGCCCTCTGGCCCCTTTTTCTCCACAATACCTCATAATGTGAAATTGGAATTATATTTTTATATATATATATATATATATATATATATATATATATATATATATTATACAGTTGAAGTCTTAAGTTTACATAAACTTAGGTTGGAGTCAGTAAAACTAGTTTTTCAACCACTCCACACATTTCTTGTTAACAAACTATAGTTTTAGCAAGTCAGTTAGGACATCTATATTGTGCATGACACAAGAACCCTTTCCAACAATTGTTTACAGACAGATTATTTCACTTATAATTCACTGTATCACAAATCCAGTGGGTCAGAAGTTTACATACACTAAGTTGACTGTGCCTGTAAACAGCTTGGAAAATTCCCGAAAATTATGTCATGGCTTTAGGTTCTGGTAGGCTAATTGACATCATTTGAGTCAATTGGAGGTGTACCTGTGGATGCATTTCAAGGCATACCTTCAAACTCAGTGCCTCTTTACTTGACATCATGAGAAAATCAAAAGAAATACACAGAAAAAAAATTGTAGACCTCCAAGTCTGGTTCATCCTTGGAAGCACGTTCATCTGTACAAACAATAGTACGCAAGTATAAACACCATGGGACCACCCAGCCGCCATTCCGCTCAGCAAGGAGACGTTCTGTCTCCTAGAGATGAACGAACTTTCGGATTCGCGTTTATCGTCGAAGGAATGAGCGTTACACCGAAGCCTGTACAAATATTTACACATGTTAACTTTGCTGAAAATAAACGCAGTTGACAGTGAGTGGATGTTTCTTTTTTTGCTGAGTTTATATATATTAATTAAAAATGAAAAGCTGAAATGTCTTTAGTCAATAAGTATTCAACCCCTTTGTCATGGCAAGACTAAATAACTTCAGGAGTAAACATTTTCTTAAGAAGTCACATAATAAGTTACATGGACTCACTCGATGTGCAATAATAGTGTTTAACATAATATTTTGAATGACTACCTCATCTCTGTACACAACACATACAAATAAGGTCCCTCAGTCGATCAGTGAATTTCAAACACAGATTCAACCACAAAGACCAGGCAGGTTTTCCAATGGCTCGTGAAGAAGGGCACCTATTGGTAGATGGGTCAAAAAAAATGTGCTTAACAAGTTGCATAATAAGTTGCATGGACTCATTCTGTGTGCAAATAATAGTGTTTAACATTATTTTTTAATGAAGTTATTAATTACACTATTGGTGGCGTATCAATGCACCCAGTCACTACAAAGATACAGGCGTCCTTCCTTCTTTACTACAAAGATACAGGCGTCCCTGAGCGGATGACTTCACCATGAGGCCAATGGCGACTTCAAAACAGTTACAGAGTTTAATGGCTGTGACAGGAGAAAACTGAGGATGGATCAACAACATTGTAGTTACTCCACAATACTAACCTAAATGACAGCGTGAAAAGAAGGACGTGTCAAACTCATTCCATGGAGGGCCAAGTGTCTGGGGTTTTTCGCTCCACTCTTGCACTTGATGAATTTAGGTCGCTAATTATTAAGGAACTCCCCTCAACTGGTTGTCTATGTTTTAATTGAAAGTAAAATCCAAACCCCGCAGACACTCGGCCCTCCATGGAGTGAGTTTGACACACCTGCTGTACAGAATAAAAATATTCCAAAACGCATCCTGTTTGCAATAAGGTACTAAAGTAAAACTGCAACTGTTTGTCCTGAATACAAAGCATTATGTTTGTGGCAAATCAAACACAACACATCACTGAGTTCCACTCTTCATATTTTCAAGCATGGTGGTGGCTCCATGTTATGGGTGTGCTTGTCATTGGTAAGGACTAGGGAGTTTTTTAGGATAAAAAATTTAAATAAATGGAATAGAGCTAGGAAAAATCCTAGCGGAAAGCCTGGTTCAGTCTGCTTTCCAACAAACACTGGGAGATTAATTCACCTTTCAGCAGAACAATAACTGAAAACACAAGGCCAAATATACACAGGAGTTGCTTTCCAAGATGACAGTGAATGTACTTGAGTGGCCTAGTTTTAAAAAATCTATGGAAAGTCTTGAAAATGGCTGTATACCAATGAACAAAAACCAACTTGACAGAGTTTGAATATTTTTTTTAAGAATTATGTGCAAATATTGTACAATCCAGGTGTGCAAAGCTCTTAGAGACTTACCCCGAAAGACTCACAGCTGTAATCGCTGCCAAAGACGTATTGACTCAGGAGTTTGAATACTTATTTATGCAAATGGTGATGTCTACATTTCATTTTCAATAAATGTACTAACATTTCTAAAAACATGCTTTCACTCTGTCATTATGTGGTATTGTTTGTAGATGGATGAGAGAAAAAACTATTTAATGCATTTTGAATTCAGGCTGTAACACAACAAAATGTCAAGTAAGTAAAGGGGTATGAATACTTTCTGAAGGTATTTGGTATTTTATTAGGATCCTCATCAGCTGTTGAAAAATCTGCAGCTACTCTTCCTGGGGTCCACACAAAACACGACATAATACAGAACATTAATAGACAAGAACAGCTCAAGGACAGAACTACATCAATTTTAAAAAAGGAACAGGTAGCCTACAGATCAATACATACACACAACTATCTAGATCAAATAGGGGAGAGGCGTTGTGCCGTGAGGTGTTTCTTTATCATTTAAAAAATCAAACAGGTTTGCTGTTCATTTGAGCAATATGAGATGGAACGGAGTTCCATGCAATAATGGCTATATATAATACTGTACGCTTTTGTAACGATCGTCTGTGGTGGTAGAAGGATCGGACCAAAGCGCAGCGTGGTAAGTGTTCATGTCTTTCATGAAAATCCAAAACTGAACACAGGAACAAAAACAATAAACGATGATCAAACGAAACAGTACCGTGTGGCGACAAACACTGACACGGAAACAAACACCCACAAACCAAAAGACAAAACAGGCTACCTAAATATGGTTCCCAATCCGGGACAACGATTGACAGCTGCCTCTGATTGAGAACCATATCAGGCCAAACACAGAAAACCAACACAGAAATAGAAAACATAGATTACCCACCCAACTCACGCCCTGACCAACTAAAACAAAAGACAAAACAAAGGAACTAAGGTCAGAACGTGACAGCTTTCTTGAATCTTTTCTGGAATTTGGGGACTGTGAAAAGACCCCTGGTGGCATTTTTGGTGGGGTAAGTGTGTATGTCAGAGCTGAATGTAAGTTGACTATGCAAGCAGTTTGGGATTTTCAACACATTAATGCTTCTTATAAAAAGAAGTGATGCAGTCACTCTCTCCTCAACTCTTATCCAAGAGAGACTGGCATGCATTGTATTTATACCAGCCCTCTGATTACAATGAAGAGCAAGATGTGCCGCTCTGTTCTGGGCCAGCTGCAGCTTAACAAGGTATTTCCTTGTAACAATCGTCCACACGACTGGACAATAATCAAGATAAGACAAAACTAGAGCCTGTAGGACTTGCGTTTTGGAGTGTGGTGTCAAAAAAGCAGAGCATCTCTTTATTACGGACAGACCTCTCCCCATCTTTACAACCATTGAATCTATATGCTTTGACCATAATAGTTTACAATCTAAGGTTACACCAAGTAATTAATTCTCCTCAACTTGTTCAACAGCCACACCATTCATTCCCAGATTCAGCTGAGGTCTAGAACTTACGGAATGATTTGCTCCAAATACAATGCTCTTAGGTTAGGGTTAGGGTTATATACACATCAGCAACCCCTGTATCTAAACCTAACCCTGTCGATGCAGGGGTTGCTGATGTGTATTTGGTTGAATCATCAGCATACATGGACACACATGCTTTGTTTAATACCAGTAGCAGGTCATTGATAAAAAATAGAAAAAAGTAGGGGGCCTAGAGAGCTGCCGTGCGGTATACCACACATTACATGTTTACATTAGAGAAGCTTCCATTAAAGAAAACCCTTGGAGTTATTTTAGATAGATAGCTCTGAATCCATGATATGGAAGAGGTTGAAAAGCCATAACACATACGTTTTATCAAAAACAGGTTATAGTCAATAATATCGAAGGCTGCACTTAAATCTAACAGTACAGCTCCCACAATTATCAATTTATTTAAACTAATCATCAGTCATTTGTGTCAGTGCAGTACATGTTGAGTGCCCTTCTCTATAAGCAAACTGAAAGTATGTGGTTAATTTGTTTACAGAGAAATAGCCTTTTATGTGGTTAAACACAAGTTTTTACAACAGTTTGCTAAGAGCTGGCAGCAAGCTGATAGGTCTGCTGTTAGAACCACTAAAGACTGCTTTACCACTCTTGGGTAGCGGAATTACTTTGGCTTCCCTCCAGGCCTGAGGAAAAAATATTATCCCCCTGGCTCATATTAAATATATGACAGATAGCAGTGGCTATAAAGTCAGCTACCATCCTCAGTAGCGTTCCATCTAAGTTGTCGATGCCAGGACGTTTGAGTTTATTGAACGGCACTAACTTAACAAAATTCAAACTTGCAATGATTAAGACTAAATCAAATTAAATCAAACTTTAAATGCACTTTAAATCAAGTTTGATTTGATTTAGTACTATTCTTTAACTTGAAATTTTGTCATGGAACTTTGTCATCAAAGTCTGGTATTCTCTGGATTTATGTGGCTTTCAAGACAATTGGGAACTCTGAAAAAAACAAGGTTGAATCATGACGTCAGTGATCTTCCGGTTGGAGCTCTAGAAAGAGGCCTGAGTTCCCGACTTGGAATTCCGAGTTGGATGACCGTTCAAAACGTATTTTTACAGTTTTTCCCGTGTTCCCAGTTGTCTTGAACTCACTGAAGTCTGACATTTCCCAGTTCCAAGTTTCCAATTGTTTTGAATGCAGCAGAATTCATGCTGGATTGACAGCATGGCCAATGTATTTAACCTTTTCTGGCCCATGGCATGTGAATGTTTATCTGTTTAAGCTTGGAAAAGAGACCATTAAACCCAGATTTGGACCACACACCCACTCCACTGAATAGCAGACTAGTGATTGCTTTGCAGAGCTTGCAGTTAGCCACTGATTCCTTCCAAACCACTCATTTCCAAACCACAATTTCTACCTTGTTGTGTAATGTTTATGTCCAATGGCCGATTGAGCACCGATACCTTTTATTTATAATTTAACTTCATATGACAAGGATTGAAAAAGATTTGCCAGTAGATTGTCAACTTGATTCATGTTGACGACTGCTTGGCTAACTTGTCTAGCTTGCTAGCTAATATTTTGAAAGTGTGATGTTGACATGATCAGTCCAATAAAAGCTATGGTAGATATAACATGATTTGACGTAATTCTATCTGTGGCCAATGACCTTGAGCCTTCTTGGATGGGCACTTCTTACGTAACTCTATTGCAGCACCCAAGAGGCTTGAATTTCGGAGCTCTCCCAGTAGATAGAACACTGAGCCAATCACGGCGCAACTCATATTTTCCGCTGGCTGCCCCACCACCACAGAAAGCACTGAGCTAGGCTGAAACACCTGCATTGTGAAGCAGCCTTAATCAAGAAAGCAAAAAAGAGACCATGTTTGTATGAGGCTCAACATTTTTTATTTTTTATTTATTTTGCAAACTGATATATGACACGTATTAATGCCAAAATAAGATGCAAAACAGGCAACAACAAATAATATATATATATATATATATATATACAGTTCCAGTCAAAAGTTTAGACACACCCACTCATTCAAGGGTTTTTCTTTATTTTTACAATTTTCTACATTGTAGAATAATAGTGAAGACAACAAAACTATGAAATAACACATATGGAATCATGTAGTAACCAAAAAAGTGTTTTATATTTAATATTTTTTTTATATTTTATATTTAAGATTCTTCAAAGTAGTCACCCTTTGCCTTGATGACAGCTTTGCACACTCATGGCATTCTATCAACCAGATTCATGAGGTAGTCACCTGGAAAGCATTTCAATTAACAGGTGTGCCTTGTTAAAAGTAAATTTGTGAAATGTATTTCCTTCTTAATATATTTGAGCCAATCAATTGTGTTGTGACAAGGTAGGGGGGTATACAGAAGACAGCTGTCATCACGGAAAAGGGTGGCTACTTTGAAGAATCTAAAATCTAAAATATATTTTGATTTGTTTAACACTTTTTGGTTACTACATGATTCCATATGTGTTATTTTATAGTTTTGATGTCTTCACTATTATTCTACAATCTAGAAAATAGTAAAAACAAAGAAATATCCTTGAATGAGTAGGTATGTCCAAACTTGACTGGTACTGTATATATATATTTTAGCTAAACAGGTGGGGCTCAAAACTGAATGACGGGTCACTACTAGGTTGCGTTGTCAACCAAGCACGTTTCAATATCACTTTTGCAATACAGTAAATAGCTAAAAGTTAAGGCTATATTACAAACTAATGTAACATAATTTATTCATAGCCACATTTTTATGTTACTGTAACTACAAATGTGTTCTTATGTGATACATATTCAACAAAGGTTGCAGGTCTGTGGAAATCTTCACAATTGCTATAAGAACCTACACAAAATCTTGAACAGCATTGATCACTTGCGCCATGTACTTTTTATGTAATCTCAACTGCAATCCAGGTCATTTGGTTGTGCTACTAGATGAAGCGCAGTGATAACACATGACGTTGTTGTATAAATACAAAATATCTGACATTGTATTCCCATTTGTTCTTATAAATGAATCCACTTGGTGCAATGTCAGCTGATGCGATCAGCCGATGCCACCACACTCGGGTTTCCCTTCTGAACCGGCTTCGCTTTATTTGGAAGCTCAGTGATGACACATTTAGATGACAACTTAACCAAAAATCAGACTTTGTTTTTCCATTGGAATTTGGCTGTGCTTTTAGACGGTTGAAAGCATAGTGAGAACGCATTGGGAATTCAACAAACTTCTGGCTGTCCTTTTTGAGAAGGGTGAAATCTCATTGATCAACATCCCAACCAAATATTACCCACATTTCCACTGGCATTTCCACTGGCATGCCCAGTGGGAGGAGCCTTCAGTGCTTCACATCAGCTCTGTGCCATTTATATCTACATGCCATCGTCACCGCTGGAGAAAAAAAAGAAAAGGTATAGACCACCGGGACGTCCTTGGTTACGGCAAACTCAGGTCATTTGCCTTCCCTCTAAATAGCAACTTCCCTGGCTGATGATAGACCGCCCCGGGTGACATGGAATGCTGCATACTACATTACTGAAATGTTTGCCTTAGCACGGGGCTATGATCCAACACCACTCCTCCCCGGAACATAATTGCTGTTGAAGGAGCAGTTGTAAAAGAGGGCCGCCCAGGCTTGCAGAGTGAGAGTAATAGAGAGGTCTCAGAGAGTGAAGGACGCCGTCCTTTTCCAGTAAGGTATTCATGTTTGAGGGAACTCTATTAACAAAGATGAAAAAGCCATTGTGGTAACAGCTTGTGATCTTACCTAATCACAGGCTCTCATTTCATGCGCAATCCGTCAATCTCCTCCATTTTGTGATGAGCAAGGCCTGATCGGGACGACCTTCTAGGCCTCTTTAATCTCCATTATGAGAGTTGGCCACTGCACCTGCCTGCCTCCCTATGGCTCATTCCAAACAGTCACAGCTCGTAGGGAAGCTGGTTTAACCTCACACTTTCAGGCCATTACACTGTGCTGCTATTCGATAATGTATGGCTGCAACAATTGAGTTGATCTGATGATGCTGACAGTGTGAATATAAAATAGAGACTGGATGGAGCACTAATGAATGGCTTATATTTAGGAATAAGTGTTATGCACCTTTCATAGCTCTCGGAGCACAGAGCAACTTGAATATTTTGGGTTCATCGCAGCGTGGTGTGCTGCACGGAAGAGAGAAAGATATCTGATCCTCCGGCATGAAATTGTACATCGAGGTTAACATCAGGAGAGTCGCAATGTGCTCGGCAGCTACATAACTGAGACGTCACCGAGGCCTACTGGAATACCATCACACTGAAATGCTGTCATGACACATCAGAAATAGCTCACACACAAAAAAAGAGCCGTGCAAACGTGTTCTACATTCCGCTGAAGTCCGGTTCCCTTCTACCCTCAACATGGACAACATCAAACCGTTGGAGGCCCTTTCTGTTTTAGTCAAATATTGATCTTGGCTGCCAATACACAGAGAGGGAGTAATTGGGTTTTATCTTGATGGCTGCATGTTTAATTATGTTGGCGCTGGACATCGATCCTGAGGCTCAGCGCTGCAGTGGAGGCCTTGGAAGACAACGCATGCCAAATGCAGTTTGCCCAAGCCCAGAATAATGGCTGGGACATACACGCTGCTGGCTGGCAAGATGGTGGGGAATGATCATGACCATTATTATGATTAGAACTCACCCACTCTGTCACATCTGTATTGCCATCACAATTGTTTTGTTTGTCTGAGTGCGGCAGGCGAACGGGCTGCGATGCCAGACAACCTCTGAGATTTCAAATGAATCCTTCAACTGCCAGGGATAGAATGTAAACATGTATTAGGGACTGGGAGAGGGAGCCGGTTTATTTATTCTATGGATGCGTCCCAAATGGCCCCCTATTCCCCTCTAGAAGGCCCTTTGGGCCCTGTTCAAAAGAAGTGCACTATATAGGGAATAGGGTGTAATCTGGGATGCAGTAGGTGGGAAGCAGCAGGGAGATTATAGCAGACTGTTTACCTTCCCTTTATAGGCTAGGATCCTGTTGACATCTCCTCGCTATAGAGTTAGTCATATGCAGTACACACATGGGAAAACCCAGGTTTATATATCCAACTGTTTGTCCTGGGATTGGATATTATTTGATCTGCCCCTGCGTAATGCCAGATCTTTATGTCCAGCTTCCATTTTACCTGACAACTTGGCTAGGTACGGCATGACACGAATGTTTGCACTCAAGAACATAGTAGTGATGTGTTCAGCTATACAGTATACAGTACAGGAGTTGAGGTGAAAGGTGATGAACTGAAGGCAGGGCTGGCTCCAGGCCAGTCAGGGTCTCAACTTACTGTTGAGAGTTAGAATAGTAGAAAACACAAGGTACAAGTTCGACATTTGGTTGTGCTCAGCAGTCTCTTATGTCAGTCACTGACAGTGACTCAATTAGCAATGTCAGCTAACAATTTTTTGATTAATTTACCAATCTAGCCAGCTACTGTATCTAAACGTGTAATAATCATGGCCAAATACCGACCGGGCACTCAGGACACATGCCCAGGGGCCCTGACCACCAAGGGGCCCCCATTGTTAGTCACCTTTACTTAGATATCATTAACATGGCATAAGTCATGGCAAAATGTGTAGAATTACAGGAAATGTACTTAAAAACTGCAAAAATGTATATCCACCCCATGGCAAAATGGGTAGAATTGCAAGAATTGAGCGTTATATTTTTTATATTTTTATTCTGCTGCATGACAAAATTAATAGAATCGCCAAAAATTGCTTTAAAATGGCAACATTTTCTCCACCCCATGGAAAAATGTGTAGAATTGCAGTGGGGCCCAACATTTTTGGGGCCCACGAAGTGGGGTAGGCAACCGAATCTTGCTTAGGGCCCCCAAAAGGCTAGGGCCGGCCCTGGCTGAAGTTGTCTCCCATCAGAAAAAGATAACATGTCTGGCATGGAGAATCTCTGGAGATTGGCTGTGTGGAGCTGAATCTCCCTGGTGGAAATGAAGAGATGTGGAGCTGAATCTCCCTGATGGAAATGAAGAGATGTGTAGAGTTCCTATAATGGAGCCGGAGGTTGCCAGTGATCCACCATGCATAGAAATGTCTCATATCCAGCCATCGTCACTCCGCCCACCTCTCAGAGGACAAAGTCACCAGAGGGCCGTGTCATTTAAAGGTGACAGCAGTCAGAATTACCCACTCCAAATATTACTTTTATCAATGAACTCCCCTAATGATTGGAAATGTCAACCGACTGTAGTCTAGACACTGGGGTGTCGATGTTCAATCACAAATTTATAACAAGTTTATAGCTTGAAGTGAAAATATGATCTACCGTCCGGCACAGACACAGATGCCACAGACACACTCGCCTGCACACACAAAAACATGCACATGTATACACACACACACACACACACACACACACACACTTTCCCGCAAACCCTCATACATGTCCACAAACGCACACACACGCACACATTAGTTTCAATCCAAACTTTTTAAACAGAGCATGCTCTATCCCCAGGGGTCTGTCTCTGACCACACCACAGTGAGGGGTAAAATAATGAGGTGAAAGTAATCTAAATGGTGTGGAGCGTGGAGAGTGGTCGTGGTGTCCAGAGAGAGGACTCTCTCCCCTCAGTACTGTGTAGGATCCCCAGTGTGGTGCTGAGGATTTTCCTGAGGACATGGACACTCACGGGGGGCTGTTTGTTGAAAATGAGTTGAACCCTACAGAGAGGGGAGGTCACTGTGTTTCACTTCTTGTCTCAAGGTCAGTAATTGAGCAGCGAAATTGGTAAATTGCCATGAGTAGAAACACAGTCACTAAACAACTTTATTTCACATCCCACACGATGACGTGAGAGGGAGACTGGGAACAAATGAGGAGAACGAATGTGTTTTATTTGGTTATTTATTTGTGTTTTGTCCTGTCTTTGGTCGTCTGAAGTAATGTCCTCTGTCAGTTATGGTTGTGTTAGTAAAGACATCCTCTAAGTCCCCGAGCTGTTTATGTAGAGCAAGCTTCTCTAGACATCTCCTTCACTAAGTGCATCATGTTTTCAAGGACAAGGTGACCCAATAGCCAATGGGACAAAAATGAATTGAGTTCGCCAAATCTTAAGGGAATGTCAGTGGAGAGGAGCAATTTAGAAATGTCCACAAAACGGTCTAGACCTATACATTTGCAAATGATTTCGTTTGTATGATTGTTTAGCTAGTTAGAGAACCAGGTAAATCTAGGTCATAATAATTAACTTTACGTTTCAGCTAGGTTATGATGTTTCAATATTTGTCCACATCTTTTCTTAACTTAAAGTGGAACAAATAGGTATTAGGTTAAATTATCCATAGAAATGATAGATAAAAGTTCCAAATTATATCTAGTGTATTAGTGCCGTCTTTTGAAGCAATGGAGCTGTTTCATTTGAGGCTTACAACTTAATTTTTGCCTTTTTAAAATA
Source organism: Salvelinus fontinalis (assembly GCF_029448725.1). Taxonomy (NCBI): domain Eukaryota; kingdom Metazoa; phylum Chordata; class Actinopteri; order Salmoniformes; family Salmonidae; genus Salvelinus; species Salvelinus fontinalis. The sequence goes on from NC_074666.1 coordinate 52,156,622, forward strand.
ACATTTCCATGTTGCTTTCTTTTCATCCTTTCCTTGCTGATATATTAATGAATAAAATAAAAATTATATCTCAGATGCATAAGATCCTGTCCCAGCGATCTCAATCTTTTGGCTTTGTATCCATAGAAACGTAATCTATGTCTATATTAAAATTCATGGAGACTGGAGACACTTTCATCAAAATCATAGTGTAAAAAACTTCAATGAAAACCTTAAATGCCGATCCAACTTTCAAAACGAGTCATTTTTGGCTAACCACAACAGTCAACAAGCTAGTTGCTAACTTTGCTAACTACCCACTTGACACACATTGGTTGAATCAACGTTGTTTCCACGTCATTTCAATGAAATTGCGTTGAACCAACGTGGAATAGATGTTGAATTGACGTGTTTAGCTTGCTAAAACACTCACTAATTAGTTTGTACCCACAAACAAGTTAACACACGATCTTGTCAAACTGTCAACAAAGTAGCTAGCAATTGATAATATATGACAAATAACAGACTAGAATCTATTCACCTCATCAGGGCGGGACAGGGTTGGGGCATTTGGGGCAGACCTTGATCAGGTACGTGCCAGTGGGCATGGGGCAATGGGGGTGGCATGTCCAGACCTGTATCTCTCTGAGGGCATGGAGAGGTGCCACCTGTGTGGACGACTGACTCCAAAATAATCTTAACCGTCCCGGGAGTCACTCTGGACCCTCCATTACCTCCAAAGCAACGTGGTGTCTGCTGTCATTCATTACAACGGGACTAGGTTGTGTTGTTTGTGTCTGAGCCACACACACTGCTCACTGTGCAAAAACTGGTTGAATCAACATTGTTGCCACTTCAATCCAACCCCCCAAAAATCTATGTGATAACATTTTGTCTTTACACTGCTACTACTCGCTGTTTAACATCTATGCACAGTCACTTTACCCCTACCTACACTACCGTTCAAAGGTTTAGGGTCGGAAATGTCCTTGTTTTCCATGAAAACATACATGAAATGAGTTGCAAAATGAATTGGAAATATAGTCAAGTGGTTGACAAGGTGATAAATAATGATTTCTAATTGAAATAATAATTGTGTCCTTCAAACTTTGCTTTCGTCAAAGGATTCTCCATTTGCAGCAATTACAGCCTTGCAGACCTTTGGCATTCTAGTTGTCACTTTTTTCCAATCTTCCTCTGTCCAGTGTCTGTGTTCTTTTGTCCATCTTAGTCTTTTCTTTTTATTGGTCAGTCTGAGATATGCCTTTTTCTTGGCAACTCTGCCTAGAAGGTCAGCATCCCGGAGTCACCTCTTCACTGTTGACGTTGAGACGGGTGTTTTGCGGGTACTACTACTGTATTTCATGAAGCTGCCAGTTGAGGACTTGTGAGGCGTCTGTTTCTCAAACTAGACACTAATGTACTTGTCCTCTTGCTCAGTTGTGCACCGGGGCCTCCCACTCCTCTTTCTATTCTGGTTAGCGCCAGTTTGCGCTGTTCTGTGAAGGGAGTAGTACACAGCGTTGTACGAGATCTTCAGTTTCTTGGCAATTTCTCGCATGGAATAGCCTTCATTTCTCAGAAAAATAATAGCGTGACGAGATTCAGAAGGAAGTACTTTGTTTCTGTCCATTTTGAGCCTGTAGTTGAACCCACAAATGCTGATGCTCCAGATACTCAACTAGTATAAAGGACAGTTTTATTGCTTCTTCAAACAGCACAACAGTTTTCAGCTGTGCTAACAATTGAAAAAAGGTTTTCCAATGATCAATTAGCCTTTTAAAATGATAAACTTGGATTAGCTAACACAATGTGCCATTGGAACGCAGGAGTGGTGGTTGCTGATAATGCTGCTATACAGCCTGATCTCTGTGTGAACGAGGTCCTGTTCCCCAGTCTGGCTGCACTTAACAGTGGAGGTGATTGAGTGAGCCGATTGGAAGCTCTGACTGGTGCGATACTTGCGACCTGCTAGCGGGTCAATAATCAACTAATCACGATCTTCAGTTTAGAATGCAATTAGTTTAAATCAGCTGTGTTCGCTAGGGATGGGGGGAAAGTGTGACACCAATCAGGCCTCCGAGGAAGGGAATTGCCTAGGCCTGTGCTAGCCCAAAGCCACACTGTAAGTTTCATAGGGCCCGCCCCCATCTTCTGGCCCCCCTCTTCTAGCCCCCACGTACCCCTTTCCTCCCTCTCCCTCTCCTCCGCTGGTTGCCAGGACTGCAGTTAGTGGCCCTTCATACAGTACAGAACCATACAGCCAAACTAAACCTATTTAGATATTCCATAAAAAATCTTCATAAAAAAGTTTCGAGCTACAATAGTCATTTACAACATTAACCATGTCTACACTGTATTTCTAATCAATTTGATGTTATTTTAATGGACCAAAAATGTGATTTTCTTTCAAAAAGAAGGACATTTCTAAGTGACCCCAAACTTTTGAACGGTAGTGTACATGTACAAATTACCTCGACTAACCTGTACCCCCGCACATTGACGGTACCGGTACCGGTACCCCCTATATATAGACTCGTTATTGTTATTTTATTGTGCTACGTTTCATAGAATTTTTTACTTTTGTTTATTTAGTCAATCTTTTCTTAACTCTATTTATTGAACTGCATTGTTGGTTCAGGGCTCGTAAGTAAGCATGTCATGGCTAATTTGATTTGAACATGGAAAACGGGTTGGATTTGCAAAAGGTCATCAACTTAAGGGCATTTCTTTCACCCAACTTGTAACCTAAATCCAATGACATGTTGACATGTGTTGTTGATTTCCCTTTGAATTCACATTAGTTGACAATTCAACCAAATAAAAATCAAAACTAGATGTTGAACTGATGTCTGTGCCCAATGGGTTGGGTGAGACTGTTACATGTTGACATCGCATTGTCTCTCAGGTGTCATTTTTACACCATGATGAGATATTAATCTCCTCCTGCTTCCTGCCCTCCCTCTTATTTGTTGCCTGATGAATATCTGATTACTGTTGATGAGGTTCTTTGTGCAAATACAAGAGAGAGATAGAGACAGGGGGGAGAGAAAATGACAGAGGGGGATACATAAATAGGGAGAGAGAGAAAGACAGAGAGAGAGCGCGAGAGAGACAGAGGCATGAGAAATAGGAAAAGACAGAGAGGTAGCGCTAATGTGGTCACGTGTACAAAAGTCTTATCAGGGGGGTCTCAGCACAGGATTGGAGCAGAGACAGCACTCTCTTTGAACAGTCTGCCAGTTGAACAGCTGCATACACCTCAGCTACGACTGTGTGACAGACAGCCTCTGAGCCTTGGAGGGATATTAAGACGGCATGCTTCCTCTCTCCTTCGTCTGTTTCCATCTGGGGTTATACATTAATCTGAGGCAGGAGGAAATCACACAGACCAATGTCCTCAGGGGTATAAAGGGCTGCATCCCTTTCATATTTAAGTGCCTTTCAAACGCATTATGTTGCGGTTACACGCTTTGTTTGGTGAATCAGAGAGATGTCTTGGACATCTCTGTCTTTGCGCTGTTTGTGTGGAGATCAAATTAGGTAATGGTCTGTCTTTGCCTACCCAATGCCACTAGCTAGGTTACCTGTATCCGACTGCCTCACAGCAACATAACTGTACTAGAGATCTGGATTCTCACTATTGGTCAAGGTGAGATTTTCCACCTCCACCCCACCATTCTTTAGATGAGGTAACACAAAAGTACCAGTACTCTACAGCAGAAGAGTTTCCCAACTTGGTCCTCCAGTACCCCAACAGTACACATTTCTGTGCTGTTGGGAGCACTCGAGGACTGGAGATGGGAAAAACAGCTATACAGCCTGATCTCCGTGTGAACGAGGTCCTGTTCCCCAGTCTGGCTGCACTTAACAGTGGAGGTGATTGAGTGAGCCGATTGGAAGCTCTGACTGGTGCGATACTTGCGACCTGCTAGCGGGTCAATAATCAACTAATCACGATCTTCAGTTTAGAATGCAATTAGTTTAAATCAGCTGTGTTCGCTAGGGATGGGGGGAAAGTGTGACACCAATCAGGCCTCAGAGGAAGGGAATTGCCCAGGCCTGTGCTAGCCCAAAGCCACACTGAGTTTCATAGGGCCTGCCCCCATCATCTGGCTCCCCTCTTCTAGCCCCCGCTTACCTCTTTCCTCCCTCTCCCTCTCCTCCCCTGGTTGCCAGGACTGCAGTTAGTGGTCCTTCATACAGTACAGTACAGAACCGTCGAGTGCAGGGAGAGTCATCAATCACATTGACAACGCGATTGACCGCAAGCACCTCCAGTAATCTCATCAGGAATATTGATTGATATGGAGGTTAAGGACTCTGTATCATAATGCATCGATTGATTTGGAAGGAACCAGTTTGAGAAATCTCAAGTGAATTGCACCTCAGTGACCTCTTGAGCAGCATTTGAATACTCAAATAATACCATTTTATTAAGCAGTTGGGAATTTAAACCCATCTGGCATTAAGCAATTGTTTGATTCCCCGAAGTAGCCTACAGTTTATGTTTTTGTTAAGAAATATATTACAACGTGTGAAGTGAAATACAATTAATCATATTTTCAGTCAAATTGCAGTGAGGATGTCTCAACTTTTGATATTCAGCAATATATATTAGACTAGTCTGCAGTGGTCCCTCAGACTGATTATGTACAGACTAGTAGGACTACTATCCCACCTTTACTCAGTCAGACAGACAGGGTAGCCCTTCTGCAGCCTGAGTCATGCTGTGTATTCTGGGAGGGAGGGAGGGAGGGAGGGAGGGAGGGAGGGAGGGAGGGAGGGAGGGAGGGAGGGAGAGCGGACTGAGAGACTAAATAGCCCTCAGTCAGTCTCGGTCTAGACAAAAAAGATCAACGGAGACAAATTTGGGCATCTGGTGAACCTTGCTCCCTCTCTCACTGAGGTGTGTTTCAGCCATTCTCCCTGCATGACCAGAGCTGCAAGCCCCAGCGTGTTGCCCTTCGCAGGGGAAGGACAAAGTGAAGCCCATTAATCCAGCCTGATTGCAGGCTCTTTACTGGGAGGGACACGTAAGTAGAGGAAGAGGGGGAGAAATCTATATGTCAGGATGCATCACTTCCATCCCTGAACAGGCCTATCAATCAAGCCCATCTGGAGCAGCTTAACTCCTTTATTTATCAGCCCCTGGTGCACTCCTGTAAATAAAACACCACCACGTATGGAGAGGAGGCCAGAGAGAGAACTTCCCAGCAGCACTTCCTGGGTGAGAGTCAGGAGATGGAGGGGAATCATTAATAGGTGTGTGTGTGTATGAGAGTTGACACACACACACACAGACAGAGAGCAAAGCTAAGCATCGTGATTTGTCCCTTTCCTATTACGTAGGTCTGTAGCTAGCTTGAACGTGCATTACACACCGTATCAACACATTTCCAAGGTGACTCCGACGAAAGCCTTTAAATCGACTTATATTTCGATCAGTCACTGAAAACGTGCACAGTGGTTAGAGCCGCTCGACGGTTCTCGTTTTCCATAGACCTCGTTACAGATCCGTCTCTCCTGGCTGCTTGTCACAGGTCTTCTCTCTCTCACTCACACAATAATAATTGCGCACTGTATAGGGGATAGGGTGCATTTGGGATACAGATATACTGTGGGACTGGGTGTATTCCCTGCTGTGGCATGTAACAGAGGTAGAATGCTCATTACCTGCTAAATTACACCTGTACCGTGGGGAGGCTGTCCCTCTGTCACCGTCTGTACTGCTCCACCAACACCATGGCACAAGAACTGACTGCAGACCGCACATAGCAGAGAGATAGCGCATGACAGAGAAAGAAATTAGAGAGATTGTACCGATATACAGCACCAGTCAAAAGTTTGGACACACCTACTCATTCAAGGGATTTTCTTTATTTTTGTACTATTTTCTACATAGTAGAATAATAGTGAAGCCATCAAAACTATGAAATAACACATATGGAATCATGTGGTAACCAAAAAAGTGTTAAACAAAAATCAAGGTATGTTTTAGATTTTAGATTCTTCAAAGTAGCCACCCTTTGCCGTGATGACAGCTCTGCACAGGTCCATGCCATTTTGGGCAGCGTGGGACTCAAACATTTTTCTGTCCCACAAAAAAAAAAAAATTGAAAAGAAGTGATGCCTGGAATGTTCATGCTGGATGGTGTTGGTAAGGCCATCATGGGTGTCTGGTTGGCTGGGTGTGCTGAGGAGCAGAGAGGGCTGTCCTATCCAGAGCTGTCTCAATCAGGCCAAGCCGAGCAGGACGGTCCTTCACCCTCACCTGTTCCACTCAGCCACTTTGGATCTACTGGGGGTTTTATGTCCAGTTTATGTCAAACTCAGTAAGGTGAAATGCCGCTCTCCCCACCTCACGCTCCATTGCAGCCAAAACATGCACGCGCACACACACATACGTGCACGCACACGCACAGAAGCTCACACAAACGCGCTTTTGTAGGGTGTGGCTCATCAGTGTAGCAGGTCGCCAAGAGAGCCCATCAAAGAGCACTGTTCCACAGAGCCACGCCTGGTGCCAGCTCTGTCAGCCCAGCAGTCACACACGGGCTGTCTTTCTCTTGTCTTTCTCTTCAAAGTCTGCGCCTGAAATTAGGTTTCACATCCTGTCCTTTAAAAAGGGAGCGAGGGGGAAAAAAGAGAGCGAGGGGGAAAAAAAGGGAGCGAGGGGGAAAAAAAGGGAGCGAGGGGGAAAAAAAGGGAGCGAGGGGAAAAAAAGGGAGCGAGAAAGAGAAAACAGGAAGGAGGAATCCATTCATTTTTATCTCTGGTCCGAGCTCCACTGTAAACACAGCTACATCAATCAGTCCAGTAATCCGTTGTCACTCCAGCTGCACACTGACAGATGTCTGCACAGACTGCGTGCTCCATGGGCACCGGGCAGGAGCAGAGAGCTAACTCAAGCAGATACTAAACATATCCACATTCAAGAGGAAAGCTGCATATGAAGACCACAGCACACCCATCCGATAGAAACCATTTGCCTTTACGATATAGAGACCCATATCAATGTTGAGGTTTGCTGTCAAATGAAGCCAGTTCAAGCTTCATTTAACAGACATAGTTTACACCTCCTAAAATCATTTACTTGCTGAGCTGTAAACTGTTTATCCCAGTCACTAAAATACCCACGGTTTCACTGCTTAAAATGCCATTTGAGTTTACGGATTGTGGATTCTAATGGTAATTTCAGCAAATAGCATTTATGGTTTCCACTTAATTTCCTTCAACCTGAATTCGTAATCTACTGGTAAGTGAGCACTTTCGCTTTTATGGAAGGTTATTTCAATCAGGTGAGAGAGAGTAGACCAAGAGAGAGAAACAGAAAGTGAGTGAAATAGAGAGACAGCACGAAAGCCTGGTATCACCACCATTCCCTTACCTCGCCACGGAGCCAGTCCAGAGCAGCAATGTACAGAACACATTGCCAATAGAACCAGGCTGTCAGACTGTATGTAGCCCCCATATCCTATATTACAAAACCCAGACAGAACCTAAGCTGCCTCCCAAAAGGCACCTACACATTCCCTACATTGTGCACTACTTTCGACCCAATCCCTACAGACAGAACCTAAACAACTTAAATTAGACACTGTAACTTGCAGACTAAATGTGTTATACCTTTGAACAGAGGCAGTCCAAACAGAAGCTGTTGCTGCCACTTTTTGAATGCCAGACAAACTCCTGCTTCCCTTTGCTCATGTACTGGATAAATCATTAGACCTGGGCAATCAGCAGCCCGGGCAGACTGACAGTTGTGACTAATGTGCCCGTGTATCATACTGTAGCCTGGGCAACACAGCAGAGACTGAAAATATTGCACATTCACACTAGACGTAACATAGTAAACATAAATCCGGGAAACTCGAATGAGTAGAATATATTACATTTGGTATGGTTACAGAAAACTGTTGGTTGGTTACTTAAGTCAAAAATGAAAGTAGGGTGGTTGGAGTGTACGGGTGGGTGTATAAAGTGAACGTCTAGCAAACCCAAAGGTTGAGAGTTCGAATCTCAATACGGACAACTTTAGCATTTTGGCTCATTAGGAACTTTTCAACTACTCACTACTTTTTAGCTAATTTGCAACTACTAAGCATGTTAGCTAATCCTTCCCCTAAACTTAACCCTTTTAGCTAACCCTTCCCCTAACACTTTAAACAAACTCCTAATATTACCCCTAACCCCTAGTCTAGCTATTATTAGCCAGGTATCTAAATGTTAGTCACCTAGCTAAAAATTGTAACATACTGTATCATACGTTTTGCATATTCGTAACTGTCACGTTCCTGACCTGTTTTCTGTTGTTTTTGTATGTGTTTAGTTGGTCAGGGCGTGAGTTGGGGTGGGCATTCTATGTTATGTGTTTCTATGTTGGGTTAAGTGTGTTGCCTGATATGGTTCTCAATTAGTGGCAGGTGTTTGACATTTCCTCTGATTGAGAACCTTATTAAGGTAGGCTGTTCTCACTGTTTGTTTGTGGGTGATTGTTGCTGTGTCTGTGTTTGTTACACCACACGGTACTGTTTCGTTTTTTCCTGTTCGTGCGTTCTTCGTTATATGTAGTTCACAAGTTCAGGTCTGTTTAACGTCGTTTGTTGTTTTGTAAATTTGTCGAGTGTCTTTCGTGTCAGTGTTCGTCTTGTCTATTAAATCATCATGTATTTATCACCCGCTGCGTCTTGGTCCGATCCATGCTCCTCCTCGTCCGAGGAGGAGGAATTAGACGAACGTTACAGTAACATATAGTGCAATTTGTGAACTTGTAGCATATAACACAAATTGTCATTCGTAACATATCATATGAAATGGGTGATGAACATCCACAAATGAATACATACCATTCTCTTGGATTTATGTACAGAATAATACAAAATGCTCTGAGACCAGGTTGTGTGCACATACATACATACGAACGCGCACGCGCGCGCACACGCACACGCACACGCACACACTTAAAGTAAACATGCTGAATGTCATGCAGTGGTGTGAACAAGAAGGAGTTCTTTGAAAACACATGAACGTAACAGTCAACTCCAGGCATTAGTCCTTATATTCAATAATCACACTCAGATCTCATCACTGTGTGTAGGAGTAGAAAGAGCAGACCTAACTCACACTAAATTAAATCAAAACAGGAACATTTTACATTTGGCTAGAAATTCAAAAGGAAATGATCTCAACAGAGAAAAATGTCCTCCTGTGTGCTACCTGTATCCCCCCACTAGTATCCCCATAATTTAATGAAGACAGCTTCTCCATCCTGGATGGGTAAATCAATCATTTCCAGGCCCAGGGACATGTACTAGTCTGTGGTGACCTAAATGCCAGAACTGGACAAGAACCTGACAACCTCAGCACACAGGGAGACAAACACCTACCTGAAGGTGACAGCATTCCCTCCCCCATATGCCCCCCTAGGCACAACTATGACGACATAACCAACAATAACGGGTCACAACTCCTGCAGCTCTGTCACACGCTGGGTATGTACATTTACATTTACATTTTAGTCATTTAGCAGACGCTCTTATCCAGAGCGACTTACATAGTCAATGGTAGGCTTCAAGGGGACTCCTATGGTAGGTACACCTATAGCACATCTCTTGGCAGTAGTACTGTAGACTACTTTATCACTGACCTCAACCCAGATTCTCTCAGATCATTCACAGTCAGCCCACTGACACCCTTATCAGATCACAGCAAGTCTACTTGAACAGAGCAATACTCAATCATGAGGCATCAAAGCCAAAGCAATTGAATAATATTAAGAAATGCTATAGATGGAAGGAAAGTATTTATGTTTATTTATTTTCCCTTTTGTACTTTAACTATTTGCACATAATATGACATTTTAAATGTTTTTATTCTTTTGGAACTTTTGTGATTGTAATGTTCAATGTTCATTTTGATTGTTTATTTCACTTTTGTTTATCTACTTCACATGATTGGGCAATGTTAGCATGCCAATAAAGCCCTTAAATTGAATGAGGATGAGAAGGAAGGGAAGAGTGAATCTGAAACTACGTCTCAACCACATAGGCCCTATGTATCCCTGTCCACAGCTCCGGTGTCAACACCACTGAGATGGGCTGAGACGAGTTGTAAGGTCCTCGCATGGTGCCACGCGCCGCCATCTTATCTCATGTTTCAAAAGAATAACTTCTGATAGATCTCATGAAGGTTCGTGTGTTCTACCCACCACACTCTCAAATTGCCTTTGCGCTGAATATTTTTTACACCGTCCGAGGTAAAATGTGTGTTAGCTTAAGGGATAAAGACGGAGGTTTGAGAGGAAAGGGTAATGAAAGGGGAAATGAAAAAATCAGCGGGGATGTAACATCCACAGGCGTGACAATCACAATGGGAATTGTTGGAGTAGAAAACTAACAAACAGGTTTTAAAACAGAAACATTCATATCTTTATATATCAGATAAAGTGTGACTACTCCTGTAAAATACTGTGAAATAGACCAAGGTAGCTTCTGGCAAAAAAAACCTTTGTAAAATACAATGAAATAAACACTGACAGTGGTAAGGACCACAAGAACAGTATTCTTTGCAAAACAGGAAAATGACACAGGTGTCATCTCAACCACCATCTTAGCCTACCAATGCATACTGTATGCATCTTTCAGACTCAACCCTCCAAACACACTCTACCTAGACAGACGGCTTACTTCCGAGCTGTTCTCAGCCCAACGACACTACCTCGTGTCACTTTAACAAATCACATGGTGCTTTAATCTAGCTCTGCTCTAATGTAATGCATCACTTTCTTTCACGCGTAAATGAAGTGCATCCTCCTCTGGAGACAGATCAAAGCCCTGTTTCCTGCTGGGCCAAGCTGGGGGCACAGAGGGCTTCACACTGAGTCAGAGACCTCTTCTCCTTCCTCTCCTCTGCTTTCTCTCACACTCCGTTTCTCTCCTCTTCCAGCACCGCCTCTGATCCCTCAGGTGAAGGACTGCCGGGCAGAGAGTGTGTGTGGTGTGTGTTTAGGGGGGAAGCAGTTGGAGTTAAGGCAGTTAAGAAAGTGAAAGAGGGAGAAAGAGAAAAGAGCACCTTTTCTTTTCCATGCGACCACCCTTCAGCCCTCACTCTCTCACAACCCGCCTGATCCCCCTCATTATTGAAACGCGGTGTAAGGCAACCCCCCACACCCTCTTAGTCATGGGTGGTGTTCTGGAGCCACACACACTTGGTGTGCTCTTTGATTAACCTTCCACTGAGTGAAGTGTATTTCTTCATCGGAGACCAAGACAGAACTAATCACGTCAGGAGATGAGCGATTTACTGTGTAGGCCCTACAGCTCCCACAACGTTAACTACGCAATATCTTTGTGTGTATTTAGCAAAGGACCTCCCTATGATTTATCCTGTATCATTTAACACTGGATAATTGGCATTCTGTGGGAGGGACCTGGGAACAGTTAAGATGCCCTATGATGCTGCTGACTGTGTATACTAACTTTTGTTTTGAAGTTAGGGCCATAGCTGCACTCCCTAAATGAAAGTGATGGTTCTCGTTAGGGGAATGATATAGGTGCTCCCCATTATCAGGTCTATTACGTGCTGCTCTGACCACCTCTGTATGGCTGGGGAGGGAAGATTATAATGGATGATGGCTTTTCTGTTCACCTCAGTGCTGCACTGATGAGCGGAGCCATACACTCTCAAATAAATACACAAACAGAAACAATTGCGCACACACAGGATCACACACACGCACACACATTCACATAATTACACAATGTCAAATGCACCTCAATGCCCATTAATAGCAATGACTAAAATGACTGTGTGGAGGACAGGGCCATTTCCCTGGAGTCAACGTTGACTTGTATTGGGACAAAACCCCACAAAGGGCAAAGACAATTGTGACAAATATAATCACTGGCTCGACAAAGTCAGAATGGAATTGTTTCAACACAAACCAATTTTAGCAATTTGTACCTTAATGGGAAGGGCAATCTCCCACGGAAAATATGTTTTCCAAATTGTCCTCCTACACAAATCGTCTTGATCAAAACGTGAGTTTCAGTTTTAGTGGCAGACAAGCTGATAGTCAGAGAGCTGGGCCTCTGCAGAGGAGGACCACTGCCCCCTGGTGCCTGGTGGAGGACAGATGGTTTTATCCCATCAACTCCAGGCAAATCAGATGATGTACTGCCCTTTAAGCTTTGTTTGGACCTCTTGTTGCCTGGCGACTGTGCCCGGGCAGCTACTGTGGGGAACAACGTTGTTCGGCATGTGGTAATTATGAGGCAGATCTCACCTATAGCCTTAAAGCTGCACTAACAGCACAGGAGAAGCCTTGTCCGAGCCAGAATGTTGCACAGGGCAGGAGCCTATCTCCTGTTTCTGTACCGTGAAGAAGCTTCATGTACAAGACAAGTACACTCCCTGTACAGGACGCTAGGAGGAAGAGGTCCAAGGCTGTTCGCAGCACGGGACAAGGCGGTGAAAAGGGACAAGGCCAACCTTGGTACCTGACATGGCCGGCGAAGAACGTCACGCTCAGAGTAGAACTTGTACTCTGGAACACTGGGCTGTCTGGACAGTCATTGATCACCAAGCTGCCCTCTGCTCCTGATACAGGCCAGAATCACCCTGTCCCCTTCCTTCTTTCCACACTAGTCTACAGTCAGGACATAAATAGCACTGTCCAGACAGCAGGGAGGCTAGGGGCCAAAGGCTGGAACACACACCGGACACTCACTACCTCCACCTTCTCTCAGGAATTGCAAAGGTCAATCCTGCAGACAGACCCAGCACAAGGTTAAAGGCCCACACCAGTAGAAGTCCACTTTTTCCGAGCTGAAAGAAAATGGCCAGAGCTTACATGATCAAACGATTTAAGTCAATAAGTCATCGTTATAGTCCAAGTATGATATGTTTTGGTTCTAAGTGACAAATCTGAACTGCCCACTTCGTGCAAATCCGTGTGAATGTGGTGTCTTTTCCTATGATATGACATACACATTCTTTTTGGCCTACGTTTCATCAAAGATAGAACAATGAGACAGATATTTCACCGGATGTATAAATGTGATGCATTCTGTTGCCGTTTCCACTCCGTACCAAATATGGTGATAAGAGGAAGCCCAGTGGACGGCAGTGGGAGAAGATGGAGAGAGATGGATTTTGGCAGATATTCTGCTAATTTTCTCGTCAATGAAATATTTGATCTCCATACAGTTTTCTGTTTCCAAAATTAGAATCTGTAACAAACAGAGTGGACTGCATTTTGTAGACTTTACCCATTGCCAAAGTTACCAAAAACTGTGTTGTTTAGAAGGAGTGCAAGGGCGAATTTAGTTATTGATCAAGGGCGCTTCACAGAGTAGGTGTTCCCTAACGGAAATATGTAAATAAATGCTAGAAAACGGATCTCACTAACTTGTGCTTGGCACCTCCTTGCTTGTTCTGCCCACTATGATTCATTTGCTCCCATTGGAAACGACAGGCTGTGGTCTATCTTGGGTTAGTTATAAATATCTTTGGTTTTGTTTCAGGGCTGGGTTTTATTTGAATGTTACCAGCATGGCATTGTTTATTAACCAGAAACAGCTGGAAAGTTATTCCTATTTGTGACTAGACTGAACCAAACAGCCTTGTGTCCACTTGCCGCCTGAGCCATGGAGAATATTTATTTATTTATCAAATCAAAATCAAATCACATTTATTGGTCACATACACGTGTTTGGCAGATGTTATTGTGGGTGTAGCGAAATGCTTGTGTTTCTAGCTCGAACAGTGCAGCGCTATATAACAAGTAGTATCTAACAATTTCACAACAATACACACAAATCAAAGTAAAGGAATGTTATTAAGAATATATAAATATATGGACGAGTAATAACAGAGCGGCATTGACTAAGATACAGTAGAATAGAATACAGCATATACAAATGAGATGAGTAATGCCAAATATGTAAATGTTTATTAAAATGACTAGTTTTCCATATTTACCGGAAATAAAATAATAACAGCAGAACATGTTCACAATTTTGGATATTGGATAATATTGGATAATTTGTCCATTTTGACTTATTTCTGAGCCAGGTTGCATTAATAATATGACAACTTTATAAGTGGTATAATTGCGTGATACGATAGCATTTTGCAAACCCGCTCCAAGATGAGTGGTTTTGACCACCAAAGTTTTGCTTCACTAGACGCTCCACTGCTTTGATTGATGCAACGTTCGCTAGAAACCACAAGTGTCTATCCAGATAATGAAGAGGCACCAGCGAAATAACATTCAAGGAACTTATAGTTCCGTGTTATTTGCGGCGTGCATGACCATGAGCAAAGTCATTGTAGCCTATCATTTCACTTCCCCTGTGAGAACCATGAGCACAGTCTTCCTTGTTTTGCCCTAGGACAGCCAAAGCCTGTCTGCAGCCTACCAAAGGTTGCACTGTGTTCATTGCAATGTAGAAAATACACATATCTGCTATCTTCCAATAGTTATACATATTACCTGAGCGTAATCATTTATTTTAATTTTTTACTATTTCTAATGGGGGATTTGCGGCCGCAATTTATGGCCACAATTTATGGAAGATGACAAAACTTGAGATAACAATATATGGCAAAGTCAAAGACAGGACAGTGGTTTCCATCTGTGGCAAAGTTTTCCCTAAATCAATGCTTCTGACAAATCTAGCTCCACATCCAGCTGGCTAATATTTTGAAAACAGTGTAGTAAAAAAACAAAAAAAACAGCAACATAACATTCGCTAGCTAGATAAGGTTAGCAAGATAGCTAGCTAGCTAGATAAGTAGCAACGGTCAATTCAATTGTTAAAATGTTTTAAAAACAATTCTAATAAATACAACAGTTGGACAATGAAGATCATTTTTTTATAATCCATCCATCATTGACTGAATGAAAGCACCAAATATTTTACTGGCACGGACAAATAATGAACGGAGTTCAGGGATTTTTTTGTGTGGGAATTCAGGTATTCAATTTGTCAAATGTATTTTTTATTTTTTTTAGAATGCACTCACATTACTTTTCTATTTTAGTCATTTAGCAGACACTTATATACATTTTCTTATTGTATCAGAGATTTTTTTATACAGTATGTTGTGTTAAAATAAATAATAGTATGTGCCTAATTTCCGTAACTACACGGGTGTATTTGCATATATGAATACCTTAACATAAAGGGGTGGAACAGGGCTTCAACCACCAAACACTTGCTCTGAATACCTTACCAGCACTGACCTGTGCAGTTTAGACTGCCTCATTGATTACTGTTGTTGTCATGTTCGCTTGCACAATTCTACAGGTATATCAATATCAGGATACCCTCAAATTAAAAATCAACACGCTTGGCTCTAAATTCCACCCATCTAAACATACTTTACATCGTTTGCTAGATCACACATAATATCACTATAATCCAAGTGTTCATTTTCAGAAGTTGCTTTCATTTAAGCAAATCTAATTGGCAAACATTTCAACTGTACTAAATAACACCTTTTTTCAATTCTTCTCCTTCTTGTGATGTAAATTTCCTGATGAAGCTTTAGCATTCTTATAGATTCAACGGACAGACAATGTATTCCATTGATCCCATTTCAGGCATTACCGGGGTCTGTTTGGCAGGTCATTACAAACATTTCCGTGGTCGTAATGTTAACGGGGGAAAACGAAAGGCACAAGCAAGAGTATGAAAGGGTTGCAGGAGCAAAATTAAAGCAATCAATTCAGTGAGATTTAAGTGACAAGTGGATTTTGCACCCCTCAAACACAGGAAATACATGGCTGAAGAAGACAGATCCTGAGGTGGGCGGGGCATGCGTGTTGCTAAAATAAAGTTAGCATGTTAGCTAGTTACACTGGCCGTCAGTTACACGGCCGTCAGTGCCCTATTTCGTGATGTTTATCAACTCCACGTGGAAATTCCCATAACCAATTTGTGAATATCTATAAGAAACCTTTGTCATTCTTCGGAGGTGGAACCTAAACATGCATTTCATCTCTAGGAAAGGAAATGATGGGGGGGGGGGGTCAGGTAGATCTGATAGAAGTAAGTAAGGAAGTAATGTACAGTGCAGACACCAAATGTATGGCGAGTCAAACTGAATAGAAGTTAAGAGCTTTGCTTGACATACCAATTGTTTCATACAACCGCTCTCAACACGCAGCAAAGGCAGAAGGACATAGAGAGGAGCGGCTATATCCATGTGCCTCCAACCCAACTCCATCCCTGGGCCCGGCTCCATGAGGGGGCAAAAGGTGGTCTTAGCCCCCTCAGTTGAAACTGTTTTATGTCCCTAAAGTTCAAATGTTTGAGTGACAGGTTGGCGCAAAATCTATATTTAAGCTGCACTTAGTCAGCACAATGGACAGAGCGTGCCACGGTGTGCGTAGGGGGGCTATGGAAAGCCATAAAAAGTGGGATAAAATGCTTCACATCTGTGGTATGCTAAGTGAATAATGTGATACACCTCCGCCTGTAATATTCAATTTTTTATGGGGGGGGGGGGGGGGGGGGTCAAGTTTACCATTGAAGGTGCTTCATTCAAAGCTGCTTCACACCCCTCCGCTACAGAGTTTAGGTAGCTTCTTAGCCTATTTAGCTAGCTGGAACCAACTAATCTGCCACTGCCACGATTGATATCAGAAATTGGCTTCGCAAAAGTACCCAAACAAAGCCAAAGGAGAAGGGGACATCTGGCTAGTTGTTGTTAAAAGTTGTGACAGCATTTTGAAGTTCCTTTTTGACATAGAACACACGCCTTTCGTACAACACAGAAGTAAGACTCGAGGCCACAGGGCTGCTGAAGGCGGTGATGGACCCCGGCTTTAAGTTTACAGTCACTATTGGTGCACAGAATCATCATCTCAATCATCCAAACAAATTTCTCCAGTCAAAAGCAACGTATCTTTATACTGGAGTCAAAGTGGTCCACAGTGCATTGGAGTGCATCAAGAAGCTGAGGTGTGACATCGAGTCACAGAAAAGCCAAGAAGATCATCAAGGACCTCAGCCACCCGAGCCACGGCCCGTTCACCCCGTTACTATCTAAAAGGCGAGGTCAGTACAGGTGCATCAAAGCTGGGACCGAGACACTGAAAAACAGCTTCTATCTGCAGGCCATCAGACTGTTAAATAGTCACCACTAGCCGGCCTCTGCCCAGTACTCTGCCTTGACTGTAGTCACTGTTACTAGCCGGCTACCACCCGGTACTCTCCCTGCACATTAGAGACTGCGAACTGCCCTATGTACATAGTCATTGAACACTGGCCACTTTAACAATGTTTACATATTGTTTTACACACCTCATATGTACCACTGCTGTACATTAGAACGAGCAATGTCGGAGGCCGGGATATAAATATATATGTACAGTACCAGTCAAACCACCACGACACCTACTCATTCCAGGGTTTTTCTATATTTTTTGTATTTTCTACATTGCATGTATTTATATCCTGGCCTCTGACATTGCTCGTTCTAATGTTGCTTAATTTCGCTGCACCTGCTGTAACGTGTATATAGCAAAATATGTGTACACAATGTCTTGTTAACAAACTATAGTTTTGGCAAGTCGGTTAGGATATCTACTTTGTGCATGACACAAGAACCCTTTCCAACAATTGTTTACAGACAGAATATTTCACTTATTATTAACTGTATCACAATTCCAATGGGTCAGAAGTTTACATACACTAAGTTGATTGTGCCTTTTAAACAGCTTGGAAAATTCCAGAAAATTATGTCATGGCTTTAGAAGCTTCTGATAGGCTAATTGACATCATTTGAGTCAATTGGAGGTGTACCTGTGGATGTATTTCAAGGCCTACCTTCAAACTCAGTGCCTCTTTGCTTGACATCATGGGAAAATCAAAACAAATCAGCCAAAACCTCAGAAAAAAATTGTAGACCTCCACAAGTCTGGTTCATCCTTGGGAGCAATTTCCAAATCCCTGAAGGTAACACGTTCATCTGCACAAACAATAGTACGCAAATATAAACACCATGGGACCACGCAGCCATCATACCACTTAGGAAGGAGACACGTTCCGTCTCCTAGAAATAAACGTACTTTGGTGCGAGAAGTGCAAATCAATCCCAGAACAACAGCAAAGGACCATGTGAAGATGGTGGAGGAAACAGGTACAAAAGTATCTATATTCACAGTAAAACGAGTCCTATATCAACATAACCTGAAAGGCCGCTCAGCAAGGAAGAAGCCACTGCTCCAAAACCGCCATAGAAAAGCCAGACTACGGTTTGCAACTGCACATGGGAACAAAGAACGTACTTTTTCGAGAAATGTCCTCTGGTCTGATGAAACAAAATTATAACTGTTTGGCTATAATGACCATCGTTAGGTTTGGAAGGAAAAGGGGGAGGCTTGCAAGCCAAAGAACACCATCCCAACCGTGAAGCACGGGGGTGGCAGCATCATGGTGTGGGGGTGCTTTGCTGCAGGAGGGACTGGTGCACTTCACAAAATAGATGGCATCATGAGGGAGGAAAATTAGGTGGATATATTGAAGCAACATCTCAAGACATCAGTCAGGAAGTTAAAGCTTGGTCACAAATGTGTCTTCCAAGTGGACAATGACCCCAAGCATACTTCCAAAGTTGTGACAAAATGGCTTAAGGACAACAAAGTCAAGGTATTGGAGTGGCCATCACAAAGCCCTGACCTCTATCCTATAGAACATTTGTGGGCAGAGCTGAAAAAGCGTGTGCGAACAAGGAGGCCTACAAACCTAACTCGGTTACACCAGCACTGTCAGGAGGAATGGGCCAAAATTCACCTTATTGTGGGAACCTTGTGGAAGGCTACTTGAAATGTTTGACCGAAGTTAAACAATTTAAAGGCAATGCTACCAAATACTAATTGACTGTATGTAAACATCTGACTCACTGGGAATATGATGAAAGAAATAAAAGCTTAAATAAATAATTCTCTCTACCATTATTCTGACATTTCACATTCTTAAATAAAGTGGTGAACCTAACTGGCCTAAGACAGGGAATTTTTACTAGGATTAAATGTCAGGAATTGTGGAAAAACTGAGTTTAAATGTATTTGGCTAAGGTTTATGTAAACTTCCGACTTCAACTGTATTTCCAATGCAAGAACACAAATGACACCCCTGGGCATAACTACATATCAGTATGTTTCATCATAGAAATAGATACAACCACGAACACCATAATAGAATGTAAGTGGAACTGTACGTATTGGAAACGTGTTTATATTAGGCTGTCATTGTTTAATTGAAGTGTCTTGTGCCATTTCAAAACGTGTTGCTGAACTCATGAGCACCTTGATTTTTCATTTTTGAAGCGGACCTATCGGCCTATTTAATTGGCATGACAGCTGTGCATGGCTGCATCTCACTGTAGTAGGCTATAGGCTGTTTTGGATCTCCATTCGCCTTTTGTTTACTGCGTTTGATTACTGTTAATGCAACTAGCCTTAATATAGATTGTGTCATGCCTTTATCAACCAGATGTTTCACCTACTAGGCCTACAGTACTTGGTACCGCTGTTTTGTTCTGTTTGCATTCATTCGGTCGCATTTCTCAGTTGTGTCGGTATTCTAAGCCAAACTGCTGTTCAGTGTTTTCGTTCAGTGTTTTTGTTCATGCATGAATATCTAGGTTACTACTTACAGCATTTAATTTACATAATTTTGGGAAGACAGCTGTGTGTACAGCTGCATTCTCATAGGCTGTTTGTAATAGGTGAATTGCCTTATCTTGTAGTCTATATTCTTTACCAAAACATCCTTGCTCAGGGCGCAGTCCATTGTGCTGATACATTGCAGCTGAGATAGGCTACAGATTTCTCGCCAACCTGTCACTTCAAAAGCACTTAATCAATGGTCTCAGAGTCTCGGTATTTAAACTTTATGTTAAACAGAATTCAATATAATTCCAATGCAAGAACTCCTAAAAAAAAATGTGGCCCCATCACCGATTTCAACTGCCCCCTTAAAGGATCCTGGACTTCCTGACGGGACTCCCCCAGGTGGAGAGGGTAGGCAACAGCACATCCGCCACGCTGATTCTGCCCCAACGGATCCACTGATGACACCATCTCTATTGCACTCCACATTGCCCTCTCCCACCTGGACAAAAGGAACGCCTATGTGAGATTGCTATTCATTGACGACAGCTCAGCGGTCAACACCATAGTGCCCTCAAAGCTCATCACTAAGCTAAGGACCCTGGGACTAAACACCTCCCTGTGCAACTGGATCCTGGACTTCCTGACGGGCCGCCCCCCAGGTGGTAACGATAGGTAATAACACATCTGCCACGCTGATCCTCAACACGTGGGCCCCTCAAGGATGCATTCTCAGTCCCCTTCTGTACTTCCTGTTCACCCATGCCTGCATGGCCAAGCATGACTCCAACACCATCATTAAGTTTGCCGACGACACAACAGTGGAAGGCCTGATCACCTACAACGATGAGACAACCTATATGGAGGAGGTCAGAGACCTGGCAGTGTGGTGCCAGAATAACAACCTCTCCCTCAACGAGATGAAGACAAAGGAGATGATCGTGGACTACCGCCTGATATGGCAACTGCTCGGCTTCCGACCGCAAGGCACTACAGGCTTCCTTCTTTTAACTCTGTCAATTACATTAGTATTGTGGAGTATTTGGAACCATCCTCAGTTCTCTCTTATCACAGCCAATAAACTCTGTTTTAATGTCACTGTTGGCCTCATGGTGAAATCCCTGAGCGGTTTCCTTCCTCACCGGCAACTGAGTTAGGAAGGATGCCTGTGTCTTTGCAGAGACTGGTTGTATTGATACAACATCCAAAGTGTGATTATTAACTTCACCATG
This sequence comes from Salvelinus fontinalis, assembly GCF_029448725.1. NCBI lineage: Eukaryota > Metazoa > Chordata > Actinopteri > Salmoniformes > Salmonidae > Salvelinus > Salvelinus fontinalis. Next base: position 52,177,460 of record NC_074666.1, read on the forward strand.
CTCAAAGGGATATTCAATAGCTGCTTTTTTTTTTACCCATCTACGAATAGGTGCCCTTCTTTGTGAGGCATTTGAGACTGAGAGACCTTACAGATCACAGAATGAATCCATGCAACGTATTATGTGACTTGTTAAGAACATTTTTACTCCCCATCTTATTTAGCCTTGCCATAACAAAGAGTTTTGAATACTTATTGACTCAATCAAGCCATTTCAGCTTATAAGTTAATTAATTTAAAATAATTTCTCTCAACAACAAAAAAATATTACACTTTAACATTATGAGGTATTGTGTGCAGGCCAGTGAAAATAAATCTCAATTTAATCCAATTTAAATTCAGGCTGTAACACAACAACAAATAAGTCAAGCGGTGTGAATACTTTCTGAAGACACGCTGTCTATCTCAGTTAGCTCGTATCAAGCATGTGAAAAAAATACAATTTGATTTTGATATGACTTTATCCTAGCGCTGGGTCTGTCCATCTATTCTCCAGTCGAGAGTTACACATGTGTGTCAGGGCAGCAGCAACACAGGTAGTCTACACTCTAGCTAACAACCATCTACTAAAATATCTACACAAGACATTGGCCAGACAGCCATATATAATGAGTTAGATTATTATGGATGTTAGATGATGAAGTTATTATTTAAGAGCATTAAAGATAAATCACAATCAGTGAAAATAACAAAAGAATTTAGCCATGTAAGGCTGGTATATGTGATTTTCCCTCCACTTCCCAACGTAACTCAGAGAGACAAAGTTAAACTTTGTGATGTATAATTCATTTTTGTGTGTAATTTTCAGGGAATCATTTCCAGCCAACTCAACTGGGATGTGAACTTTTACTCTCCGTTCTGATCAATTCTCTGTGAACTCCATCCTTTGAATGTGCTGCTTAACATGCCGGTAGCCACCAACACAGAGAATAGTGAGGCGCTGGACAAAGGCAGACTCAATGCTCCGACATTGTTTTGAGAATACTGATTGGAATATGTTCAAAGATTCATGCACCCCGGACTCATCAATCAACATTGAGGAATATACGTAGTCAGTCACAGGCATCATTAGGAAATGTGTTGATGGCGTACCCACAATCCCGACATACCCCAACCAAAAGCTCTGGACGAGCTGCGATATTCGTACAATGCTGAGAGCCCGTACCGCAGCATTCGATGTCAGCAGAACGAACCCTGATGACTCGGTGGCACGTGACACATACAAGGCAAGGCCTGTAAATCTATTAGGGCCGCAAAAAGACAAATACAGACTCAAACTTGAATAGATGTTCGACAACTCAGACTCGCTGCGCGTGTGGAAAAGACTACAGACTACAAAAGGCAAATCCATCTGTGCGGCGCCCACCAAAACCTCCCTTCCAGACTAGCTTAACAAATTCTATGCTCGCTTTGAGGCAGAAAATACTGAGCCATCCAGGAACACTCTCCCTCCCCCGGATGACCTGGTGTTTTCACTCTCCGAGGCTGACGTGAGGAAAACTCTCAAAATAGAGAATACTCAAAAAGCCGAGATAGCATCCCTGGCTCTGTCCTCAGAGTGGGTGCTGACAGGCTGGCAGGCATCTTCTCGGACCTGTCCCTGTCCCAGGCTGTAGCCCCCACCTGCTTTAAGGAGACCACTATCATCCCAGTGCCCAAGAAAAAACAAGGTGACATGCCCAAATTACTATCATCCCAACGCGCTCACCTCAGTCATCATGAAGTGCTTCGAGAAGCTTGTCATGGCCCACATCAAGGCCAGCCTGCCAGGCACACTGGACCCACTCCAATTTGCCTACGGCTCCAACAGATCCATAGAAGATGCCGTTTCCATCTCTATTCACACGGGTGTAACACATCTGTACAAGAGGAACACCTGCAGTACCAGTCAAAAGTTTGGACACACCAGTTTTTCTTAATTTTTTACTATTTTCTACATTGTAGAATAATAGTGAAGCCATCAAAACTATGAAATAACACATATGGAATCATGTACTAACCAAAAAAGTGTTAAGCAAAACAAAATATTTTTTATATTTGAGATTCTTCAAAGTAGCCACCCTTCACCTTGATGATAGCTTTGCACACTCTTCGCATTCTCTCAAACAGAATCATGAGGTAGTCACCTGGAATGCATTTGAGCCAATCAGTTGTGTTGTGACAAGGTAGGGGTGGTATACAGAGGATAGCCCTATTTGGTAAAGGACCAAGTCCATTTTATGGGCATGGTCCAAGAACAGCTCAAATAAGCAAAGAGAAGTGACAGTCCATCATTACTTTAAGACAGGAAGGTCAGTCAATCCGACAATCAGTCTGCTGCAGAGGATAAAATAAATGCTCCACAGAGTTCAAGTAACAGACACATCTCAACATCAACTGTTCAGAGGAGACTGCATGAATCAGGGCTTCATGGACTACTAAGGGACACCAATAATAATAAGAGACTTACTTGGGCCAAGAAACATGAGCAATGGACATTAAACCAGTGGAAATCTGTCCTTTGGTCTGATGAGTCCAAATTTGCGATTTTTGGCTCCAACCATCGTGTCTTTGTGAGACGCAGAGTAGGTGAACAGGATGATCTCCACGTGTGTGGTTCCCACCGTGAAGCATGGAGGAGGAGGTGTGATGGTGCTTTGCTGGTGACACTGATTTACTTCGACCAGCATGGCTACCGCAGCATTCTGCAACGATATGACATCCTGTCTGGTTTGCACTTAGTGGGACTATCATTTGTTTTTCAACAGGACAAGGACCCAACACACCTCCAGGCTGTGTAAGGGATATTTGACCAAGAAGGAGAGTGATGGAGTGCTGCATCAAATGACCTGGCCTCCACAATCACCCGACCTCAACCCAATTGAGATGGTTTGGGATGAGTTGGACGGCAGAGTGAAGTAAAAGAAGCCAACAAGTGCTAAGCATATTTTGGAACTCCTTCAAGACTGCTGGAAAAGCATTCCAGGTGAAGCTGATTGAGAGAATGCCAAGTGTGCAAAGCTGTCCTCAATGGCTACTTTAAAGAATCTAAAATCTAAAATACATTTTGATTTAACACGTTTCTTTGGTTACTACATGATTCCATCCGGTTTGGAGCGAGCGGTCGCATTTGCATTCGCTCTGCAGGTAGTATAACTTTTCATTACATTTCATTACATTTCATTATAGTACAACGGTTTAATTTGTTTAATTTGTCTAACCTTAGCAATTTCTTCTTAGCTAACTACTTAGCCGTCTGTGTATAAAAGATAATTGCGTAATTATCGTATTCCGTCGTCTATCGTAGTCCACACTGCTATCTGCCCAGCAGCTAGCAAACGTCCACCGTCTACCGAATAGTAGTATAACTTTTCATTACATTTCATTATAGTACAACGGTCTGATTTTCATTTTCACTACAGTACAACGGTTTGATTTGTTTGATCTTAGCTAGCTACATAGCCGTCTTTGCATCAAACATAATTGTGTAGTTATTGAGGTTCGCCAGCCAGCTATTTTCGCCCTAACGTAACGCAACGTAGCCAACACTGCTAGCTAGCCAGCTTGCCACCGAATAGCAGCATTGTAGAAACGAGTGCATTACAACGGAACGACTTGATCAGTGTAGTGTTGGCTGACTACACAGTTGTCTTTGCTATCTTTGATTTGTACTTGTTCGATCTTAGCTAGCTACTTAGCTGGCTACATAGCCGTCTTTGTATCGGTGACAATTGTGTAGTTATCAAGGTTCGCTGAGGTTCGCTAGCCAGGTATTCTCGCCCTAACGTAACGTAACGTAACGTAGTCAACCCTGCTAGCTAGCCAGCTAGCCACCGATTAGCAGCACTGTAGAAACGATTACATTACAACGGAACGACTTGACTTGTGTAGTGTTAGCTAGCTACATAGTTTTCTTTGCTATCTTTGTATCTAAGATAATTGTGTAGCTTTGAGTAATTATCGGTTAGCTAGCCAGCTATTTTTCGCCTGCCGCGCTGCCGTCCCCCTACCTAGCCAACACTGCTAGCTAGCCAACTTCTACCGAATAGCAGCACTGTAGAAACTTACATTACAACGGAACGACTTGATTAGCGTAGTGTTAGCTAGTTGTCTTTGCTGTCCTTGTATCCATGATAACTGTGTAGTTTAGAGAAATTTAGTGAAATTGTCGAGGTTACCTAGCCAGCTTCACTTTCAACAACGTAGCCACTGCTAGCCAGGCTACTTCACCAGCCAGCAGTACTATATCATTTTAGTCAATAAGATCTTGTATTTTATTTTTATTTTTTTGCAACGTAAGCTTAACTTTCTGAACATTCGAGACGTGTAGCCCACTTGTCATTCTAATCTCCTTTGCATTAGCGTAGCCTCTTCTGTAGCCTGTCAACCATGTGTCTGTCTATCCCTGTTCTCTCCTCTCTGCACAGACCATACAAACGCTTCACACCGCGTGGCCGCGCCCACCCTAACCTGGTGGTCCCAGCCCGCACGACCCACGTGGAGTTCCAGGTCTCCGGTAGCCTCTGGAACTGCCGATCTGCGGCCAACAAGGCAGAGCTCATCTCAGCCTATGCGTCCCTCCAGTCCCTCGACTTCCTGGCACTGACGGAAACATGGCTCACCACAGATAACACTGCTACTCCTACTGCTCTCTCTTCGTCTGCCCACGTGTTCTCGCACACCCCGAGACCTTCTGGTCAGCGGGGTGGTGGCACCGGGATCCTCATCTCTCCCAAGTGGTCATTCTCTCTTTCTCCCCTTACCCATCTGTCTATCGCCTCCTTTGAATTCCATGCTGTCACAGTTACCAGCCCTTTCAAGCTCAACATCCTTATCATTTATCGCCCTCCAGGTTCCCTTGGAGAGTTCATCAATGAGCTTGATGCCTTGATAAGCTCCTTTCCTGAGGACGGCTCACCTCTCACAGTTCTGGGTGACTTTAACCTCCCCATGTCTACCTTTGACTCATTCCTCTCTGCCTCCTTCTTTCCACTCCTCTCCTCTTTTGACCTCACCCTCTCACCTTCCCCCCCTACTCACAAGGCAGGCAATACGCTTGACCTCATCTTTACTAGATGCTGTTCTTCCACTAACCTCATTGCAACTCCCCTCCAAGTCTCCGACCACTACCTTGTATCCTTTTCCCTCTCGCTCTCATCCAACACTTCCCACACTGCCCCTACTCGGATGGTATCGCGCCGTCCCAACCTCCGCTCTCTCTCCCCCGCTACTCTCTCCTCTTCCATCCTATCATCTCTTCCCTCTGCCCAAACCTTCTCCAACCTATCTCCTGATTCTGCCTCCTCAACCCTCCTCTCCTCCCTTTCTGCATCCTTTGACTCTCTATGTCCCCTATCCTCCAGGCCGGCTCGGTCCTCCCCTTCCGCTCCGTGGCTCGACGACTCATTGCGAGCTCACAGAACAGGGCTCCGGGCAGCCGAGCGGAAATGGAGGAAAACTCGCCTCCCTGCGGACCTGGCATCCTTTCACTCCCTCCTCTCTACATTTTCCTCTTCTGTCTCTGCTGCTAAAGCCACTTTCTACCACTCTAAATTCCAAGCATCTGCCTCTAACCCTAGGAAGCTCTTTGCCACCTTCTCCTCCCTCCTGAATCCTCCTCCCCCTCCCCCCCCCCTCCTCCCTCTCTGCAGACGACTTCGTCAACCATTTTGAAAAGAAGGTCGACGACATCCGATCCTCGTTTGCTAAGTCAAACGACACCGCTGGTTCTGCTCACACTGCCCAACCCTGTGCTTTGACCTCTTTCTCTCCTCTCTCTCCAGATGAAATCTCGCGTCTTGTGACGGCCGGCCGCCCAACAACCTGCCCGCTTGACCCTATCCCCTCCTCTCTTCTCCAGACCATTTCCGGAGACCTTCTACCTTACCTCACCTCGCTCATCAACTCATCCTTGACCGCTGGCTACGTCCCTTCCGTCTTCAAGAGAGCGAGAGTTGCACCCCTTCTGAAAAAACCTACACTCGATCCCTCCGATGTCAACAACTACAGACCAGTATCCCTTCTTTCTTTTCTCTCCAAAACTCTTGAACGTGCCGTCCTTGGCCAGCTCTCCTGCTATCTCTCTCAGAATGACCTTCTTGATCCAAATCAGTCAGGTTTCAAGACTAGTCACTCAACTGAGACTGCTCTTCTCTGTATCACGGAGGCGCTCCGCACTGCTAAAGCTAACTCTCTCTCCTCTGCTCTCATCCTTCTAGACCTATCGGCTGCCTTCGATACTGTGAACCATCAGATCCTCCTCTCCACCCTCTCCGAGTTGGGCATCTCCGGCGCGGCCCACGCTTGGATTGCGTCCTACCTGACAGGTCGCTCCTACCAGGTGGCGTGGCGAGAATCTGTCTCCTCACCACGCGCTCTCACCACTGGTGTCCCCCAGGGCTCTGTTCTAGGCCCTCTCCTATTCTCGCTATACACCAAGTCACTTGGCTCTGTCATAACCTCACATGGTCTCTCCTATCATTGCTATGCAGACGACACACAATTAATCTTCTCCTTTCCCCCTTCTGATGACCAGGTGGCGAATCGCATCTCTGCATGTCTGGCAGACATATCAGTGTGGATGACGGATCACCACCTCAAGCTGAACCTCGGCAAGACGGAGCTGCTCTTCCTCCCGGGGAAGGACTGTCCGTTCCATGATCTCGCCATCACGGTTGACAACTCCATTGTGTCCTCCTCCCAGAGCGCTAAGAACCTTGGCGTGATCCTGGACAACACCCTGTCGTTCTCCACCAACATCAAGGCGGTGGCCCGTTCCTGTAGGTTCATGCTCTACAACATCCGCAGAGTACGACCCTGCCTCACACAGGAAGCGGCGCAGGTCCTAATCCAGGCACTTGTCATCTCCCGTCTGGATTACTGCAACTCGCTGTTGGCTGGGCTCCCTGCCTGTGCCATTAAACCCCTACAACTCATCCAGAACGCCGCAGCCCGTCTGGTGTTCAACCTTCCCAAGTTCTCTCACGTCACCCCGCTCCTCCGCTCTCTCCACTGGCTTCCAGTTGAAGCTCGCATCCGCTACAAGACCATGGTGCTTGCCTACGGAGCTGTGAGGGGAACGGCACCTCAGTACCTTCAGGCTCTGATCAGGCCCTACACCCAAACAAGGGCACTGCGTTCATCCACCTCTGGCCTGCTCGCCTCCCTACCACTGAGGAAGTACAGTTCCCGCTCAGCCCAGTCAAAACTGTTCGCTGCTCTGGCACCCCAATGGTGGAACAAACTCCCTCACGACGCCAGGACAGCGGAGTCAATCACCACCTTCCGGAGACACCTGAAACCCCACCTCTTCAAGGAATACCTAGGATAAAGCAATCCTTCTGCCCCCCCCCCCCCCCCTTAAAAGATCTAGATGCACTATTGTAAAGTGGCTGTTCCACTGGATGTCATTAGGTGAATGCACCAATTTGTAAGTCGCTCTGGATAAGAGCGTCTGCTAAATGACTTAAATGTAAATGTAAAAATTCCATATGTGTTATTTCATAGATTTGATGTCTTCACTATTATTATACAATGAGAAATTAGTACACAAAGAAAAACCCTTGAATGAGTAGGTGTGTCCAAACTTGACTGGTACTGTATGTGAGAATGCTGATCGTGGTCTAAGGTTCAGCATTAAACACTATCGTTCCCTCCAAGCTCGACACCAAGCTGAGAGCCCTGGGTCTGAACACTGCCCTCGGCATATGGATCCTGGACTTCCTGACGGGCAGACCACAGGCTGTGAGGATTGGCAACAACACCTCCTCCACATCAGTGGAGGCTGGTTGGAGGAGCTATAGGAGGACGGGCTCATTATAATGTCTGGAATGGACTAAATGGAACGGTATCAAACACAAACACATGGAAAGCACGTTTGACTACATTCCATTAATTCCATTCCAGCCATTACAATGAGCCCATTCTCCTATAGCTCCTCCCACCAGCCTCTACACTGACTCTTAACACAGGGGCTCCCCAGGGGTGTGTTCTCAGTCCTCTGCTGTACTCCCTGTTCATCCACGACTGCAAAGCTTTGCACGATACCAACTCCATCATCAAGTTCGCTAACAACACCACGGTTGTAGGCCTGATAACCATCGACGGGTCAGCCTATAGGGAGGTAAATGAACTGGCATTGTGGTGCCAGGTCAACAACCTCTCCCTCAATATCAGCAAAACAAAGGAGTTGATTGTTGATTTCATGAAACAAAAGAGGGAACATGCCCCGATCAACGGGACTGCAGTAAAGAAAGTCAGACTTGTTATTGACCAACAACACTCCCGCTCTTGTCAAGAGGGCGCAACAGCGTCTCTACTTCCTAAGGCGACTGAAGAAATTCGGCATGCCTCCTCGTGTCCTCTCCAAATACTACTGCTGCACCATCGAGAGCGTCCTGACCGGTTGCATCACGGCCTGGTATGGGAATTGCAAGGCACGCAGCATCATCAAGGATGCCACACACCCCAGCCACGAGCTGTTCTCTCCCTTACCGTCGGGCAGACGGTATCGGAGCATGAGGTCTGATAGAAACTCTCTGAGCCTGTTATCATTCACAAGCCATCAGACTGCTGAACACTTGAACTGGAGTGACCACCTGCTCTGAATCTCCACACATGCACACACCCACACTGAGTGTACAAAACATTAGGAACACCTGCTCTTTCCATGACATAGACTGACCAGGAGAATCCAGGTGAAAGCTATAATCCCTTATTGACGTCACCTGTTAAATACTCTTCAATCAGTGTAAATGAAGGGGAGGAGACGGGTTAAAGGATTTTTAAGCCTCGAGACATGGATTGTGCATGTGTGCCATTCAGAGGGTAAATGGGCAAGACAAAAGATTTAAGTCCCTTTGAACGGGGTATGGTAGTAAGTGCCAGGCTCACTGGTTTGAGTGTGTCAAGAACTGCATCGCTCCTGGGTTTATCACGCTCAACTGTTTCCTGTGTGTATCAAGAATGGTTCACAACGCAAACGACATTCAGCCAACTTGACTCAACTGTAGGAAGTATTGGAGTCAACATGGGCCAGCATCCCTGTGGAACGCTTTTGACTATTTTAGGAACGTGTTCCTAATGCTTGGTATACTCAGTGTAGATGTACATCACCTTTGAAGAGAAATCAGAAAAATAGATGGTGAACAATGATACTACAGTGGGTGCTGTATTGTATATAGGATTCTGAGGAGGAAAGTGCAAAGGTGAGTGGAATAGAACCATTCAATATCCTTCTAATTCTAATTCTATGATAAAACCCTTCAGCCCTGTAGATCATGGGTAGGGATATCAGCGCTGAGAAAGAGAGGATGTTGCCACACTTGTGTGAAAGCAGCACACTGATAAAAATCACTGCTCCTGGTTGCGCTCAGTGGGATGCAACATCACAGAACCCCCAGATAGAAAAATATTACGTAGAACAGACGTGCTTCTTTCCAGTGTGTAGTAAGAACGGTCCACCACCCAAAGGATATCTGGGAAGCATTGGAGTCAACATGGACCAGCATCCCAGTGGAACGCTTTCGACACCTTGTAGAGTCCATACCCAGACGAATTGAGGCTGTTCTGAGGGCAAAAGGGATGCAACTAAATATTAGGAAGGTGTTTCCCTCATGCTACATACACACACACACGCTAAAATGTTTATTCTATTCTACTGCTGCTTACTTTAAGTTCGTATACTTATCTTTTATTTCTTGTTGCATTGTCGAGATGGAACCTGCATGTAAGCATTCCGTTGGAGTATGTATACTCTGTGTATCCCGTACATACGACTAATACAACTTGTGTGACTAACAAACTCTGAGCACAGCGAGCCACACACACGCCTTGCCTCTCCCTCTGACTCAGGCAATAAACCATTAACGACTTTAAAAAATAAATAAAAAACTGACTGACCTTGAAAACAGCATGCGCTTCAAATGATTTTCTCCCAGCTCAACACCTGATCCAAACAGATATTGAGCATTGCAGGAGGGGGCCCATTTTGGAAAGAGGGATGATTTCCAAACGCCAATGTTTGCCTTCCTCCGTGTAAATACTATAACAACATTGATGTGAGCGTATCTGTTTTCTCGTGAGAATAATATAGATTAGATGCTGTAAATACCAAGCATCAAAATGACATCTCTGAACAGAGAAAACGATGCATTGATTAGTAATATTCAAAGCACACATGATTGAATAGGAGGCTAAAGGGTGAGCGTGAGCTGCTCGCATTATTCCGATACACATAATTAGCTATTCACTGCAGGTGCAAACAGACAAAAGAACAACGTTTACCAGTTTATTATTGTCCAAATTCATATCAGTAGACTTGGAGAAATAAAATTAACTTTTGCTTTTAAACATTCTCTTAAACAAAAATAGAATAAGTATTTACAATCACTGGTGAAAGTACAAAGAAGCATACAAGCAAATAATTGTCTTTCTAAAAGACATAAGTTACAACAGCTATGAAAAGGGTCAACCAAAGTAAGCCACAGACCAAATAATATCTTTGTAACCGACACTGTGCAGTACAATTGCTACAGTCAAGCTTACAATTGTGCAGTTCTGCTAAATGCCTATATGTTTTGAGTTACATAACATTTCACATCTCACTTATTGCATTCCGGGTAATATGACAGAACCAGAAGCCAGCGGTTAGCGAGCGGGTTATTTAATAATGCCTACGGAGAAAGCCACAGTGTTGTCAGGGGCAACCTTACGGGAATTAGCTTTTGGATGAATTCCTACTAACGTGACATAATCGCTTCTATCTGTGTGGTCCATTACAGATCTATCTGGTGTGGGATTGGCTTTAGCCCCAAAAACTGTTATGATAACAACTGCTATAATAACATTGGAGTGGATGCAACTGAATGCAGGGAAAATATCTTTCCGATATAAAGTCAGAGTACCGCCGGCAATGGTGAAGGTGATCAGCCAATCGAATCTCGACACAGGGAAACTGAACGTACTGATTGAGAAGGGGCCGTTTCAAAGCAAAACTGTTCTAATTGACTGCAGGGGGGTGTTTTAGTTTTCCCAAATGTGCACGGCATGCTATTTATTCAGTCTAGTAGTGGGTAAACAGAGGATTGGTAGGGTTTGGCATCAATCAATAAAGTGTTCCCCGATCAATATGACCAGCTGACCTGAAGGGCAGAAAGGAGCACAGTGAGCCGGGCCATGCAGAGGCAAGCCACACAGTCAGAGGGAAAACACAAGACAGAACAATATCATCGTCCATTCGTCAAAAATGGATGACTTCTCTAGTCTACGGTAAAGCAAATGTCTTGACATTTACACAGCTCTACAGCTGTATACTTAAATAAGGCAACTTATTTAAAATACGAGGGAACATTCCCATATACACTGAGTATAGAAAACATTAACACCTGCTCCTTCCATGACACAGACTGATCAGGTGAATCCAGGTGAAAGGTATGATCCCTTATTGATATCACTTTTTAAATCCACTTTAAAATCAGTGTAAATGAAGGGAAGGAGACGGGTGAAAGGATATTTAGACATGAGACATGGCTTGTGTATGTGTATTTTAAGTGCCTTTGAATGGGGTATGGCAGTAGGTGCCGTTTTTTGTCAACAACTGCAACGCTGCTGGGATTTTCACGCTCAACAGTTTCCTGTGTGTATCAAGAATGGTCCGCCACCCAAAGGACATCCAGACAACTTGTGGGAAGTATTGGAGTCAACATGGGCCAGCATCCCTGTGGAACGCTTTTGACACCTTGTAGAGTCCATCATGACCGAATGAATTGAGGCTGTTCTGAGGGCGAGGGAGGGAGGGAGGGAGGGGGTATTTTAGGAACGTGTTCCTAATGCTTGGTATACTCAGTGTAGATGTACATCTATTTTTCGGATTTCTCTTCAAAGGTGATGGTGAACAATGACACTACAGTGGGTGCTGTATTGTATATAGGATTCTGAGGAGGAATGTGCAAAGGTGAGTGGAATAGAACCCTTCAATATCATTCTAATTCTATGATAAAACCCTCCAGCCATGTAGATCCTGGGTAGGGTTATCAACGCTGAGGAAGAGAGGATGTTGCCACACTTGTGTGAAAGCAGCAGACACTGATAAAATAACTGCGCCTGGTTGCAACATCACAGAACCCCCAGATAGAAATATATTATGCAGAACAGACGTGCTTCTTTATCATGTAGACAAGGGAATACTGTCAGCTCTGCACCTGACATTTCTATCTGAGAAAGTGAATGTTGTCCCCTCCAGAAAGTGACCCTGCTCACAGTGTGTGGGCTAGTTAGGGGCGGGTGGCAGGGGCTTAGGGCATGTTCAGGGGAACTCTTTCAGCGCAGAAGGCAACTAGGCCACAGCCAGTGATGGACCTGGGTCCATCTGCGCGCCATAGGGAACGTGCCTGTCCAAAATGACCCAGAAGCCCTCGGTCAGGAGGGTTGCATCTCAAATGGCACTCTATATTCCCTACATAGTACACTACTTTTGTGTCAAAAGTAGTGCACTACAGCCAGAGGCTCTGGTCAAAGTAGTGCACTATAGCCCTGGGCTCTGGTCAAAAGTAGTGTACTATATAAGGAATAGGGTGCCATTCGGGACGCGGCCGAGGTGTGTGTGAGGCAGTGATTGCAATGAACCTGGTGAGGGCGGCAGAGTCAATACATACAATAACACCTATACAACAACGTATCAGAAGGAATCAAATCAAAAACAAAGCAGCATATAGATATATACAGAGATGGCAGCAAAACAAAGAGAGAAGAAAAAAAAAAATCCTTAAAAGATTCCTGCCCAATGACAGAAAAGGGGGAATCACAATCTTGGATTTTATTATAACAAAATATTAAAAATAGTCTTTATAGAGGACTCTCTTTTCATCTATACATGATCAGTAACATTCATTTATGACAAACCAAAAATATATGTATACATTTATATACGCACTGTATATATCGCCATTCATTTTCAAGTCTTTGTATGGCAAAAAAGAAATTTAAACAAGCATCACGTACAAACAGCCAAAGAAAAAGATCTAGATGAGATACTCCAGTTATATCCATAATTACAATACCATTCTGCAGCTTAACCCTCAACCCTAGAGGGTAAAACCTGTTCAGACTGTACAAATAATTAGCCTTCGCTTGCAATAAGAACAATTAAAGCAAATTCTTTAAAATACTCTACAAAAATGTACTCTTCTTCAAAGTGTGGCTACATTTTGAACAAGGAATGTAGATGCATTGCAAACCTGGCGTTTAAATACATTTTGCCTTGACGAGCATTGCTTTTTCTTTTGTTGCCCTGACTATAAAACAAGAAATGGGATAGATCACACACACTTAATAGCCAAGATGGAAGAGGTACATTAAAACAAAACCCACCAAATGTGTTGTTTATGCTGCATCCACATATTCCTATTGCATACAAAAAGACTTTACATATCAAATTAACCTGAAATCATCATGTTTTTACATTTTAGCCTGTAATTTAATAGACAACTGTTAGTCTAACAAACAAACAAACACTGTAAACAAGTTTGTAAGCATCTTTGTAAACAACTTGGGCTGTTGGCTGCATGCCTAGCATTTAACACTTGCCAACTCTAATGTTTGTACAGTGCTAATACATTGTTTAACTGTACTGCAATAAAGTAACGACATGTTGTGCTATTTTACAGCAGTGAGCCTTTTTGTTCGTCAACTCATTAAAAACTTATAAAACCATTTATTAAACATAAACGTGGCAGCATGACACTAAAGTACCTCATGTTACTGTGGGTTCACAAGAGACAACAAGAGTTAACAAGAGAGAGAGCCTCAATGGATGAGGGTGCCTCATACACAATGGTATGAGATGCGCACTCACTCACTGCCCCCCTCACTCACTGCCCCCCTTACTCACTCACTGACCCCCTCACTGCCCCCCCCTCACTCACTCACTGCCCCCCCTCACTCACTCACTGCCCCCCCTCACTCACTCACTGCCCCCCCTCACTCACTCACTGCCCCCTTCACTCACTCACTGCCCCCTTCACTCACTCACTGCCCCCTTCACTCACTCACTGCCCCCTTCACTCACTCACTGCCCCCTTCACTCACTCACTGCCCCCTTCACTCACTCACTGCCCCCTTCACTCACTCACTGCCCCCTTCACTCACTCACTGCCCCCTTCACTCACTGCCCCCTTCACTCACTCACTGCCCCCCCCCCGTCACTCACTTTCTTCCCCTCACTCACTCACTTCCCCTCACTCACTCACTTCCCCTCACTCACTCACTTCCCCTCACTCACTGCCCTCAAAATAAAAATATTTGTGGAGAGTTTCTGCAGCTTGCTTGATCTCTGCTTCATCAACTAACGAGAAGAAAAACGATTGTTCAGATTTTCTCCCTTCCTGGATATTCTCATATTACTTGTGTTCGCATGCCATTTAAAACTGCACTCACTGCCCTCAAAATAAAAATATTTGTGGAGAGTTTCTGCAGCTTGCTTGATCTCTGCTTCATCAACTAACGAGAAGAAAAACGATTGTTCAGATTTTCTCCCTTCCTGGATATTCTCATTTTACTTGTGTTCGCATGCCATTTAAAACTGAGAGCTTCAAGCAAACGGCTAAAAAAACAAAAAACAAACACTTTCAAGCAACGACTGAGGAAAAACTAATTCAAAACACCTGGGACAAGAGAGCACAAAAGCAAATGGAGGTACTGTTAAAAAGACAACAGCGGGCATCGTCCATCCCTTCTTCATCCTCAGCACAGCGTCCCCAAATGCCTGAGCCATATGCCGTGACGTCACACCACTTCTCAGTCTGTATACAGTTATGTTTCAGGGGTGTGGGAGTCTAAAACTTGGGAGCTTCTAAACCAATTTTAAAATGGAGTAAAACAGATGATTGTACAAGTTCTGTGGGGCGTCGTTGGTTTAGCATTGAGCAGCTGTCAGCCGAGCCGTGGAGGGCCTAGAGAGGGGCGTGAACCCAGAGGAGAGGCAGCAAGGAAGCTGCTGTAGCTTAGACCACCCCTCCCTCCCTCTCCAACGGCCTGCGGTGTCCGTTCAGGCGTCCAGCCAGCTCTACACCGCGGACACCTGCTCATCTGCAACAGACCAGAGAGGAGAGAGTTAACCCCATGACTGACACAATGATTTCAGACAAAAAAATCTAGGAGGATCTTACAGCGGTGTCATAGACACTATGACACGCTAACTTAGCAGCTCGCATGAGATCGTGTCACTCTAGTTTGACCAGAAACATGAGAAATACTACCGTTCTATACCTCTTCTTTTTATTTTTGATAACAGACAGAGAAGAACCAAGAAGCTGAGACTCAGATTACAGATAGCATGAACAGTAGGCCAGGTACATCCAAATCTGAGCCCTTCAATAGTGAACCATCTGCCAGGAACCCAACTCTGACAGTAAGGTAACTACAGCACTCCAGCAGCATCACATAGACCCCTGAGCTATAGTCTAGTCTAGTACGACATGGCTGGCGCTATAGTCCTCCATGTTAACCTTGGCTGGGGCTGGTCTCTGTCGTTCTCCACGTACCATCCTCACTATCCCCTAGGCCCTGTAGGCAGACGCTGGCCGGCCGGGACTGGCCCTGGGATTCGTGGTGGAGGAGGTTCACCCCCAGTCTCCGGGCCTCCACCAGGCCTCCGGGGCTATGTAGCAGCTTAGACCTCTGCAGGGCCACGCTATAGTCGGGCGGCCGCAAGTGGGGTGGTCGTAGGGGAGCTCCATCCTGTCCATCGACCAGGGTGAGGCCCTGGTATCCCGGAGGGGTGGGGGGAGGCCCCCTGTACCTATCGTCCTTGGTGGGGGAGGTTACACAGTACACTGGCCGCCGGGAATGAGGGAGGAGACGGGAGGGGGTGTGACGGTGGATGAATGGGGGAGGAGACGGGAGGGGGGTGTGACGGTGGATGAATGGGGGAGGAGACGGGAGGGGGGTGTGACGGTGGATGAATGGGGGAGGAGACGGGAGGTGGGGTGACGGTGGATGAATGGAGGGGGGTGTGATGGTGGATGAATGGGGGAGGAGACGGGAGGGGGGTGTGACGGTGGATGAATGGGGGAGGAGACGGGAGGGGGGTGTGCCGGTGGATGAATGGGGGAGGAGACGGGAGGGGGGTGTGCCGGTGGATGAATGGGGGTGCAGGTGGGAGGGGGTGGGGGGGTGACGGTGGATGAATGGGGGAGGAGACGGGAGGGGGGGGGGGGGGTGACGGTGGATGAATTGGGGAGGAGACGGGAGGGGGGGTGACGGTGGATGAATTGGGGAGGAGACGGAGACGGGAGGGGGGTGTGACGGTGGATGATTGGGGGAGGAAGGGAAAGAGGGAGAAAAGAAACAAAAATGGAGAAAATAAATCAATGAGATGTTTCACCAGCACCATGTAGCAACTAAACCACTCACATAAAGAGATACTTAGGCGTGGCGGGTGGGATAAATGGCAGCAGCAGATTTGGCCCGTACTGTACAGTACTGCACTTCTCTTTTTAATCCTTCTGTCCATCCAGTCAGAGGACAATACAATGGCTTCGTCCCAAGTGGACTCTGGTCAAATGTAGTGCACTATCTAGGGAATAGGGTGCCATTTGGGACGCATCCATTATCTCAGTTCTCTGCTCCATTACCAGAACACTGTGCTCCATTAACAGAACACTGTCTGTGCTCCATTAACAGAACACTGTGCTCCATTAACAGAAGATTACTGAAACAGGAAAAGCCTGATTGACAGGTTAGATAATGGACCAGCTGAAGAATTAAGTATGTGAGCGAGTAATAGTACATGCTTATGATGAAACTACAGCTGTGCAAATAGCAGAAGCACAAGCAGGGGACCCCCACTGTACTGCACTTCCAACGACAGTCTCACGCAGCATGAGTGAAAAAACAGAAGCATTTGAGACTAGTGGCCAGGCACAGCAAGTGCATCCAAAACAACAGAATCTGCTTTTGTCATTCCTCCACACACACCACACCCATAGCACGTCACAAGTGGGGTTCACAGTTACACTAACACAACAACACAGTAGCGCTGATGGGAGAGACACACAGAAGACCCTCACCTATGAGGCCTTTCTCTGTGCTTGAGGTGACCATTTTGTAGACGGGATCTGTGCTTTGGGGTGCGTCAGGGCCCTCCCCAGGGGCGGCGGAGACGCCTTCGGCAGTGCGGCGTTTGATGGTGCCGTAGTTCCCCTCGTAGGTGTCCGACAGCGAGGAGGATGAGGCCCAGCTCTGCCGTGATTGGTTTAGCTCTGAACTGTCTCTGGAGAGCCTCTTGGCGTCCTCTCCTCCCACGGACCCCGCCCCCGGTCCTCCCGCTACCCCAACCCAGGCCAGCCCAGCCTCAACCTCGACTATAGGCCCTGCTAGCTGGGTGTGGCGGAAGCCCCCAGGCACTAGGTGGTCCCAGGTGGGGGGTCGGCCCAGCAGGGGGACAGGCAAGCTCTGAAAGCTGTCGTGGGAGTTGGAGGAGCAGGAGGTCCAGCTGCCCCGCCCGCTGTCGGCCACACTGTCCAGGGAGACGTGGTCGGGAGTCAGCTCCTCTGTGGAGGTGGAGGAGGTGAAGGTGGAACCCCGCATCACCTGGCCCCGCGCCAACGAACTGACCAGGAGAGAGGAACAAACACAATGAAACAGAGAAGAACGATGAACCCAACAGAGAAACAAGTAGCAATAACTGACCAGGAGAGAAAACACAATGAAACAGAGAAGGAAGCAAGAGTAAACAAGAGTTAATTTCCTGTCACCTTGGAGGACAAAGCAACAAGGTGAACGATTCCCGTTTAATATGTCCTGTTGCCTCCTCCCTCCATCCCAATTCCTTTCAGTCTCACAACACTGCAGAGCGCAAGGTGTTTCTAGGATTTTATCACTGTACCCGCCATATAGTAAAGTTGTCCTTTCTTTCATTATTAACCAGACAGCGTTTCATTCACTGAAATGTTTATTACGAAGCGTAAAAAATAAAATTGATTTAATGAACCGACTGACGCCGCAGCAGGTTCCCAGGTAATGAAATATTGCACAAAAAGCAGAGTGTGGTCAAGAAGTAAATGGTTTATTTATTTATGTCAGGGATGCCTCGTCGTGGAGGGACAGTAAAAGGCGGTTGTTGACCTGTTGGAGTTTTAAAAAGCTGTACACATAAAATGAGCAACACAGTTCATTTGGGACAGAGAGTAAACATGTGATGCTGATAAACAGTGGCCCCTTTATGATTTCCTGTTCACAGTGTGAACGAGGACATAATTAGAACCCCTTATTGGAACTCCTTTGAGGAAGTATATTGTGTGTGTGTGTGTGTGTGTGTGTGTGTGTGTGTGTGTGTGTTAGCGAATGAGTGTGTGTGTGTGTGTGTGTTGGTCCTTCTATCCTTGTGAGGTAGATAGTAAAACAAAGAAAATTCTCCCTTGTGGGGACATTTCCCTCATCCCAATGAGGACAAAGGCTATTTTAAGCTTAGGGGTTAGGTTCAGGGTTAGGTTACAATTAGGGTTAGTGTGAAGGAACATTTTATGTTTGTGCTTTACTAATAACCAATTTGACTGGGTTCATGCAAGTGACTGATTAAACGTGCCCGGGAGGAATCCTCACAATCAGTATCTGACATTTTGCAGTACAGCCAGAACATTGTTTTGAGAACGGAAAGGGACATCTCAGTTTCAAGGTCTCAGCTTGGAAAGGCGAAGCCTCGTGAGGTATTGGTCGGTCACACGCATAAACCAAACGTTAATGATGAATTATTTACGAATAAGCTAAATCAGGCAAATATAAATTGTTTGTATAAGTAGTATATAAGACATCTAAAGGGACTGCCCCGGCGGAGCTCACTTCAGACTGGTACTTTATGCATTTAAGATTGAATGTGACCTCTCCAGCTTGCTGTTAATAAAGAATAACTCATTTAAGATTGACTTCAGGTGTCCCTAGTGGTAATTTCCACAACAATTCTGGTGGTAATTTCCACGACATTAGGGTAAAGGGTTAGGAGTTAAGTTTAAAGTTAGGATTTTTTAATGGAAATACATTTTAGGTCCCCGTGAGGATAGAAGAACAAAACGTGTGTGTGTGTGTGTGTGTGTGTGTGTGTGTGTGTGTGAGAGTAATACTATGTGTATTACCTGGTGCTGGGCTGGCTGCAGTCAGAGTCGGTGTGTGTGAGCTGCGTGGTGGTGCCTGGGGTCTCAGTGGTGTCCCTGGCCTTGGTGCCTTGGCGCTCCTCTGCAGGGCCAGCAGGCATCGAGTCCACAGAGCAGTTACTGACGATGCTGGAGCGGGACGAGATCTCACTGTGGCTGGAGTCGGACAGGTTGTCGGACTTCACTGCAGGCATCAGGGCATAGCCTGGGGAGAGAGGGCGAGACGATCAGCCTGGAGCCGTGTTCATCCACACAGCCTGTAACAAACTAGATGGGAGACACTACTTTGTACTACAGGCTCACTATATAGGCAGGCCAGCAGCATGTCCAACACTGATCCTGACTAGTTCAATGAAATTATTTTATTAAATCGTTCAAAAAATGAGACATTGTAAATAAGAATTTGTTCTTAACTGACTTGTTTAGTAAAATAAAGGAAAAAAAATATATATTTATATATAGTTGAAGTCGGAAGTTTACATACATTTAGGTTGGAGTCATTAAAACTTGTTTTTCAATCACTCCACACATTTCTTGTTAACAAACTATAGTTTTGGCAAGTCGGTTAGGACATCTACTTTGTGCATGACACAAGTAATTTTTCCAAAAATTGTTTATGGACAGATTATTTATCTTCTAATTCAATGTATCACAATTCCAGTGGGTCAGAAGTTTACATACACTAAGTTGACTGTCTTCAAACAGCTTGGAAAATTCCAGAAAATGATGTCGTGGCTTTAGAGGCTTGATAGACTAATTGACATCATTTGAGTCAATTGGAGGTGTACATGTGGATGTATTTCAAGGCCTACCTTCAAACTCAGTGCCTCTTTGCTTGACATCATGGGAAAATCAAAAGAAATCAGCCAATTGTTTGGGGTTTAGCTCTCCACAAGTCTGGTTCATCCTTGAGAGCAATTTCCAAACGCCTGAAAGTACCACGTTCATCTGTACAAACAATACTGCGCAAGTATAAACACCATGGGACCACGCAGCCGTCATACCGCTCAGGAAGGAGACGGGTTCTGTCTCCTAGAGATGAACGTACTTTGATGCGAAAAGTGCAAATCAATCCCAGAACAACAGCAAAGGACCTTGTGAAGATGCTGGAGGAAACAGGTACAAAAGTATCTATATCCACAGTAAAACGAGTCCTTTATCGACATAACCTGAAAGGCCGCTCAGCAAGGAAGAAGCCACTGCTCCAAAAGCGCCATAAAAAAGCCAGACTACGGTTTGCAACTGCACATGGGGACAAAGAATGTACTTTTTGGAGAAATGTCCTCTGGTCTGATGAAACAAAAATAGAACTGTTTGGCCTGTTTGGAGGAAAAAGGGGGAGGCTTGCAAGCCGAAGAACACCATCCCAACCATGAAGCACGGGGTTGGCAGCATCATGTTGTGGGGGTGCTTTGCTGCAAGAGGGACTTCTGCACTTCACAAAATAGATGGCATCATGAGGGAGGAAAATTAGGTGGATATATTGAAGTAACATCTCAAGATATCAGTCACGAAGTTAAAGCTTGGTCGCAAATGGGTCTTCGAAATGGACAATAACCCCAAGCATACTTCCAAAGTTGTGGCAAAATGGCTTAAGGACAACAAAGTCAAGGTATTGGAGTGGCCATCACTTAGCCCTGACCTCAATCCCATAGAAAATGTGTGGGCAGAACTGAAAAATCGTGTGCGAGCAGGGAGGCCTACAAACCTGACTCAGTTACACCAGCTCTGTCAGGAGGAATGGGCCAAAATCCACCCAACTTATTGTGGGAAGCTTGCGGAAGGCATCCCAAAACGTATGACCCAAGTTAAACAATTTAAAGGCAATGCTACCAAATACTAATTGAGTGTATGTAAACTTCTGACCCACTGGGAATGTGATGAAAGAAATAAAAGCTGAAATAAATTATTAATCACTATTATTCTGACATTTCACATTCTTAAAATAAAGTGGTGATCCTAACTGACCTAAGACAGGGAATTTTTACTAGGATTAAATGTCAGGAATTGTGAAAAAACTGAGTTTAAATGTATTTGGCTAAGGTGTATGTAAACTTCCGACTTCAACTGTATATTAAAAAAAATCCAGTGTTTCTTCCACCTTCATCAAAAACAACAACGAATAATCAACATTGAAACAATAGAAAACGGGAGCTCCCTTATAATCACATTGCCGTTGACCTGTGAAGTCTCTCAAACACAACCTACTGACCCTAAAACTTTTTTCTATCCTGTGAATGTAATAAATACAGTCCAATATCTCAGAATCAGTTATTACATATTGGAATAGTGACATTTTGAATGAACAAATTATTAAAACGGAACATCGTACTTCATATTAAATCGAGCTACATTTTATGAATAGCTATGCATAGGTTGTCACATTGTTGTAGATCTACTTGGACTGAACCTGAACCAACATGTACCATACAGTACATGAACACATTCACTATCTTTCAATGAACTGCTGAAAAATCATGACAAAACTTCAAGTACACACATAGAATATTTCCTCAGTTCCCTTAGCACAGAATGTACTTTCTCAGTCTATCTCGGTACTCTAAGCCAACTTGTGTTCCGTATTCTACACAGGGAGTATTGTAGTCTCAGTCTGTCAGATTGTTTTTCTCCTGTTGTGTCTGTCTCTGCAGAGCCATGCAAAGGCCCTGCTGGGGCTGGCTGACCTCCTGGCCTGACCTTTAGCCTGCTCAGCACATCCCTGTCCTGGGCTACCCTCCTGGGCCTTAGAGGACCCTGTCTGCCCCTGATCCTCCACTGGTGGCCTAACCATCACCAACGCAGCCAACTTCTCCCTAGACTGACTCCTCTCCCTCAGCATCCTGAATGGGGAAAGCTCCCTCAACCTCTTCTTCAATGGAGAATCTGGAGGTTTGGGCCTGGGGGGGGTTACATGCGCTGGCCCTTTCTGGGTCACTGTCTGGGGAGCGGGCGTCCCTCGCCTGGTGGCCTTTGCGGACCCTGATCCCGGGTCTCCATGGGACCCGGAATGGAGTGGAGCCCTGAGAGGGCTCATCATCCCTGACCTGGGGCTGAACGCTGGACCCGCCTGGGGGCCTTGGGAGCTCCATCTCCCTAGCGCTGCCTGCTCTGTCTCCACCTCTCTGTCCCTGTCTTCCTCACTGTCTCTGCTGTGCTGCCTGGTCATCTGCAGTAACCTCTTGTGGAGGAGAGCCCCACCTATGCCGTAGCTGCGGGTGCCCGCCGTGCCTGCCTTGGTGCTGGCCTCGCTGGTCAGAGAGGACGACGAGCCAGACATGTTCATCTGGCTGTTGGAGTTATGCTGGGGCTTGGCCATGCCACCCACTGTAGACAAACAGGAGACAGGGAGAATGACTGAGGAGCTTGATGGTAAAGATTACACTAAATTACAGTATGGATAGGTGAGAGGAGGGGAAAAGAAGATGCTTGAGTGTATGGGCAGTGTATGTATGTGTGTGTATTTTGGGTGCGAGCGATGTTGGTTTTGAGGTGCTGATACAGAGGGTGCGAACTGTGAGGTACAAACCTTGAGGTATGGGTACGAGATGGGTTATGTTTAGTTGTGAAATGAATGAATGGATTTGAGTAGATTCTGATGTGAGCGGTAATGTGCCAGGATGAAAGCGGTGCAAGTTATGTTACGTAGCCAGGATGTAGACGTTTGGGGATGCAAGGTAATAATGTAAGCTGTAATGTAAATGTGCAGCAGCCAGCAGGGTTTGGGTCAATTGTATTTAAATTGTAGTCAATTCAGCAAGTAAACCAAATTCCAATGACAAAATTTCCTCATTTAAATAAAGCATTGAAGAGAATTGGAATCGGTGTACTTCCTGGATTGACAGGAAATGAAATGGAATTGACCCCAACCTTGGTAGCCAGGATGGTCATGTTTTAAGCGGTAGGGAATGTAATATGCAGTAACCAGGATGTAGACCTTTGCGCGGGGAGCCCTGTGGCGAGATGGTGGGGCTGGAGTGCAGGGAGGACACGATGGACACAGTGTCTTCAGCAGACCTCTTCCCACTCCAGGGACTGTCCTCTGATTGGCAGAGCTGGGAGCTGGGAGGCTTCTTTATCACTAGGGGAGAGCTGGAGTCTGGGAACGGGAGAGAGACAGAGATATACACTGTTGGAGTCTGGCACAGACAGGGACATACACTGTTAGAGAGTGAGCCATACAGCAGGTGTGGCACCATTAGTGTACTACAGAATATTATCCATTTGGCCACGTCTCCCTTGTAAAAGAGGTCTCCTGGCCTCAATTGGACTTCCTGGATAAATAAAAAGATCACCCACAAGACATCACAATCTCATTTTTAACAATGACTCACTATAAATGAACTCACTAATACACAACATGTTTACAGTGACAAAGAAATAGTGCAGTCAAACTCGATTGTCCTGGAATTGAATACCATATCTTCTGATGCTATTTCTAGGGACCAATATATTGTAACTAACAATTCATTTGAAGAAAAAAAAATGAATGAAGGGATACTTAGTCAGTTGCACAACTGACTGCATTCAACCGAAATGTGTCTTCTGCAATTCGGTGAAATCCCAGGTAACTTTTCCCAAATTCCCATCTTTTTCCTGAAATTCTGGACGAAAGATTCCTGATTTCATGCTTATTCCATCCTTATCCCAAGGATCTTCCAACCGGGGATTTCTGGAAAAACTGGGCATTTTGTGAAAGGCACCAGGTATTTCGCAACACTAGAAGAGTGTGACAGCTCCAGTGACTCACTGTGTGCGGCGTGAATGTCCTTGGCGGTGCTCTTCTTCCGTTGGGGGTAGAGGGGTACCTGGATCTGTAGCACCTGGGACACGCGGTTCTGGGCCTTCCCCCCGGGCAGCGCCGAGCGCAGCGACACAGGCGAGATGTCCGACTTGGTGGACCGTCGCTCGCTCAGGTTCTTGGACACTGCAGTCATGGAAACAGGAAATTATTCATCTTGCACCAGGCATTGCAAGATTATTATGTTCCCGACAGTAATAACAGAAACCGCAGCGCTTATCAATGGCCTGACCAGGAGATGAGTTACTTCAGAGGGTTGGTGTGTAAATATAGTAAACACAGAGAGAGGGAAATTAAGAAGGTAGTCACACAGACAGGAAATTTAAATATATCTTACACGTTTATAGGAAGACTAATAAAATGGGTATATCTGCATGAAAAACATTTATTTGTAAACTTGACTCATTTCTAAACAACAAGGCATAACCTCCTCTCTCAATAGGGCAGTGCAGAAGGTTCTCCTCAACTGTGAAACATCGGACGCCCACTAGGTGGCAGTGTTGGGCAAGTAAAACACCCATGGCTGTCAGACGCCCAAGTGAAAAACACAACTTCATTACAAGTGCATTGAGGAAATGTTGTCCCCCAGCTCTCTCCCCTGAAATTATTATTAAAGTGTGCTTTTTGTAGGAGAGTAAAATAACCTTCAGTTCTGTGAGAGTAGAGCTCTGCGGGAGGCTGGGAGCATCAGAGTCGAGGGAATACCCAACCCTGCCACAGTCCGTGACTGGCAAGGGGACGACATAGCCTAGTAACACTAAGTGATTCTAGGTGACTCTAAGTGTCATACGGGGTTGCATTTGGCCACCGACATTGTGGTCACGGTGTAGACTCACAGGTGCTGTAAACGGGCTCGCACTGTAGAGACATAATCTGGTGTTTCTCCTCGTCCGTCTCCACCGCCAGGTTGGACAGGTACTGCTTGACCTTACGGGCCATCTGAGCGTCCTCGTACAGCTTCTTAGCGTTGAGCAGCGAGCTGCGACGCACGCGCTTCTTGTGGGCCCCGCCCTGCACGTCCAACATGTTGGAGTTGGTGCTGCCCTGACTCAGAGACCTGGAGAGAGGGAGGGACAGATGGAGGGAGGAGAGGAGAAGCGGATGGAATGAGGAATGGAGGGAGGGAGCCAGGGTTGAGAGGAAGGTCGGAGTGAAGTGAAGAACGGAGGGAATAAGAGAGGAAGGGAGGGAGACGGGTCAGTTCTCCAGGACGCCAGTGGTGACACTTAATAGACATGCTGCGGGTTATGGTGATCGTGCAGCCTCTCAGTATCAACCCCAGCACTACCTTGTTAAACGGTCACTGTGGCATACACTCTGGACATTCGGAGAGAGCACTTTATAGCGGATGGGCAGGTCACTAAAACCCCATTCTGCTGCCGACTGTATACGGAGCACTGGAGCGCAGCAGGTTATAACAACCATGCAACAAGGCCGTCTCACGCGGATGCACCATGCTTAAACATGGGTCGATAAATAACAAAAAAATAACATTCTGTAGGACGAGGTCAGTCGAAAAGGGTTAGAAAATGAAATGAATGAAAAATCAAAGTCAGGGGAAAATGGCAGGATGCACACACACACAACGCAAAATGGACTCAAGAGTCAATGGTGACCTTTGGGAAAGGATGGACCCAGGCGCACACTGTGAATGAAAGGGTTAGGGACTGAATGATACATGTAGGGGGGCATGCGGTTTGGGAGGACACTGGCCACGTGGGGTGCATAGTGACTGGATGACTGGACCATTACCAGGGGACTTACCCTAAACTCTTCCACCTCTTCTTCCTGCAAGCAAGACCCAATGACATTGAAGCAACGTGGCTTACAGAGACAGTACAGTCAAGGAAGGACAGGGGCACAGTGACCACATGAGGAGATTGGGACAGAGCACGGGGACACAGCGGGAACTCTCCACATTCCCCATATCAACTGTGTGTGTGTGGGACATTTTGTGCCCAAATGTAACTCTGTGAATCCACCTTGTGTTTTGACATTATGTCCAGTAGCAGTGAGAAGTGTGAGAGATGGGTGTGTGTACTTTCTGTTTTGAGAATGGATGTACAGTGCATTATGAAAGTATTCAGACCCCTTGACTTTTTCCATATTTTGTTACATTACAGCCTTATTCTAAAATGGATTAACTTGTTTTTTCCCCCCATCAATCTACACACAGTACCCCATAATGACAAAGCGATAACAGATTTTTTTTAATTTTTTCACATTTATGACAATATAAAAAACAAATATCATATTTACATTAAGTATTCAGACCCTTTGCTATGAGACTCGAAATTGAGCTCAGGTGCATCCTGTTTCCATTGATCATCCTTGAGTTGTTTCTACAACTTGATTGGAGTCCACCTGTGGTAAATTCAATTGATTGGACATGATTTGGAAAGACACACACCTGTCTATATAAAGGTGCCACAGTTGACAGTGCATGTCAGAGCAAAAACCAAGCCATGAGGTCGAATGATTTGTCCGTAGAGCTCCGAGACAGGATTGTGTCGAGGTGCAGATTTGGGGAAGGGTACCAAAATATTTCTATATATTTCTAAATATTTATGAGTAATCGGGGGAGAGGGACCTTGGTCAGGGAGGTGACCAAGAACCCGATGGTCACTCTGACAGCGCTCCAGAGTTCCTCTGCGGAGATGGGAGAACCTTCCAGAAGGACAACCATCTCTGCAACACTCCACCAAGGCCTTTATGTTAGTGGCCAGACGGAAGCCACTCCTCAGTAAAAGGCACATGACAGCCTGCTTGGAGTTTCCATAAAGACACCTAAAGGATAAAGACCATGAGAAACAAGATTCTCTGGTCTGATGAAACCAAGATTTAATTATTTGGCCTGAATGCCAAGCGTCACGTCTGGAGGAAACCTTGCACCATCCCTACTGTGAAGCATGATGGTGGCAGCATCATGCCTGAGGAATGTTTTTCAGGGGCAGGGACTTGGAAACTAGTCAGGATCGAGGGAAAGATGAACGAGGGAAAGATGAACGGAGCAAAGTACGGAGAGATCCTTGATGAAAACCTGCTCCAGAGTGCTCAGGTCCTTAGACTGGGGTGAAGGTTCACCTTCCAACAGGACAACGACACTAAGCACACAGCCAAAACAACACAGGAGTGGCTTTGGGACAAGGTTCTGAATGTCCTTGAGTGGCCAAACCAGAGCGTGGACTTGAACCCGATCAAATAAGCTCTGGAGAGACCTGAAAATAGCTGTGCAGTGACACTCCCCATCCAACCTGACAGCGCTTGGGAGGATCTGCAGAGAAGAATGGGAGAAACTCCCCAAAGCTTGTAGCATCATTCCCAAGGAGACTCAAGGCTGTAATCGCTGTCAAAGGTGCTTCAACAAAGTACTGAGTAAAGGGTCTGAATACTTGTGTAAATGTGATATTTCCTGTTTTTTTTATTTTTTTATATATACACTTGCAAACATTTCTAAAAAACAGTTTTTCTTTATCATTACGGGGTATTGGGTGTAAATTGATGAGGATTTTGTTTTGTTTTGAATCCATTTTAGAATAAGGCTGTAACGTAACAAAATGTGGGTAAAAGTCAGGGTTTCTGAATGCTTTCCGAATGCACTGTATAGGGGGAAACTGGTGCTGCTTGGTGTGGAGGGAGCCTGAAGGGGGCAGGCATGCACTGT
The DNA here is from genome assembly GCF_029448725.1 of Salvelinus fontinalis. Lineage (NCBI taxonomy): Eukaryota > Metazoa > Chordata > Actinopteri > Salmoniformes > Salmonidae > Salvelinus > Salvelinus fontinalis. Next base: position 52,205,045 of record NC_074666.1, read on the forward strand.
CTGTGAGAGCCTGGACTGTAGGACACACTGGGTAGTACAGGGGGCGGAGAGTAGGCAGATGACAACTCTAACCCCTGATCAGCTATTATTTCATCCCCCTAATGGTTAAGGGTAGGATTGGGAGAGGGCCCATACTCATAAAGCATCTCAGGGGAGGAGTGCTGATCTAGGATCAGGTCCCCCAAGTCCATGTAATCTTATTCAATATGATCGAAAAAGGCTAAACTGATCCTAGATCTGTGTTTAAGGGCAGTAAATGTAGCCAGGGGAGCAGAGCACCCACCTCTGTCGGAACATAAGAGCTGGGTCCATGTTGGCTGAGGTCATACGGACAACGTGACGGATCTCCTTGGCGATCATCCTCAGCTTCTCAAAGTTCACCAGACCGTCTACTTTAGAGTCATTACCTGCGGGGAAAACAGTCAGGTGAGCTTTTCTTCAACTTCATTAAATGTGCAATCTGGGTTTTCGAAAAACAACAAAGCGTTCACCCCATCACTTGTTTCGGTAAATATCTGAGGGATGGGGCTGGAGATATGTACCACTCAAACACTAATGATTGGTTCCCTCCTTCAGCCTGTTTAATTGGGTTACATTTAAGAGCCGAGCACTGGTTTTTGAACCAGAAGGGAGTGTGTGCCACTTAATGTGTAGCTGTTGATGTGTTCTCACAGCTTTTCGCATTAGATGGGAGTGATTGATTTACTTCTCAAATTATCATGCATCATCTGCACTTCTGTTAACACCGTGTGATAACAATGGGTTCCCTGGCCTGTGCAACACATCTCACTGTGAGGAGATAACGGCAAACACACACTAATGGGGAAATCACAATAAATGTCATTAACGTCTTCCATCTGTCATCCCAATCACCAAACGATCCGTTTCCTGTTTGAGTACTACACCATTTTTGGACTTTTTTAAAAACTTTGCATAATACCGAAATCTCTGTGGTTGTTCTAACTTGGTCTCACACGGGATGCCGAAGCAGAAAGGGAAGCAGAAGTAAAACCCCCTGAGCAAGCTTGAGAGTGACCTCAGTTTCAGCTGAGCCAGGGGGAAGTGGAAAACCAAAGGCCCATATGGAAATCGCCCGGAAACAACATGTCAATGACCCCAATATGGTACGAAAGCTTTTTCCATCTTAAACAGCAAGTCTGTGAAATGCTAATGTGGCTAATGGACAGAAGATTAGTCCTTTGTCTAATGAGTGCCTGAGCTAGGCATGATTCACTGTATACAGTGGGGAGAACAAGTATTTGATACACAGCCGATTTTGCAGGTTTTCCTACTCTACAAAGCATGTAGAGGTCTGTCCTTTTTTTTATCATAGGTACACTTCAACTGTGAGAGACGGAATCTAAAACAAAAATCCAGAAAATCACTGTATGATTTTTAAGTAATTAATTTGCATTTTATTGCATTTTGTTTTAGATTCCGTCTCTCACAGTTGAAGTGTACCTATGATAAAAATGACAGACCTCTACATGCTTTGTAAGTAGGAAAACCTGCAAAATCGGCAGTGTATCAAATACTTGTTCTCCCTACTGTATATGCTAATACAGTATATGCCAAAAGGAGTATACTGGTGCAAGGTGCAACATTCTAGATGTAAAAACACTGGACTTTAAGTAGCTAAGAACTCAACATGAAAAGCCAACATGATGAGGTTTCGGTCAAAACAATGACCTTAAATCACCGTGACAGGTCGCTCTTGCAAAATATATCGTATAACATCTTAATCCGACAAGCGTGTATAAATAAAGGTTAGATAAACAGGTAACACTTTATTTGGATAGTCCCGAGCAGATGGTTTATAGATGTTCAGTCGATGTCCAATAACTGTCAACAACATTTCTACTAACCATCTACTTAACCCCTATCCTAACCCTAATCTTGAACTTATTACCCTAACCTAACCCTTTTTCTAACCTTAGCAAGCAGTTGCTTATCAACAGATGGTTTGTTGACAGTATTCCCATCTGTAGAGCATCTTTATGGGACTATCCAAGTAAAGAGTGACCAATAAGTTAATCCGATATGGTTTCCAATGGACAAGATGAAAGCATTTTAGGCAGACACTGAGAAAGGCATCCATACCTTCATGTAGGAAGGTGAGGTCCTTCTTGACGACGGGGAACAGGGGGATGATGGGCGGCTGCATGCTCTGGCTGCTCAGGACGTTGCGGTACTTGGCCATGTTCCTGGACGGGTCGAAGATGTCCTGCAGGTCGCGGAACAGCTTGTCGTACTTACTGGGCAGCTTCTCCCACGACGACCTGAGACGAGCTATTGGGGCCAGATTTAGGCCACTGTAGGGCAGGAGACAAGGAGGACAGGTCAGGGGTTAGGGTTCGGACCACTGTAGAGGAAAAGACAAGGAGGAGAGGTCAGGGGTTAGGGTTCGGACCACTGTAGAGGAAATGACAAAGAGGAGAGGTCAGGGGTTAGGGTTCGGACCACTGTAGAGGAAATGACAAGGAGGACAGGTCAGGGGTTAGGGTTCGGACCACTGTAGAGGAAATGACAAGGAGGACAGGTCAGGGGTTAGGGTTCGGACCACTGTAGAGGAAATGACAAGGAGGACAGGTCAGGGGTTAGGGTTCGGACCACTGTTGGGAAGAAGACAAGGAAGAGTTCAGGGGTTAGGGTTCAGACCACTGCTATAGAGGAGAAGCTAGAATGGCCTATAGGGCAACAACAGCCCATCTCCTGTTTCTGTAGCGTGAGAGTGAGGCCGCTTGATATCCACCCTGGACAGAACGCTAAAGAGATTGGTTAGGGCTCAAAACGCTCCTTCAGTGGTTTTCTAGTGGTTTTCTGCCCTGGTCTACTTTCCTTCATCCACACTTATCCAAATGTAGTGGACAAGTGAGAGGCAGCCCACTGTTAGACCTCACCCTCATCCTCTTACCCTCTCAGTCGTTTCACATCAACGCAGATGAAAGAGAGGAAGCAAGGAAAGGAAACGACATGAGAGTATTGGAGACACCCAGAGGCTAGGAAAAGGTGAGTCCGCTCTGAGCTGAACGGGAGAGGAGTGGTGAAGCGGGGCAAGCTGGCCAGATGACCACTCCACTGCCCAGACCAGCCCAGACACAACATGCACACAGCACAGAGACACACTTCAGGGAATACAGAAGTGAAAGCTGAAAGCAATGTGTACCACTTAGGGGATGATGCACATTATCACAATTGAGGAGAACTCTCTTTCTTGAATGTACACCCATTCACTCACTAGGGTTGGGCGGTATGCAGATTTTCATACCGTTCCTGTACCATACTGGTGTATAAAGCTGTATTGCATACGTTTCTGCCGTACCTTACCTCATTGTAAACCTATAGATGTATAGGATACTGGACCCGGGCTCAGGGACGGCCAACTCTGGAGATCCGTTCCATCTCTACCGAGATGGGTCGATCTGCTTTTAGTTTTTTTTTTGCACCTTAAGTGTGGAATGATCTACAACGCACTTTAAAATTGGAGGAAAAAAAGGTTCAATAAAAAAACTACCGGCAGTGCACACAGGGGGCGCTATTTCTTTCCAAATATATATATTTATTTTTTTTACGCACAAAACAACTTCACGCAGCAGGGGTCTTGATCCAGGGGGGGATTGATCGTCTCTGCTGAAACCATGAAGCTTGGTCTTGCAAGCTAGCCACTTAGCTAGCAAGTTAGCAAACTAAATCCATAGCTTGAGCCCTGAGCTGGAGATCATTTATTTGGCACATCTGAGATAGTCAACGTATAGTTAGTTATAAGCAGTGGCGTAGCACTCCCCCCTCCATTGTTTTTATTATATATAATTCATTTTTACAGTATTGAAAATCATACCGTCTGTATTTCAAAATAACCCGGTATACATAGTATACTGCCCAAGCCTATGACTCATTCGCTCACAACAAAACACGCCATTCAAAAACGAGGCATCTTCAGTGTTTGTTTTCCCATTTCCTCAATGAACTCCTGTGGCTTTGTGAACTCAGAGCAGATTCATTTAGAGAGCTGCAAATTATGACTGGTGTTTCCTCTTTCCTCTCCTCCCTCCCCCCAACCCCCTCGTTCCCCCCTCCCTCTCCTGACAGACCTGGCAGCGCTGCTCTAGAATTACCCTCCTCATTGTTCTCTGCTCTGAAGTGGAGTCTCCAGCCAGCCAGCCAGCCAGCCAGCCAGCCAGCCAAGCCTATCAGCCAGCAGGGGTACTGACTGATCTGATTGCTCTAAAGAGGGCTTGAGACAGAGGGCCGCGTTACACATTGGATGACACAGACAGTAGTGAACACACACGACACAGATGCATACAGACACGCACACATGCAGAGTCAGGCAAACACGCACGAGCTCCGGCAGCCAGGCCGTTCCATGGCTGAGTGAGGAGACCACAGCGAGCCTAACCAGATTCCCATTGTCAGAAAGCTCTGAGGACATCCTCTGCCTCACACACACACACACACACACACACACACACACACACACACACACACACACACACACACACACACACACACGGACAGACACACACACGGACAGACACACACACGGACAGACACACACACGGACAGACACACACACAACAGTTCCCTGAAGATTCACGTCAAAGTAACAGCACAACGGACAACAGAAGCTCAATGTAGCCAAACCATAGAAGGCAGAGTTAACAACATAGCAAAGCAGAAATGTCATAACTGTTTTGGGACTCAATTTGGACAGGCAATAAGTCGTAGGGACAGATGTAGGATTGCGGGGCACGCTGATGCAACGAACTGCTTCGAATGGGAACAGATAGAGGACAGAACAGGGAGTGTTGCCTTGGGAGGGAGGGACTGGTCTCCTGGCCTCCAGACCCCAACTAACTCACCTGATGATGGCGAACATGGAGTTGAAGTTCTTGCACTCTCTACAGTTCAGAGCGATCTTGATGAAGTGTTTGATGGTCTTCATCCTTTTCATGGCGTTGGGCTCCCTCAGGATCTCCGTGGCGACCCAGAAGGTCTCCTGGTTGATGACCTCCTCAAACTGCTTGAGGCGCGTCTGCTGGACTCCCCCCGAGGAGTCCAGTAGCTTGAAGAGGTCGTCCACGTACTCGGTGGACTCGATGTTACGGAACAGCTCAAAGTCCCTCATGGAGAGCTGGGCGGCCACCTGAACAACAACACAACGGACTTTATTAACGCATACGAGACGGGGGGACGTGTCTTCTGCTGTACGGTCTTCAACCCCTCCGTTAAACACACAGAAATACACAAACACACACGCGCGCACGTAAATACACCAGATACACACACCTCCACGGTGCTGAGCTGGAGCAGGGTGATGTGACTCTCCTTCAGCAGCTCCTGGGCGTCATCGTCTGAACACAACGTCTCCGTATCCATGTTGTTCTTCAGGTAGTACCTGGGGACAGGGGGGGACGGGGGGGGTGGGGAGGGGACACACACACACGGTAATAATGAAGGTTTGTACCGGTAAAACGACGTGTTGATTACAAAGCAGACATAACATCAAGACCACGTCTAGAAACAATACGGGATCTTTATTTTTTTCCACGACAAATTAGTTATTATTAGCCCTGAATGATGATTGGCTGAAAGCCGTGGGATATCGCGGAAATGACAGGAAATGACTAACTATGTTGGTAACCAGTTTATAGTAGCAATAAGGCACCTCTGGGGTTTGTGGTATATGGCCAATATACCACGGCTAAGGGCTGTTCGTGGGCACGACGCAACGCAGAGTGGTACGTTGGTCATGCACCACAAACCCCAGAGGTATCTTATTGCTTAATTATAAAATGCAGCATTATCATTAGAAAATATATAACCACATGAATAAACATGCCTGCGTTATTGTATGTATTGTCTGTATACTATGTCAACTCCCTGGTCGACACCACCAGGGCAGCAGCAAACAGCAGCAGTATTAAGATGTGTTGGGGGGAGAGCGAGAGAGAGAGAGGCCCTGACAGTGGTGATCCATTACAGCCATACATTTTCCCATGGGTGGGTGAGAGAGAGAGAGAGAGAGACACATTTCTCCCCGATGCCCTTTTCTGGGAGAGCGTCCAAGAGCAGCACATTAGACTAGCGCTTCTTAATGGAGCCAAAATGTGTCTACAGCTAAACCTAGAATGCAACGCAGTGGCCAGCAATACATTTACAGTGTGCCACTTTTCAGGGGCAACGTCCGGGCGCCCGTTATCGTACTTGATGTGTACTTAAAATGCCCTGGCCGACGCTGCCAACTCAAGGCATCAGGGATGGGGATCTGAATAAGTGATGGGTACAGTAGAGGGGGCCAGGTCTCTGCTGCTTGGCCCCATGGAACCTGCTGCTGCTTCTAGCTGTCTGTGGCTGACTGGAAGGCCACTTGGGCTGATGCTGGGGGCTGGTCAGGGGCTGATGCTGGAGCTGGTTGGGGAGACTCTCCTGGCTAGATGAGTGTATGGGCTTGTCAGGAGTGAAGACTGGAGGGTTTCTGCTGGCTAAGCTTGTGTATCACCCACCAAGTCAGATCGAGGGTCAGTTACTCAAAGCATAGAGAAGTCCCAACAGGTCGACCAGGCACAGCTCTATTTTCATGGATAAGGGGGGCAACAAAGTGAGGGATGGTGGAAAGAGGGACATGCATAATACAACACCAAACAGATGTTGAATGTAACACGGTGGGCACCCGAGTGGCGCAGCGGTCTAAGGCACTGCGTCTCAGTGCTAGAGGCGTCACTACAGACCCTGGTTCGATCCCGGGCTGTAACACGACCGGCCGTGATCGGATGTCCCATAGGGTGGCGCATAATTGGGATGGTGTTCTTCGGCTTGCAAGCCTCCCCCTTTTTCCTCCAAACATAACGATGGTCAATATAGACAAAGTTATATTTTTGTTTCATCAGACCAGAGGACATTTCTCCAAAAAGTACGATCTTTGTCCCCATGTGCAGTTGCAAACCGTAGTCTGGCTTTTTTATGGCGCTTTTGGAGCAGTGGCTTCTTCGTGGCTGAGCGGCCTTTCAGGTTATGTCGATACAGGACTCGTTTTACTATGAATATAGATACTTTTGTACCTGTTTCCTCCAGCATCTTCACAAGGTCCTTTGCTGTTGTTCTGGGATTGATTTGCACTTTTCGCACCAAAGTACGTTCATCTCTAGGAGACAGAACGCGTCTCCTTCCTGAGCGGTATGACGGCTGTGTGGTCCCATGGTGTTTATACTTGGGTACTACTGTTTGTACAGATGAACGTGGTACCTGCAGGCGTTTTGAAATTGCTCCCAAGGATGAACCAGACTTGTGGAGGTCTACAAATTTCTTTCTGAGGTCTTGGCTGAATTCTTTTGATTTTCCCATGATGTCAAGCAAAGAGGCACTGAGTTTGAAGGTAGGCCTTGAAATACATCCACAGGTACACCTCCAATTGACTCAAATTATGTCAATTAGCCTATCAGAAGCTTCTAAAGCCATGACATCCTTTTCTGGAATATTCCAAGCTGTTTAAAGGCACAGTCAACTTAGTGTATGCAAACTGCTGACCCACTGGAATTGTGTAACAGTGAATTATAAGTGAAATAATCTGTCTGTAAACAACTGTTGGAAAAATTACTTGTGTCATGCACAAAGTAGATGTCCTAACCGACTTGCCAAAACTATAGTTTGTTAACAAGAAATGTGTGGAGTGGTTGAAAAACTAGTTTTAATGACTCCAACCTAAGTGTATGTAAACTTCCGACTTCAACTGTATATATTGTTTTTTTATATACTGTTGTCTACACAGGCTATCTGTAAGCTTACTAGACAAGAATGTCTTTCGATTTCCATTGTCTAGCCTAGGCTGCTCTATTTTGGCCACTACCCGGCGTCTATTACCCGTAAGGCACCAGGGCTCTGTGTGCTCCCGCTGGCTGTGTATGTATTAATTATTCCAAGCGTGCAGTCAGTCTGCAGAGAGAGGCACACACACAGTGACAGAGGATCAAATATTCATGCTAACCTAGTTAGGATGAGTCTGATGTGGGACGAGAGGAGCAGGGGCAGAGACGGAGAGCGGCAGCAGAGAGGGAGAGCGGCGGCAGAGAGCGGTGGCAGAGAGGGGGAGCGGCGGCAGAGAGGGAGAGCGGACGCAGAGAGGGAGAGCAGACGCAGAGAGGGAGAGCGGACGCAGAGAGGGAGAGCGGACGCAGAGAGGGAGAGCGGACTCAGAGAGGGAGAGCGGACTCAGAGAGGGAGAGCGGACGCAGAGAGGGAGAGAGGACGCAGAGAGGGAGAGCGGACTCAGAGAGGGAGAGCGGACGCAGAGAGGGAGAGCGGAGTCAGAGAGGGAGAGCGGACACAGAGGGAGAGCGGACGCAGAGAGGGAGAGCGGACGCAAAGAGGGAGAGCGGACGCAAAGAGGGCAGACATTTTAACTGACGAGGGCATTTCTGGGAATGAAGAGGAGGGGATGGGGAGGAAGGAGGAGGGGAGGCTTAGCAGTCCCTCCGTCTCACTACAATCTAACTAATTTTCAGACCTGAGGGGAACCAACTGGGAAGAAGTTTCACCAAACAACTGATACAGGGTCAGATCATATTATCCCAATTTGTATCCCTTTAAGGTTAAAAGATAGGATTGGGGTGGGGTAATCTGATCCCAGACCTGTATTTAAGACCACCGTCCAGTGTCTTACCTGCCGTTGAGCTGGATGCGGTCAGCCAGCTTGGAGAGCTGGTCAGGTAGCCTGCGTTGTTTGATGACGCCCTCGGGGCTGACCGACACTTCACAGAGGGAGTAGTTCTCCGGGGCTGCGCTCAGGCCAAACTCGTTGACCACGTGACTGACCACGTCCTTGGCAGTGGTGTCCTTGCTGATGATGATGTAACAGCTCTGCTGGTCAGCCTTGAACACCCGGATCACCTGGTCTGGAATGTCTGACGAGTGGAGGAGAAGAGCTTCGAAGATTTAGGATGGACGGAATACCAGAATGCACCGGATGCGTCCCAAACGGCACCCTATTCCCTACAGAGCGCACTACTTTTTGACCAGGACCCAAAGAGCTCTGGTCAAAAAGTAGTGCACTATAATATAGGACACAGGGTGCCATTTGGGACGCAGATCTCTTTCATACAGAAGCGTAAATATAGTGACCCAAAATAAAAGTCTCCAGCAACAACAAAAAAGTTTACAATTTCCATGGTAACCCAAAAGTTAAAAATAAGGAAGCAAACCGCCCTCGTGGCTAAAGGATACGCACGCGAGATGCATTTCCCAATATGCCAAAGGGAAGAAGCACTTCAGACTTTCTCTGCTTGCACATGAAAGTGCTTGTGGTCCATTACACACACATCAGCAGGGTAAAACAACGAGACATGAATAGCGGAGGACGCTAAGCGGTATGGGTGGAGGGGAAGAGCGTGGATAAAGGTATGACATTGGAGGGAGTGAGGACGGACGGACGGACGGACGGACGGGGGGGTGGGATCGCGTGCCTGGGAGCAGTCATGCAGGGAGCCTAATGACTTCAAGAGGAAAACATAAATAAAAGGGGGAATGGGCTTGGCTGACAGATGACCGTATTGAACACGCCACTGCTCCCTCCGTGTTTCCCAGGGAGTAGAGTGAAGCGTGCTCAACGGACTGTGAGGCCACAGCCATTATGGAAGCTATGTGCTCCTTTCTGGCCTCATCTCTCACTATGGCTGAGCCCATAACTAGAAACCCCATTCATTATTCCCATTACAGCAGCAAGATCGGCAGAAACAAATCACTGAGCCACACCAATAACACTGCTGCAGATGAGTCTAAATACAATGCAGTGGCTAAGCCATAATCAGCCATTTCAACCTACTTAAACTAAAAGTGGGGGGGCGATTTGTGCCGAGGGTCTAGACTAGAGCAATCATATACCCTCCAATCATATCTAGTAATTATCTATACACCTCCTTGACAGGACTAATACCGCCCTAAACGAATGAAAACGATTTACAAAACCAATTATTTATTGTATCGTGAGAAAGATGGCGGCCCCACAGGAAAAGCCCGTTTTCCACTGAGAAAAGACTCCTGGCTCTTGGGCGGTGATCTTCGGTACATTCTGCTGACGCAACGCTATTAGGGTTCCTACCCCCCCCCCCCCCCCCCCCCCTCCCCCCCCAACACCTAACGCCCCCTAGGCCTGCCTGCTAAGCCTTTTTCCTGTTCTCTCTGTCACAGAACCACGAGATATAAATCCCACCTAAAGCAGCATTAGCAGACAGGGGAGGAGCAACGGAGCTGGGAGGAAAGCACAGGGCCAGACGCACAGGGCCTGACGCACAGGGCCAGACGCACAGGGCCAGACGCACAGGGCCAGACGCGACACGGCACTTTAACACGAAGCTCCTTCGACATAAAAATAGTCAAACACATTCAGCCATCGCGAAGGATAGGTCCCAATTAGTTGCACTACATTTGACCAGGTCCCATAGGTCTCTTTTCAAATGTAGCGCACTATGTAAGGGAACAGTGTGCTGTTTGGAACGAGGCCCAAGACCTCCATGCAGAGCCCAACTTAGACTGGGGTCCATGACGTATGACACAGAGAGAGACGGAACTCGAAAGCTCATGAATGAAGAGGGGAAAAAATGACGGGAGGGGAAACTTGGAAGCATAAACTGAATGTTGCCAAAACGAACACAGCCCCGGTTGTCCACTGAAACTGGGAAGAGAGCATGTAGATACTTACAGTAGAAGCCCACGGCTGGGGAAGCAGACAGAGGAGGAAAGAGAGAGAGAGAGAGAGAGAGAGAGAGAGAGAGAGAGAGAGAGAGAGAGAGAGAGAGAGAGAGAGGGAGGGAGTGAACAGTGGTTGGAAACATGGAAGAGAAAGAGAGGACTTTGAACGACAGCTTTCCCGTTGTGGGAGGACGGAGAACGTCAGCGGGGCAGAGGGACTTTCACTAAAGCATCTGTTTATAATCAGATCAGGGAGAGAGGGAAGGCACAGTGTGTGTGGGACAGAGAGCTGGGATCTGAGTCTGCCGCAGTGTCACACACACACACACACACACACACACACACACACACACACACACACACACACACACACACACACACACACACACACACACACACACACACACACACACACACACACACACACACACACACACACACACACACACACACACACACACACACGCCTTCTTACACCCAATCAAAGGCCTAGATGAATAACACCGTACTTAACTCCAAACTCCAGTTTCTCTGATCCCCCCCTTAATCTAATTTGAGGCCAGGATTTGTGAGGGATTACTCCCCACACTGAAAGGGCCGCTTTGAAATGAGTGGTTGGGGGGGTCTACTGGGGTGGTGGGGGGGTCTGCACTTGTCGCTGAACATCCCCCCCCTACCTACCCGTCAGTCACAGTGAAAGAGCCAGAGCGCGGTCGGTGGAGAAGAGAAATGGCACTAATAGAAGATGATTCATCTCCTATCTCAGTGGGCTTGGCGGAAGGGGGGGGGGGGGGGGGGGGGGGGGGGGCAGTCCTCTACAGGCGTGCGTGATATATTGGGGCTGCAGACTGGACCCTCTGACTGCAGGCTGCGCTGAATGACAAATGATTGGGAGGATAAATCAAAAGCATATTCCCCCCTCCACTCCCCTCTCTTCTCGGGGAGGCCGCTTAGTTGTTTCAATAATTATGGGCTCTGAAATCTGTCAGCGTTTAATCCCTTTCATATGGCTCTAATTCGGTTTCATGTCCGAGCTCTTGAAATGGAAATGCTTGAGACACAGAGGAGAAACGGAACACCAGTGTGTGTGTGTGTGTGTGTCTATATGTGTGTGGCGTTCTCATAATGATCAATTCTGTGATTAACCCAAGGGCCTGCGGGGCAGAGCAGTGTGAGGAGTTTCTCCAAGCAGGAAGTGCTTTCACTCTCTGTGAGAAGTATTCCTCCCTGAGTAATTACTGCTGTTTTCCCACCGCACAGCTCCACTGTTATGCCTATTGCCAACATAACCGGGTCTGAAGAGGGCCACGCGCTTGAAAAATGAACAAGATAAACACTTGTGTAAAATGCGGCCATCTTCAGTTGGTAATTGTCTCAGTGGAGTAGTGCGCAGTCTTCACTACCCAAGCAGTGATCGCCGTGTGGCGAGCACGAGAGTGAATGGTCAGATGTTGGCCTAGCGCCAGTGAGTGCTTCTGCCTCTGTGTTTTTATCTCACCCTTATTTAACCAAGAAAAGAGTGTGTGTGTGTGTGTGTGTGTGTGTGTGTGTGTGTGTGTGTGTGTGTGTGTGTGTGTGTGTGTGTGTGTGTGTGTGTGTGTGCGCACGTCTTTCACCTGCTGGATTGGAGAAGTCCAACACATTAGTGGCTGGCTGCAGCAGGTCAGGGCTGCTGGATGAGAGGCTGCCAGGGATGGGCATGATGGCCACGCTGTGCCTGCACTGCTTAGTGCCCACGATGCTGTCATCCTGAGACTGACCCACGCCACCATCACTGTGGCACAAGAGAGACAGAGAGAGGGAGATGTGAGGGGATGTCAGATCCCTTACGATAATGGGCTCGAGTTTCCCTTGGTCAGGAACTCCTGGCCCCAGAGCCATATTCAAATCACTCTGCATTCAAATCAACAGTTAAAAGAAGCATTCCTGGCGTTCTTGATAGCTCTACAGCGCACCGCAATCCCAGCAATCCTTTCATAGGTAGTGAAGGATACACAAGGGGTTGGCAAAGATCCATCCATGAAAGATCACATGAATGACGCGGCTGACGAGCAGGGTGCACCGAAACCCAACACAAACCGGGCCCAGGAATGATGGCGACAGCCCAGTGGGCACACATACACACATCAACAAGACACGCACAGACACCCAAACAAACACTATGCATGATTGATGGCAAGGATGAGGAGCCTTTGTACAGACACCGAGAAAAAAAACAACCGTTACGCGTGACATTCAATCTTAAGACAGACATTTCAATGGGTCTGGGATGAGAGGTCTGCTTGCCTGGCCTGCCTCTCGGTGAGTATGTCTCGAGTCAACTCTCGAGGGTAAACAGGGACAGAGAGAGACATCCGCATTGAAAGGGTCTGATATGCAAATGGGATCCTTTTTGACGAATGGTCTCATTACGATGGGGGGATGCGGTGGTGTCTTTGTGGCTGGATTGCTACTCCCCTGACAGTGTCAGAACACCAACACACCATCATCAGGCCTCCAGGCTATAGCTCTAATTGACTGTTTCCGTACTTAAACGGCCCTCGCAGCTGCTGGAGACGGAAGGGGACGTGGCTGACGTGTAAAGCGATACTTCAGCCTAGACCTAATTTCCCGAATTGGTTCAAATTAGGTTACGGTCAGTAAGAATTTGGCTTATGGTTAAGGTAAAGGTCCGTTTTAGATTTTGGGATGCTGGTCCACACACAGGTGGACTAACTGATTGACACTTCCAAGGCCCCTCCTCCCCCAAATGACACACACAGTGATACGGGACCAACATAGCCTGCTGGTCCCAGATCCTTTTGTGCGGTCTTGCCGACTCCAATGGTTTGGCGTGACGATGACCATAGGGCTTGACAAGACAGTACAAAGAGACCAGGGACCAGGCTAGCGCGGTTAGCAGAGCTCACATAACAACTTACCGACATAGACACACCATAAAACCAAGACAACACATATCAGACATAACAACTTACCGACATAGACACACAGAAACATACACGCGTCACAGATAGGAATCTATCATATGTACTCCCGCAGAAAGTCCTAATGCCAATCACATTCCTCAGTAACGTGTGATTCAACCAAACGTTTAAACTCTACTTCCTCATACCTCAAAACTCAGTCTTAGCCCTACACGGCCCACGGTGATTCAGATGTCTACATTACGCCTAGGTTAGGTACGTGAGCACTTTTCAGAATACTATTATAGGCAAGCACCTTATGTTACACTCCAATCCCAATCAAATTCATACATGCCATGTCCTTAATACTACGGTGTGTTGCATGCATTAAACGTGAAGTGAAGCACTATGGGATGTGAAGCCGACAAATGAGAAGAAAGCTGCACATGGAAGCACAAACGAGTGTAGAATCGCATCACCCTGAACTCGACCCAATACTTCACCGCATTCTCAAGCTCTACTCTAACCGACCGTGAAGCTGCAGAGAATGCTACAGAGGGGAATAAACTGGTACGGTAGGAACAGCAGAGAACATCTACACGTTTCACGGATGCCTCGGTAGCATCAGGAATGCGTGCAGAGATTCTGAAGGATTCCCCCCCCCCCCCCGCATGAAGATCCCAATGCAGTCCTCCGGGCTTTCCGTTAAAAAGGTCATTGCTGAATTCCTCCCTGCCTACAATGACTGTGTGCGCCCGCGTCAGATATGGCACCCTATGCCCTACGTAGTGCACTGAATGCCCAGGGCCCATATAGGGAAAAGGGTGCCATTTGGAACACATACTGCGTTTTCTCCACGTTGCCAGTGAATGAGGGAACTAAATTACACAACAAGTGTCTTACCCAAAGAGTCGCCTGTGCAGGTGAGGCAGTTAGAGGAGGAACAGAGGACAGTGAAGAGCATGAGAACAACAAGGCTGCAGTACAGTACAGTGTGCCAGCGGCATGTTAGCACTGAGCAGCAACAACACAGACAGGCAGATAATGAGACGACGGGCAAGGCCACAGTATCCAGACACTGGACGTTACAGACAGACAGAGACAGACAGAGACAGACAGACAGACGGAGACAGACAGACAGACAGAGACAGACAGACAGACGTTACAGACAGACGTTACAGACAGACAGACAGACAGACGTTACAGACAGACAGACGTTACAGACAGACAGACAGACGTTACAGACAGACAGACGTTACAGACAGACAGACGTTACAGACAGACAGACAGACGTTACAGACAGACAGACGTTACAGACAGACAGACAGATGTTACAGACAGACAGACAGACAGATTTTACAGACAGACGTTACAGACAGACGTGACAGACAGACGTGACAGACAGACGTGACAGACAGACGTGACAGACAGACGTGACAGACAGACAGACATTCAGTAAATGTACCTCAGTGGAGGCTGCGGAGGGGAGGACGGCTCATAATAACGGCTGGAACAGAGTAAAGGGAATGGCAGCAAACCAGGTGCTTGATACCATTCCACGGATTCCGCTCCAGCCGTTACCACGAGTCCATCCTCCTGCCAATTAAGGTGCCACCAACCTCCTGTGATGTACCTACACACATCTCAGTCAAACACACACACGGGCAGACACAAAAGTAGTGAAAAACGATTGTTTCCTTATTTAGTTGAACCAATCATCATTGACTTAACTGATAACCTCACACTAATCAGATATACTAAAAGTATTGAATATACATTTACACATCCAATATACACTGAGTGTACAAAACATAGAATGACCAGGTGAATCCAGGTGAAAGCAATGTTCCCTTATTGATGTGACCTGCTAAATCCACTTCAAATCAGTGTAGATGAAGGGGAGGAGACAAGTTAATGAAGAATTTTTAAGCCTTGAGACAATTGAGACATGGATTGTGTATGTGTGCCATTCAGAGGGTGAATGAGCAAGACAAAAGATTGAAGTGCCTTTGAACGGGGTATGGCAGTAGGTGGCAGGCGCACCAGTTTAAGTGTCAAGAACTGCAACGCTGCTGGGTTATTCACGCTCAACAGTTTCCCGTGTGTATCAAGAATGGTCCGCCACCCAAAGGACACCCAGCCAAACTGACACAACTGTGGGGAGCATTGGAGTCAACATGGGCCAGCATCCCTGTGGAACGCTTTTGACACCTTGTAAAGTCCATGCTCAGACGAATTGAGGCTGTTCTGAGGGTAAAATAGGGTGCAACTCAATATTATATCGTAAATGTTTTGTACACTCAGTGCACATTTACATCAGGAAACCCACAGGACAGCCTGCTTTTGACAAATGGCTGATATATCTACTTATACACTTTTAAACACAGATAATGTGTATAAGAAGGAGAGTTTAAGAGGTGAGATGATACATACCCTGGCTATCCCTTGCAGTCGTCTCGTCAAATCACCACCATTCATGTCCAGCTCAAACTACCTAGTCTATTGGCTGCCAATGGAATCCCAGTAAATCAACTGGTTGATCAATATATGACCCAGCAGCAAAGCCAGGCAGTCATGTGACTTGCCTACTGTAGAATACTGCAGGGAGTAGCCTACATTATTTGTATTTATTTATATATTTTTATTTTACCTTCATTTAACTAGGCAAGTCAGTAAAGAACAAATTCTTATTTTCAATGACGGCCTAGGAACAGTGGGTTAACTGCCTTGTTCAGGGGCAGAACGACAGATTTTTATACCTCGTCAGCTCGGGGATTCGATCTTGTAACCTTCCCGGTTACTAGTCCAACGCTCTAACCACTAGGCTACCTGCCGCCACTAGGCTACCTTCGTTGACCTGTCCATCCTCCTGCTACCATCGCCATCAGAAAAGGCACATGACTCAAGTATCACACAAGCGGAATAAAGATGGAGACCTGTACTTGCCCTTTGTACGGTCTTCACCACTGTTTATTACACTAAGCCTGGGTCCCAAACGGTTCACTATTCCCTTATGGGCCCTGGTCAAAATAAAACGCGGGGAATAGGGTGCCGTTTGGGACACAGCCTAAGTAGAGAGAAAAGGACATGTTCCATCACATCAGCAGCCCAATGAGTTGACAGCATAAGGCCCAGCATCAGAAGTGACTGACGTCTGAAATCATACACTGACCTCACTACCCCAGCACGAAGAACGACCACACACAAAGCTGTTGATGGCGTGTACCGTAATCGCTAGCTACTAGCATCCGCCGCGGTGCGCTACTACCACGTTCTATCACATTGTCGGTCTATAACAGATAGACTACTAAAGAAGCGTGATGCTCCCCAATCAGTCTCTCATTTCCACTCTCTCTAAGTCCCCGCGGAGTAAATGGAATGAAACATGAATGAAAGCGATGTGATTTAGATACAGTTGTTGGCTATGGCAGATCAACGGCTAAATGACACTAAACGGTTTCCTGAAATGCAGGGCGATTACACGAGAGCTGACGGAGCAGAGCGTGCGTCGAGGGGAAAGGCAGAACTTTACGTGAGAGCGTTGCCAACGTCTCCCTGGGCAAGTAACACTGTTTCGTTCTCACCCTGCACTGAAACAGTACGGATCATAATGAGTCCAATGGAAGGTATGAAGGACTAAAATTGCATGTTTATGTTTTCAAAGAACAGACCCTCCCCAAAAAAAGCTTTTCCTTTAATCTACAATAACTTTAAAAGCTTTTAAGGGTAGAGCGAATGAGAATGGTCCAGCTGTCGCTGATATGGAGCGAAATCGAGGATGATGACGATGACTCCCTTTTACCTTAAAGCCCAGTGAATACAAACAAATACAACACAATACTCTCCTACCTGAAGGGTTTAGGTGGTAGGATGCTGAAGCGGGTCTTCTCTAGCATCTTCCTGATCTTGTTCCGTCCCCCAGAAACGGTGTTGGCCTTCATCTTCTTGGTGGCCTTGTGGTCTGTGGGGAACTCCATGTCTCCAGGCAGGTCAGGGATGGAGAAGCGGTTGCCCTTCTTCTCCTGGATCTTGGGGATGTGCGGAACGCCATTCTTCTTCTCGTGAACGATCCGGCTCAGCAGCTCTTTGAACACTGGGGAGAGGAGAGGAGGGTTAGTGGGTGAATGGCAAGACGCAGGTCACAGAACTAGGGTTGTAAAATAGGGTTGTAAAATCCTGATAATTCCCAGGTTTTCCAGAAAGTACGGTTGGAAGACTTGGGAAACTTGAGAAAGTTACAAGCATTTTGCAACCCAACACACGACCGGCCACAGATACAGACACAGACCCAGGTACAGACTACTGTTGACATCTGGCATTTTAATTGCAGATGGTCCTGCATCGTTAATGAAATAATCCTAGTTATGGTAAGAGGGCAGATTGTACTAACCGAAGATGTTAGTCTTGACTGTGAGGGAGAGGTGTGTGTTGTTCCTCAGGAAGTCCATAGCTTTGACGTAGGAGACGTTCTCAAAGTTCTGACCATTGATCTCCATTATCTGAACGAGGAAAACACAAGAGAGCTTCGAGTCAACTGCACTTGTTACTGAAACTACACCCGCAAAGGGCATCTGAACAGCAATCTAAACCGTATGAAATGGAAGAAAAAAAACATGGACTTCAAAAAGCAAAAGCAACAGCGTTTTCTTTGAATATTAACAGTACAATATAAAAACATTAAAACACGAGTAAACACTTCCCCTACCTGGTCTCCCCGTTTGAGTCCAGCCTCCGCGGCCTTGCTGCCCCCCTCCACCGACTCCACGAAGATGCCGAAACCCCTCTCGCTGCCGCCATGCAGGCTGAAGTAGAGCGGGGACTCTCTGGACGGTTTCTGCAGAGTGATCTGCCTCCACTTGGCCTTGGCTGCACACGCTATGTTCAGTAGCCTCAGGTGACCCTTCATTTTCTAAAAGGAACAGAACCGGGTTCAACACCTACTCACTCACTCAACTGACCTGGGCTAACAGCTAACACATCTGGCTCAACCGCAGAGTTGTTACACCCACAGACAGAAGCTCCGTACGTCTGTCTGACCACAGAGTGAAGCTGAAGGTGTGAGGCTTTAGTTCAGTGACGGTGTGAACACCTATTCATTATATAGTGCACTACTTTTGACCAGGGCTCAATAGTGCTTTGGCCAATAGTAGTGCACTATAGGGAATAGAGTGCCATTTGGGACGCACCGTTAAGTATAGACACAATATGGGAAAGGTGATCTTACTGTGGTTTCCAGCAGCTTCTCAAAGTCTTCAAGGAACCTTGTCATGGCTGGGTCACCTTCAAAGTCGTTGAAATGGTTGTTCACCCATAACAACACTATGCGTGTCACCTACACAGCGAAACAAGGCTGTCAAAGCTTAGTCAACAAACATAGAGAATCCTGTATATTTTCTGAAAAGCAGCAAACTCCAAACTTGAAACATTCAATTTTAGCAGAGGCTAAAGATACCTCTTGACTTATTCCACACTTTGTTGTGTTACAGCTCGAATTCAAAATGGGTTAAATATATGTTCCACTCACCAATCTACACACAATACTCCATAATGACAAAGTGAAAACACGTTTCTAGAAATATTAGCAAATGTATTGAAAATTAAATACAGAACTATTTCACTTACATTTAAGTTTTCACATCCATTTCTACTATGCTACTCCAAATCGAGCTCGGGTGCACACAATTTATTTTGATCGTGCGTGAGATTTCACGGCAACTTTGATTCGAAAGAAAAACACATGTCTATATAAGATCCTGCAGCTGACAGTGCATGTCAGAGAAGAATCTATACCATGAAGTCCGAGGAACTGTCCATAGATCGCCGAGATAGAACTGTGGGAAAGGGGATGAAAACATTTCTAGTGTTGAAAGTTTCCAAGAGCACAATGGTCTCCATCATTGGGAAGTGGGAAAAAAAATGGAACTACACAGACTCTGCCTAGAGCTGGCCGGCTGACCAAATGTAGCAACTGGGAAAGAAGGACCTTGGTCAAGGCGGTAACCAAGAATCAAATGACCACTCTGACAGAACTACAGAGTTCCTTGACTGAGATGGGAAATCCTCTCCAGCACTTCACCAAACTGGGTTTTATGGGAATGTGGCCAGATGGAAGCCACTCCTGAGAAAAAGGCACCGCTTGTAAAAAAGGCACGTGAAAGACTGAGATCATACGGCAAAAAATTCTGCGGTCTGATAAAACAAAAATTGTACTCTTTGGCCTGAACGCAGAAAACCAGGCACAGCTCATCACACCTCTAAAACCATCCCCACCGTGAAGCATGGCGGTGGCAGCATCATGTTATGGGGATGCATTTCAGCGGCAAGGACTGGGAGACTGGTAAGGATAGGGGGAACAATGAACGGAGCCAAATACAGGTAAATCCTGGATGAGAATCTGCTTCAGAGAGCAAACAACCTTAGACTGGGGCGAAGATTTACATTCTAACAAGACAATGACCGTAAGCATAGATGCAAAGCAATGCTGTAATGGCTTCAGAACAAGAATGTGAAAGTCCTTGAGTGGTCCAGCCAAAGCCCAGACTTTAATCCCATTGAAAATCTGTGAAAAGACTTGAAGATTGCTGTTAACTGCCACTCCCCATCTAACTTAACAGAGTTTGAGAAAATCTGCAAGGAAGAACGGGGGAAAATCCACAAATCCAGATGTGCAAAGCTGATACAGACATACCCAAGACGACTCAAAGCTGTAATCACCGCCAAATGCGCTTCTACAAAGTACTAACACTCAGGGGAATGAATACTAGATATATCTGCATTTCATTTTCACTAAACTTGCAAACATTTCAAAAAACATGTTTTCACTTTGTCATTATGGGGTATTTGTGTGTAGATGGGTGAGAGAAAAAAAAGATATGACATCTATTTTGAATTCAGGCTGTAACAATTTTTTTTTGAATAAGTCAAGGGGTATGAATACTTTCTGAATGCACTCTATCATAGAGAACTGCAAGAGTTCGGAAATGCAGTGGGTGAAAAAAATAAATAAGAGTAGCATTGTTAGAATCTAAACAAAGGTCATCTTCGCACACAATGAAGCAACCACACCGCAGACAGAGCTACAAACAGCGACTCTCTCTTTGAAGGGAAGGGCCCCTTTAAGAGGAAGAATGATTACACAACAAATTACATGCCAATACAGACTATTGACAGCACAAGACTAATCTTATGTTAAATCATTTATGCACTATGAGAGTATCTGGACGGGACAAATCCCCCGTACAACCAAGAACGCTGACCTGGCACAAGTTGTATTGATTACTGTGTAGCATACCCACGCCTTCACATAAGGAAGCACACATACATGTGCACGCTCACACGCACACACACAGTACTGTACACACCGTGTCTCTGAGGCTGTCGACTTTGAACCACTCGAGCAGCTTCTTGCCGACTTCCATGGGGCTGGAGAGGAAGGTGCGGTAGGTGAGGAGGAAGTCTTCGATGTAGGTGGGGTCAACCACCGATGGCTCCTCCACCAGGTGCAATATCAAACGCTCTGGGGTGCCCTGAGTGGACAGACACATTAAATCACGAATGCATTCCAACTCTCAATTCAATCCAATACAACTTTATAAGTTCCCTCGGTAGCAATTAAGACAGTATTTTCACCAAGGAGATCAAAGTCATTTTGGATTACTTTAAGAAAAAATGGAATTGGGTGAAAGGATAGCACTTCAAAGCAAACCTTGTGTGAGCAGTCACCTGACAAGAAGAGATCACCACGGAAACCGAGTGTGTTTTTAGGGCAATAGTAATTAAAGTGAGCCGTTTTCAAATGATTGAAAGACAAGAATACAGAAGTGAGGATCAGATCAGCCACCCGTCTGTACTGTATGTGTTTGGGGGAACGAAGGAGTCTTAGGAGATGAAGACAAGGAAAGCAGTCTAGTCCATCAGTAGATCAATAGCTGGCTGTTTACGGAGTCTTGGAGACCGATTAAGGGGGTGGACAATAGGCCGCACGCAAAAACAATAGCGTCTACAGGAGCGACAGCAGAACACGGTGGCAGTCACAGGTAGGTAGTCTCTGCATACATTCAAACAAAGCCAATTATGAACATTTTAAGACGATTTCTCAGACAGATTACACCCTAAAGCTAGACTTGGACTGACATGTAAACTCAACGGGGGGGGGGGGGGGGATCATCATTCTGGACTAGGGATAGCCTAATCTGTGTCCGGCAAAAAGGCCTTTTAACTCTTATATTTTGTTCCTCACCTTGATGACGATGTGTCCCTTCCTGGTGCCGCTGCGGTCCAGCTCGCGATGTTCCTTCACCATGACGATCTCTCCCTCCTCCTCCACCTTGTGTGTGTTCTTCTCCACATGGTTGAGGATCCGCCAGTAGTCCTCTTGGGCGATGCACACAAACTGGTCCACAATGACATGGGGACAGCGGGTGAACTTATAGTACAGGAGCCTGGTGCTCCGCACTAGAGCTGGGTACTCAAACAGTAACACGGAAGAACCCCGGGAGCAGGAGAGAGGCATGGCAGGGATGGATGACTGGTGGCTAGTGCTACTGGTCCAGCAATGCTAGTCTACAAGCGAACAGACTAGCTCCACTCCCTTGGCAACTGGTCCATCTATGATAGCATACTGCGGCTAGTGTTTACTATCTTGGTCCTGCTACTCTCCCGTAGCGAACATTCACCTGGCTGAAAGGTCAAGTTACACACCCCTGGCTGGCGTTCACCTTTCTGCCTGCGGCCGTCTCACTGGGCTGTCGTTCCGGGTGTGAAACAGTGACAGAAAACAACGCTTCTGGTGGAAGAGCTCTTCACGGAACTAGACATTGTTCGTGTAGAAACTGGGTAGTGACAGAGAGAGTAGCTCAAACCACTTCTCGAGCGGCAGGCTACTTTTACAACTGCTGTCTCCCATCTCTATATTAAGACCTGGTTCCCCTTCTGTATGACTAAGCAACAGCTCTTCAACCTAGCCCTCCTTTTGCTTGTGAAAGTCAACACCGTTTTAAAAGAGATTAAACACTATCTTAAGCACTTACGAATTGGAATTTCGTAACATATCATATGAATTGCAGATTGTAATATTTCTATTGCGGGACGTGACGTATCATAGAAATGGAATACGTCGTACACAATTGTGCTCAATTGTCGGGGGACCCATTTTGGCTCTTGGGTGCTACTTTGAAAACTACTGGCTGAAATGATACAAAACCTCTGTACCATCACTTACATTTAAACCATAGATCCCAACACTACGTTTATACCAGCCATCTCTGTATTCGCAAGGAACACAAGAACACCGCCATCTTAAATCATCCAACCCTATTGTCAAAAGGGAATGAAAAGTTCCCATTTCATTTCTCGATGAGGCTGCTCCTTGCTCAGTATAATGGGGTTATCATAGCAGTCTGACAAGAGGTCGAGCGGGCCGCCTCGACTCGGCCATTCACAGTGAAATGAAAGTCAGCGCCCCCAAACCGCAACCCTAATCACGATATAGTGTACTGATTTTGAGCAGGATCCATTAGGGTCCCAGGGCCCGTAGTGCACTATACAGGAAATAGGGTGTGATTTGAGACTCAAGCCTAGGAGTCCAGACGCTAGGAGTCCAAATATCTCTGTGAGAGAAGAGCAACTCACCTGGCAGTCGTCCCCCTTGGTGCGCAACACTCCGCTCATGTACTGCTTGTCCAGGGAGGGGGAGATGCCGAAGCTGTTGCCCATGCAGAGGGTCTCCATGCGGCTGTCTGGGTGGCTGATCTCCACCGCCCCGTTCAGGATCACATACCACAGGTCCAGCTGGGAGGGGGGGGGGGGGGGGGCACAGTGATGACAGCAGCAGTGCCAAACACCATCACTAAAACAGGGACTGACTGACTGACTGGCTGACAGGATGACTGACTGACTGGCTGAACCTCATAATAGAGCAGACGCTTTTATGCACCTTCACTCAAAGTAATCATTGTTGCCTGGTATTATCATGTGTCTCTGGATGTGGTATACAGAGCTTGAGCGAACCGAAGACGTTCTCCAAAAGCGAACGTGTGTTTTCCAACCTTGTGAATCTCGGCACGAGCGTGCGTGGAACAGAAGACACTGGAGTCTCATATCAGACTGCAGACTAAGGGTGAGGTATGTGTGTGCAGAACTCCGTAGGCGGGGAAGTGCTCGTCTAAGAGAGGAACATCTAGCTTACGTCCGCAGTAACTCTGAGACGGCTGAACATGGCTTTTTCAACCATGAAGGCTTTTTAAAAAGTGGAACGCAGACAGGCAGAGCGCTATCACAGGGAAGCATTGTGAAGGACGGAGACGGAGGAAATGTGATGAGCTGCGTTGACCTTTCCCCCCCCCTCTAGTATTTATTTCCTCTCCCCCTCATTGTCTCGTAGCAGCGTTAAGGATCCTGCAGTGCAGTGATGGCTGACTGATTCCTCCTTGACCTTCACACCAGCCCACAGCGGACCAGGCCAGGCAGCGGGTCTAGGAAACCTAGCATCGCCAACCTGTCTATCATACTGATCTCACACACGCACATCGCTTTGTGTAGCTGTCCCCTGCTTTACACACATGCGTGTGTGTGTGTGTGTGTGTGTGTGTGTGTGTGTGTGTGTGTGTGTGTGTGTGTGTGTGTGTGTGTGTATGAATATATATTGTATATATAGACACCTGCTGCCTCACTTTAATAACGCAGATCCCATCCACTCGTGCTAAAGTAAGCGGTGAGGCCATTCAATGGAATATACTATGCTGTCGGCTGGCCACTGCCTTTTGCAGACAGCCGTGAAAGATTCCCTTTTCCCCGGGATGTAGCGTCATTCATTCGTTCTGTAAGTCTGGTTAAATGACTGAAGGCTGCTGCTCTGCTACATACTGTACATCCCATTCACTGGGAGATGAAACCTTGTGACTACAGGGTGAAACGTGGTGCTTTCGAGATGCGGTTGTGATCACTGGTGGCTGCTGTTATAGGCCAGAATAACGTTACCACGTAACCAGACCAGGGAAAACTCTGGGCCCTAGCTACAGCCCGTATAACTTCAACCCTGTCGGTTGTTCCCGGTAAACGTCACATGGTCAGGGAAAACTCCCAGGTGTAGTGAGTGTGGAGTGGTTAATCGGGGAGGTGTGTGTTCTGTCTATGGCCCCGTACCTCCTGTTTGTCCTTTAGGATCGTGGTCCCCGCCTGCTCCACCACCTCAAACACCATGACAGTACACAGGTCCCGCCGGACCGACATGGTCATGTTGGCAAAGGCTGGCAGCTGGTGCATGAACTCCAACAGTTGTTCTGGATGGGGGAGGGAAGAGAACATGAGAGGAGAGAGCAGGGTCAAAAATGGGCTTAGCGGTGTGGCAGGGTGCTCGGTCGGCGCAGCTGAATTTTAGAGAACATTCTAGAGGCCCCCCCCATCGTGACGGTGTAGAGTTGTATTTTTTTGCATTTAAGCCAATTTCCTGCAATTCTACCAATTTCTCCATGCAGCTGTGAGAAGACGTTGCCGTTTTAAAGCTAATTTAGCCATGGCTAATGCTGTGCTCTTTTGCTCAAACACAAGAACAAAATCTATACTGCTAAGTTCATTGTCTTGGGAATTTTCATTTCTCCCTGTCTAACTCTTATTTTGGTGATTGTTAGTTCTCAAAGATGACATATAAAAGATGTAGGCCCGTTATCATTTCTACATACTTTATATCTGGTTTTAGTCGTTTAAGTTTACACTGAAAGTGTTTTTCCATCACCTTTTTAGGCGACCTGAAAAAAACGCTTAGGCGGCCCGCCCAATGATTTCAATGGCAGAAAAATCCCCAGAGAGAGAGTAAGAAATGGAGAGAAGATATGTGCCTACTGCCTAACAAGCCAACAGCAAAGGAGACTTTCAACCCATGCATCCCACAGCCTCCCAGGAAGGCCTCTCTCTGGGTCCTCTGATGTGTGGCCATGCAGCTTTCCCCCTCCCCCAGGAGGTCCACTGGACTGGTCTGCTAATGAGGTGGCCCAGCTGATTGCCCGCGCAAACATAAAAATGGAAATTAAAAAGGGAAGGCCCTTAGTATTTATAGAAACAGAGGGAGGGGGTGTGGTAGCGTGTGTGTGTGTGTGTGTGTGTGAGAGAGAGAAAGAGAGAGAGAAAGAGAGAGAGAAAGAGAGAAAGAGAGAGAGAGAAAGAGAGAGAGAGAAAGAGAGAGAGAGAGAGAGAGAAAGTGTGAGAAAGGGAGAGAGACCGCGACTGAGTAAAAGGGGGCATTCAGGGGAGAGTGTGGCATGCAGCTCACCGATGTCGTCATCGTTGCGGTCCACGGGGTCCTTCTCCAGACACTCCCGGACAAGGTCTCTACCCAGTAGGGTGTCCGACGTCCTCTCCAGGTCTTCGTCCTCCTCCTCCTCCTCCTCAGAGTCCACCGCCGCCTCCGGGAGCCCAGACAGGTCCACGTCACCCATCTCGCTCTCCGTGGCCTGCAGAGGTGACAGACATAACCATGGTTATTGTTTTAACTTACACAAAAACAAAAAACATAACATAACGTCAGAACAGACACCCTGTGCAAAAAAACAAGAGATTGCCAAACACGTCGCTAAGCATTACGCATACGCTAATTATTCATATTGCCCATTTTCTCCATGCTGTTTGGCCAGATGGTTGGGAGGGTTGAAAGGAGCTGGTTCTGAGGCCTACGGTCGTTTCAGATCAACTGGGATTTGAACCCACAACCCCAGGTTAGGGACTAGCTCTCCAGTCACTGTAGCAATATTGCATGCCATCTGTCTGCCCCCTAGGACACAGTAACAGAGACTACACCTGCCTGCTCTGCTCAACTCAACAGCTTCCCTTAACACTAGAACCGCTAAAGCAGTCATTTTTTACACCGCCATTTTTAAAGTCATTCCCCCCTCCATCCATTACGTTGTCTAAATAAGTCTATATAAGACACTGCCGTTGTAAGAATCGCAGTATCACAAGCAGAACTGGAGTTATAACCCCCCTCCCCTTTTAGAAGGGCATTGCAATTTTTCCTGCGCTGCCCCTCCTTCTCCCGACAGTAGGATCTGCTCCGCTCCTTCTCCCGACAGTAAGGTTTGCTCCGCTCCTTCTCCCGACAGTAGGATCTGCTCCGCTCCTTCTCCCGACAGTAGGATCTGCTCCGCTCCTTCTCCCGACAGTAGGATCTGCTCCGCTCCTTCTCCCGACAGTAAGGTTTGCTCCGCTCCT
Source organism: Salvelinus fontinalis (assembly GCF_029448725.1). Taxonomy (NCBI): domain Eukaryota; kingdom Metazoa; phylum Chordata; class Actinopteri; order Salmoniformes; family Salmonidae; genus Salvelinus; species Salvelinus fontinalis. The sequence goes on from NC_074666.1 coordinate 52,231,831, forward strand.
TCTCCCGACAGTAGGATCTGCTCCGCTCCTTCTCCCGACAGTAGGATCTGCTCCGCTCCTTCTCCCGACAGTAGGATCTGCTCCGCTCCTTCTCCCGACAGTAGGATCTGCTCCGCTCCTTCTCCCGACAGTAGGGTTTGCTCCGCTCCTTCTCCCGACAGTAAGGTTTGCTCCGCTCCTTCTCCCGACAGTAGGATCTGCTCCGCTCCTTCTCCCGACAGTAGGGTTTGCTCCGCTCCTTCTCCCGACAGTAGGATCTGCTCCGCTCCTTCTCCCGACAGTAGGATCTGCTCCGCTTCTTCTCCCGACAGTAGGATCTGCTCCGCTCCTTCTCCCGACAGTAGGATCTGCTCCGCTCCTTCTCCCGACAGTAGGATCTGCTCCGCTCCTTCTCCCGACAGTAGGATCTGCTCCGCTCCTTCTCCCGACAGTAGGATCTGCTCCGCTCCTTCTCCCGACAGTAGGATCTGCTCCGCTCCTTCTCCCGACAGTAGGATCTGCTCCGCTCCTTCTCCCGACAGTAGGATCTTCTCCGCTCCTTCTCCCGACAGTAGGATCTGCTCCGCTCCTTCTCCCGACAGTAGGATCTGCTCCGCTCCTTCTCCCGACAGTAGGGTTTGCTCCGCTCCTTCTCCCGACAGTAGGGTCTGCTCCGCTCCTTCTCCCGACAGTAGGGTCTGCTCCGCTCCTTCTCCCGACAGTAGGGTCTGCTCCGCTCCTTCTACAGACAGTAGGGTCTGCTCCGCTCCTTCTCCCGACAGTAGGGTCTGCTCCGCTCCTTCTCCAGATAGTAGGGTCTGCTCAGCTCCTTCTCCCGACAGTGGGGTCTGCTCCGCTCCTTTTCCCGACAGTGGGGTCTGCTCCGTTCCTTCTCCCGACAGTAGGGTCTGCTCCGCTCCTTCTCCCGACAGTAGGGTCTGCTCCGCTCCTTCTCCCGACAGTAGGGTCTGCTCCGCTCCTTCTCCCGACAGTAGGGTCTGCTCCGCTCCTTCTCCCGACAGTAGGGTCTGCTCCGCTCCTTTTCCCGACAGTATGGTCTGCTCCGCTCCTTCTCCCGACAGTATGGTCTGCTCCGCTCCTTCTCCCGACAGTATGGTCTGCTCCGCTCCTTCTCCCGACAGTATGGTCTGCTCCGCTCCTTCTCCCGACAGTGCCCAGTTGATAATCACCCTGATAATTGCCTCAAAAACTGAACCTAAACAACTTTTGTGCATATAACAAGTAAAGTATGATGGGGGAGAATGGGTGAGTTGATGAACGAGGGGAAGCCAACGACGCAAAATTATTTAACCAATTGTGACTGAAGAACAGTGCGGCCATTTAATTGTATTGGTACATTCTAATTCTAATCTCTAAATGGTTTGTACCCTGTATCAGTCCACTGAATCAAAGCAGTCTCATAAGTCTACTCTGGCCTCCTTGGAGTACACAGTGAGAGCGTGCATCATTTACAATGGCAAGAAGACCAAGACAAATGGATGCGCGTGCTGCGTCAGCGCTGCTACACGATCTGATGAACGCGACTCCGACGGTGGGGGAAGAAATGAATCGCGACATGTCAGCACGGACGACAACTTCACTTCACCGTCTCCGGCGAACAAGTTGCTGGCAAATAAAACAAGCACCGTGAACAAAGCGAGACGGGGGCTCCCTCTCCCTCTGCGCAAAACAAGGCGCCTGCACAGCCGCTGTACTCCACAGCGGTGCTGAGGAACAACCGGAAAACAGTCCCGCACCCGACAGTTGCCATCGACTAGGATACAGTACATTTATGCAACGCCTTATGCTCTTCTGTATAACACGTGCCGTGTTTTTCCCTACGGGAAAACAATCCTAATCTATTCTACTCTATTCTGTTCCATAGGTTGGCGTGGATGTTCAAGATCAGACGACACGGCGAGAAGGAAGGCGCCCGCCGCTGGCCTTGTTGCTGCTCGACTTGGCTGCTGTCAACGCACACGTGTTGTCCAAGCAGTGCATCGACAACACCCTGCCCATCAAGAGTTTGGCACACGGGCTACGTGCAGAGCCAAGGCAGTAGCAAAGACTCCACGTGCCAAGTTGCGCGCACAGCTCCCGGGGAGGAGACAGTGCCAGGTGGCCAGATGCACTAAGAGCCCAAGACACTTGTGTCACCTGCAAGCGACGTGTTTGTGGGAGGCGTGTCAAGCCATTGAAAGTGGCAGCGATTTGTGTCGACTCTTAGGTCAAGGCCTAACTGCTAAATGAAATCCAGCTGATGCCATTGCGTGAAAATGCACACCATGGTAGCACGAGCAGATAATAACTCACTATTTTGGACCGCTGTTCATAGAGACACTTTTGATCTGATTTCCACAATTTAAAATCAAGCACACTTGGCGCTTACAATGTCGTTTAAGCTACTGATGTTCTCATTTTTACATATAGCCTGCGGTAACACAAACTAATGAAAATGCTCATGTCTTAGTTGAAATAAACAAAACCTGCATTCTAATGTTACCTAAGACCTTCATAAACACTACCAGATTATTATTTTAGCAATAGCATATAAGGTCCAGGTATGAGCCTAAAAAACAGTCCTAGGTTGGAGGATTGACAGCACGGTGAGGGTGCACGACTCAAGCCTTTATCTGGGTCAAGCCCTCCTATGATCTACTTACAACCAAAGTAGCCATATTGAAAACAATCCATACATCCCCCAGTTTGACTGAAGGTAGACAGTGCTTCCTGAGAAGCACAAAAACGGTAGCGCACCATTTTTGAGATCTTACAACTGCCTTGCAAGAGTTTACAATGGCCAAGTAGAGGCAGACAAGAACTAGGCTAAAGAAAGACTGTCTGTACAGACGGTGTGAAACCCTGAGAGGATCAGTGTCCTCTTCGCCTCTCTCCTCATCTCTGGATCCTTTGTGCTTTTGTCTGGGTGTCAGACTTTAGAGCAGCTCGGTTCTTTCAGCATGTGGAGGAGGAGGGAGAGCGAGAGAGACCCAGAGAGAGACAGAAACAGAGTGAGAGAAAGAGAGCAAGAGAGAGAAAAAGACAGAAACAGAAAGAGAGAAACAGAGAGAGAGAGAGAGAGAGAGAGACACACACACACAGACAGAAAGCGAGAGGGAGGGAGGGTTTGGGCCCATGCAGTTCTCAGAACAGTTACGGGGCAGCTCTAAACTGACAGGAACATCAGTTCCTGCTTGTGCAGGAGACTGAGCCAGAGCCATCACATTCCCCAGAGAGAGAGGAGAGCGAGGAGAGGTGGGGTAGAGGTACAGCTGGGTTAAAAGTATATGTAATGATGAGGGTTGGGGTGGACTGGAGTTAAAAGGTAAGGGTGGGTGGGGTTAGCAATGATGATGCAGTAGGAGTAGGGCGGGGTCCTGTGTGCTCTGACCTTTAGCACACAGCGCTACAGGAGGGACAGAGGGGCCCCTCAGAACCACAGGAAGCCCAGCCAACACACACTATAATTAACAAACCTGGACGGAAGGGAGAGGAGGAGGGGACGTGTTCTTTCCACCATCGCTGCCATTGAGCTGGAGAGGCAGGGGGTAGCCGGGGAAGAGTGGGGAGAGGGATGAGGAGTGGCAACAAGAGGGCTAGGGAGAGCGCTTGGGGAGAGGAGCTGGGTCAGTCATGCTGGGGAAGCCTCTGAGATGGCAAAGTCAACACCTTTTCTTCCTTCCTGCTTCACATGCAGATCCAGTACATTCACCAAGAAAGCATTGACTGACTTCAAAGTCATACAGTATTAAGAGAACAAAAAGGCTAGGAGCATTACTTAAAAATAATGGAACTTCAAAAGCTTTTGAAAAGGGATGTTACAGGCCTACAACCAGGGTGGGAAATTAACTTTTGGGTCCACCAGCCACTCAGATTAAAAACTCTACAAGCCTTAATTACACCAAAAATGTCATTTAAATAACGATGACCATGCTTTCTAATGTTTCAAAAACAAGAAACGTATAACTAGTAAGAAGTAAACAGGGTATATAGCTTAATTTCATTTACTTTTTGAAACCAATGTATGTTAAAATAAATCATTTACATCCAATTATAAAAACAGATAAATACTCCTACAACTGAGCATCAAGTGTTCTGCAACTGAGCATCAAGTGTTCTGCAACTGAGCATCAAGTGTTCTGCAACTGAGCATCAAGTGTTCTGCAACTGAGCATCAAGTGTTCTGCAACTGAGCATCAAGTGTTCTGCAACTGAGCATCAAGTGTTCTGCAACTGAGCATCAAGTGTTCTGCAACTGAGCATCAAGTGTTCTACAACTGAGCATCAAGTGTTCTACAACTGAGCATCAAGTGTTCTACAACTGAGCATCAAGTGTTCTACAACTGAGCATCAAGTGTTCTACAACTGAGCATCAAGTGTTCTACAACTGAGCATCAAGTGTTCTGCAACTGAACATCAAGTGTTCTGCAACTGAACATCAAGTGTTCTGCAACTGAAAATCAAGTGTTCTGCAACTGAACATCAAGTGTTCTGCAACTGAACATCAAATGTTCTACAACTGAACATCAAGTTCTACAACAGAACATCAAGTTCTACAACAGAACATCAAGAGCCCTGCCACAAGGAGTACATGATGTGCTCCTAAGTAGAAATGTAGAAGCACACAAATACATCTAGGAGAACGACAAAGTGAGTGAATTCAAGTTTTTGGGCGTGTTCCATGCTCAATCAAGCACAATCATTAGGCGAGACAAAAAATGTCAACTGGCCCTTTAAGGAACGGGCCATTACCATGGTAACTTGGGCACTAGCTTGTGATGAAAAAAATGTCGGACTGCAATGTCTTCCAAGCAGAAGACAGTTGCAGCCAACACAAACTAACATTGTAGTGCTGAGCGATTCATTCTTTTTGAGGCCGTTTCGTTGGATTATACTTTGATTTTTAAATAAGAAATTATTATAAAATTTTTTGTTGTAGAAACATTACATTCACAATGCATTATGTGGGTTGAATGCTGTTACAACACCGAATAAAACAATGAATACAAGTCCCATGATGTTAGTGACTGCCCATTACTGCTTATCACTTATTAACCATCATTTATTCACATGACTTTATTTAATAAAATATTTAATTTGTTATGTATATTTGTTTTATTTGATGACTTTATGATTTCATTCTAAGTCGTCTCATCTCTACAGAGCTGCTGTCTATGCTGTCTGAAAGAAATCACTATTTTAGTAGTTCTTCAAAGTAAATAAGGCATACTTTTATGACTACTGAATACCAACTATCAATCACTTAGATCATGTATTTTCAGGTAGAGATACCTTGCGAAGCAACTGCTCTCTATGTATCCCATCTTGATCGCGCGTTCTTCTGTCTCTTAAGTAGCAGGCGTAAAAGAAACACAGACCGGACAAGTAGGCTGCAATGGATTATGGTCATTGTAGATAACTATCACGTTTTGTGTGCTAAACTATGTAGAACATTGGCCTGTTGGAAACTACAACTCCCTACTACATCGCAGAGTTCATGCAGCGCATTAAGCTCAGAGGGAGAAAAACCCCCGAACGAAACGGAATTCAAATAATTGAAGTGATTGTCAGAAAAAGAACTGACACTTCGGATAATTGTTCAGCACCATAACATTGAAAAACAACCTAGAATGTGAACAAAACGATGCAACCAGCCAAGAAACACGAGGACAAAGTCACACTTTCTAGTCTTGCTTGTCAATTCGACCAACTTCTACATGTGGGCAAAACAAACTTAAGCGTTCCCAAACACTCCATGTGACTACCCGCCAACGTGGCTGCTGAAATATGCATTCTTACCCCACTAATGACAAAATCTACCCGCATTTGGCGGAAGATCATTTTAAACCCTGCCTACAACATCAGCTCAGTTTGTGAATGGTGAATTACATAATGTGTGTATAGACCTGGTAGATGTCTGATAGGCTACTGCTCCCCGAATCACTGGCGATGCTGCATCCTGATTGGCTGGGCGGCACATGCATCCCCTGGCTGTGGGGGTGGTCTGTAAGGTGCATCTTGTTGAGGTCTCCGGGAAGCTGCTCAGACACACAGACAGGAAGAGAGGACAGCTGTTAATACCACAGGACACACACAGATGAACACGCGCACACAAACACACACACACACAGACACACGTGTGTTGTTGCAGCTGCCTTTGTGCGGTCGACTTGGCAGCATGAAGCTTGATACAAGATTTTTTATTTCATCAAAATAAAGGAGGGGGACGGAGACAAAACTTGAGAGGATTATAAATAATGGGGAGCGCGGCACTGACCCTCAGTGAAAGGTCATACTTCTTGATGGTTTGAGGGGGGAAAAAAAGAGTGTTATGGTTTCCGGGTGACTTTAGGGAGTCTGAGACAGAGTTGTGACAGTAAATCTGGACCAGTGACTGTGCCACAAATGGCACCCTATTCCCTGTTTAGCGCACTACTTTACACCAGGGTGCCATTTGACATGCACACACTGCCTGGCCTCCCAAACTCCTCTTTCTTACATTACCTACCCAGGCCCACTGTCTGTCTGTCACACTATCGGTCATACCGTTTGTCATAGCTCAACAGGCACTGATCAGCCGCTATGATACAGCCCTATCAATATGACAGGCAGCAGCTCACTGAATGACTTAGTGCCTGGATGCTTTCTCACACACACACACACACACACACACACACACACACACACACACACACACACACACACACACACACACACACACACACACACACACACACACACACACACACACACACACACACACACACACACACACACAAAGAAACACTAAGCAGTCTGATCTCGTTCAAGCTTGGCGACTTCGCTTGGAAGCTAAACCTAAGATCGCTCTTAATTAAAAAAACAGAAGAAATCTATTTGTCGTGAAAACATTTAGTCGGTTATTCCTTTTCATAACAAAGACAGTAAACCAATTTGTCCCCTGGCGAAATGAGAAGGGGATAAAAAAAAAAAAAGATAAGCTGTAATTGAAAGAAAAATGTATCACTGTCGTCGTTCTCTTTCGGGACGCAGATTTGTTCTCTGAGATGGTATATAAACAAACAATCATCAAAGCCATACGCTAACAACACAACACATCAATACTGATCACCTCACAAAGACTGGAGGACAAGATAAACTGCCAATCAACCTGAATAACGCCACAACAGCCCCGTGTTTCATCAACCAACCAAGCAAACCATCCCACCTATGAGAGACTCAAGAAACACACTAGCCCACAAAGGCCAAGCAATCCAAAAGAGACAAAGAGCAGTCACCAATGCCTTGCTAACAACCAAACCACACACATCCAACGTGACCCAGTTCAGCTTCTATATTCCATTGATCAGGTACTCTACCAGCTCCAGTCCAGCGTGCCCAGGTCTTACCAGTCCGCAGCGGGTGAGGGAGCTGGTCCGGTTGCGTCGACAGCGGGTGACCCTGCAGCACACTTCCTCCATAACCTCTGCAAGCTTGGCGCTGCCGGCCGGCCAGACAACAAGACACTCACCCAACGCTGGCGCCGGAGCCATCGCAGTACCACCATGCAATATTAAACAAGTTAAGTCTACGGTATGTACGGGTGGGGGCTGGGCTGCCCCACTACCTCTACAACCCACCCCCCACGGGGCTGAGGAGTAGGGCTGTGACGACAACGGAATTTGGGGTAAAGATTCATTGTCATGCAAATGTCCGCGATTCATGTCAGAAATTATTTTTTGGGGTATAATTTCATAATGCATATTTGCAAATTCGTTGTGGTACACCTAACGAATACAACACAGCTTTGGTGACAAGCCCATCTTCAAAAAATAATAGTTTTGACCACTTGGAACGTTTGAAAAAGAAGCTTCTCCTCCCATCTGTGCCGTTCTGCTCTTAAAATGATTACCAACTTTACCCTATTCATGTAATAATGAAAACAGATCATGGGTAAAGTACATCTACTTGAATATAAAGTTAAATCTCCCCTTCACCAAAAAATGAATGTATTTAAACGGTTCTGCTGAATTTTTTGTTGTTGTTGTTATTGTCGGTTATACGATTATACGATAATTGTGGGAGCCCTACTGGGGAGAGCCCATCCTCCAACCATGAACCAGCAAACGTCTCTAACACACACTTTCCAACACACCGCCTGTACAAGGAGAGAGGAGAACCAGTTGCAATCATGAGAACAACACTCTACTCAATAACACCTAGTTGGAGCTGCAGAAATCATACACTGACCAGACGGTTAGACAAATGGTCATTGACCAGACAGACAAAGAGGTCTCCTGGATGGGCTGGGCTCTCCCACCTCAGTCCTATGTAAAGAGACAGGCTAGTGGGGTAAAGAGGTCCAGACCGGGGCTGTCAGAGTAGCCTAACTATTAAAAAGTGTTGCCAGCCAAACAGGGGCCGGTTAGAACGGACTCTTTCTCAACGTCTCTATCGGCGCTAGAGGGGCGGTCCATTCTGTTTATTCCACAGCCAGGTGGGTCAATATTGATTCCTCTATGATGGGGTCAGGTTTACGACAATGGCCAATCTCCCCCCCTGCATCCATTAAACAAATCTATCCGATTCCCAGAGGACACAATGAATGTACGCATCCATCCTCCATGGCCTCCAACCCATGGAAGTACGCATGGAACATATAGGATCTCTATGCGCCAACCACTCAGGTTAAAACTCACACCGTCAAACCACAGCAATAACAATGCTGCAATTGTCTACAATCAGGAGCATTAGTGGTGACACCAGAGCGGGTGTTGATGTCACGGGGCACGGCAGCCAGAGTCTCTTATCCTGTGGATGTAGTCTGATGACATATGAGAGGCAGTGGGCGGGTGGGATTGGCTAATGAGGGCGCCAGGAGGACAAACGGACCAATGGAAAGGGAAGACCTCGCTAATAGCTGCAGCCTCGTAGAGCTCATTTACATTTCACACCAACAGAAACTTAAGATCGCACTCCAGTCCCCTCCCACATACCACCGGCTGGGGAGGGGCTCTCCTCCCATTCTGCTCATGAATTAATGACGGCCGTGTGGGGTGATTAAAAATGAATGATTGCCTCCTGCTGTATGAATTCATCACGTCAACGAGGGGACGCGCGTCGAGCCAGGACCGATCCTTTAACGCTCATCTCCAAACATCCAAACATAGTCTGAAGAGTCACAACAGAGAATATGTAATTTATTCACTCGTGTTCTAACCTTTTCTTGAAAATACGACTATTATACTGAACTCATTTCATCTCCGTAGACTGGCTACAGTAATTAACTGTCGCGGGGTTGAACCTGCAGTCGCCTTGTTCCCGTGAGACCTCGCCTACGTCCCAAATGGCACCCTAATTCCCTTCATGGCGCACTACTTTCGGAACAGGTCCCTGTTAGGCACTATAAAAGGGAATAGGGCGCCATTTGGGACGCAGCGATGGTATAAAGCAGTGAGAAGCCGTCTGGGTGTGATGCTAGTAATGGCTCTGGTTCACACAGACAGGCTAACGGTCCAGAATAGGCCGCTCCATCAGAGGCAGGGGAGTTAAGGCACCGCTACAGGATCCCAGCAGGGGCTCTGTCATTAAAACATAGTGGAGCTTGCCAACTACGAACTAACTGCCTTACTGCTCCAGCTCACCACAGCAAGGGAGGGCTAGCGTTAGCCTATCCACAGAGACTGCTGTGCGCGTAGCGCATTCAACAAGCACGGATCCACTCCATTTCTTTTCCAGTTTTCATCCGGGGGGGGGGGTTCAAAACATCATATTCGGTTTGATAGGAGAAAAATCCTCCCATCCCAAAATGAAAGATATAGGCTGAGAGAGATAAGCCAAAGGGAGAGGCTGTCTTCCTTTTATCACAGAGCCAAGCAGTCCACGGAGACAGAGACACGTTGGCCTGAAGGGTTGGCTGTGCTCGGGGGTTGAGGGAGGTAGGACTTCTGATGATGTCACCGGAGCCATCATCATCATCTGTCTAAATGATTCACTCCGGTCCCCTCCCCCTAGCGTCAATTACACTCCCAGACAAACATTTGTCACCCGGAGGATTGGACTGTTCCTCCTCCTCCCACATGGCGACAGGGCGGGCACGTTAACCCTGGGCTGACTTTGAGCTGCCGCAGAGGGGGGGGGGGAGATGGATCCATTTTAGATGTAGAGACTGAGAACACTGGTTACAACTGATCTGATCTCCATTTCCTATGTATCAAGACAAGAGGTAACCAGTGTTGACGCTGTACTCATTTCGCAGCAGCGCACTTAAAGCATACACTTAAATTACTAAAACCAGAGAAAGTTTGTAGAAAATATTATTGACCTACATATAAATAATATCATCTTTGAAAACTAGAAATCGCCAAAATAAAAGTTCATGCGATGAAACCAATAAAATAAAACAATGAATTGAGGAGTACTTTTGGAATGGCTGAATTACCAACCCGGGATCGCAGGGCACATGCTCAGGTGCACCAATTGAAATTGTTATAATGTTTAAGCACAAGAACACAGGATGCCCAGTGACATCCCCCACCCCCCTTCTAAGACCCTTGCTAAAAGAATCGAGGGGAAACACTGAAGTACTGGTTTAAGATACCAACAAGCTGTCCCAAAGCCACTTCGTCTCAGCCATAGCTATTTGTATTTATTATGTATCCCCATAATAAACGCCCCTCTTCCTGGGGTCCAGCAAAATTAAGGCAGTTTATATAATTTTAAAAACATTACAATACATTCACAGATTTCACAACACACTGTGTGCCCTCAGGCACCTACTCCACCACTACCACATATCTACAGTACTAAATCTATATGTATGTGTGTGTATAGCGCATATGTTATCGTGTGTGTGTGTGTGTTTTTTATTTTATCTATTTCACTTTTATTTAACCAGGTAGGCCAGTTGAGAACAAGTTCTCAATTACAACTGCGACCTGGCCAAGATAAAGCAAAGCAGTGTGACACAAACAACACGGAGTTAAACAAATGTTCAGTCAATAACAAAATAGAAAAGTCTATATACAGTGTGTGCAGATTAGGTAAGATTAGAGAGGTAAGGCAATAAATAGGCCATAGTGCCGGAAATAATTACAATTTAGCAATTTAACACTGGAGTGATAGATGTGCAGAAGATGAATGTGCAAGTAGAGATACTGGGGTGCAAAGGAGCTAAATAAATAAAAATATGGGGATGAGGTAGTTGGGTGGGCTATTCTACAGATGGGCTATGTACAGGTGCAATGATCTGTAAGCTGCTCTGACAGCTGATGCTTAAAGTTAGTGTGGGAGATATGAGTCTCCAGCTTCAGTGATTTTTGCAATTCGTTCCAGTCATTGGCAGCAGAGAACAGGAAGGCAAGGTGGCCAAAGAGGAATTGGCTTTGGGGGTGACCAGTGAGCGCGTGCTATGGGTGGGTGCTGCTATGGTGACCAGTGAGCTGAGATAAGGCAGGACTTTACCTAGCAAAGAATTATAGATGACCTGGAGCCAGTGGGTTTGGCGTTGAATATGAAGCGAGGGCCAGCCAACAAGAGTATACAGGTCGCAGTGGTGGGTATTATATGGGGCTTTGGTGACAAAGTGTGATGGACTGCATCCAATTTGCTGAGTAGAGTGTTGGAGGCTATTTTGTAAATGACATTGCCGAAGTCAAGGATCGGTAGGATAGTCAGTTTCACGAGGGTATGTTTGGCAGCATGAGTGAAAGATGCTTTGATCCGAAATAGGAAGCCGATTCTAGATTTAATTTTGGACTGGAGATGCTTAATGTGAGTCTGGAAGGAGAGTCCACAGTCTAACCAGACACCTAGGTATTTGTAGTCCACATATTGTAAGTCGAAACCGTCCAGAGTAGTGATGCTAGACGTGCGGGTAGGTGCGGGCTGCAATCAGTTGAAGAGCATACATTTAGTTTTACTAGCATTTAAGAGCAGTTGGAGGCCACGGAAGGAGAGTTGTATGGCATTGAAGCTCGTCTGGAGGTTAGTTAACACAGTGTCCAAAGAAGGGCCAGAAGTATACAGAATGGTGTCGTCTGCGTAGAGGTGGATCAGAGAATCACCCGCAGCAAGAGCGACATCATTGATGTATACAGAGAAAAGAGTCGGCCCAAGAATTGAACCCTGTGGCACCCCCCTAGAGACTGCCAGAGGTGCGGACAACAGGCCCTCCGATTTGACACACTGAACTCTGTCTGAGAAGTAGTTGGTGAACCAGGCGAGGTAGTCATTTGCGACACCAAAGCCGTTGAGTCTGCCGATAAGAATGCGGTGATTGACAGAGTAAAAAAAGCCTTGGCCAGGTCAATGAATACAGCTACACAGTATTGTTTTTTATCGATGGCGGTTATGATATCATTTAGGACCTTGAGCGTGGCTGAGGTGCACCCATGACCAGCTCGGAAACCAGATTGCATAGCGGAGAAGGTACGATGGGATTCAAAATGGTCTGTGATGTCTGTTAACTTGGCTTTCGAAGACCTTAGAAAGGCAGGGTAGAATAGATATAGGTTTCTAACAGTTTGGGTCTAGAGTGTCTCCCCCTTTGAAGAGGGGGATGACCGCAGCAGCTTTCCAATCTTTGGGGATCTCGGACAATACGGGAGGTTGAACAGGCTAGTAATAGGGGTTGCAACAATTGTGGCGGATAATTTTAGAATGAGAGGGCCCAGATTGTCTAGCCTGGCTGATATGTAGGGGTCCAGATTTTGCAGCTCTTTCAGAACATCAGCTATCTGGATTTGGGTGAAGGAGAAATGGGGGAGACTTGGCAAGTTGCTGTGGGGGGTGCAGAGCTGTTGACCATTGTAGGGGTAGCCAGGTGGAAAGCATGGCCAGCCGTAGAAAAATGCTTTTTGAAATTCTCAATTATCGTGGATTTATTGGTGGTGACAGTGTTTCCTATCCTCAGTGCAGTGGGGAGCTGGGAGGAGGTGCTCTTATTCTCCATTGACTTTACAGTGTCCCAGAACTTTTTGGAGTTTGTGCTACAGGATGCAAATTTCTGTTTGAAAAAGCTAGCCTTTGCTTTCCTAACTGCCTGTGTATATTGGTTTCTAACTTCACTGAGAAGTTGCATATCGCAGGGGCTATTCGATGCGAATGCAGTACGCCACAGGTTTTTGTGCTGGTCGAGGGCAGTCAGATCTAGAGTGAACCAAGGGCTATATCTGTTCCTGGTTCAATTGTTTTTGAATGGGGTATGCTTATTTAATATGGTGAGGAAAGCACTTTTAAAGAATAACCAGGCATCCTCTACTGACGGAATGAGGTCAATATCCTTCCAGGATACAACGGGCCAGGTCGATTAGAAAGGCCTGCTCGCTGAAGTGTTTTAGGGAGCGTTTGACAGTGATGAGGGGTGGTCGTTTGACCGCGGACCCATTACGGACGCAGGCAATGAGGCAGTGATCGCTGAGATCCTGGTTGAAGACAGCAGAGGTGTATTTAGAGGGCAGGTTAGTCAGGATGATATCTATGAGGGTGCCCGTGATTACGGATTTGGGGTTGTACCCGGTAGGTTCCATGATAATTTGGGTGAGGTTGAGGGCATCAAGCTTAGATTGTAGGACGGCCGGGGTGTTAAGCATATCCCAGTTTAGGTCACCTAACAGTACAAACTCTGAAGATAAATGGGTGGCAATTAATTCACATATGGTGTCCAGGGTGTGTGTGTGTGTGTGTGTGTGTGTGTGTGTGTGTGTGTGTGTGTGTGTGTGTGTGTGTGTGTGTGTGTGTGTGTGTGTGTGTGTGTGTGTTTGCCAAATGGTTGGCACATGCAGTTGTGCCCATATATCATGCAGTTGTGCCCGTTTAGGTTAAATCCCCCCCAACCTAAATCAGGTGGGTTAGAATAGAGTGGGTCTCTAGAGGTGTCTGCTAGTCAGTGACGAGAGGGCAGCCATCGGACACACGTGATGAGTGTTGTTGTAGGTAACAGGCTTGCCAGTTTTAGGGCCCGGGCAGCAGGGCAGAGCGTTGCAGGGCAGAGCACTCAGAGTGAAAGATCAGATTATTGATATACAGTCGATTTACTCCACTAGCCTGTCAGCTTCCCATCCCTTCCACGAGACCCAAACACCTAAAGCAGTGCTGGTAACAGAAAGAAAATGAGCGTCAATCCTGGCTGCCACCCCCTCTCATTAGGCTAACCTTTAATGGCCCAATAGACGGATGCACCGGAGGTAGAGTTGCGACGTAGCAGAGGACGGAAGGTGGAGACTAAACACTGAGCTGAGTCTCAAACACTGGGGCCCCTGCAACACAAGAGTCATTATGCATTCTATTTGGGTGGCGGAGAGTCATGCTAATTAGCAGCTTATTATGGACCATTGACTGCTGAGTTCTACTGGAGGACAGAAATGAGTACACACTAAAACAAAGGGATGGTTGTAGAAATGGATTGGCCAGAGGAGCCATTTAAATAAAAAAAATAGCCTGTAGAAGTTGTCATTCTCTCGGGAATTGGAACGTCCGAATAATGACGCCACCACAACGTTAGAAAGGGACACGACACGAACGTCAATGGCACGCCAGTACCCATGAACCCAAAAAACAGAGTCCTGCGTGTGCCAACCACTTGGCAAACAGTGTCATTGTTAACGTCATCCTCTCCATTCCAAACCACGCAAACATAGTGAGAAAGAGAACAATCTCCAGTATTTCAACATGTTACACAACTGTTATAAAGCCAACCTAGGTTGAGAAAACAGTACAAGGCACATGCTGTCGTTCTCCTTCGATGTCGGTCAATTCCGCTCCAGAGTGGCGCAGCGGTCTAAGACACTGCACCTCAGTGCAAGAGGCGTCACCACAGTGCCTGGTTCGAATCCAGGCTGCATCGCATCTTTGCTGTGATTGAGAGTCCCATAGGGCGGGGCACAATTGGCCCGGGTTTGGCCGTCACTGTAAATAAGAACAAAGTCTTAACTGACTTGCCTAGTTAAATAACGGTTCAATAAAATATATATTCATTCCATCTTTATTTAGAGATCGCCCTCTTCCACTCACGGCATCACAGCCAAATGGAGCTAAATGCTAAATAAGTGTCGTCAGAAGTCAAGTGTGAGCAGTGCCGAGAAGGCGCACACACACACACTCGGAGAAACGCACACACACTCCGAAGAGCACACGCGCACACACAGTCGGAAACTAGCCCTGCGGCTACAGACCGCTTCGGTTGGCTCAATGGTGTTACAGAGGTACAGCGGACCGAGCGCCGGTATGACGTCTCACACGTTAAACTCTCTGTGAACCAGCCTGCCCTGAGAGCATCCCGACCCTCCGCTTCCTAACACCCTGACCTTTTCCCCCGCTCCCAAAACACCTGCTGCACTCTCACACAACAGAGCTATAGAGCAAACTAAAGTCTAGATTAAGATACAGTAGAGGGAGTAAGAGAGAGCGAGAGAGAGAGAGGGCGAGGGAGAAGGGGGGGGTAGTATTCTCTTTTAAGAACCCCCTTTCCTCCTCCCCCGCTCCCTCTGAAGTGAACACACGGGGCTTCGGCAGAGAAGAGACTGCGGGTGAGAGAGAGGTGTAATGAATTGAACTTGGAATTGGAGGTGACGCGTGCGAAGACAGGCGAGGCGGGCAGGGCTGGGCGAGGGGGAGGAATAGACAGCGAGAGAAACAGAGCGAGAGAGCAGGGGCCGTGCCACACGGGGAGACGAGAGGAGAGTAGGAAAAGGCCGTCAGGAGAAGACCCTCACATCTCTCATTCATCTCTCTCCCTCACCCCCCGACGTAATGAGGACTGAATCAAAGGGGTGGGTAGTTACTCTCTGTGCCCCTTTGGTTTTACGCCAACGCACAAATCAGAGCCAGCAGCATAAGCATGACAATCAAAAGTGTCACATTTCATATCACAGCCTGGTCATCATAATATCGCATTTAACTCTCATCTCGAGAGGCTATTCCTTGCCCAGCACGAGTGTCACAGTCCGCTTGGCCCCAAAACAGGAAACAGTAACACCAAAATATTGTCATTATACTATCTTAGGGATGATGTTCCTGGCCCTAAAGAGATTCCAGGGAGCTGAATCATCCCCTTCCTGTGTTGTAACAGAACAGAGTCAGAGGAGGAAGGGTTGGCTTCACTTTGGAGCAGGCACGGCCAGTATTGTGATAGCCAGGATGTTAAGTGGCGGCCTGGTGCTGATTCTGGCCCCGCCAGCTAAGGGCTTTGACTTTTGCCCAAGGTAGAGCCTGCAGTCAGTCAGAGTGGCAGCCAGAACTGACTAGCAGACAGACATAGCAACAGTCTATGGGTGACGCTGTCTCTGTCTCAGGTGTGACAACAGTGACTAATAGTGTAAGGGCCATCCATGTTTAAATCACCAAGTTGGAATTACACTACACAATGGATTACCAGGTTTTGTGTGTGTGTGTGTGTGTGTGTGTGTGTGTGTGTGTGTGTGTGTGTGTGTGTACAGGTTTAAAGGCATTGCATAATCACTCATTTCATTTACCCTCTTCTGCTGGTCAGTGAGAAAATTACATGAGGTCAAAACTTTAAAGCGAAGTGTTCCTGTATCCTCCCTCTTCAGGAATGGTTACATATTAAAATCTCCTGGTTCATTTACATCAGTGTGGGGGTGAGGCTGTGCTGTCTCAGAGGGATGGGTTCAGTTCCCTGCCAGGGAGGTTTAATGTGTCTGTCTCCAACATGAATATTCATGATGTGGCATGGCTGAGACCTATCGCAAACCTCCTCCCTCCTCTCGCCCTGGCCTGTGTCCCATACTCAAACAGCACTGGAAGGGAGAGAGAGAGAGAAAGAGGAGAGAGAAAAGATGTGAGGGAGGGAGGGAGGGAGAGGGAGGATGTGAGAGAGAGCAGCAAGATGTGTGATTTCCGGATTTTTTTTTATTTCACTTTTGTTTATTATCCATTTCACTTCATTTGGTAATGTAAACATATGTTTCTCATGATAATAAAGCCCTTAAATTTAAATTTTGAGAGAGAGAGAGAGAGAGAGAGAGAGAGAGAGAGAGAGAGAGAGAGAGAGAGAGAGAGAGAGAGAGAGAGAAGAGAGAGAGGAGAGAGGAGAGAGAGAGAGAGAGAGAGAGAGAGAGAGAGAGAGGAGAGAGAGAGAGAGAGAGAGAGAGAGAGATGAGAGAGAGGAGAGAGAGAGAGAGAGAGAGGAGAGAGAGAGTGAGAGGAGAGAGAGAGAGAGAGGAGAGAGAGAGAGAGAGAGAGAGAGAGAGAGAGAGAGAGAGAGAGAGAGAGAGAACAAGAAGGTGGGAGTCTGGGCCTATCAGGAAAGAAGGCCATGGCCAGTGCTACCCGTATGAAGGACACAGGAGGCTAAACACGGTATTTTTAACGCAGCCCAATCCGTCCGGCCGCCCAGCCAAACCCAGCGAGAGGTCACTCCAGAGCCCCCTCCTAACCCCCTCTCCTCCCAGATGCTTCCTGCCCTCGTACCCCCCTCCACACCCTGCCAGGCACAACCACAATAACAACAACATGCCCAGGGAGGGACCACCAGACTAAAACAAGGGGGACCAGCCTGCAGGACAGTCAGCCACACCCTTCTGTTCTCGTGTTGTTGCTTGAGCTGGACCCTGTTCTCTACAGTCGGTACAGTCCTCTCGGCCCTCCAGATGGTGGAAAACACCGCAGCGGAGCGAGTCCTGTCTGACAGCTTAGTGTGGAGTCCTAACTAACAGAGTGGATCGTGTGGATAACAATACAGTCCACACAAACACACTTCACAAACATCCTTCCTCAGAGGGAAGAAATCCTACTATACTTCCAAATCAAATCAAATTTTACTTGTCACATACACATGGTTAGCAGGTGTTAATGCGAGTGTAGCGAAATGCTTGCTGGGGGTTTAACTGGGTGTTGTTGGTCGAACTGACACCGGGCTGTATGCAGGGGGTTGGGTATACAGGCTCATACAGGCCCAAGGATCACAGTCAATTAGTACTGTATGTGAACCCCTGTAGGAGCAAGCAGACAAAGACAGGTCTAAACTCAATCTGCCTGGAAGGACAGGCACACAGCGCTCGCATTTTTGTATTTATAAATGCCCTTGAAAATGATCCAAAGAGAGAAGGGCCTGCTATGTATAGGCCTACCCAGTGGCGGAGAGAAATCAATAGCACTAAGATAATGGAAACAGCTGGAATGGGTGAAGCTACTCTGGCTGAAATATCATCAGCGCCTGGGTCTGGTGGGGAGGGGGCACATGGATGACAGAGCTGTGGGACTGTGGAGGGGGCTCTCTCTCTCTGTGTGTGTGTGTCTGTGTGTCTGTGTGTGTGTGTGTGTGTGCGTGTGTGTGTCAGGGGGACGGCTAAGTAATGGGATCATCTGCAGTTAGCATGTCTTTGAGGCTCCACTAGTAGTCTGAGGTCATTTGGTCCTATAATGGCAGCACTAGCAGCACAATGAAGAGGGGGGCCAGGGATGCATCCAAAATGGCAAACTATTCCCAATTTAGGGGACTACTTTTGACCAGGGCCCATATGAGTCTGGTCAAAAGTAGTGGACTATATAGGAAGCCATTCGGGACACAGGCCTAGATCAGAGTACTCAACAACGCTCATCATCACATTTATTGGACAGCAATTACACAGGCCAGAGAGCTAGACAGTGTTTCTCATCCCGATACCAAATCTCTTCCACTTGTACCAAAAAAAAAAATGAAACACAAAAGCAGAGCTGTAGGTATAACGCTTTCAAATGATGCGTCGCTTCAATATTGCAGAGTAGTGCATTATCAAGATCTTACGCATCGTACTGGCAAGGAGGATGCGTTCATGCATGGTTCGAACAAGATTCTGCAAGGCGAGAGTAGAGTACAAAGTCCAAATAGGCACACGGTTTCTGAAACAGCACAACTGCGACGCTTTAACTTTTTTTGTGGGACCAAATCTCATATTTTTTTTTTGTGGGGGGGGGGGGGATGTTATAGATTTGTTCAGATACTTTTTTGTGTGATTTGACTTGGTTTTGAGAAACTTACCCCACCACCAAGAGTTTCTCATTGCTCGTTCTGCAGTATGGGGACCACAGATACCTTTCCATGTCCGAGCATGCGCGGTTTCTAGTTTCTCGTATCATAGTATAACATGCTATTTACATAAAAAAAAAAGAGAGCGACTTGTCATTTAAGGTAGCCAAATGCCTCGTCATCTAATCAGTGGCGTGCGTGAACGGATGAACGAGAGGCATAATTCGAATAATAATACGGATGAATAATAATACGAAAATAATAAAGAGGACAATTTCAGGCTGTTGTTACTTGAAACATCTTAATATTCGACTGACAACAGCAGACGGAGAGAAGCTCTGGTCTGGGCTGGTAGACAGCTTTCTGTGTCCAGGGAGGTCTAGGGTGTCATCCGGACAGGAAGGCGATAAGGATCGATACGTCATGCATTAGGCTTTTCAACAGCCAAAAAATTCTAAAATGATCATAAAATATTCATGAAAACAAATATTTGCCATTCGGTCCTCATTTAAGATTAGCATTAGGCATGAGGTTAGCGGTGAGTGTTAAGGTCAGGTTTAACATTTGATTGTTAAGAAATGAAGGGGTTTGGCAGGGTTTCGACATAATTATGACCATGCATTAGGCCTCCGGCCCATCCCTCGCAAATAACCATTCACAACAACAACTTTCTATGGATGTCTTCCCTTTGCACTTTGGTCAAATTTCGTAGCCTCGCAAAGCCGCCTGATCCCGCGAGCTTACATTGAATGTTGCTCCACAGATATCAGCAACATTCATGTAAGGTCGCGGGATCAGGTGGCTTTGCGAGGCTACAAAAGTAGTCCACCGTAGGGAATAGGGTGTTATTTTTGACACACTCCGTCTCTCTGCTGTGTGTGTTGTGAGTCTGAAAAGGCCCTATGCAGTGCACAAAACATTAGGAACACCTTTCCATGACAGACTGACCAGGTGAATCCAGGTGAAAGCTATAATCCCTTATTAATGTCACTTGTTAAATCCACTTCAATCAGTGTAGATGAAGGGGAGGAGACAGATGAAATATTATTTTTTTAAGCCTCGAGACAATTGAGACATGGAGTGTAGTGTGTAAGTGTGCCATTCAGAGGGTGAATTGGCAAGACAAAAGATTAAAGTGCCTTTGAACGGTGTACGGCAGCAAGTACAAGTTCAATGCGTATTCCTCTAGACACAAGTAAGTATAAGGGTCAATCAATGTACAGTAATCAAGTATTTGTGAATTAGGCCCATCTTTTGCACATTGCAGCTTCACAATGAACTGCCATGTTATCGAAAATGATTAATTGTACCAAACAAGTGTTTAACAATCTTCCATGGCCAATACATCACAGCAGCAAAGATGTATATAGATTTTTCACATTTTGATTTCCAATACTTTCCCCCTCATCTAAACCTACCTAGAATACTATAATATAATACCTTCGGATAGGATCTAATGCTTCACATCGGACTTCATCCGTCCTGATAATAATAGAATATGATTGGATGAGGTCCACATCCAGTGAGAGCCAGAGCCCGGTCTCATAGACTAGACATAACCTAGTAAATGTAAATCCGGAACACTCAAATTAGTATGTGTTACATTTGGTATGGTTACCTAAGACAGATGGTTACTTAAGGCAAAAAAACTACAGTAGGATGGTGGGTGGGTGGGTGGGTGGGCGTATAACGGGAACTTCTAGCGTCCCAAAAGGTTGCAAGTTCGAATCTCAACCCGGACAACTAACGTTTTAGCAACTTTGAAACGGTTTACTACTTTTTAGCTACTTTGCAACTACTTAGCATGTTAGCTAACCCTTCTCCTAACCTTAACCATTTAACCTAACTCCTAAACTTAACCCTAGCTAACTTTAGCCTGCTAGCTAACCCATGCCACCCTAGCCACCTAGCTAGAATTCATAACATATCATACATTTCCGCAAATTCAGAACATATTGTACATTTTTGCAAATTCAGAACGTATAATATGAATTGTAAATCTTAACATATCATACAAAACGGGTGATGGACATCTACAAATTAATACAAACCAAACAAAACGTAACATATCATACTAGGACACCTGTAGCACCCGATGTCACAGGAAGGCCAAAAAGATCATCAAGGACAACAACCACTCGAGCCACTGCCTGTTCACCGCGCTATCACCCAGAAGGTGAGGTCAGTACAGGTGCTTCAAAGCTGGGACCGAGAGACTGGAAAATAGCTTCTATCTCCAGGCCATCAGACTGTTAAATAGCCCTCACTAGCACCTTAGAGGCTGAAATCACTGAGCACTTTAATATGGGAACATTGGTCACTTTAATGTTTACATATTTTGCATTACTCATCTCATATGTAAATACTGTATTCTATTATATTCTACTGTATCTGAGTCTATGCCGCTCCAACATTGCTAGTCCAAATATTTATATATTCTTAATTCCATTCCTTTAGATGTGTGTGTGTGTATTGTTGTGAAATTGTTAGATATTACTTGTTAGATATTACTGCACTATTGGAGCTAGAAGCACATGCATTTCGCTAAACCTGCAAATGTGACCAATATAATTTTATTTGATTTAAATGGAGTACCTTGATTTACGTACAAAATAATACGAAATGCACTGAGACCAGGTTGGGCTGAGAGACAGTTACCCCACCAAGAGAGCCTGTCGATTGGGCACCCTCCCTACCTGACTGCCCTGGATCCATTTCACTGCAGATATTTCTCCCCTCCGCTTCCATTACTATTCAAAGGGGCATCAATCCAAAGTTCTGCAAGCCCATTGATTGCGGAGGTAGCAAGACTAAGCACTCTGCACTTGAGCAGGGAAACACTCTCCCCTGAGGGAAGGAAAGGCATTCAGTGGCCAAGTAGATAGTAAACACCTCAACGCAGCAGAACAGAACAAGGCAACAAGCCTTATCAACCCGCTGACAGCTCTCCTGATCCCAGAGCAGAGCCGTCAACAGGGGACAATGGATGGACGCTAAAAGCTAACGCGCTCCAGGCTCCATTGATAACCCTCGACCAAGCCTGCGCCCCAAATGGCACCCTATTCCCTATACAGTGCACCACGGGCTGCCATTTTGGGACAGAGCTCAAGTTACAGGAGATGCCCAGATGGGATGCCCAATAGTAAACAGGAGGAGGCTTAAAGATGCAGGGGAGCAGCACCCCACAGCAGCAGCAGTCCCCATTACTGTGGCCCTGGCCTGAATTGTATGATTGGAGACCATTGGTCTCTCTCGGGAGCCCATCAAAACAAACTACAGCCTCAGGCAGTCAGCCCAGGAAGTTTACAGTGACACAGAGGGATGGGGACAGGCTCCAGGGAGGTTCACGGGGTTCAGGCCAGGGAAAACAGTGCGCCGGATATTGGCTTCTGTCATCCGAAGACATCCACAGTGAATCCGTGTCACTTTCTAATTGCGTCGCTCACTTGTTAATCTTATTCCAGCGTGTTTGAGTATTCATTAAGGCATGGCCTGCTATGTCAATATTGAAAACCAACTCATGAACTGTTGAGCAGCCAATAGTGCTGTTTTTGCATGCTCCAGTTTGGAAGTAGCTAATTCATTCGCAATAGCATTCACATAGTAGTCTAATACGTGGAAAGAGTTTGTCCAGCACTGCCACAGATGAGAAGGACTCCGGTCGATGAATGCTGGCAGTGACCATCTTGTTCAGAGGAAAAATGGAACGGCGTAACACAGCCACTTCCCAACCACACAACAGTAGATCAAAAGAGATGGGAGTCAATACCCCGGACGGCCAACCGTAAGTGAGCGTCAGAAACTCGCTCCTCAGAAAGAGGTAGACATGAATTCAGCAGAATCCTCCTTGGCTCGGGCACAACACAAATGATCATGACCTTCATGCTATTTCTGTCCATACTGTAGCTTCCGTTAGTCTTGTGCTCGGGCTGATGGGCTCGCAGGGAAACTTCATTAACCTTTCTCCTCAGGTCCGCTCGTCTCATCAACGACGGGCGGCACACGTCGACTCTCATTAGCCACGTCTTCAAACAGGCTGCTTCTCGTCTCAAACAGACGGATGATACACAAGACTCCACTGTGGATGGAGAGGTCTTGTGCGCGACGACGGGATGTGTGATCTCTTATCTCCGATCATAGACGTGTCTTAGTTGGCAGTAAAATGCAGCCATTCCAAGTTCTTTTATCAAAAAAAGCAGTGGATAAGATACTTTACTAGGCCCACACGAGTTGGAAATGTGTCTTCTGCGTTTTCCCAAACCCCTCCAAGACACACACACACACACACACACGTTAGCGCAAATGGTGTGCGCCTAAGGTCAAATGTTTTTCACAACACCGCGCTCAGAACTTGTGGTGCGTAGACCGAAATTAAAGGGCTAAGGCCTAACATGATCTACCCTTTCCATAAATCACACAGACATTGATTTCGGAGCATTAGCTTATCGTTTAGGCTATGGAGCCATTTATTCATTCCAATCAATGCAAACATTTAGTCAACCTTTCGCTAATTCTGAAGAACCACAGAGCCTAAAAACACAAAATGTCGAGAACCCATAACTTGGTCAAAAGGAGTTCAGCGGAAAATGGAGTAACTTGGAACGCAGACCTGGAGTGACAAGAGATTGGCATTAACGTGTCAACCATTTTCACACCCCTCCCTCATTAAGACAGTTCTCATAACGAAGACAAGCAATCTTGGAAGCTCTCAACACCAAGATGTCTGGTCCCTTGGCGACACTGTGATTTTACTGTCAGTTGTCTGCCAGGACGCCTGAGTAACCTGTGATTAGGGGGCTTCTTGGCCCTCAGGCTGGATGGATGGACACCTTAGCACAGGAGAGAGACAGACAGCCACCGGTCCTGCAGCTCAGGTGGGCAAAATGTTGTCAGACAGTCAAGTAAGAAGAGAATCAACCAGCCCAGAAGAGCCCAACCAGCATAGTGACAGAGCCATAGACACTCACTCGCATTTACCTTTCATGCTGTGCATTCCAAATTCAACCTCATCATGCATAGCGTAAAGACTCATTTCATCATTCACACCATTCAAAATAGGACATGGGCTCTACCACACAAACCTGTCATTCGGTATTTTTTTTTTTAGCAGAACGCATTGTGAAATCTGAATGTCCAATTAATAAATACACGCCCATAATCTAAATAATGCATTTGAATTTACAGCAAAGCATGCATGAATAAATGATAAAAGCAGCGGTTGATTGAGGGCTGTACAGTTCACACCTAAACGCAGAGCATCACACACACAGCATCCTAACCCAGCAGAGTGCGCTGGCCACAGAAGGGATTACGACATCGCTTACTTTGGAGGACCACGGCTGCAAGCAGTTGGCATAGCAACGGACAAGGAAAGCCATGTTCAGAGCGAGAGCAGGGAGGCAAAGTTTCCCCTTTCGACACCAACAGACAGGGGGGAAAAGGAAAAGAAGGAAAAGAAAGCAGACGCCGAAAAGACTGAGGCTTCTTTCGAAGGGGCGAAAGGAAATCCAATCCTCAACGTTGTCCAAATGTCCTCGGGCGTTAGTTGTCAGTTTGCTATTGTTCATTCAGGTTCTGGCAGTGACTGTCACACGTCAATCAAGAGGGAAGCCAATGCCAATGGCGAGAGAGGCATTTAGAGGATCACTAGCGACCCTCTACATTCAAATTAAGAAATGTATTTAAAAAGCTGGACTCAGAAACAATTAGCCATTCGACATCTCCAGAGGGCTAAATGCATTAAATCCCAAAGACATAGCTGGTTGCATGGCCACAGCCTCAACGATCAGCGATCCTGCAAACTTGCTCAAGTTCAGTCGTGTTGTAAAACTGCAGACAGGAGGATCCTTAGAGAGAAGTCAGAGGGTTGAGGAAAAGTCATTTAAAGTCCCTGGTAGTTTTCTTTCCATCTTTTCAACCTGTTTGTAACTATGGCTGACAGACAGCCTGTTCTCCAGGGCTGCGCCAGCGGTGCTGTCACTAGTCAATAGTCCCAGAGAGAGAGAGAGACCACTAGCAGGACTTCCAGTCAGTCAGCATGCACTCATCTGTGTATTTCCCTCCTCACACCGCCTGGCTCACTGCAGCTCTCTTCCTCCCTCTCTAGCTCTCTCTGTCTAGAGCGCTCCGACAGCACGTGTGTGTGTGTGTGTGCGCGCGCGCCCGTCCGTCTCCAGAGGGGCCAGACCGCCTGCTCCCGTTCCCCAACTCAGAGTGCACAGACCCAGGTTAGCGCACTGCCCCCCCCCCCCCCCCCCCCTCCACGAGAACCTCCCATCGATTTGACGGTCCACCGCAAAGAGACAACAGCTAATAGGCGGAGGGAGGGAGGGGGGAGGGGAGCCCGGCTAAAAAAGAATGACATCACCTGGGCAGGGAGAGGGATGGGAGGAGGGATAGATGGGGGGAGGAAGAGGAGGAGAGAGCGAGTGCCAGGGGGAAACTGCATTAGACCGATTGGCTGGGAGCGGAGAGAGGGACAGAGGGAGAGAACTGAGAGAGGGAGACCAGAAAGAAGAGGAGCGGGAGCATCTTTATTGATCAGGCAGCAACATAAAGCCTTGTGCATTCAGCCACCTCCACTCCTTTAAATAAATGGCGAAATAACTAAGGGGAAAAAGAAAAAAAAACATAAATCACAGCACGTTATCTGAACCCAGAACAGAGGGCGGCAGCACACAGCACGCGTCTGCTTGGGAAATATGCTAATGCCTTGCCTTTCACAAACGCCCCAAATCAACGGCCTGGTTGTGAAATAGGACTTGAAATAGAGTAAATGGCTTTGATTTTGCAGCGCAGGCGCATTATCCCAGTTGCAATGTGAAGCACACTGAATTACACCTGGGCCAGAGACTGCGGTACCAAAGCGAGATATGCAAAAATGTGTACTACTAAAAGGAAGAGTACTAAACCCTTTCGCTGTAACAAAGAAACCCAAACCTATACAACCACTACTCTCCCTTATGGAGAGATGCAGAATGCAGCCGGCGGTGAGGGAGGAGGATGTGAAACTTTGTAAATCATTAGGTTCTCTACTTCAGTCTGCTGTCGAGTAAATGTGTCCATGTCGTAAAGTCTTCTCTCCCTGCACCACTGTGCTGAAGAGAGGAATAACTCAAGACCGTTTCCCCGCTCCGCGCGCTACCGCGTGCTGCTAAAGGATGACATCATTCTTTTAGAGAGCAGCCAATAGGAGGCCAGCACATAGAGCCTTTCTGGGAGCGCTGTTCGTAAAGAGGAGAGATATTTTTCTTGGGGATCTCTCCCTCCACACCCACTCCTACCTGACCCCAGCCCCTCAGCATGAATAAAATGACCTTTCATGTAATTGATTAGAGGTTGGTAGACGAAGGAGGGGAGGGAGGGAGACAGCGAGCGGGAGCGTGTGTGACGGTGAAAGCCAGCTGCAGCCTCGTTCAGAATTGTGTGGGGGCTCTCCCCTCCTTTTTTTATTTTTTTTATAGGAGGCACAAACACACCTCAGCAAAGCCTGTTTTACCATCCACGACTCAAAACACAAAAACAAAGGGAGGCATTCTGCTAATCACTGAATTCCTTCTCAAACAGTCACAGAGGAACCTTGAGGAGTGCCTTTTCATGCAAATCCTTCCAAACCCCCCCACCACAAACACAGTCATCAGTTGCATCTACTAACTGCTCTACTGACCAACACCATTTCACAGCCTTTTCTCTGATTCTGAGGCAGTCAAGGCGGCAGAGAGAGAGAGTTCAGGCAGGATGTACATCCTGTGTGTGTGTGTGTGTGTGTGTGTAAGAGAGAGTAATTTGAACAGATAGGCCTAAGCCTAGCAAGATAATGAACAATACCAACATGTCCATGATCTAAAACTGCCAACGCAGGCAGGCAGCCCCAAGGAGACACGATTGCATCATTCCACAGGCCAGTCATCAGGGGACTTCAGTCAAACAACTGGTCTCCAGCTGCAACAGCGCTGCTTGTGAACATGTATTGAGAAACATGAAGGAAGCTATATGCAGTTGAAGTCGGAAGTTAGCCAAGTACATTTAAAGTCAGTTATTTACAATTCCTGACATTTAATCCTAGGACATTTAGGATATCCACTTTATTTTAAGAATGTGAAATAATAGTAATAGTAGAAGGAATAATAGTAGAAGGAATGATTTACTTCAGCTTTTATTTCTTTCATCACATTCCCAGTGGGTCAGACGTTTACATGCAGTCAATTAGTATTTGGTAGCATTGCCTTTAAATTGGTTAACTTGGGTCAAACGTTTTGGGATGCCTTCCAAAAGCTTCCCACAATAAGTTGGGTGAATTTTGGCCCATTCCTCCTGACAGAGCTGGTGTAACTGAGTCAGGTTTGTAGGCCTCCTTGCTCGCACACGATTTTTCAGTTCTGCCCACAAATTTTCTATAGAAATGAAGTCAGGGCTTTGTGTTGGCCACTAAAATACCTTGATTTTGTTGTCCTTAAGCCATTTTGCCACAACTTTAGAAGTATGCTTGGGGTCATTGTCCATTTGGAAGACCCATTTGTGAACAAGCTTTAACTTCCTGACTGATATCTTTAGATGTTGCTTCAATAAATCCACAAAATAGATGGCATCTTGAGGAAGGAAAATTAGGTGAAGTGCACCAGTCCCTCCTGCAGCAAAGCACCCCCACAACATGATGCTGCCTCCCTCATTTTCCACCAAATCTAACAGATGGTTAGGCCAAACAGTTATATTTTTGTTTCATCAGACCAGAGGACATTTCTCCAAAAAGTACAATCTTTGTCCCCATGTGCAGTTGCAAACCGTATTCTGGCTTTTGATGGTGGTTTTGGAGCAGTGGCTTCTCCTTGCTGAGCGGCCTTTCAGGTTATGTCGATATAGGAATCGTTTTACTGTGGATATAGATACTTTTGTACCTGTTTCCTCCAGCATCTTCACAAGGTCCTTTGCTGTTGTTCTGGGATTGATTTGCACTTTTCACACCAAAGTACGTTCATCTCTAGGAGACAGAACGCGTCTCCTTCCTGAGCGGTATGACGGCTGCATGGTCCCATGGTGTTAATACTTGGGTACTATTGTTTGTACAGATGAGCGTGGTACCTTCAGGCATTTGGAAATTGCTCCCAAGGATGAACCAGACTTGTGGAGGTCTACAAATGTATTTCCTGAGGTCTTGGCTGATTTATTTTGATTTTCCCATGATGTCAAGCAAAGACGCACTGAGTTTGAAGGTAGGCCTTGAAATACATCCACAGGTCCACCCCCAATTGACTCAAATGATGTCAATTAGCCTATCAGAAGCTTCTAAAGCCATGACATCCTTTTCTGGAATATTCCAAGCTGTTTAAAGGCACAGTCAACATAGTGTTTGCAAACTGCTGACCCACTGGAATTGTGATACAGTGAATTATAAGATAAATAATCTGTCTGTAAACAATTGTTGTAAAAATTACTTGTGTAGATGTCCTAACCGACTTGCCAAAACTATAGTTTGTTCACAAGAAATGTGTGGAGTGGTTGGAAAAACTAGTTTTAATGACTCCATCCGAAGTGTATGTAAACTTCCAACTTCAACTGTATATATTGTACAATGGCCATCCCTGCTCTGATGAACAAGATTGTGACTCTAATTGTAATGTATAGAGAATGTGTGTGTGTGTTGGGATTTCTCCCATGGGACTCATTGTCCCTGCAGTGCTCAGGAGAATGACAGTGGCGAGACGGGATCCTTCGATATCCCTGAGCCATAGCAAGGCTCAGTGAACACTGAACAATAACACACACACGCTAGGCCGCGTCTGTCTGTGTCTGTCTGTCTGTCTGTCTGTCTGTCTGTCTGTCTGTCTGTCTGTCTGTCTGTCTGTCTGTCTGTCTGTGTCTGTGTCTGTGTCTGTGTCTGTGTCTGTGTCTGTGTCTGTGTCTGTGTCTGTGTCTGTGTCTGACCATCAAGCTATGTTGGGTATGCTATCACAGACAAAAGTGCCGCGTGTGTGTGTGGGGCACCGGGCTTACATTCACAGCTAATCAGTTGTGTGCGGAAAATTAGAATGTGTGAGCTGCCGAAAGCCCCTCCAGCCTGTTAAAAATAAATGGCCAGCAAAGCAGAATGCTGAGTTCTGTGAAAAGCTGTACAACTTCCATACAGATAAGGTTTTTTTCTTTCTTCACCAGCCACTTGCATATATTTTGGACCACTGCCTATTTCATTAAATGCAACAACAACAAAAAAATGATGAATACAATTGGTTCTCCCCAACTAATCTTCCCCTACCAAATACCTCCTGCAACAGTGAACGCAGAAAGTTGCTATTTTAATAATTGGTGTTACACATTTTTATTTTTTTTAAGAGCTTAGACCAGTAAAATGAAACATGCCTTTGGTCTACAGCTCTTTATAGAATCCGTATTATACAAAATAATCCCACGCTTGAGAGTCCAGACCACAGTCCCTCAAATTATTTGGGGTACTGAGCAAATGTTTGGTCTTGTGAGCGGAAACTTGAACGTTGTGAGAATTTTGTGCAAACTTCCAGCGCGCGTTTACAGTGAGGCCGTACCCTTACAATTTTAGCCAGTAGCCAATAGGCCATTGTGGTTATTTCTGCATAATGTAGACCTACCAACAAAACCAATGGAGCAAATCCCAGAACATTTCACATGGAAATAGCTTACAGTAGCCTGTATGTGGTGGTCAATGCAGGTCTACATTGCATAAGACTTCATTATTATTATTATTATTATTATTATTAGGGTTTTTCTCCCCAATTTCGTGGTATCTACGGACTCGGGAGAGGCAAAGGTCGAGAGCCGTGCGTCCTCCGAAGCTTCTTGACACACTGCTTGCTTAACCTGGAAGCCAGGCGCACCAATGTGTCGGAAGAAGCACCGTACAACTGGCGACTGTGTCAGCGTGCACTGTGCCCGGCCCGCCACAGGAGTCGCTAGAGCGCGATGGGACAAGGACCGGCCGGCCAAACCCTCCCCCTAACCCGGACGACGCTGGGACAATTGTGCACTGCCCCTGGGTCTCCCGGTCGCGGCTGGTTGCGACACACCCCGGGATCAAACCCGGATCTGTAGTGATGCCTCAAGCACTGCAGAGCCTTAGACCACTGCGCCACTCGGGAGGCCCGTTTTGACATTATGAAGGGCTTGACATGAATTCATGATTTTTTACTTGGTCTGTAACAACATGGGCCAAATAGGTGACTGTAAATTGTATTTTGTTGTGTTGAATGATGCAACAAACCACTTTACAAAATAAAATCTCTTATTATTACCCTACAGAGAATTATACAATGTAGGCTATCACTCTGCATATTGGCTTATTTGAATATTCAAGACTGTCTCAAAATACAACAGTGCCCCTTTAATTAATACATACGCTTTTTACCTGACTGGCTTTTCAAAGACAGCTTGAAATGTAGCCTACACATTGTAGGAAGCAGTAACTCCCCATTGCTGACCTATACTTATCTATAACTGGGCTAATAACTTGCTAACTAGCAAAGAATATCAACAAATGTGCACACACACGGCTCTGAACAGAAAGACCGCTCATGGGCTACCCCGCCAATAGAATTCTACTCCATTGTATGCCGTCTCTGCCTACATCAAAATCACAGTCTCAGTCTTGCAAAGTTAGATTTGTGTTGGTTTGTTGCATTGAAAAGGCGCTGATATAATGTTGATTCGATCACAGAGAAAACGTTGATCTATACAGTGCAAACTAATGGGGGGGTGGGACTCAGCCAAGTTCAATGTCTTGCGTCTGTGCACGGCCTGGCATTTCTTCTGCGTGGCAGTCCTGGAGGAGCTTAGAGGGAACATTGGTCCAGACCACCAATACTCCCTCGGATTAAACAGGCAAGCCCCTTTGGCCATATGAATAGCTGATGAAGGCGCCATCATCTTGTACTTGGCCGTCACAATGCTTTCCTGCTCCACTACCCACACAAAGTGCTCCAGCAGACCGCTGTGCTGTGGTATGGTGTACTGTACTGAGTACAGGTCTCCGGCTCGGAGCCCACTTCTCTCCTGCAGGACAGGAATTCCTGCCTTTTAACAGGGCCTTCCCTTCCCACCCAGTCCCTGTAGGGAGAGTGGGGAGATGAGAGGGAAGAGAGGGGGGGAGGAGAGGGAAGAGACGGGGGGAGACGGAATAGAGGGGAGAGAGGGGGGAGAAGGAAGAGAGGGAAGAGGAGAAGGAAGTGGGAAGAGAGCGGAGAGGGAAGAAAGCGGAGAGGGAAGGAGAGCGGGGAGGGAAGGAGAGCGGAGAGGGAAGGAGAGCGGAGAGGGAAGGAGAGCGGAGAGGGAAGGAGAGCGGAGATGGAAGGAGAGCGGAGATGGAAGAGAGCGGAGATGGAAGAGAGCGGGGAGGAGAGGTAAGAAAAGAGAGGGGGAGAGGGAAGAAAAGAGAAGGTGAGGGGGCAGTGAGAGGGGAAGAGGAGAGAGGAGAGAGCAACGAGAGAAGGATAGGAGAGAGAGGGGAAAGAGAGGGGAGGAGGCCTGGAGGGAATGTGTTGCCTGCGTGTGAGGGTGCATGTCTTGGACTGGTGATCCCCGAAGCCCCATGGTAAAGTGCTTGCCTGGCTTGAGCAGAACAGTCCGGCTCCATAGCACTCCAAGTACAATGAAAATAAGAGCCTTTCCCTGGAGGGGGGGGGGGGGGGGGGTTCAGCAAGGCTGTCATCTTAGCTACGATGATGTAATCACTAAAATTAGCTCCAGAGGCAGCGGCAGGCAGCAGCGGTACAAGCAGCACAGAAGGAATGACGTTAACATTTAGATGTAGGTCTGGCCTGGATCGTAGCCTGCGGTATCTTCTCAGGTCCCAGATCCACCTGCCCTGGTCTGCTTGTTCCCACTGCTTCTCACCGGTTTCACATGGCACACTATCTCCAGGGCTTTCACTTGTATATACCGGTAGTCAAAGTGCCTGGCCTGATAACAGTGTTTTACAGTGTTGTTGCTACAGCTGCTGTGCTCTTATTATGGAATATCAGAGCAGTTAATTACAGCGTTGTTAAAAGCCTTGTAGTGTTTGTATAATGGTACATCAGCTCAGGCTGGTGTGTGTGTGTGTGTGTGTGTGTGTGTGTGTGTGTGTGTGTGTGTGTGTGTGTGTGTGTGTGTGTGTGTGTGTGTGTGTGTGTGTGTGTGTGTGTGTGTGTGTGTGTGTGTGTGTGTGTGTGTGTTTTTGCTGGGGCTGGGAGGCTGAGGGGTGGTGGCTGGGTGGAGGGGGGCTGGTTCCAGAGGGGAAAGACATGATAAATCACCCAGCAGCCTCAGGCCTCAGTAAAGGGGGGAAGCATGGAAGTGAAAACCCCCAGAGGTCTCCTCTGCTCCCAAACCCCTCTCCCCCTTCCTCATCTCACCTCCCCCCTCACCACTGGCCAACATCCCTGCTCTATCCCTCACCCCAGGGGCTATTTGGCTCTGACAGAGGGGCACACTACGACCCCTGCCGCTCTGGGGTTAAATGTGCATTTTGATAGGACGAGACGGGATAGCGCTAGATGGAGAGATGGAGCGAAGTGGACGTGTGCCACATCACGTCACATCCCAGACAAGGTCGCGGAGAGTAGGGGGGGACAAGACAAAGAACATCAAGCTCACCTCTAAAAGATGACACGAGGGTCTCTGTGACAACAAGTCAGCGAGCAGCCATTTGCAGCACGACACCATGAGACACATCCCAATGTCATCATGACCTACAGTATCTACAGAGCCCGGCGGAGATGTGGAGCTGACGTGTAAATTAGCACTGGGATCAGGGTACAGACTGACAGCCCTCTATGTAATGCAACCCAGCCAGCAGCGCACTGACTCATCTCTAATGGCTGAACACCTCAGACTCTGTGATGATCGTGAGACCGAAATACACAGAGATACAATATCCGCTGAGACCTGAGGATTAGTCACTAACCAACGAGCGACTAGCGTTGAAGCTACGCTAAAGCTAGGCTGCGTTCCATTAGCCTACGTGTGTTTCCACCCACGTAGATGCTCACGCTAGCTACGTGACTGGTGGAGGTGCTGGTGCCGGAGAGGTTAGAGGACAGGAAGGGTAAGAGGAAGAGAGGCACAGCCTGCAGCAGACGTCTTGCAGACTGACAGGAAGTGAAATACCGCAGACCGTTGACTAGCCTAGCGACCTGCTTCTGCTACTAGCTGGGTGTCATGCGCCAAGACAAAGCAGAGACGTGCAGACGAGTGATCATCTCTCTCCAACATGAATGCAGCCTAGTCATTCTATTCAGGCCAAGTTGAGACATTCATGGGTCAGTTACCGGGTAGACCAGGTTTCGTAGAAACGTAATGATCCATGTAATAGTGTCTTGGCTAGGAAAGCACTTAGTACATAATTCTGAAGGCCAAGTGAGGTGATGTGTCCTTTTAAGGCATTGTGTGTGTGTGTGTGTGTGTGTGTGTGTGTGTGTGTGTGTGTGTGTGTGTGTGTGTGTGTGTGTGTGTGTGTGTGTGTGTGTGTGTGTGTGTGTGTGTGTGTGTGTGTGTGTGTGTGTGTGTGTGTGTGTGTGTGTGTGTGTGTGTAATTGAGTAAGGCAAGTAGGCAATTGATGTCCTAATAAAGTGGGGCAACGGAGTCATCCTTCCGTTCATTCGTCAGCATCCGTATATTAAATCCCATGGTGCATCATGCTAGTAATGCACCCCAGGTCTCCAGGGGGATGGCCTGGAGGAGGGTGATATTTCTGGATCAATGGCAGTCAATGTCAACAGCACGTCATAGGGATACTCATCAATTAGGGCCAGGCGTAGACACAAAGACACTGCTTTTGTCTGGTATACACAACATAGCCTGACGGTCCAGTTTGTTGGCGCTTTAGCCAAGTCCTCTCAAAATCCATCCTGGCGGACCTTACGGGTCCTTGAGGCAAATTTGTTCGGCATGAGGAAAGACACCTAGACACAAAGTTTCAAGTATCTAGGTCAAACGGGCAGCGGATGTGAGCGTGTAAGAGACATGCGTAGATTTCTTCCCCCCTGTGTCGTACAACAGCTGATGAAACATTTTGTCAGTGTTATTTCCTGTCGATGGTTGAAAACACAATCTACAATGGATCTTCTAATCAGCAGGTTTTCATACGTTTTCGGGTTTTTCCCCTCCCCACTCACAGACAACCCTAGCAAAATTCTTGATTGAGAAATAGTTCTTTGCTAAAAAAGCTTTTGCGCCCATTTTAATAGAAAACAATTACAGTAAGGTACTTAATTGTTACCCAGAAATGACTTGATATCGATATAAAACGTCTGCATTGGGCCTTTAACATACACCGCCACACTCAGTGAAGAAGTCAAGCTTCCAACGTACCTGGTTATACGCATAATCCTAAAGGACGACCACAGCAAGCATCAGGGGTGGAGAGGGAGAGATGGAGGGACGGAGAGAGAAAGACAAGACATCAGGAGGATCAACAGAGGGACAAAAACATAACTTGAGTTAACTTATGACTTCACTGTTAAGGGATTTATCAGTTTGGCTCTGTGATCAGGTGGCTGGTGGTGGGAGGAAGGGAGGCTATGTTTAAGCCAGACGTTATTGACTTTCCCTGGACATCCTTCCGGAAGGGCTGGGCTTCAACAATCCCAGCAGGAGAGGGGATGGGGACGTCAACCGCCTTGTCAGGGGGCGTGATGGAGCATGGGCCGGGGTGATTACTGAGAACAGCAACTGAAACACGGCATTGCCTGCGCCCAGCGATACTATCAGCAGCATGAGGGAAACTCCCCCGTCTGACAGGAGGGGAAACCAGGGAGCTGACACACACAGATGCAGATGTATCACCCACACAGGTGTAACAGACACACATGGACACAGAACACACACACACTCACTCACTCATATGCTGCACTCACACGCAACGCACACACCCCAACAGTTCACACACTACTTGTCAAACACAGTGTAAAGTACTCACACCCCTTGACTTTTTCCACATTTTGTTACGTTACAGCCTTATTCTAAAACTAATTCAATCGTTTTTCCTCAGCAATCTCCACACAATATCCCATAATGACAAAACAAAAACAGGGTTTAAGAAATTTTCGCAAATTACAAAAATAAACATAAAAAATACCTTATTTACATAAGTTTTCAGATCAGTTGTATAAGACTCGAAATTGAGCTCAGGTGCATCCTGTTTCCATTGATCATCCTTGAGATGTTTCTACAACTTGGAGTCCACCTGTGGTAAATTCAATTGATTGGACATGATTTGCAAAGGCACATACCTGTCTGTATAAGGTCCCACAGTTGACAGTGCATGTCAGAGTATAAACCAAGCCATGAGGTCGAAGGAATTGTCTGTAGAGCTCCGAGACAGGCTTGTGTCGATCCACAGATCTGGGGAAGGGTACCAAAACATTTCTGCAGCGTTGAAGATCCCTAAGAACACAGTGGCCTCCATCATGCTTAAACAGAAGAAGTGTGGAACCACTAAGACCTTTCCTAGAGCTGGCCGCCCGATCCAACTGAGCTATCGGGAGAGAAGGACCTTGGTCAGAGAGGTGACCAAGAACCTGATGGTCACTCTGACAGGGCTCCAGAGTTCCTCTGTGGAGATGGTTGTCCTTCTGGAATGTTCTCCCATCTCTGCAGCACTCCACCAGTTAGGCTTTTATAGTAGAGTGGCCAGACGGAAGCCACTCCTCAGTAAAAAGGCACATGACAGCCAGCTGGGAGTTTGCCAAAAGGCACCTAAATGACTCTCAGAACATGAGAAACAACATTCTCTAGTCTGATGAAACCTAGATTGAACTCTTTGGCCTGAATACCAAGCGCTACATCTGGAGGAAACCTGGCACCATCCCTACGGTGAAGCATGCTGGTGGCAGCATCATGCTGTGGGGATGTTTTTCAGTGGCAGGGACTGGGAGACTAGTCAGGATTGAGGCAAAGATGAACGGAGCAAAGTACAGAGAGATCCTTGATGAAAACCTGCTCCACAGCGCTCAGGACCTCAGACTGGGGTGAAGGTTCACCTTCCAACAGGACAACGACCCTAAGCACACAGCCAAGTCCTTCAGTGGCCCAGCCAAAGTCCGGACTTGAAACCGATCAAACATCTCTAGAGACATCTGAAAATAGCTGTGCAGCAACGCTCCCCATCCAACCTGACAGATCTTGAGAGGATCTGCAGAGAATAAATGGGAGAAACTCCCCAAATACAGGTGTGCCAAGCTTGTAGCGTCATACCCAAGAAGACGCGAAGCTGTAATCATTGCCAAAGGTGCTTCAACAAAGTACTGAGTAGAGGGTCTGAATACTTATGTAAATGTGATATTTCAGTTTATTTGGAATAAATTAACGCAAATTTCAAAACTTTTTGCTGTGTAATTATGGGGTATTTTGTGTAGATTGATTAAATTCAGTTAAATACAATTTTAGAATAAAGCTGTAACGTAAAAATGTGGGAAAAGTCAAGGGGTCTGAATACTTTCCGAAGGCACTGTACTTTCCTCACAGCACACATACCCCATTTCATACTGACACGAATAGCAAGCAAGCCCCCTGCAGAACATGGAACAGGCTTTATAGAGCCGCGGTAGTTCAGCGTGGATTAAAATGTAGAATACAGGCATGAAATCGACAAAACAATCATTCCTACGTATGTATCCTGGACACATTGGAAGCTGTAGACCAACATCTCAACCACAAACTGCTCTTTGACCTTTAACGACAACATAACAAGCAGTACTTCGTTAAGCCGTGTGTCCAACCTTCATAACTTCACCACAGCAGTCAACTCTACTTACTCCACACAGAGACCTAAGTACACCGACACCTTGGCTTCCACACTGCTGTCAATGGTATCGCCCTGTCTGAGCCTAGTAGACGTCCTGTAACTTCAGCAACTGTGATAGTGAGTAAGCTATACATTAGCGTTAGTCCTTACCGTGGGCTCCTGGCCGTCAGTGATCAGTTCCCGCTCTCCCCGGGGGTTGACTTTGCGAAAGCGTCGGCGGGAACGTCTCTGGGACGCCTCCCTCTGCAACGCCCTCTCCTCGACCTCGCTGGCATTGTCCACCTGAAACACATGACCAAGCTGGGCCTCAGCGCTAGAGCTCTGGGTCGGGAGTGCACAGCCTCCACCACTACTAGACTGTCCCTGTTCTGAGCTCAGCGTCAGTTTTTCGGACTGATCACAGTTCTGACTGGCTGCTGGTTCTGAGATCTGATTCTGGATCTGGTCCTGTTCAGGCTCCTGGTTGAACATCCAGTTCTTCCACAGCACAGAGAGCCTGTGCAAGCGCAGCGTCATGGGGACGGCATCCACAAGACAGGCGAGAGAAGAGGCGATATAGACGAGGACGGTATGAGGCGCTCTCTCTAGCTCTCTTCGAGGCTGTGACGAGAAGAGCTCTAGTCATTCTGTCTCGGTCTGCTGTCTAGAGTCGGGAGGCTGTTGCTGTACAACAGAACTCACAGTGAGGCCACAGTTTCCTGCAGGAAACAGTCAATATACAAATATCCTCTCCGAGCAGAACAGAAAAAAAAAAAAGAAAAAAAAAAGATTCCGGCCATACAATTAATTCCTGAGCGCTTTGTACTACTTCGCTGTTGTTATTGCTGGGGAATTTGTTTCATTTTCACGTTATACACTGAGTGTACGAAACATTATGAACACCTGCTCTTTCCATGACAGACTGACCAGGTGAATCCAGGTGAAAGCTATGATCCCTTATTGATGTCACCTGTTAAATCCTCTTCAATCAGTGTAGAAAGGGAGGAGACAAGGTTAAAGAAGCATTTTTAAGCCTTGAGACATGGATTGTGTATGTGTGCCATTTAGAGAGTGAATGGGCAAGGCAAAAGATTGAAGTTCCTTTGAACGGGGTATGGTAATAGGTGCCAGGCACATAGGTGCCAGGCACACAAGAACTGCAACGCTGCTGGGATTTTCACGCTCAACAGTTTTCCGTGTGTATCAAGAATGGTCTGCCACCCAAAGGACATCCAGCCAACCTGACCACTGTTGGAAGCATTGGAGTCAACATGGACCAGCATCCCTGTGGAACGCCTTCGACACCTTGTAGAGTCCATGTCCCAACGAATTGAGTCTGTTCTGAGTGTAAAAGGGGGTGGAACTCAATATTAGGAAGGTGTTCTTAATGTTTTGTACACTCAGTGTATAACCAAAACTGAGCAAATAGTTTACATTTGTGAGGTGATTTGTGAAACGGAACTATTGAAAACCATTTAAACTATTAAAAAAATGTAAGGAAGAATGCTCCAACTGTTTAAGAGTCACATATTTTAAGAGAGTTTTTTCACTAGAACAACAAAGCTTTTTTGATGGTCATTGTCATTCGGTGTTTTCTTTTCTTTTTTTTTTAAGTCAGTGTTGTTTGAGAGGAGGCTTTACGAGGCCAGAGAGCGGGTTTATCGGGACAGTGGAGGAGCTGATGTAACCTTCCAGTCTCTGTTGTGTGTTTGTAAACCCATCAGATTCTGCTCGTTTGGACACAGTGAGGGCCAAATGCCTCCGCCGACCTAGCTGGAGGAAAGCTGGAGCCGAAAAAAAAAAAAAAAAAAATGAAACTCAGTTAACAGAAAACATCTGCAATCGTCTGAACAATGCTGGGCTCCCCCCCCCCCGACCAACTGCTCCCTCTCTCGCTTTCTCTTTCCTTCTCCGAGTCGTGAAATCCCTGCTCACGCAAATCAACTTTTTCCACTGTATTTTACGCATCACGGGTGGACAATTACGTACGCAAGAACACTTTTTATTGCCGACTGTTTCGCTACGCTCAATGACTTAGATTACATTTCTAGTTCATATAGGAGTGGGTGGGTAAAACCTCTGAGCCTGGAGTAGAGTGGGATTGAGGAGGAGGATCAGAGAGGAGAGGGTAGTCTGCAATATACAAACCCAACCCAGAGAATCTGTGTGTGTGTGTGTGTGTGTGTGTGTGTGTGTGTGTGTGTGTGTGTGCGTCTTGGTGTCTTGGTGTACAGACTGCAGGGCTGTCATCTCTGTGAGCTCCAGTCATCCATCAGGATGTAATGAAACACATGATGGGCACAGAGGATGAGAAGAGATGGGAGAGGCATGACAAGGGTGTGGCCCCCGGACCCCTCTCCTCGGCACATCAGCTGGCCGGGACAGACGGTAGAGACTATATGGACACTGCTGACCTGCAAAACGACTACCCACAATCTGAAACTGACCCTTAACCCCAACCAAAACCTTAAAGGACAAGTCTGCCATTAATAACCAGTTATTATGCTGGTAGTATTTATGCACTACTGTAAGTGCACTACTGCACAATTCCTTGTTAGTTGTCATTTTGAAAAGGCCTGTATTGCCGTCGTCTACAGCATACACCGATTCCCAGGGTGCATTCCGTCTCCCATGACACAATTCTCTACCTAGTTAGCCTGCAGTGAGCTGTCAGGCCCGGACGACACCTAGTCTAAATATATTGCTCAGGTCATAAGTTATGAGTGGACTTCACATTACTTTTGGGTTGTAAATATATTATAACGCTTGCATGAACGTCTTGCTGAACAGATATGTTCACGTCATTACCATTACAATGGTGCAATACACCATTTATTTACATTTTTATGCAGCGACGCTCCGCATCCAACCTGGCAGAGCTTTTGCTTTGTCATTATGGGGTATTGTGTGTCGATTGATTAAGGGGGGAAAAAAAACAGGTTAATACATTTTAGAATACGGCTGTAACGTAACAAAATGTGGAAAAAGTCAAGGGGTCTGAGAACTTCCCGAATGCACTGTACATT
The DNA here is from genome assembly GCF_029448725.1 of Salvelinus fontinalis. Taxonomy (NCBI): domain Eukaryota; kingdom Metazoa; phylum Chordata; class Actinopteri; order Salmoniformes; family Salmonidae; genus Salvelinus; species Salvelinus fontinalis. Next base: position 52,271,508 of record NC_074666.1, read on the forward strand.
TCTCGAGCCGGTAAATCTTGCCGTGTTGTGTCGCGCACGGGACTCAAGCATCTTCGGCTTTGTTTCTGGCTACAGAGAAAAGGCATTAAAGGAGATAAATAGACTCTGACAATAGGCCTACAGTAAAAGGCACGTTGTGTTGGGCGATGTGGTAAAGTCTGTTGCATTTTGAAAAGTAGACGGTGACAGCGTTGGGTTTATGTGGCGTTCCCTTGTGCGTGTTGTCGCGCGCGCAGGAGGCCCACGGCTGTCGTTTCCTGCTTGCTTGGCAGAGTTCGCAGAAAAGGTCAAATTGGGAACCCCGTGACCCCAATTGATCACATAAAATGTACACGTCGTATCTCACAATCGACTGGGCTCGCCGAGTTTAGTACGTTGGCAGTGACAGAATGCTTATTTTTCGTCGTCGTAGATTTGCAGCATTCCACAAAGTTCACAAGGATAACCTTGTGACCTCGCTCTACCTCCCTCTCCCTTAGTGAGACAGGTGCACACTTTGACAGACAGTCCAACACGAAGTCAGAGAGGCCTTTTCCTGCAGAGACCACTCCCATTTGTGCGTGCGTTAGCCACTAACGGGCGTATGCGACAGCGAGGGAGAGGAAAGCCCACACGTCAGGGCCGTGCTGTAAAAGCCTGGCCATTTTGCCTGTCACTAGAGATTAACAGAGACACGGACCCCGCTGTCACAGATACGAGGCGCAAAGATTTTCTGTCATGGTTGAAATGTACTGAATAACAACTCTAGGAGGGTTTGGTTTATGGAACAGCACATACTGCTGTAATGAAAAACCAACCAGACCGACGGCCTAACAGTGTTGTCACTGCAACGTCATCAACAGAAGACTGACTGAGCATCTCAACCTTACATTAAAAACACTCTAAAGACTAATAACTGTAATGACACACATACTAGTAAACAGAACGTCTCAACACTGAACAGTGTTGTTCACAAAGAGTCTGTCCACGTGGAGAGATATTTCCTGCTTGGACCATTAACAAGTTATCTCCTGGATGAGCCGGTCTCGGTGTGTGAACTACAAGGCTCCCTGACAAACAGGCCGAGACAGACAGAAACAGACAGAGACATAAAACAGACATAAAATGCCATACATCTCCAACGAGTCCAACCACTGGCCTGGCTACGCAAATTACGTGAGCAGTTAGTCTGTGATAATTCCCCAGGCCTCAATTAGGTAATTGGTTGGAATGTGAGTGATTTGACTGAGTGGTGCAGCGTGAGTGAGTGAGTGAGTGAGTGAGTGAGTGAGTGAGTGAGCGAGTGAGCGAGTGAGCGAGTGAGCGAGCGAGTGAGCGAGTGAGCGAGTGAGCGAGCGAGTGAGCATGTGTTTGTGTGTGTGTCTGCGTGTCTGCAGTGGCTCAGGTTCCCTCTATTACTACCCCTGGAATATTAATGGGAACGAATTTCCTTTTCAGTCATGCAACATGGCTTCATTTGAACACACATGCAGTGGCTAAGCATTAGGCACGGCTAGGCTGTTCAGGAACGCACTGAGGCCGCAATTGGGTGTGGGAATGATGCAAAACGCATGTCCATTAAAATAGTCAGTCATGTAAAAGGTACCTGATTGACACCTTTGTCAGTTTAGAACTCAAGTGATTATTCTCCAATGACTTTGATACGACGCCATCAATGAAGGGTCATTCCCAACAGTCCCTGTCTCATTTCATTCTCTCTCTCTGCTGCCCGTGTGGACCGATCCAACAGCACCCACAACACTGCCTGTGGTTATTATCAGTCCTATGGACGATAGGGTGAGGAAATGGGCGGATAGGAACAACAAACAAACAAGCAGCTTACGTAATGGCCTTTCCCCCCAGCCTACCCCCCCTCCACGTCCTCCCAGGCACAGGTAATCAGCCAGTCCATCTGCACACGGTGAAGACTTTCATTTCCATTCCCCATACCCCTCCTCTAGTGGATGATAACCAGCGGACGGACAGAGGACTTAGGCCAGCAGGCCAAATCTAATAGAGGAGCTCATTTCCTGCTTCCTCCCTCCCTCCCTGCCTCTGCTTCAGAAGCAGCGGTGTGCCGTGCTCGCTGGGCAGGCCTGCTCAGGGAGATGGCTCAAGTAGATTTGCTGTACCTGCCCCGGCCTCTGAACAGTGTGCTGGAACTATGACGAGCTGTAGCTGCCTTGCGGACAGACAGACACACGTCAACGTAGGCCGACGCACTGATCGGGAGACTTTGTGGGCATCGCATCGAATTGTATTATTGTCTTCCTAAGATCAAGGCTATAAGGCCTCGTTCAGACGAAGCTGATAAACTCCTGGAGAGGAGAGCTTCGGGACAACAAACGCTACGCCACGCGCCCATGGATGTTCATTTCTTTCCCGCAATGAGTCCGGATCCGAGAACACCCCCCCCCAACCCCCAATGATTTCTAGACCGCACGTGGGTAAAGCGGCTTCCTACCGCCACAAGTCACTGTTTTTGTTCTTGTCTTTCTGTACTGAGTCGGTAGATATGGAGAAAGGGAGAGAGAGAAAGAGAGAGAGAAGAGAGAGAGAAAGAGAGAGAAAGAGAGAGAGAAGAGAGAGAGCAAGAGGGACAAAGCGGCGGCTCAACTCACCACGATCATTTCTGTCGGCTCTAAAGTGATGCATTCACAGCCTCGCCTGCCCCCCAGCTGCTTGCCAAAGCTGTGGGGAGAGAGAACACACAGCACAGAGGACACAGAGTGTTAAACCAAGAGGCAGAGAGACATCTGTACATGGCCAAGGTTGCACCCACCCACGTCCTGTACTACACTGAATACACTTTGACAGCAAATTAGAGATGCTGTTTTTTAGTGGCAGTTTCAATGTATTTTGCAGATTCAGTCAATACTGATGTCTGTGTCCACGGATGCAAAGTTCCAAAACTTCCAATTCAAGCAACAATAGGCCTATTTCTAATAGTGATCCAGAGAAATCAACAATCATTCTCCGCTAAGGCATTGAGTTGAACTGGAATTTGTCATTTAGTGCCAGGCTAAAGTTGAAAAAAAATGAATTCACCTTTAACTAGACAAGTCAGTTAAGAACAAATTCATATTTACAATGACAGCCTACCGGGGAACAGTGGGGCTAACTGCCTTGTTCAGGGGCAGAAAGAAAGAGTTTTACCTCCTCAGCTCGGGGATTCGATCCAGCAACCTTTCGGTTACTGGCCCAACGCTCTAACCACTAGGCTACCTGCCGCCCGCTCTCTCAGTGGGATGTTTTTTTAAACAAACAGAGTTAATGCTTGTTAACAAATAAATAATTGGTAGAAGGAAAGGTTCACAGTGAGTTAACAGCTCCCCTCTGGACAACGAGCTCATGTTCGACTAGGATCACAAATGAGCTTATTGATCTCCACACAGCACTGGGCAGCGTCCCAAATAGCCCGCCAAATTCCCAATATAGTACACTACTTTTGACCAGAGCCTTCGTAGGGAACAGGGTTGCCATTTGAGACAAACGACAGGACTCAACCGTTTTGCTGGTTGCGCAACACCAATACACAACAGGCTGGCTCGGATGGCATCCACACTTCTCCATTCAGATCAAACCACACGGTATAATAGTATCACATTAGTCAGCCCAGTCACTTCCCCATTCACTGGAACGGAGCGGTTCTCTGCACCTTGACATACCAAACCAGTCACTAACTAATTCAACCCAACGGGAAGTGCGCGAGGAGAGGAGATAGAACACAATCCATCTGCAATCAGAAAGAAGCAGATTGCGCCGAAAATAACCGCACTCCAATTAAGAGCGAAAGCGAGGACTCAGCACTGATGCTACTGCTCTGTGAGACTCACTGATTCTAATTACGAGACGCGTGCTGAGCAAGGACAGTCCCGTATCGTCCCTTCCTATTCTCCTTGTCGTGGACTGTGGGCCGATGTGATAAGTCATTTAAGCGTGTTCTCCCTATCCCAGTCTGTTGTCCTCACTTGCTTCAAGATGTCCACCATTGCTCCTGTACCCAAGAAAGCAAAAGGTAACTGAACTAAATGACTATCGCCCAGTACCACTCACTTCTTTCATCGTGAAGCGTTTTGAGAGGCTAGTTAAGGATCATATCACCTCCACCTTACCAGGCACTCTTGACCCACTACAATACACATATCGCCCCAACAGATCCACAGACGACACAATCGCCATGCACACTGCCCTATCCCACCTGGACAAGAGAAATACCTACGTAAGAATGCCGTTCATTGACTACAGCTCAGCCTTCAAACCCCATAGTGCCCTCCAAGCCCTGGTTCTGAACTTCTGACCCCAAGTGGTTGGGCGTTATCCAGATTTTCATATCGTCATACCATCCTTCTCTCCTCCCGGGATTTAGTGTATTACCAGCTGAGTACACAAGGGGGCACCATTTATTTTTTTTTAACCCAAAAAAGCCCATTGGGCGTCTATTACCAGAATGCTAACAAAATTCTATAGCGAATTTCTATGGAGGCTGCTAGCTAAGTATAGTAACGAGCGCAAACAAAAATAAACTAAATTGCAAAGACAGCCAGAAGAGCATTTTTAAAAAAAAGTGTAAATAAGAATAGGATGTTTCAAACCACTTCTACATTAATATGGATGCGGTCATGATTACGAATAGTCCTGAATGAATTGTGAATAATGATTTGTGAGGAAGTCAGAAGCACAAATATCGTACCTCCCACGCTATTGTAATGGTGAGAGGGGAAAGGTGGATAACCTAGTCAGTTGTACAACTGAATGCATTCAACTGAAATGTGTCTTCCGCATTTAACCCAACCCCAAAGGTTAGCATGTCTTGGGGATATGATATTTATGCCTCTAACTTTCTCACTCATCATTATTCACGATTCATTCAGGACTGTACGTAATCATTGCAACATCCGGATTGACGTAGAAGTGTTAGGAAACATTCTATTCGTGTATACAATAAAAGAGACTCCAAAATGACAATACATTATTTACCATTCATTTCTATCGGGCACAAAATCATCTGAAACGCAAACCAAAACAAAACGACAAAAAAGCATCCAACGAGTGTGTAGAGTCACAAGCCTGATGTAATCATCGTGTGCTAGGAATCTGGGACCAAATTATACACTTTCGACTACTTTAATACACATAAGTGAATTTCTCCCAATACTTTCATTCCCCTAAAATGGGAGAACTATGTACAAAAAGTGGTGTAATTTCTAAAGGGTTCAACCGATATGGGATGAAAATACCCTCAAATTAAAGCTGACAGTCTGCACTTTAACCTCAAAGTCATTGTATCATTTCAAATCCAAAGTGCTGGAGTACGGAGCCAAAACAACACAAAACATTTTCACTGTGCCAATAATTACAGAGGGTACTTTATATAACGTTTCTTTATATTCCAGTCTCTGACACTGCTCTTTCTGAATGTCTTTATTTGTTTTATTTCGTGACCAATAAACGTTGATTTTGATTCGATTTGCCTGCGTACCAAAACGGCATCTTATTTTCTACATAGTGCACTACTTTTGACCAAAACGTTTCACTACACAAAAACGTTCAAACTTTCTCATTTCTGAGAATGGAATCCACCCATCGCACTGCACACACACACACAACCACAAAGGAACAATTACGTAAACATTGGGAAATATCAAAGCTTGTGTGTAAACTAATTTGCCAGGTGAAAGGGTAGGTTTCTAACTAAAGCCAAGGGTCTGGTAGCCTGACGTCATCAACATGGGCAGTGTGTGAGAGACTGAAACTTCCACTGTTGCAATATGGCCCAGAATCCTGGGCATCATATCGTGCCGGGTGGCACGACTTAAGGCTCTTTCTTATACAGTCAAACATATGTTTACATTGCCAAAGCAAGTGAAATAGATAATAAGCAAAAGTGAAATAAACAATAAAAAGTAAACATCACAGTCACAAAGGTTTTTGTGAATAAAGACATTTCAAATGTCATATTATGGCTAGGTAGTGTTATAACGACATGCAAATAAAAAAATAAAGCACAAAAGGGAAAATAAATAAGCATAAATATGGGTTGTATTTACAATGGTGTTTGTTCTTCACTGTTTGCCCTTTTCTTGTGGCAACAGGTCACACATCTTGCTGCTCTCTCACTCTTTCTCAATAGCAAGGCTATGCTCACTGAGTTTGGACTTTCCTTAATTTAGGGTCTCTCTCTCTACGTGCGCACCTCTCTACGTGTGTGGGCGCGCGCGCACATCTCTCTATGTGTGCATCTCTCATGTTTTTGAATAACAATGAGCAAAAGCTAAATGTGCATTTTAAAGTGAGGCATGGGGAGGGGCTCTATGCAGGGTTTTCCAGCACAGATTTGTGTTTTGAGTGTGGGGATTTGGGGCATAAGAGGTTTGCGTGCCCACATAAAGGCCTTAAACAAAGTGAGGGTACAAGCGCCAGTTGGGGAAATTGAGGTCAACATGCAGGGGGCAATAAGACGCAGACAGCAGAGGCTGGGCCCAATCACGCCAGAGATGGTGGTGTAGATGAGGCTGGGCCTAGTCATGCCAGTGATGGTGGGTTAGCTGAGCCTGGGACTAGTCATGCCAGAGATGGTGGTGTAGATGAGGCTGGGCCTAGTCATGCCAGTGATGGTGGGTTAGCTGAGCCTGGGACTAGTCATGCCAGAGATGGTGGTGTAGATGAGGCAGGGCCTAGTCATGCCAGATGGTGGGTTAGGTGAGGCTGGGTCTAGTCATGCTATGGAGGGTGGTGTAGATGAGGCTAGGCCTAGTCATGCTATGGAGGGTGGTGTAGATGAGGCTGGGTCTAGTCATGCTATGGAGGGTGGTGTAGATGAGGCTGGGTCTAGTCATGCTATGGAGGGTGGTTTAGATGAGGCTGGGTCTAGTCATGCTATGGAGGGTGGTGTAGATGAGGCTGGGATGAGTCATGCTATGGAGGGTGCTCTAGATGAGGCTAGGCCTAGTCATGCTATGGAGGGTGCTCTAGATGAGGCTGGGTCTAGTCATGCTATGGAGGGTGGTGTAGATGAGGCTGGGATGAGTCATGCTATGGAGGGTGCTCTAGATGAGGCTAGGCCTAGTCATGCTATGGAGGGTGCTCTAGATGAGGCTGGGTCTAGTCATGCTATGGAGGGTGGTGTAGATGAGGCTGGGATGAGTCATGCTATGGAGGGTGCTCTAGATGAGGCTAGGCCTAGTCATGCTATGGAGGGTGCTCTAGATGAGGCTGGGTCTAGTCATGCTATGGAGGGTGGTGTAGATGAGGATGGGTTTAGTCATGCTATGGAGGGTGCTCTAGATGAGGCTAGGCCTAGTCATGCTATGGAGGGTGCTCTAGATGAGGCTGGGTCTAGTCATGCTATGGAGGGTGGTGTAGATGAGGCTGGGATGAGTCATGCTATGGAGGGTGCTCTAGATGAGGCTAGGCCTAGTCATGCTATGGAGGGTGCTCTAGATGAGGCTGGGTCTAGTCATGCTATGGAGGGTGGTGTAGATGAGGCTGGGATGAGTCATGCTATGGAGGGTGCTCTAGATGAGGCTAGGCCTAGTCATGCTATGGAGGGTGGTGTAGATGAGGCTAGGACTAGTCATGCTATGGAGGGTGGTGTAGATGAGGCTGGGACTAGTCATGCTATGGAGGGTGGTGTAGATGAGGCTGGGTTTAGTCATGCTATGGAGGGTGGTTTAGATGAGGCTGGGATGAGTCATGCTATGGGGGGTGGTGTAGATGAGGCTGGGTCTAGTCATGCTATGGAGGGTGGTTTAGATGAGGCTGGGTCTAGTCATGCTATGGAGGGTGGTTTAGATGAGGCTGGGTCTAGTCATGCTATGGAGGGTGCTCTAGATGAGGCTGGGTCTAGTCATGCTATGGAGGGTGGTGTAGATGAGGCTGGGATGAGTCATGCTATGGAGGGTGCTCTAGATGAGGCTAGGCCTAGTCATGCTATGGAGGGTGCTCTAGATGAGGCTGGGTCTAGTCATGCTATGGAGGGTGGTGTAGATGAGTCTGGGATGAGTCATGCTATGGAGGGTGCTCTAGATGAGGCTAGGCCTAGTCATGCTATGGAGGGTGCTCTAGATGAGGCTGGGTCTAGTCATGCTATGGAGGGTGGTGTAGATGAGGCTGGGATGAGTCATGCTATGGAGGGTGCTCTAGATGAGGCTAGGCCTAGTCATGCTATGGAGGGTGGTGTAGATGAGGCTAGGACTAGTCATGCTATGGAGGGTGGTGTAGATGAGGCTGGGACTAGTCATGCTATGGAGGGTGGTGTAGATGAGGCTGGGTTTAGTCATGCTATGGAGGGTGGTTTAGATGAGGCTGGGATGAGTCATGCTATGGGGGGTGGTGTAGATGAGGCTGGGTCTAGTCATGCTATGGAGGGTGGTTTAGATGAGGCTGGGTCTAGTCATGCTATGGAGGGTGGTTTAGATGAGGCTGGGTCTAGTCATGCTATGGAGGGTGGTGTAGATGAGGCTGGGATGAGTCATGCTATGGAGGGTGGTTTAGATGAGGCTAGGCCTAGTCATGCTATGGAGGGTGGTGTAGATGAGGCTAGGACTAGTCATGCTATGGAGGGTGGTGTAGATGAGGCTGGGACTAGTCATGCTATGGAGGGTGGTGTAGATGAGGCTAGGACTAGTCATGCTATGGAGGGTGGTGTAGATGAGGCTGGGACTAGTCATGCTATGGAGGGTGGTGTAGATGAGGCTAGGACTAGTCAGGCTAGAGATGGTGGTGTAGATGAGACTGGGACTAGTCAGGTTATGCTAGTGGATGAGGAGAGTATAGTGGGGAAGGGCAAGAGACTAGGGGGGAGGAGGAGGGTGTCAAGCAGAAAAGGAAAAAGGGGGAGAAGAAAGGAGGTGGGAGGAGAGAAGCAGGTGTGGTCAAAGGCGCCAAGGAACCTTTGCTTGGGGCTGGGGGGGGGCCCTGACCAGAGAGGAAGGCTAGAGGTGGTCAGGATAGGAGATGGAGATGAGGAGGAATGCGAGTCTGAGGAAGAGGATGCCTTTTTTTCAGACTCCTCTTCAATGGGTCAGGAGCTGACAGCCAGTCAAGCAGAGGGTCAAAGAACACGTTGGAGGGAACTGACAAGGTTCCTGAATGAGACCAAGAAGAAAAAAGTTAATCTTGAGGCTTTTTTTTTCTGATCTGAGAAAGTTGGTAAGATCAGTACAACATGCTATGAAAAATGAGGGGCATGGTGTCCTCTCACCCAGGAAACGGTTTAGGAAGTGGGTCACCACAGTGCGTAAGGGTCTACCTTCAGACACTGTTTAGATGTATAGTTTCGTTCTGACACTGCGGCTTTTTGAGCTTTGCTATTGGTCTCTTTCTTTGCTGACTTTTCTCCCACTTCTTATGGAGACTCTTCGGGTAGACTCGTTCAATATAAATGGCGCCAGAGACGCGGGAAAGAGGAGTGTGTCGGGTGAATATGTAAAACCTCAAAAAGTACAGGTGTTGTTTCTGCAAGAGACGCATAGTGACGTGGTGAATGAAGTCGATTGGGGGCTCTGGTGGAAAGGGGCAAGTGTGTTGAGCCATGGGACAAATTTTAGTGCAGTCCTTTTTGCATCAGGTCTGTCTGTAAAAATGTGCTCCTAAAAGGAGGTGTGTAGGGGTAGGCTGCTTGTTGTAAAAGCAGAAATTAACAACATGGGTTTCGTCTTTATAAATGTGTATGCGCCTAACACAGGGAGAGAGAGAGGGGTTCTATTTGGGTGTCTTAGACAGGAACTCTCACAGGTAGCGCCTGAGGAGACGCTGGTGAACGGCGGGGACTGGAACTGTACAATGGACTTAACGAAAGACAGAAAAGGGGAAGAGCCTTATTCAGTGTCAGTGGGAGTGGTAAGGGACTGTTATTAATCAGTTCGACCTAGTGGATGTTTGGAGAACTAAACATCCCAACACAAGACAGTATACAAGGGAGAAGGTTTTTGGGGCTAGGGTGAGTACAGCCCGAATTGATCGTTTTTACATGTCCAGGAATCAGAGCAATAGGCTGTTGGGAGAATGGTAGCGCCCGTGGGGTTTTCGGATCACCACATGGCCTCGGCAGGCATTCTATTGGAAGATTAATGTAAAGCATTTTGACCAGGTTTCCAGACTTTTTGGGAAAGGTGGGGGCAGCGAAGAGAGGCTCTCTCTCTCCTCGCCTAACTCTCTCTGCGCCTCTCCCTCTCTCTCTCATTCTCGCCGCGCCTCTCTCTCTACGCCTCTCTCTCATTCTCTCTGCGCCTCTCTCTCTCAGCGCCTCTCTCAATTCAATTGAATTTGCTTTATTGGCATGACGTTACAATGTACATATTGCCAAAGCTTACTTTGGAGATTTACAATATTAACATCATTAAAATAACTATAATCAATATTGTCAACTGGACAACAGTAAGAACACTAATCAAGGGTGAAATTAACCATACAATGAACAATAACAATAACATTGGCACAGAAGACAATATTAGGTAGGTTGGTCTCTGACACTGTCTCTCAATTTCAATTCAATTCAATTCAATTCAATTGAAGACTTTATTGACATGGCAAGTTCATTATTACTTACATTGTCAAAATACACATATAGAAAAAATAAACATGTATATCTATATAAAATATCTATATATATATTTATAGATAAATAAATGGTGGGACCAATAGCAGTAATAATAGTAGTAGTGAACATGGGATTACCATTAACAACAACAACAATATTAATGAGAACAACAATACATTAAAGCAATGGTGGTAGACCAGTGTCAACGGGACTGAGAAGACATGACATGGTATGAAAGACAATACAAGAAGGGAAATATTATCAACATTACATTGCACTTTTCACTGGCTGTCCCTCAGGTTGGGGCTGTTAAGTTCATGTTTTAAGTATCCCTATATTTCTGTTATTACGGGGCTATCACTCAGTCAAGAGTGCGCATGCGCAGGAGGTCGTGGTCGTTGATGGACCTAGCCTCGAGTGTAATGGCTACTTGTAGTGTGTTCATATAGTATAGTAAACTTTGTTAAACTGGAACTTTGTCGTTGTGTCATTTCGAGTTAACAGGGGCAGGAGGACACATATTTGGCTGCCAAAACTGCACATTTTGGCTTTCCACCAAATAAATATTAGATTTTTTCTTCATCATTTATAGTTTCAAATTCTTTGTATTGAATTATAATTTTGGGAAAGAAATATTCTCTTAGGTCTGAGTATTTGTCACAGTGTAATAGGAAATCCAGCTCTGTCTCTACCTCTCCCCTGGAGCAGAGTGAGCACAGCCTGTCCTCTCTGGGTAGCCAGGTTTGTCTGTGACGACTGGTCTCTATAGCCAGACGGTGCTCACTGAGCACCTCTCTCTCTCTCTCTCTCTCTCTCTCTCTCTCTCTCTCTCTCTCTCTCTCTCTCTCTCTCTCTCTCTCTCTCTCTCTCTCTCTCTCTCTCTCTCTCTCTCTCTCTCTCTCTCTCTCTCTCTCTCTCTCTCTCTCTCTCTCTCTCTCTCTCTCTCTCTCTCTCTCTCTCTCTCTCTCTCTCTCTCTCTCTCTCTCTCTCTCTCTCTCTCTCTCTCTCTCTCTCTCTCTCTCCATGCGCCTCTCTCTCCATGCGCCTCTCTCTCTCTCCATGCGCCTCTCTCTCTCTCCATGCGCCTCTCTCTCTCTCCATGCGCCTCTCTCTCTCTCCATGCGCCTCTCTCTCTCCATGCGCCTCTCTCTCTCCATGCGCCTCTCTCTCTCCATGCGCCTCTCTCTCTCCATGCGCCTCTCTCTCTCCATGCGCCTCTCTCTCTCCATGCGCCTCTCTCTCTCCCTATGCGCCTCTCTCTCTCTCTATGCGCCTCTCTCTCTCTATGCGCCTCTCTCTCTCTATGCGCCTCTCTCTCTCTCTCTATGCGCCTCTCTCTCTCTCTATGCGCCTCTCTCTCTCTCTATGCGCCTCTCTCTCTCTCTATGCGCCTCTCTCTCTCTATGCGCCTCTCTCTCTCTCCATGCGCCTCTCTCTCTCTCCATGCGCCTCTCTCTCTCACCATGCGCCTCTCTCTCTCTCCATGCGCCTCTCTCTCTCTCCATGCGCCTCTCTCTCTCTCCATGCGCCTCTCTCTCTCTCCATGCGCCTCTCTCTCTCTCCATGCGCCTCTCTCTCTCTCCATGCGCCTCTCTCTCTCTCCATGCGCCTCTCTCTCTCTCCATGCGCCTCTCTCTCTCTCCATGCGCCTCTCTCTCTCTCCATGCGCCTCTCTCTCTCTCCATGCGCCTCTCTCTCTCTCCATGCGCCTCTCTCTCTCTCCATGCGCCTCTCTCTCTCTCCATGCGCCTCTCTCTCTCTCCATGCGCCTCTCAATTAAATTCAATTCAAGGGGCTATATTGGCATGGGAAACATGTGTTAACATTGCCAAAGCAAGTGAGGTAGATAATTTTTATTGTTTATTTCACTCATGTATATTAACAGTAAACATTTAACATACAGAAGTTTCAAAAGAATAAAGACATTTCAAATGTTGTAACGATGTACAAATGGTTCATGTACAAAAGGGAAAATAAATAAGCATAAAAATGGGTTGTATTTACAAATGGTGTTGTTCTTCACTGGTTTACCTTTTCTTGTGGCAACAGGTCACAAATCTTGCTGCTGTGATGGCACACTGTGGTATTTCACCCAGTAGATAAGGGAGTTTATCAAAATCTGCTTTGTTTTCGAATTCTTTGTAGATCTGTGTAATCTGAGGGAAATATGTGTCTCTAATATGGTCATACATTGGTCAGGAGGTTAGGAAGTGCAGCTCAGTTTCCACCTCATTTTGTGGGCAGTGTGCACATAGCCTGTCTTCTCCTGAGAGCCGTGTCTGCCTACGGCGGCCTTTCTCAATAGCAAGGCTATGCTCACTGAGTCTGTACATAGTCAAAACTTTCCTTAAGTTTGGGTCAGTCACAGTGGTCAGGTATTCTGCATGCATTCTCAATTTGGTGTTTGTCCCATTTTGTGAATTCTTGGTTGGTGAGCAGACCCCAGACCTCACAACCATAAAGGGCAATGGGGTCTACAACTGATTCAAGTATTTTTAGCCAGATCCTAATTGATATGTTGAATTTTATGTTCCTTTCGATGGCATAGAATGCCTATCTTGCATTCTCTCAGATCGTTCACAGCTTTGTGGAAGTTACCTGTGGCGCTGATGTTTAGGCCAAGGTATGTATCGTTTTGTGAGTTCTAGGGCAAAGGTGACTAGATGGAATTTGTATTTGTGGTCCTGGCGACTGGACCTTTTTTGGAACACCATTATTTTGGTCTTACTGAGATTTACTGTCAGGGCCCAGGTCTGGCAGAATCTGTGCAGAATATTTAGGTGCTGATGTAGGCCCTCCTTGGTTGGTGACAGAAGCACCAGATCATCAGCAAACAGTAGACATTTGACTTCAGATTCTAGTAGGGTGAGGCCGGGTGCTGCAGACTTCTAGTGCCCGCGCCATTCGTTGATATATATGTTGAAGAGGGTGGGGCTTACACTGCATCCCTGTCTCACCCCACGGCCCTGTGGGAATAAATGTGTGTGTATTTTGCCTATTTTAACCGCACACTTGTTTGTGTACATGGATTTTATAATGTCGTATGTTTTTCCCCCAACACCACTTTCCAACAATTTGTATAGCAGACCCTCATGCCAAATTGAGTTGAAGGCTTTTTTGAAATCAACAAAGCATGAGAAGACTTTGCCTTTGTTTTGGTTTGTTTGTTTGTCAATTAGGGTGTGTAGGGTGAATACGTGGTATGTTGTACGGTAATTTAGTAAAAAGCCAATTTGACATTTGCTCAGTACATTGTTTTCACTGAGGAAATGTACGAATCTGCTGTTAATGATAATGCAGAGGATTTTTCCAAGGTTGCTGTTGACGCATATCCTACAGTAGTTATTGGGGTCAAATTTGTCTCCACTTTTGTGGATTGGGGTGATCAGTCCTTGGTTCCAAATATTGGGGAAGATGCCAGAGCTAAGGATGATGTTGAAGAGTTTTAGTATAGCCAATTGGAATTTTTTGTCTGTATATTTGATCATTTCATTGAGGATACCATTAACGCCACATGCCTTTTTGGGTTGGAGGGTTTATATTTTGTCCTGTAGCTCATTCAAGGTAATTGGAGAATCCAGTGGGTTCTGGTAGTCTTTAATAGTTTATTCTAAGATTTGTTTTGATCATCTATGTTTCTGCTATTTGTTCTTTGTTATAAAGCCAAAAAGATTGGAGAAGTTGTTTACCCATACATCTCCATTTTGGATAGATAATTCTTCGTGTTGTTTGTTTAGTGTTTTCCAATTTTCCCAGAAGTTGTTAGAGTCTATGGATTCTTCAATTACATTGAGCTGATTTCTGACATGCTGTTCCTTCTTTTCCATAGCGTATTTCTGTATTGTTTTAGTGATTCACCATAGTGAAGGTGTAGACTCAGGTTTTCTGGGTCTCCATGTTTTTGGTTGGACAGGTTTCTCAATTTCTTTTAGATTTTTGCATTCTTCATCAAACCATTTGTCATTGTTGTTCATTTTCTTCGGTTTTCTATTTTAGATTTTTAGATTTGATAGGCATGCTGAGGGGTCAAATATACTGTTAAGATTTTCTATTTTCTCTCTCCCCCTCCGCGCCCCTCTCTCTCCCCCTCCGCGCCCCTCTCTCTCTCCCTCTCTCTCCCCCTCTCAAATTCAAGCTGCTTTATTGGCATGAAAAACATTGTTGCTTTGGCAATAGACACAATGTGTACATTGTAATAAAAGTATAAACAATAACAAATAATAATATAAAATGGTAGTAAATAATAACACAAAATTAAATACAAAAATAACAACAATATAGTAGAATGTAATAAATATAAATCTCTCTATCCCTCACCGCGCCCCGCTCCGTCCCGCTTCTCCGCGCCTCCCTCCCCGCCCCTCTCCGTCCCGCTTCTCCTCTCTCCATGCCCCTCTCCCTCTGCGCACCCCTCTCCATCTTTCTGCGCCCCTCTCTCACCCGCCTCTCCGCGCCCCTCTCCCTCTCCGTACCCCTCTCCCCGCACCCCTCTATCTTTCTGCGTCCCTCTCTGCGCCCCTCCTCTCCCTCCGCACCCCTCTCCGTCCCGCTTCTCCACCCCCCTCTCCCTCTCTGTACCCCTCTCCCCACGCACCTCTCCGCACCTCTCCATCTTTCAGCGTCCCACTCTGCGCCCCACTCCGTCCCGCCTCTCCGCGCCCCTCCCTGCGTCCCTCTCCGCGCCCCTGTCCCTCCAGCCTCTCCACGCCCCTCTCCCTCCCGCCTCTCCCTCACCTCCGCGCCCCCCCTCTCCTTTTGTCTCTGCGTGGATTTGTGATGTCGTATATTTTTTCCCCAACACCACTTTCCATCAATTTGTATAGCAGACAATCATGCCAAATTGAGTCGAAAGCTTTTTTGAAGTCAACAAAGCATGAGAAGACCTTGTTCGGTTTGTTTGTTTGTCAGTTAGGGTGTGCAGGGTGAATACGTGGTCTCTCGTATGGTCATTTGGTAAAAAGGCAATTGTACATTTGCTCAGTACATTGTTTTCACTGAGGAAATGAACTAGTCTGCTGTTAATGATAATGCAGAGGTTTTTCCAAAGGTTGCTGTTGAGGCATATCCCACGGTAGTTATTGGGGTCAAAATGAGGATGATGTTAAAGAGTTTAAGTATACTTAAAAATAAAGGAGAGCCGCATATATTCTAGGAGCTCAGATGCAAAAATATTTAATTTACCAATGTTTCGACAGGCAAGCCGTCTTCATCAGGGTACAATGACCTTGATAATTTATTGTTAAAACGAGAGGCTGCTTGGATCTTTAACTTAAAGACCCTTGCTCTCTTCGGTCTTAACGTGGACTTTGATCTGAAGCCATTCTTGTGATTGTTGTGACTTTGCCATTGTGGTTGTTTGGAGGCTTGTGTGGTCTTAAGTGAGTCTATGATCGTATGCTATCCATTTGTATTTATTGTATGCTGCTCTTTCTATGCCATTTTAATATTTGAGAAATTAACCAATGATATTAGGCCACTCTTGGCCATGATTACAGACACCTGTGTGTCTTGACACTATATATAAACGAGTCATCCCGCAGTGTCTGTGATTGTACCCTGATGAAGACAGCTTGCCTGTCGAAACGTTGGTAAATTAAATATTTTTTGCATCTGAGCTCCTAGAGCTCTCCTTTATTTTTAAGCTTTCTACTCCGCTAGCCAGCACCTCGCCTAAATAGGTGTGCGTTTCTTTTTCTTCTAAAGAGTTTAAGTATAGCCAATTGGAATTTGTGGTCTGTATATTTTATCATTTCATTTAGGATGCCATCAACACACTCTCTCAATGTCTCTCTGCTCAGATAGGGTTGGAGGACTGCTTGGCTTAATCAGCTGTGAGAGCCAGAGGTCAGCCTCGCTTTGACTCCTCTCTCCACACTCCAGTGAGGCTGGGCCTGGCCTTGTGCAGCCTGTCAGCTGATGGGAAATGCTGCCTGCCAAGCCTTTCTGCATGCCTGCCTAGCTCCCTCCATCTCATCCCCCAGGAGCTAATATATGCCTACGCCTCACTCCAGCCCTCCATTATCTCCCCCTATCTGACACTACAGCGCCCCCACCACAGCAAAGGCATCAGCAGCTCTGGCCCCTCGGGCGAGGCAAGAGTGACTGGAACACAGAGATCCTATTTTTCTCTCACAACGCTGTTATCAAAGCAGTTCTGTGGTAAAATAACTGGATTATGGCAAATCTAAAAAAGGCAAAATTAACTTACTGTGTCCTTTAGAGTCCTAACTCTGTGCAGTAAACATCTTTGGGGTTTTACTAACAGACAGGTCTTTCAGCAGGTGTTGAGGGGTTTCTCTCTCCAGAAGATGTCCAGTAAGAGAAGAGGTTCAACCCAAACCTCCAGACAGCTGCAAAGCCTAAGGCCCTCGGTGAGATACCAAAGCCACACACACACACGTCTTTAACCCAAATATAGACACTTCTTGAGGTAGTCATGTTACCCTCCTGGTAACCAAGCCCGGTCAATAAGTAAACTCAGTTCGGGAACAGCCTGGTTAGAAACTAAAAAACAGAAGTTGTTTAAAAAGACGTTGAAACAGAAGTTGTTTGGCGCCCGTGTCTCCACGGTAACGATGACTAACAGTGGAGAGAGAGAGAGAGAGCGACCACACACCACTGTCGAGGTGGAGCCGAGCATCTTGCTCTTAGCTCAGACTGTTCTGCTCTCTTGGACAAAACGCCACACAGTCATTAACACTACAGCCAAGACCATGTCGGCTAGCAATAAATTGGCCGACATGAAAATAGCATATTGCACTGAACCACCAGATAGGCCTAGTTCTCACAACATTTAGAAATACTCATCAACTAGACTAACCCGTTTTAGTTACTAGAAATGCATGACTGCTACGTTACAACTACGTAAAAACGTACTATTGTTACTACGCCCAGCAGCAACAATCACAAAATAGCATCAATGTAAAGGGGGGGGGGGGGGGGGGGGGGGGTCGATGAAATTCAAGAAAGTATTTAGGTGAAATTGAGTGTAATTCTATCAAACTCAAGCCACAGGGTTGAATATTGACAGAAAGGACAGAGGCATTTTGTTACCCACGACATACTATTTATATATTTATTTAACCTTTATTTAACCAGGTAGCCCAGTTGAGAACAAGTTCTCGTTTACAACTGCGACCTGGCCAAGATAAAGCAAAGCAGTGTGAGAAAAACAACAACAGAGTTACACATGGGATAAACAAACGTACGGTCAATAACACAACAGAAAATCTGTATACAGTGTGTGCAAATGAAGTAAGGAGGTAAGGCAATAAATAGGCCATAGTGGCGAAGTAATTACAATTTAGCAATTTACACCCCCACTGATATATGTGCAGATGAGGATGTGCAAGTATAAATACTGGTGTGCAAAAGAGCAGAAAAAAAACAAAAACAAATATGGGGATGAGGTAGGTAGTTGGTTGGATGGGCTATTTACAGATGGGCTGTCTACAGCTGCAGCGATCAGTATGCTGCTCTGACAGCCGACGCTTGAAGTTAGTGAGGGAGATATGAGTCTCCAACTTCAGTGGTTTTTGCAATTCGTTCCAGTCATTGGCAGCAGAGAACTGGAAGGAAAGGTGGCCAAAGGAGGTGTTGGCGAAGGGGGTGACCAGTGAAATATACCTGCTGGGGGGCGTGCAATGGGTGGGTGTTGCTATGGTGACCAGTGAGCTGAGATAAGGCAGGGCTTTACCAAGCAAAGACTTATAGATGACCTGGAGCCAGTGGGTTTGGCGACGAATATGTAGTGAGGACCAGCCAACGAGAGCATACAGGTCGCAGTGGTGGGTAGTATATGGGGCTTTGGTGACAAAACGGATGGCACTGTGATAGACTACATCCACTTTGCTGAGTAGAGTGTTGGAGGCTATTTTGCAGTAAACAAATTAGTCAATAAAACCACTAGTCTACATTACTGAGCAAGAATACGAATGATGTTTACATTAGAAAAACACAAACAAATGCAAATGTATGAGATTCTAAAGGAACCTGCTCCAGTGTCAGATAATCAACAACCTCCGTACATGAGAAGGGCTGTGGTTTCACCAGAATCAAAACATGGAAAGACATGAGAACTTCACAAGAGCTGAGACGATAGCCTGCCCATCAGGTTTAGGATCACGTAGTCTCGTGTTCATCGAGGCTGTGGTTAAGTTAAGATGAATCCGTTTATAAGTGAAACTGTGAGTAGAAAGAGACACTTCTAATGGGCTGTCGCTGGCTCGGTAATTTCTTGCTCAATGTGCCTTTCCCTCAGTAGTAGCAGGCTTGTCTTTCAGATGTTGAGAGTAGATTTAAATCGACATAGTACGGTATCCACACAGGCCCGATGGCATCCTGCCAATGCGTGCCTTACCGCAGGGAATTACAAAACATTTAATACATGGGTTCACGTTCCCATTCCCAACCTTCCTTGATTTGAGGGGTCAATTATTTTTAGTTATTTTTTTTACAATTCGTGATTGGTATAAACAAATCTAAATCGCCGATGCTTTAGGATAAAAACAAAGTGGTAAAATGTCAGAAGGAAGACGCGAATCGGATGCTGCGCGTGGGAATATCTTTGGTTTGTCATTCAGACGCCGAGCTGTGTCCTAAAGTAGACGAGTCAAAGACATCTAACTTTCCTTGGGAATAATCTGATTCAAATGTGAGGATCTGTCGCTATCAATTGATGAAATCACTTTCTTTAAAATATGTATCATTCAATTTAGGTTTCATATAAATGACCATAAAAAAAACATTTGGTAGCGGAATAACATTTGGGGAAAACGGGTGTATCGGTTTACTTTATTTTGTATTTAATATAGGCTCTTAATAACCAACCATTCAAATTAAAGGGAGGGAGTAACATTTTTCAAATGTGAAAAGGGGGACTCTTCGGGAAAAATAGGTTGGGAACCACTGATATAGCCCATAGCAGCATTTAGATTCCCAAGCCGGCTTCAGTCCACAAGCAGAGGGGGGAGTTAAACTCCTTAATGACTTACTAAGGCATACATCCACGACTCCAAGTCCTAGGGCTCAACTCCTAACGGAACGATTAACAGAACGAGGAACACGTAAACACCAACCTGACAAACAGCTACGTACAGATCTGCTTCTCTGGGTCTCTGATGGGAGATGATTTCCAGCATATCCTCAATTGTTTTGGAAGTAAATAGAATGGTACAGGTCTCGACCCAAACTGTTGTAAATCCAAGTCCAGTCTGTTTAGAGATCCAGTGGGAAGAGGAGGCGAGTCATTGTGGGCTTGAGTCTTTTCTAAGGGACGGAGTGCGTTTTTCTCTCTGGTCTGTGTGTCCAATGGCTCCAGGGCGTGTGTGTTTTGTGTGTGTGCTCATTTCCTGCCTGGATATGCTTCTGGGCTACATGCTGCTCAGGAACACATGGCCATTCCCAGTCCTGCCAGGAGTTCCGCATTCCCCACCTCCCTCTTCCCTTCCCCCTGCTCACTGCCCTCCTAGCCCCCCCTCAGCCCCATGGACCCCTGCAGAGGCAGCACCCCAACCCCACCGCTCTGCTCTGTCTGTCATCAACTGCCGTGCACAGGAACGTGCACAGACGCCATGTTCACAGTCACGCATAGGCCTACACACAGACACACACACACACTTCAATATCTCTTCAAGGCAGCCGTGGTTGCCCACCTTCTCCTTCTGCACTGAAGCACATGGCGGTCACCTCATGTGCGCCCAATTGCTGCCAATATGCAGATTCAGCTTCACACAGTGTTTTCCAATGCTTTTTGTCCCCATTTCCCATTTGTTTCATCCTCAATGCTTCAAATCTGATATATGCTGTGCAGTAGGGTAGAGGAAGTGGTACCATGTGCAAATTATCTTTCAAAATCTTTGTGTTTCATGGCTGGGCAGGAGGGGGACGGGGGGACGGATGTGTTGGTGAGACCGACCAGGGCAGGCAGACGAACATCATTAATAAAGCGGTGAAAATGGGCCTGGCTGGTGTGTCTGTGTCCGAGACATCTGTACTCAAATCAGCAACACACACACACACACACACACCCCTCATTATCAGTGGCTGCAGTTATTATAGCCATGTGGTGCTAGAGGAATCTCACACTTGCCTCAAAGGTGCACTGCATCAAAAAGACACGATCCCTACTTTACGTGTGTGTGTGAGACAGTGAGAGGGAGACCATGAGAAAGTGTGCATGTGTGTGTTAGAGACGTGTGCCTGTCCGGCTCTCCCGCTCCCCTCGCTCTGACAGACGAGCCAGTGAACTGTAGCAGAAGCCCACTCGGTTCAGAGCTCACTCCTTGCTCTATAAAACAGACACTTCATCACAAGCTATCTTATCAAAGCCCACACAGATCTGAAGCACACCGCCGCTTGCTGCTGCTGCCTTCGTCCAGACAGGCCGGTGGTCTATCTCCTACCTGGTTGCGTCCCAAATGCCACCCTGTTCCCTATATAGTGCACTACTTTTCACCATCACTCTATGGAACCTGGTCAAAAGTAGTGCACTAAATAGGGACTAGGGTGACATTCGGGACGCCCACGGCCTCTCTCTCCTTACCCCGTCCAGTCAGTCTCTGAAGAGGCTGTGTGCTGATCAATGGACGATAGATGGTACCTACCAGCATCTAGCCAAGTACATGTGCTCCTTGACGAAGACGGAGCCGGAGAGGAGGATGTACCAACATGTGGCGAGGCTGTCTTGGCTGTAGGGGGAGACAAGATTACAAGGAACATTGTGTTAGTCTACATCAGGGTTCCCCAACTGGTGGCCCCCGCGGGTGGTTTTATTTGGCCCCCAAGTTTTCTGAGCAAATTTAAATAAAAATACAAATTCCAGGGTGTGGAATTTTCATTTCTTAGACATAAGAAATCTGTTCCCAAGTATTCCCATGCATAATAGAGACAGTGATCGTATACAAATGTAAGCAAAGGTTTGAAATGATTCGGTTCTAGTCAAACATATGTTTGGGCTTCTTACGGTCAATTTGCAGAGGACAAATTATTTGTAATTATGTTCCGACTGCCCGACCATCCCCTCCAGAAAATAAATTGTCCCGCGTCTGAATCTAGCTGATGATCCCTGGTCTACATGTCGCCGTATATGGACACGTCTGCATGGTGACATCACATGTGCATTATATTTGAAAAGGATAGGCCGTGAATTTTTCCTCAACCGGGTAAAAAAAAAAGAAATCTGGGCCCTACAAACAAGTCTTGAATGGTGGTACAGTAGATGCATTAGCATCGTTTAAGTAGAGGCTGAATTGCCTTGGAGAAATCCACTTGCATGGCTTCGATAGTCCTGTTGATATTCTGTCCAAACAGGGCACTTCATTAGCCGTCAACCATGAGGAGAGGCAGTAGCATCTCAGTCTCCTCCTCAGAGAGGGAATATGCAGCCGGGGCAGCCTTATTAACAGATGCAATATGGATGGAGAAGGGTAAGGTTTAATTACAATAAAAGTACATTTACGTTGGTAGCCTAATGTATAAACCAAATACATTAGCAGGTTCACATGGGCTTTAGTATTTCATAGGGAATCCAGATTTTTTTTCCATATGCTGTTTACTACCTCCAGCAGGTACAGTATTAGAACGTTGTGTCAAGAAGCAGTGCGGCTTGGTTGGGTTGCGTTTCAGAGGACGCATGGCTCTTGACCTTCGACCTTCGCCTCTCCCGAGTCCGTACGGGAGTTGCAGCGATGAGACAAGACGGTAACTACTACCAATTGGATAGCACGAAATTGGGGAGAAAAAAAGAAAAAAAATGGGTGAAAAATACAACAACAACAAAAAATAAAATGGCCAGAGTCGGTCCCCTCCTCAAGAAACTGCAGACCGGTATCTTTACTTTTCTGTTCAATAACCCTTAAGCGTGCTGTCCCTGACCAACTCTCTCACTATCTCGCTCAGAACCATCTTCTTGACCCTAACCAGTCAGGCTTCAAGACGGGTCACTCAACCGACTGCTCTCCTCTTCGTCACAGAGGCACTGCCAAAGCTGACTCTCTCTTATCTGTTCTCATCCTCCTAAATCTATCCGCTGCCTTCAACACCGTGAACCATCAGCTCTTCATCTCCACCCTCTTTGGGCTGGGCGTCTCAGGCTCTGCACACTCTTGGATTGCATCCTACCTGGCAGACTGCTCCTTGCAGGTGGCGTGGAGAGAATCTGTGTCTGCACCACGTACTCACACTACTGGTGCCCCCCACGGCTCTGTTAGTAAATCCATTCAGTCGACTCATTTCCTCATCTGGTCTATCATTGCTATGCGGATGACACTCAACTGCTTTTCTCCCCCCCTTCTGACACCCAGGTGGCGACACGCTTCTCTGCGTGCCTGGCAGATATCTCAGCTTGGATGTCGGTCCACCAGCTTAAGCTCAACCTCAACAAGACGGAGCTGCTCTTCCTCTTGGGGAAGGCCGGCCAGCTCCACGACATCTCCATCACAGTTGACAATTACGGTGTCCCCCTTCCAGATTGCAAAGAACCTTGGCGTGACCCTGGACACCAACCGGTCGTTCTCTACAAACTTCAAAGCAGTGACTCAATTCAGCAGGTTCACGCTGAACGTAGAGTACGACCCTATCTCACACAGGAAGCGACACAGGTCCTAATCCAGGCACTTGTCATCTCCCATCTGGACAATTGCAACTCGCTTTTGGCTGGGCCATCAAAACACCTGCAACTTATACAGAATGCTGCAGCCCACCTGGGGTTCAACCTTCCCAAGTTGTATGTGGTGGTACTTTGCTGGTGACACTATCAGCGATTTATTTAGAATTCAAGGCACACTCAACCAGCATGGCTAACACAGCATTCTGCAGTGATACGTCGTCCCTTCTGGTTTGGGCTTAGTGGGACTATCATTTGTTTTCAACAGGACAATGACCCAACACCTCCAGGCTGTGTAAGGGCTATTTGACCAACAAGGAGAGTGATGGAGTGCTGCATCAGATGACCTGGCCTCCACAATCCCCCGACCTCAACCCAATCGAGATGGTTGGGGATGAGTTGAACTGCAGAGTGAAAGAAAAGCAGCAAACAAGTGTTCAGCATATGTGGGAACTCCTTCAAGACTGTTGGAAAAGCATTCCATGTGTGTTATTTCATAGTTTGTCTTCACCATTATTCTACAATGTAGAAAATTGTAGGGGGGGGGACTTGAATGTGTAGGTGTTCTAAAACTCTTGAGCGGTAGTGTAGATATCACATTTACATTAGTATACAGACCCTTTACTCAGTACTTTATTGAAGTACCTTGGCCTCGAATACAGCATCAAGTCTTCTTGGGTATGATGCTACAAGCTTGGCACACTTGTATTTGGGGAGTTTCTGCCATTATCCACTCAAGATCCGTCAGGTTGGATGGGGAGCGTTGCAGCACAGCCATTTTCAGGTCTCTCCAGAGATGTTAGATCGGGTTCAAGTCAGGGCTCTGGCTAGGCCACTGAAGGACATTCAGAAACTTGTCCCGAAGTCACTCCTGCGTTGTCTTGGGTGTGTGCCTAGGGTCGTTGTCTTGTTGGAAGGTGAACTGTCGCCCCAGTCTGAGGTCCTGAGCGCTCTGGCGCAGGTTTTCATCGAGGATCTCTGTACTTTGCTCCGTTCATCTTTCGCTCGATCCTGACTAGTCTCCCAGTCTCTGCCGCAGAAAAACACCCCCAAAGCATGATGCTGCCACCACAATGCTTCACCGTAGGGATGGTGCTAGGTTTCCTCTAGACGTGACACTTGGCATTCAGGCCAAAGAGTTTCATCTTGGTTTCATCACACCAGAGAATCTTGTTTTTAGGTGCCTTTTGGCAAACTTCAAGCGGGCTGTCATGTGCCTTTTACTGAAGAGTGGCTTCCGTCTGGCCACTCTGCCACAAAGGCCTGATTGGTTGAGTGCTGCAGAGATGGTTGTCCTTCTGGAAGGTTCTCCTATCTTCACAGAGGAAATCTAGAGCTCTGTCAGAGTGACCATCTGGTTCTAGATCACCCCCCTTTCCAAGGCTTTTCTCCTCCAATTGCTCAGTTTGGCCAGGCAGCCAGCTCTAGGAAGAGTCTTGGTGGTTCCAAACTTCTTCCATTTAGGAATAATGGATGCCACTGTTCTTGGGACCTTCAATGCTGCAGAAATGTTTTGGTAGCCTTCCTTGTGCCTCAACACAATCCTGTCTCGGAGCTCTACGGACAATTCCTTCGACCTCATGGCTTGGTTTTTGTTCTGACATGCACTGTCAACTGTGGGACCTTATACAGACAGGTATGTGCCTTTCCAATTTATGTCCAATCAATTCAATTTACCACAGTTGGACTCCAATCAAATTGTAGAAACATCTCAAGGATGATCAACGGAAACAGGATGCACCTGTGCTCAATTTCGAGTCTCATAGCAAAGGGTCTGAGTAGTTAAGTAAATTAGATATTTCCGTATTTCCCGAGTGGCGCAGTGGTCTAACGCACTACATCGCAGTGCTAACTGTGCCACTAGAGATTCTGTGTTCGAGTCCAGGCTCTGTTGCAGCCAGCCGCGACCGGGAGACCGGTGCACAAATGGCCCAGCGTCGTCTGGGTTAGGGAAGGGTTTGGCCGGCAGGGATGTCCTTGTCCCATCGCGCAAAAGCGACTCCTGCGGCGGGCCGGGCACAGTGCATGCTAACACGGTCGCCAGGTGTACAGTGTTTTCTTCCGACACATTGGTGCGCATTGTGTCAAGAATCAGTGCGGCTTGGCTGGGCTGTGTTTTGGAGGACGCACGGCTCTCGACCTTCGCCTCTCCCGAGTCCGCACGGGAGTTGCAGCGATACATTTTTATTTTTTAAAAAGCAATCCGCAGTACATAAAACAATAGAGGAAATATGGATGTAAATTAAGACGTAGTATTTTCATACTTTAGTATACGCTTTTCATATTAATATGAAACTCCTGTTATTTTTCATAGACTTTCACAAAAACAAGTGTAACTCTGAAATGTCAACGGACCACTGAAAGTATACCAAGTTTTTTATTTTCAAAGCCTTTTACATTTAATTCAGCATGTGTCATGCGAATTTCACTTTTTGCGACCTGCGGAAAAAACTTCGAAGACAACAACCACAAAATATAAAACCCCAAAAAGTTGTTACGAGAAACCTGCACCCACAGCTGTGCCCATGCCCAGACTTTTTGGATATAATGTTAAATGAAACGTTAAAGTAAGACCCCTCTGAATGATTCAGAACATGAAGAATCTTATTTGCCTTGGTAAAAAAATCTATTTTATAACATAAGTGAAATTTCATCACCTGGGCAGAGTGGGTGGACACTACCATCATCAAAACTGTGTACGCAACCAATAAATGTATTTGATGCTGCAGACAAAAACAGAAAAGGAAAGCAATGTTCTTCAAGAGAAGCAAAGCAGATGTTTAGGTTTTCCTGTACGTGTGTGTGTGTGTGTGTGTGTGTGTGTGTGTGTGTGTGTGTGTGTGTGTGTGTGTGTGTGTGTGTGTGTGTGTGTACTTACTAGAACAGGACGTGGTTAGCTTCGTGTCTCTCATACCTGGCTGAGGTACACATCGACCTGCACAACAACAAAACATCATCTTTATTATGACTATCAGTTCATACATTACCAGTTTTATAAATTATACGCGTATACATTATCAGTTCATATATTATCAGTGTCATAGATTATACGTTTACACACACACGACAGGTTTTTTCTGGAGGTGTAGATAACTTCCTGCAATTTTAAACCAATTTCCTGCAATTCTGAATTTCTCCATGGAGCTGTGAGACATTTTTGCAGTTTAAAAGCTAATTTCCTACAATTCTACACATTTTGCCACAGATAATGCTTTGTTATTTTGCTCAAACATAATAACAAAATCAATACTGCTAAATTCATTGATTTTGGAATTTTCAATTCTCCTTGACTGTCTAGCTTTTATTTTGGTGATTGTTGATTCTCAAAGATTATATTGCTGAAAAAGATGTAGGCCCGTTATCATATCTTCGTACTTTATATCTGGTTTTAGTCGTTTTAATTTACACTGAAATAATGTCCAATCAGTGGAGAGAAAAAAAATATATATATATGTGTGTGTGTATATATGTGTGTACACACACAAATATTTATATTTTTTCTTTCTCTCCACTGATTGGACATTAGCGACGTGAAAAAACACTTAGCTCAGACACTACTAGTTCATACGTTATCAGTCCATACATACGTTTCCTACATGATCAGCTTTATATATTACACGTTTATGCATCATCAGTTCAGATTAGTGATGGGGGAAACAAATCACATATTTACAATATATTGTTAAAAATAATATCACGCACCAGAGTCTCTGGGTTCGCGCCCAGGCTCTGTCGCAGCCGGCCGCGACCGGGAGATCCGTGGGGCGACGCACAATTGGCCTAGCGTCGTCCGGGTTAGGGAGGGTTTGGCCAGTAGGGATATCCTTGTCTCATCGCGCTCCAGCGACTCCTGTGGCGGGCCGGGTGCAGTGCGCGCTAACCGAGGGGGCCAGGTGCACGGTGTTTCCTCCGACACATTGGTGCGGCTGGCTTCCGGGTTGGAGGCGCGCTGTGTTAAGAAGCAGTGCGGCTTGGTTGGGTTGTGCTTCGGAGGACGCATGGCTTTTGACCTTCGTCTCTCCCGAGCCCGTACGGGAGTTGTAGCGATGAGACAAGATAGTAATTACTAGCGATTGGATACCACGAAAAATTGGGGAGAAAGGGGGTAAAATTAAATAAAAATAATAATAATAATAATATTAAATATCACGATATGTATCGTTTTGACAATATCACAATATTATTTTGGCACTAGTTGGATGTACTTGCACCAAAACTCTGTATAGATTGTTCTCCGTCTTTTTAAATAAGGAGCCAAATCGTCTTCAGCACATTTATTTCCATGACTGATCAAAACTCTCGTCCCTCTGCAGCAAACATACGGTGAGCAATATGTTTGAAAGATCGAATCGCAATAAATAAAATAAAAATCACAGTATCAAATCACAATACATATAGAATCGTAAGAAATCGCAATACATATCTTATCATGAGTAGTGTTGCCCGGTATACCAGCACCACGGTAATATCACGGTGCCAAACTGTCATGAAACTTATGACGCCAACATTTTCGAATACTGTAGTACCATTTCATACGACACCGACTTTTTCATCCCTACCGATCAAAATAAATATTCATAAAGTCAGGTCTGTTTATAAATTCAGTTGAATTTAAGCAACAGCCACTGGTCTATTTTATGCAGATTAGGACTGAGAAATGCCTGGGACCTCACAATACAATATAATCACAATACTCTGGTGCCGATACAATATGTATTGCAATTTAATACTGTGATTTTATTGCAATTCGATGTTCCAAACACATTACTCACCATATCTGCTAAAGAGGGACAAGAGAGCCATGATAAAACTAGTTTGAATCAGTCAGAGAAATAAATGTGCTGAAAACAAATTGGCTCCCTATTTAAAAAGAAGATGGAGAACAAGCTATGAAGGGGGGAAAAAAACGCTGTTTTGGCGCAGGTACAGCCGATTAGCGGGAAAATAATATTGCGATATTGTCAAAACAATACATCGTCAAAAAGAATATCCCGATATGTAACTGCCTTTTTTCTCCCATCACTAGTTCAGACATATACATGACCACAACCAGACTGACAGCTCTCATATCCGAGTGTTGATTACGTGGAATGGTTGTGGTTAATGTCTCAGTGGTGTATGGCTGCGTGGCCTGGCCTGCACGCCGTCCCCAGTGTGCGCAAGTCAACTCTGTCCTATGTATGAGCAGGAGATTGGACTGGAAAGGTCATGTGGATGAGTCACAGAACACTAGTTGCAGCTTCCACACCTGGGCCTGTATTCATAATGCCTCATCAGAGAAGGAGTGCTGATCTAGAATCAGGTCCCCCCCTCCCGACCATGTAGAAAAGCCCAATCTCATTCATGATGTTTTAAAAAAGGCCAAACTGATCCTGGATCAGCGCTCCTACTCTAAGATGTGGTGTAGGCAGCTTTAGCAGGGTGGGTGTTTTGGTGTAATGGTTGGACGGAGAGGTAAATCTGACCTGAGCTGGTGCTCCCTGAGGTGGGACAGGACATCCATGTGGTAGAGGTGACAGTAAACGGTGTGCAGGTCCTGGAGGAGGCGAGATAAAAAAAAGACATTTTAAAAAGGTTCAAAACAGACATCCCACCTCACCCAGAGGCAAGGCAACACAGGTTGATTGACACTTGAAAGACTTGAGAAATGCAGCTCACGGTCAGGCTGTGGTTGGTTTGCCAAAAAGGTCTCTTACTCTAAAGCAGGAAGTGGAGACCTAAAAGCGTAAGTCACGTGTACACTATAGGCTTAATACTCTCAGATATGTATTGAATGACGGCGCAACATGTTTGGGCACGCAGGCGCTCAGTCAGGATTGACCAAAGAGTCTCAAAACGCTGGAGGATTTGTACGGATTACCAAATGACTGTCAATCAACCGTTTTTCACAAGACACACAGAACACACATACAGCCATCCCATATCAGAGCAGCACAACGCTCGTAAAAGATTAACCTCTGGCTGCTTAACTAGGGAATAAATTAACCTTTGTGCATGATTTGTGTGTCAACTCAGCACTATGCAAACCAGACCAAGGGCACGAGCGAATGTTCATTTTCCTTGAGGAATTTAGGCCCATTGCGTAAAACCATGTTTCCTATCAAATTGACAAATTTAATCCGGAGCGACAAACACTCACTGACACACAAAGCCCTTAAAAACAGAGTCCTATCAAACACAGCTGTTCAAACATTAAGAGCAGAAAGCCTGAAGAACGCATGTGGAAACTTCCATGCGGCCATATGGTGTGGTAGGACAAGAGGAGCTATTGAGCCTACGGGCAACTAACGTTAACAGGTGTGGCACACTCCCTCAGTGACTTCAGCCAAGCGCGCGCACACACACACACACACACACCGATGTGTGTGGCAGCAAAACAGCAAGTGCTAGTTAGCTGAGACGGCTGAGGGACAAATTCATTAATAGTATCAAACCTCTGGGTTTTTGTCTTTGTGGACATCCTAGCGTATTTGCTGAGCAAGTCAAGGTGTACCGTACTCAGATGTGTGTGTGTGTGTGTGCGCGCAGTGTAATACAGCTGGGACGATAAACCGAAAAATATCGGACACAGGCCATACCGATCACTTATCGCAGGCCTTTTGCTAATATAGGTGATTGTTAAATGGGACACTGGATGGCTACAACCATTACAGTTGTAGTAGTAGTTTAAAGGATAATAAAAAACTAAAGAATATTATAAACATATCGTTTTATTCATCATTATCACAGAAATTCGGCCAATTTATCGCAATAGGGATTTTTGTCCATATCGCCCAGCTCCTCCGTGGACACAAAATAATTTCTCAGTGTTGAATAGACAGATCCTTCAGAAAACACCAGGCAACGCTGGAATGTGACACAGGAGACTGTAATAAATACAGGGAGGGGTAGAAGTGAGTGACTGTGTGTGTGGGTGTACAGCATAGACCTCCTGTCCATGTGCGTGGGGTTTAACAATGAATAACAACATCAGAGCCATGGCAGGCTGGGCTCCTCAGCATTTAGCCTCTCCTTCCGCTAACACTTCCTGGGAGAGCTCATCTGGCCTGAAAACCAGAGGCCAGCCAGGATTTGCTGATAGAAACCCTCTGACTGTCAGTCACTCTACACTCCTTCCTTCTACTTCACACAAAGGAAAATCGGGAGGAACAGGTGGAGGGAGTCCACCTATTGCAGGGGTAGGCAACTAGATTCAGCCGCGGGCCAATTATAGTCGGAGCAGATGGCAGGGGGGGCGGAACATAATTATAATAATTTGTACACAAATTGACCACAACTATGCCCAAAAAGAGATTGTATTTTCTATACAGTACCAGTTAAAAGTTTGGACACACCTACTCATTCAAGGGTTTTTCTTTATTTTTAATATTTTCTACATTGTAGAATAATAGTGAAGACATCAAAACTACGAAATAACACATATGGGATCATGTAGTAACCAAAAAAGTGTTAAACAAATCAAAATATATATTATATTTGAGATTCTTCAAAGTAGCCACCCTTTGCCTTGATGACAGCTTTGCACACTCTTGACATTCTCTCAACCAGCTTCATTAGGAAGTAACCTGGAATGCATTTCAATTAACGGGTGTGCTTGTTAAAAGTTCATTTGTGGAATCTCTTTCCTTCTTAATGCGTTTGAGCTATTCAGTTGTGTTGTAACAAGGTAGGGGGGTAAACAGAAGATAGCCCTATTTTGTAAAATACCAAGTACATAATATGGCAAGAACAGCCCAAATAAGCAAAGAGAAATGACAGTCCATCATTACTTTAAGACATGAAGGTCAGTCAATTCGGAAAATGTCAAGAACTTTGAATGTTTCTTCAAGTGCAGTCGCAAAAACCATCAAGCGCTATGATGAAACTGGCTCTCATGCACCACAGGAGGACCCAGAGTTACCTCTGCAGCAGAGGATAAGTTGATTAGAGTTAACTGCACCTCAGATTGCAGCCCAAATAAATGCTTCACAGAGTTCAAGTAACAGACACATCTCAATATCAACTGTTCAGAGGAGACTGCGTGAATTATGCATTCATGGTCGAATTGCTGCAAAGAAACCACTACTAAAGGACACCAATAAGAAGAAGAGACTTGCTTGGGCCAAGAAACACATTAAACCGGTGGAAATCTGTCCTTTGGTCTGAGTCCAAATTGGAGATTTTTGGTTCCAACCTCTGTGTCTTTGTGAGAGGCAGAGAAGGCGAATGGATGATCTCTGCATGTGTGGTTCCCACCATGAAGCATGGAGGTGGTGTGATGGTGCTTTGCTGGTGACACGGTAAGTGATTTATTTAGAATTCAAGGCACACCTAACCAGCATGGCTACCACAGCATTCTGCAGCGATACATCATCCCATCTGGTTTGCGCTTAGTGGGACTATGACCCAAAACAATGACCCAAAACACACCTCCAGGCTGTGTAAGGGCTATTTGACAAAGAAAGAGAGTGATGGAGTGCTGCATCAGATGTCCTGGCCTCCACAATCACCCGACCTCAACCCAATTGAGATGGTTACGGGATGAGTTGGACCGCAGAGTGAAGAAAAGTGCTCAGCATATGTGGGAACTCCTTCAAGACTGTTGGAAAAGCATTCCTCATGAAGCTCGTTGAGAGAATGCCAAGAGTGTGCAACTCTGTCATCAAGGAAAAGAGTGGCTACTTTGAAGAATCTCAAATATATTTTGATTTGTTTAACACTTTTATGGTTACGACATGATTTCATAGGTGTTATTTCATAGTTTTGATGTCTTCAATATTATTCTACAATGTAGAAAATAGTAAAAATAAAGAAAAACCCTTGAATGAGTAGCTGTCTAAACTTTACTGGTACTGTAAGTATTTTTCTTTTAACTAAAAACTGGTGGGTAAAAAAATAATTTGCGGGCCGGTTTTGGCCTGTTACCGACCCCTGACCTACAGTGTGACTGAGCCCCAACCCTCCTCCTGATAGTCTGTACATGGAGTAGTCGGGACAGAAGTCTGTCATCAACTCAGTCATAGTCTGGATAGAAAAATACTTCTTCCAGACAGGGCTGCACTTGGCTATTCTTTAGAAGTTGAGCTAGGCTTATTTCCTGACCATGTGACCTGACCAGTGAAAACCCCTGGCCCTATATTATCTAGTAAGATCTGTGTTCCTTATGAGGGTCTTGTTCAAGCAAACTGCTAGGAGGGGTTCCCGGTCTTCCTCCTATAACCCTTATGACCAGAGATTTACAGGCAAGCCTGTATTTTCATAGACTATATTACCTCATGTTGAAAAGTAGACCTCTTCATCCATAGGCTTTAAAACACAAGCACCACTGAATTGGATAGGGAGAAGATGCCAAATGACGACCTGAAAACGCACACCACGGTACAATTCAATTCATTCTGTATGAAATAGCCCTAGGCCTGCCCCACTTATAGCTCGGAAGAAAACTACAATTCTTGAAAACACTGGCAGCAGCATACTTACTGTACACCGACGTCTTCGAGCTACTAAAACCGTATTGACTTTCCCTCAGAGCTAACTGGGTTAGCGAGAGCAGCTTCTGCAGTGGCAAGCACTATTCTTTCTGAGGCCAGAGGAGTCAGCCGGGTGAGCGCAGCGGTTGAGTTCCAATTTGGACCCTATTCCCTAAGTAGGAAACTACTTTTTAACAGGGCCCATATGGATCTGGTCAAAAGTAGTGCACTATATAGGGAACGGGGTACCATTTGGAACACAGCCAGTGAGTGCAGTATGGGGCCGGCCGGGCCAGGACCCAGAGGTGACTGAGGCCAGTAGTGTGTTCAGGTCATGCCAGACAGACCCCTGTCCCCTACAGTCAATGTGTCCCACATGACCTGGGGCAGGGGTCCACTCAATATGCAGGCGCCACTTTGCGCTTCCTCTCACTGGGGGGGGGGGGCAAGGCAAGGCCAATGGTCGCCTACATTTAAAACACTGATGTCTATAGGCTTAGGTCTACAACTGGCCTCCTTTCCAGAGTCCACAAAAAAAAAAAAAAAAAAACTGCTCCCCTTCAGTCATTGATCAGACAGAAACTGATCATCAATAGCCCCAGACAGGATGTCAGAATCACCAGCGTGAACCTTTTCAATAAAATTGTCTGTCTCCCCCATGGAGTGCTGTAACTCAATCACACTACAGTCAAAGTCCAGCTCTCCTGTACTGACAAGGCTGCTTTGCAGGGTGAGGGGGTTAATTATGTTTCAATTAGCCTAATCTAAATAAATTCATGCAATAGACACATTCCAATTCTGTAGGCTATTTAAATGTAACTCACCCGCACCCTGCTTCTTTGACTTTAACTGTGTTGGCGTAAGAAGCACTCTAGGATGACCTTTGACCTATCGTCTCCCTAGAGGTTCACAAAGTGGCCTGACCCCATCTGTGACACGTGACATCCTCAGAGTGTTGAACCATCCATTAAAACACATCACCAGCTAACTACAGACAAATAGCGTATCACCTAAAGTGCAGATACGATCATCTGAACTGTCAAAACATACCATTTTCCAACATGTCAGTTTACACTAAATCAAATGTACAACGATAACAAAATAATGTTCTTCATTTCACTTAGGCCTATGCTTGACAAAAATGATGTGGTAAAAGATTAGGATTGCCTATTTAATTATTTTTAATCAATCAAAGTGGGCCTAAACATAAAACACAAGAAGCTGCAAAAGGACAGCAGCAATCTTGCAATTGAACAGCAAATGTAAGCAATGTCCTTTTGTTTATATGTGTAGAACAGAGTGACATGCAGGTACAGTGTTGCTGCCACCTTCTGGCACATAGGCTGCCTGCTCCTCAGGTGACCCTGTGCAATAATTACAAGCAAGCTCTTTCTCGCTACAGAAGCACCACCCTGGTCTGTAGACTAGAGTTCAAATGGTCTTCCAAGCCTACATAAAATGTACAGTATGTAGACCTTACAGAGGAGGGCATTGTACATAACACCACAGCCATTCAGGTTGCAGAATAAACATCCTCCTGGACATTTCCATAGACTTCTAAAACTTCTATCAACAGCATAGGAATAAACACATCTGAAGACTTCACACATTCACTGCAATTCACCCCGGTATCTTAAACACGACGGGAACACAGCAGACTCTTTATACCTCACTTCATAATACACACATTATTTGAGGCTTGGAGTACGCCCAGGCAGAAACGAGCGTAGGCTAAGGCAGTGAATTAGAGGTCTGTGGACTCGGGGAGGCAACACGTGACCGCTTCACTGTATTGTAGGGCCGACTGAAGAGATCTACACACCCATTCAGGCATTTAAGCATTTCAGATCAAAACTCTAAAACCAGGGACGATGCAGTAGCACTACAAATCTCCTTACTTGACATTAAGAAGGCTTAAATTCTGTGAGAAAAAAAAAAATGTTCCCATTAACGGTTTGACATGCACGCCTGTAAAGTCAGATTTGATTTTATTCCCGCTTAAGACCGTTGGTCATAGAGCAGCAAAGTGCTCGGGTTAAATCCTCTCTCCTGTTAGCGCTTCATCAAGGAGTCCCGAGTGGTGCAGCAGTCTGAGGTACTGCATCTCAGTGCTAGAGGAGTCACTACAGACCCGGTTTTGATTCCAGGCTGTATCACAACCGGTCCGTGATTGGGAGTACCATAGGGCGGCGCACAATTGGCTCAGCATCGTCCGGGTTTGGCCTTCATTGTAAAATAAGAATTTGTTCTTAACTGACTTGCCTAGTTAAATATTTTTTATAAAAGAGTCAGAATCATGCTTGGCTTTCAGGTAGGACTACAGCGCTTACATTTTGCCATGGTACGGAGCGTCAAACTAATCAAATGGTCCTTAGCCTAGCCTTTATGCAGTGGTATAAAATACTAAATTAAGTAAAAATACTACTTTTAAAGTATCTGTACATAATTGACAACTTTTGGATTACTACATTCCTGAAGAAAATAAATCTACTTTTTACATTTTCCCTGAGACCCAAAAGTACTCGTTACATTTTGAATGCTTAGCAGGACATGAAAATGGTCCAATTCACACACTTAAAAGAGAACATCCCGGGTCATCCATACCGAGTGATCTGGCAGACTCACTAAACACAAATGCTCCATTTGTAAATTATGTCAGAGTGTTGGAGTGTGGCCTTGACTATCCGTAAATGAAAAAAAAAAGAAGACTATTTTGCCGTTTGGATTGCCTAATAGAAGTAACTTTAAATTATTTATACTTCTACTTTTGACACTTAGGTATATTTTTGCAATTACATTTACTTTTGATACTTAAGTATATTTAAAAGCAAATACTTTTACTCAAGTAGTATTTTACTGGGTGACTTTCACTTGAGTCAGTTTCAAATAATGCATCTTCACTATACTCAAGTATGACAATTGGGCACTTTTCCCACCACTGCCTATATGTACAGTATGGCGCTTTTAGAAGGGGGCAGTGAGGTTCCTTGGCCCCCCAAAGTCGATACTTTCAAAGCGGTTGATCCCTTACGGTGTAAAAATAAAAAGTGGGTCTTTAGTGAAATCCTTAAAAGCCTGTGGGGAAAAAAAACAAGAAGTTTATAGAAAGCCCAGGGTAGTAATGGGGCATCATGGAAAAAAGGTAGAGTGCTGCTGTACCATCGCCACACTACAGTACAGCTGTCATCTATCCACCAGCCCCTGTGCCAGACAACACAGCCAAAAGCTCGGCTGGAAAACACCATTTTTTTTTGCCATTATGTAATCTTAACTAATTCGCAGAGATTGATATTTTAGACTCGACGACGGCTGAAGAGAACAGCAAAGTTATGACAACAACTTAGGATGTCAAACTTGAGCAAAGGCTCTAACTCCAAGTCAAAATCCAAGCTATAAAAAAAAAAAAAAAAAAAAAAAAAAAAACTCTGGGTTTACTCTTTATTCTAAATTGTAGATATAACAAAAAAAGTTAAGGGCTACGGTTGTTTTCTCTCTACCCATAAGCCTGGAAGACACCTTGTGAGAGAGAGCAGAGTGCTGAGCTCACTTTGGTGAGGCTGTAGTCTCTCTGCTGCCAGCCCGAAAATAAGTGTTTGAGGGTGGGCGGCTGGGCTTACAGTGTCTACAAAGCATTCACACCCCTTGACTTTTTCCACATTTTGTTATGTTAGAGTACGCATTTAAAAATGGCTTACATTCAGATGTTGCGTCACTGGCCTAGACAGAGTACCACAATGTCAAAGTGGAATTAAGTTCTTTGAAATGTTTACAAATGAATACAAAATGAATGGCGGAAAGGTGTGGGAGTCAATAAGTATTAAACCCCATTCGTTATGGCAGCCAAAATAAGTTCAGGAGTAAAAATGAGCTTCACAAATCACATAATGAGTTGCATCGGCTCACTCGGTGTGCAATAAAATGATTTGAATGACTACCTCATCTCTGTACACCACACATACAATTATCTGTAACGTCCCTCAATCGAGCAGTGAATTTCTGACACAGATTCAACCACAAAGACCAGGGAGGTTTTCCATTGCTTTGGAATGAAGGGCACTATTTGGGAGATGGTAAAAAAAAAGAGACATGAGCATGGTGACGTTATTAATTACACGTTGGATGGTGTATCAATAGACCCAGTCACTACAAAGATACAGGCGTCCTTCCCGGAGAGGAAGGAAGCCACTCAGGGATTTCACCTTGAGGCCAATGGTGT
Organism: Salvelinus fontinalis; assembly: GCF_029448725.1. Classification (NCBI taxonomy): domain Eukaryota; kingdom Metazoa; phylum Chordata; class Actinopteri; order Salmoniformes; family Salmonidae; genus Salvelinus; species Salvelinus fontinalis. The sequence goes on from NC_074666.1 coordinate 52,308,299, forward strand.
AACTTACAACAGTTAGAGTTTAATGGCTGTGATAGTAGAAAACTGAGGATGTGTCAACATTGTAGTTACTCCACAATACTAACCTAAATGACAGAGTGAAAAGAAGGAAGCCTGTACAGAATACAAATATTTTTTTAAATGCATCCTGTTTGCAACAAGACACTAAAGTAAAACTGCCAAAAATGTGGCAAATAAATGTACTTTATGTACTGAATAGAGGTCAACCGATTATGATTTGTCAACGATTATTGGAGGACCAAAATAAGCCGATACCGATTAAATCGGCCGATTTTTTTTTGTTTATTTGTAATAATGACAATTACAACAATACTGAATTAACACTTATTTTAACTTAATATAATACATCAATAAAATCAATTTAGCCTCAAATAAATAATGAAACATGTTAAATTTGGATTAAATAATGCAAAAACAAAGTGTTTTAAAAGTGCAATATGTGCCATGTAAGAAAGCTAACATTTAAGTTCCTTGCTCAGAACATGAGAACATATGAAAGCTGGTGGTTCCTTTTAACATGTAAGAAGTTTTAGGTTGTAGTTATTATAGGACTATTTCTCTCTATACCATTTGTATTTCATATACCTTTGACTATTGGATGTTCTTATAGGCACTTTAGTATTGCCAGTGTAACAGTATAGCTTCCATCCCTCTTCTCGCCGATACCTGGGCTCGAACCAGGAACACATCGACAACAGCCACCCTCGAAGCAGCGTTACCCAAGGGGAACAACTACTCCAAGTTTCAGAGCGAGTGACGATTGAAACGCTATTAGCGCGCACCCCGCTAACTAGCTAGCCATTTTACATCGGTTACACCAGCCTAATCTCGAGAGTTGATAGGCTTGATTTCATAAACAGCAGAGCTGATGGCAAAACGCACAAAAGTGCTGTTTGAATGAATGCTTACGAGCCTGCTGGTGCCCACCATCGCTCAGTCAGACTGCTCTATCAAATCATAGACTTATTTATAACATAATAACACACAGAAATACGAGCCTTAGGTCATTAATATGGTCGAATCCGGAATCATCTTGAAAACAAAACATTTATTCTTTCAGTGAAATACGGAACTGTTCTGTATTTTATCTAACGGGTGGCATCCATCAGTCTAAATATTCCTGTTACATTGCACAACCTTCAATGTTATGTCATAATTATGACGTAAAATTCTGGCAAATTAGTTCGCAATGAGCCAGGCGGCCCAAACTGTTGCATATACCCTGACTCTGCGTGCAATGAACGCAAGAGAAGTGACACAATTTCACCTGGTTAATATTGCCTGCTAACCTGGATTTCTTTTAGCTAAATATGCAGGTTTAAAAATATATACTTCTGTGTATCGATCGATTTTAAGAAAGGCATTGATGTTTATGGTTAGGTACACGTTGGAGCAACGACAGTCCTTTTTCGCGAATGCGCACTGCATCGATTATATGCAACGCAGGACACACTAGATAAACTAGTAATATCATCAACCATGTGTAGTTAACTAGTGATTATGATTGATTGATTGTTTATTCTAAGATAAGTTTAATGCTAGCTAGCAACTTACCTTGGCTTCTTAATGCATTCGCGTAACAGGCGGGCTCCTCGTGAGGCAGGTGGTTAGAGCGTTGGACTAGTTAACCGTAAGGTTGCAAGATTGAATCTCTGAGCTGACAAGGTAAAAATCTGTTGTTCTGCCCCTGAACAAGGCAGTCAACCCCCCGTTCCTAGGCAGTCATTGAAAATAGGAATGTGTTCTTAACTGACTTGCCTAGTTAAATAAAGGTGTAAAAAATAAAAATAATAAAAATGATTTTAAAAATATCGGCGTCCAAAATTACTGATTGTTATGAAAACTTGAAAATCGGCCCTAATTAAATCGGCCATTCCGATTAATCGGTCGACCTCTAGTACTGAATATAAAGCGTTATGTTTGGGGCAAATCCAACACATCACGGAGTACAAAAGACATTTAAGAATGGTGGTGGCTGCATCGTGTTATGGATATGCTTGTCATTGGCAAGGACTAGGGAGACTTTTAGGATAATAAGAAACAGAAGAGCTAAGCACAGGCAAAATCCTAGAGGAAAACCTGGTTTAGCAGGACAATTACCTAAAACACAAGGACAAATATACACTGGAGTAGCTTACCAAGACAAGATGTTCCTTAGTGGCCTAGTTACAGTTTTGACTTTTAAAATCGGCCTGAAAATCTATGCCAAGAAAATGGCAGTCTAGCAATGATCAACAACCAACTTGACAGAGCTTGAATCATTTCGAAAAGAATAATGTGCAAATAATTGTAGTCCAGGTGTACAACGGTCTTAGAGAAGTACCCAGAAAGACGCACAGCTGTAATCACTGCCAGAGGTGATTCTAACATGTATTGACTCGGGGGGTGTGAATACTCACGTAAATTCGATATGTCTGTATTTCATTTCCAATCAAATGTGCAAAACTTTCTGAAAACATGTTTTCACCGTCATTATGGGGTATTGTGTGTAGATTGGTGAGAGAATTTTTTTTTAAATAAAATGTTAAAATTCAGGCTGTAACAAAACAAAATGTGGAATAAGTCAAGGGGTAGGAACACTTTCTGAAGGCATACAATACTGTAGCTAGCTACATAGATCAGTGACAGAGGAAAACGACAGGTTCTGTGAGGCTGTGGCCTACATGCTTTTACTTGTCTGAGTCCACAGGCTGCCTGCAAGGCCTAGCTAGGTGTTTAACTTGAAGGCAAATCTGCTTCTGTTAAGACACAAGTCAAGTACAATAAGATTTTTCCAGACAACCGTGTGGCTGGTGGATATTAAATACACAGAAAAGGACACTTTTTAAAAACAGGGAACGGGAGATACCTAGTCAGTTGCACAACTGAATGCATTCAACTGACATGCATCTTCCGCATTTAACCCAACCCCTCTGAATCAGAGAGGTGCGGGGACTGCCTTAAAAATCGACGTCATCGGCATCCGGGGAGCAGTTGTTTGGTGGTTAACTGCCTTGCCGGCTCGGGGATTCAAACCAGCGACCTTTCAGTTACTGTCCCGACGCGCTTAACGGCTAGGCTACCTGCCGCCCGAAATGAACTGCGGTGATATTATAAAAATGGACGTGACAATAGGGATTAGCCCAAATTTAAAGAAGAAGAGCCCTCAACCACATCCCCCGGTTTGAATACATTTGCATGGGAAATAAGATGGTATGTTGACTGAACATGGCTCCCGTGATGGTGACAACAGTGTCACTTATCACCTTGGCAGCACAAACATGTCGGTAGCCCTGGGGGAATGGCATCTTATCAGGGGAACATAGCAGCATTTGGTGTACTGGGAAGGGACACGCAGAACAACATATTGTACTTCGAGTGCATCTATCGCTTGCTGCTTACTCTTTTGTTCAAAGTCCCAAGAAATACATTCTCTGTGCAGGACTGATAGAAGTTCAAGCGCTGAGAATTCTGCTCTTGACACATTGTTACTACTAACATGATAATTGGCCTAGGGTGACGGTTAGAACACAAGGCCCCTTGAAGTCTGTTTAGTTAAGAAATATGAACAATTCAAAAAGGCAAACAAACTATACTGAGCAAAAACAAAACTCAACAATTTCACAGTTCATATAAGGAAATCAGTAAATTAAAATAAATAAATTAGGCCCTAATCTATGGATTTCACATGACTGGACATGGGTGGGCCTGGGAGGGTATAGGCCCACCCACTTGGCAGCAAGGCCCACTCAAAGGGGGGCCAGGTCCAGCCAATTAGAATGAGTTTACCCCCCCAAAAAAGGGCATTATTGCAGACAGGAATGTATCATCGAGGCACAGATCTGGGGAAGGGTACCAAAACATTTCTGCAGCATTGAAGGTCCCCAAGAACACAGTGGCCTCCATCATTCTTAAATGGAAGATTGGAACCACCATGACTCTTCCTAGAGCTGGTCGCCCGGCAAAAATGAGCAATCGGGGGAAAGGGCCTTGGTCAGGGAGGGGACCAATAACCCGATGGTCAATCAGAGAGCACTAGATTTCCCTCTGTGGCGTTTTTTTATTTATTTAGGTTTTTAGGCAATAGATATTGTTGTCATTTTGTCACTCAAATATCACATGAATACACATTAGAAATGGCAAAATGTATAAAACAGCAACAAAATGTGCTTTTAAAAAACTGCTAAATGTTCTTTGCACCCCATGACAAGGTCTGTAGAATTGTAGGAAATAAGCTTTTAAACCTGCAACATTCTCTCATGAACAGTGCCCCCAAGTGAAAGTTTGGAAACCCCTGTTCTACACTATACATTGCTTGTTTTGTCATAAACTGAAATTAGGCGAACTATTCGAATTTTAGCAACCAGGAAACGCTGGAGCGATTTCTGCATATTGCACGTTTAATGTTGTTGAAATATCATAGCCTTTTTGTCATGTCTATCGCATTAACAAATATGTATTTATCATTGTCGTTACACTTTTTTTCAATTTGTCTCAACAGATGTTTCATTCCTGACCACGTCAGTAGTGGTTCACCTGATGAGAAGAAGAGCTGGCTGCATGCCTGTGTCACAAATCGTGGACAGATGTGTCATGTTCGGTGACATCACTGACATTGCAACCGGCGTCAGAAATATGTCCAGGGGCCAACCTCTACAGAGGAAGCATCTCCCATGTCACATTTTCCAAGTTGCAGAAATGTCTACACATACAGCAAAGCAAAATAGAACCATCAGAAAAAAACTATTCAGTGTCAGATGCAAGCAGGGGTGTAATCATTATGCTGATTCTGTTCCAAGACATTTAGTCTGTTGCAAAACCGTTTACTCCAAACAGAAAACACAAACAAGAGTTTCTATTGGACAAATTCAGGTAGGTCCCTCACCTTTTTAGTTTCTCCATTTGCTTCTGTTTGGTTCTTAAATGGTAAACGGTTTCTGTAATGCATACACTCTGGCCTAGTGAGGGTAAAAAAACTACAAAAACTACAAAAACATACTGAGGCGAGACTGAGCTATGGCTTCTTCCTGTCCAACATGCAGGATGGAGTACAGGAGGGAGATATTGAGGTTATACATTGTAGCTCTGTTGTTCTACAATGCCTATGGTCATAGCCAATATCCCCACTAGCTGGCTACTAGACACACAATATAACAGTTGGCCCTAAAGCTTTTTGTAGGGAGCAAAGAAAAGCAACTACTGCATGTATCAGTGATGGACACTAGCTAGAATGTGGTCCAATGCTTTTACAGCAATATAGCTAGCTACTAATACAATAGCCCAACTTCTTGCACAACACATAAGGTTGTCGCTTGGTCAAATCATAAATAATACTATATACACACACCAAATAAATTGACCAACAATAAATATAACAAGATATACATAATGTATTTATACTGTATGTTCCTTATCATTTACTTAGTATAATCAAACCTCATACAGGTACTGCACTACATTGTCAATCCGCATGGAATGCAAAATTACTATTTAGCTTGTATTCTCCAAACAAAAACAGCAGTATACCTGTAACAGATTGTGTATTCTTTAATATACAGTGCATATTCAGACCCCTTGCCTTTTTCACATTTTATTACGTTACAGCCTTATTCTATATTGATTAAATAAAAAATATCCTCAATCTACACACAATACCCCATAATGACAAAGCAAAAAACGTTTTTTTCTTTCGTTTTTTTTGCGAATTTATTAAAATACATAGCTATTCAGACCCTTTGCTATGGGACTTGAATTTAGGCTCAGGTGTATCCTGTTTCCATTGATCATCTTTAAGATGTTTCTACAACTTGATTGGAGTCCACTTGTAGTAAATTCAATTGATTGGACATGATTTAGAAAAAGGCACAGCTGCCTATTTCGCACAGTTGACAGTGCATGTCAGAACAAAAACCAAGGTATAGCCATACGACAGGAATGTATCAACGAGGCACAGATCTGGGGAAGGGTACCAAAACATTTCTGCAGCATTGAAGGTCCCCAAGAACACAGTGGCCTCCATCATTCTTAAATGGAAGAAGATTGGAACCACCATGACTCTTCCTAGAGCTGGACGCCCGGCCAAACTGAGCAATCAGGGGAAAGGGCCTTGGGCAGGGAGGTGACCAATAACCAGATGGTCACTCAGGCAGAGCTTTAGATTTCTTCTGTGGCGATGAGAGAACCTTCCGGAAGGACAACCATCTCTGCAACACTCCACCAATCAGGCCTTTATGGTAGAGTGGCCAGACGGCAGCCACTCTTCAGTAAAAGGCACGACAGCCCGCTTGGAGTTTGCCAAAAGGCACCTAAAGACTCTCAGACCATGAGAAACAAGATTCTCTGGTCTGATGAAACCTAGATTCAGATTTTTTATGAAATTTGCAAAAACATTTCTGAAAACATAATTCCACTGACATTATGGGATATTGTGTCTAGGTCAGTGACAAAAAAATATAAATTTAATCCATTTTAAATTCAAGTTGTTACAACAAAATGGGGATAAAGTCACGGGATGTGAATACTTTCTGAAGGCTCTGTACGTCAAGTTAACATTTGATTATTTATGTATGGAGGTTGTTATTATAGGCTATTGGTTCCTTACTCAGCCCGCAAAGGAAAGATAAAAATCATCGACTATTGAAATACTGCATGCATCATCAGCTTTTCTGAAAGATCTTGGCCCGGGACAGTATTTTTATTTTATTTGGGCCAGCAGCTTTCGTTTGGCACTGGCAAATTTACCTACATTTAAAGGTCTGCAAAGCATGTCAACCTGGGCCCTGCATGACCCAAATGCATTTATAAACTTGTCCGGGCCAGCGAGAAGAAAAAAAAGTTAACGTTGGACACCGCAGGGATGTGCTCTCTTTTCTCAACGGCTTGAATCAACAGATCAGCCTTCTCCATTGAATCGCAGCATTGAAGAAAAAAAACTGATTTCCTCCTCAAGAATGGGAAGACACTTGGGCCGGGCCCCATACGACAGGGCAGGAAGGGGGAGCACTAAGTCACTTCCCAGGTCACAACCTCTGCTCTATGTAGCCCATAGCGACAGGGTCAGTGCTTATGAGGAGCTCAATAGGATCCACATAACGCTCCCTGCTGCAGCTCCCATCCTCCTCGTTACCATCCAGCAGCACCAACTAAACAAGGGGCTCCAAAGGAGGCGCAGTGGGCTAACTGGAGTCTAAACAGAGGAGGACTGAAACCGACCTCATAACTCACACAGCATGGGCAGAGCCTCTGAGCCAGGAGAGGCATAAAGCAAGCCGCTGGCTGCATGTAGTGTGTGCTGCTGCTGCTGCTATTTTCTGATAAGAAGATAACATGTTAACAAGCATTGGGAAATACATTTGTGTAATCCTTAACTATGTGTCAAAGGGCAGGAAGTGAGGTAGCGCGTGGACTTTTACAATACATCTGAACATCCTGCAGTAAGGTTAGCCTAGGCGACTTCCTAGCTGGCAAAATCATTCCAGTTGACTTTCAACTAGACATTGCATTCAACTTGAGGCACACCTTCATAACAAAAGGCACATAGCCATGACAACACAAAAGACAACCCAATGTTTTACATGTCTCCATGTACATGTCTATTTAACAGGCTTGGGGGAAAGGTGTGCCGATGCCAAACAATCCAAAGCTAATGGGATTCCCAAACATATAAAGGGTCAACCAAATGACTGTATATGAATGGACCAAAAAAAAACATTGATCACATGATACAATTAATTCCTCTCCTTCAGGAGGATGAAAAGATTTGGCATGGGACCAAAGATCCTCAAAAAATTATATAGCTGCACCATCAAGAGCATCGTGACAGGTTGCATCACCTAGACTTGGTGCTCCGGCTTGCCTTGCGATAGGAGAGAGAACAGTCTATGACTAGAGTGGCTGGAGTCTAACATTTTGTAGGTGCTTAATTTGACACTGCCTGGTATAGAGGTTCTGGATTGCAGGAAGCTTGGCCCCAATGATGTACTTGGCTGTACGCACTAACCTCTGTAGTGACTTGCGGTCGGATGCCGAGCAGTTGCCATACCAACAGTGATGCAAGCAGTCAGGATGCTCTCAGTGGTGCAGCTGTAGAGCTTTGATGATCTATGGCAAATCTTTTCAGTCTCCTGAGGGGGAATAGGCGTTGTTGTGGCAACTTCACAACTGTCTTGTTGTGTTTGGCCTATGACAGTTTGTTAGTGGTGTGGACGCCAAGGAACTTGAAGCTCTCAACCTGCTCCACTGCAGCCCCGTCAACGTGAATGGGGGCGTGCTTGGCCCCCCTTTTCCTGTAGTCCGCGGTCAGCTATTTTGTCTTGCTCCCGTTAAGGGAGAGGTTGATGTCCCGACACCACACTGCCAGGTCTTTGACCTCCTTGCTGTAGGCTGTCTTATCGTTGTTGGTGATCAGGCCTACCACCGTTGTGACTTTGGGAAACCTAATGATGGTGTTGGAGTCATGCGTGGCCACGCAGACGTGGGTGAACAGGGAGCACAGGAAGGGAGTAAGCACGCAACCCTGAGGGGCCACCATGTTGAGGATCAGCGTGGCAGGTGCATGTTGCCTACCCTTACCACCTGGAGGCGGCCCTTCAGGAAGTCCAGGACCCAGTTGCAGAGGGAGGTGTTCAGTCCCAGGGTCTTTAGCTTAGTGAGGGCACTATGGTGTTGAAAGCTGAGCTGTAGTCAACTAACAGCATTCTCACATAGGTGCTCCTTTTGTCCAAGTGGGAAAAGGCACTGTGGAGTGCAATGGAGATTGTGTCATCTGTGGATCTGTTAGCGCGATATGCAAATTGTAGTATTGTTAAGAGAATTTTGTTCTCAGTTGTTCATAATACCCAATTGAATTAATTACTCAGCCTAAAACCCAGAATTTGTAAGAAACTGGTTGAAATGAATCAAGCGTAGGCCCAGCTACAATTGTCAGGAATGTTTATTTAGAGAGCTCTGCTTATCATTTCCGGTACATTGGTCTATATACCTCACATTTCGTCATAAACGTCCCTCCTCTCAGATACAATGGCAACATAGTTCACAAGTCCTACAATGTATAACAGGTGGCGGACGATCTACTACAAGCCCAAGGTCTCTCCCCTCCCTGGGTGGGGAGACTTCCATCCCTGTTATCAGTTTCACAGTGGTCACAAGTTGTCTGCCACAGTTCCTTGCCTACCAACAGTCCCTCTTTCTTATGGACAAACATGATTCCTCAGACAGGATACAATTCTGTTAGTTATAATTCTACGTTAAATGTATACATCGTTTAGTCATTATTCATACAATTCCCATAACAAGTGTGTCTAGGGTTTCTGGGATGATGGTGTTGATGTGAGCCATGACCAGCCTTTTAAAGCACTTCATGGCTACAGACGTGAGTGCTACAAGCAGTAGTCATTTAGGCAGGTTACATTCGCTTCCTTGGGCACAGGGACTATGGTGGTCTGCTTGAAACATGTAGGTATTACAGACTCGGTCAGGGAGAGTTTGAAAATGTTAGTGAAGACACTTGCCAGTTGGTCAGCACATGCTCAGAGTACGCGCCCTGGCAATCCGTCTGGCCCTGTGGTCTTGTGAATGTTGACCTGTTTAAAGGTCTTCGGAGAGCATGATCACTGGTGCTCTCAAGCATGGTTCAGTGTTGCTTGCCTCGAAGTGAGCATAGAAGGCATTTAGCTTGTCTGGTAGGCTAGCATCACTGGGCACTTCCTGCTTGAGTGTTTGCTTGTAAGCAGGAATCAGGAGGGTAGAATTGTGGTCAGATTTTCCAAATGAAAGGCGAGGGAGAGCTTTGTATGCATCTTTATGCGCACGCGATATGCTGATGGAAATTAGGTAATTCAAGTCCCCAGCTACTTGGAGTGCTGCTTCTGGTGAGAATTCTCATTTACTTATGGCCTTACATAGCTCATTGAGTGCGGTCTAAGAGCCTGATTCGGTTTGTGGTGGTAAATAGACAGCTACAAAAAATATAGATGAAAATTCTACCTCAGACGAGCAAAACCTCAAGACTTCCTTAAATATTAGAGATCGCGCACTCCTGTTGTTGACAAATAGACAGACCACCACCCCTCGTCTTACCAGAGGTTGCTGTTCTGTCTTGCCGATGCACGAGAAACCCAGCCAACTGTATATTATCCATGTCCTCGATCAGCCACGACTTGGTGAAACATAAGATATTAAATGTCCCGTTGGAAGGATAGTCTCGAACGGAGCTCATCCAGTTTATTCTCCAGTGATTAGACATTCACCAGTAGGACGGATGGTAAAGGTGGATTATCCACTCGCTGTTGAATTCTCACCAAGCACCTGGATCTGCACCCCTGTATCGGCATCTCCCCTATATGCGAATGACAGGATTTGGGCCTCATCTGGGAGGAGCCGTACATTTTTGCCCTCTGATTCGTTAAAGAAAAAAAATCTTCATCCAGTCCGAGGTGAGTAATTGTTGTTCTGATGTCCAAAAACTCTTTTCAGTCATAAGAGACATATCAGAAACATTATGTACAGAAAAAGTTACAAACACGATAACACATACACAGAACAGCACGATTGATTAGGAGCCTGTAAAACAGCAGCCATACCCACCAGTGCCATAATGTATCCTTATAACCTTTTCTGTGTGTGATTGTTTTTAAATTGGTTCAAGGACATAGTGCATTCGTAAGGTACTCAGACCCCTTCACTTTTTCCACTGTCAGGTTTCAGCTTTATTCTTATGTTTTCCTTTCACCAATCTACACACAATACCCCATTATGACAAAGTGAAAACAGTTTAGAAATGTTAATTAAAAATAATAAACCTGAAATACCGTATTTACAGAAGTATTCAAACCCTTTACTGAGACTTCAAATTGAGCTCAGGGCCATCCTGATTCCATTGATCATCCTTGAGATGTTTCTACAAATGTTTTGGAGTCTACCTGTGGTAAATTCAACAGATTTGGACAGGATTTAGAAAAGGCACACACCTGTCGATATAAAAGTCCCACAGTTGACAGTGCATGTCAGAGCAAAAACCAAGCCATGAGGTTGAGGGAAATGTCAGTAGAGCTCCGAAACAGGATTGTGTTGAGGCACAGATCTGGGGAAAGATACCAAAAAATGTCTGGAGCATTGAAGGTCCCCAAGAACACAGTGGCCTCCATCATTCTTAAATGGAAGACGCTTGGAACCACCAAGACTCTTCCTAGAGCTGGACGCCCGGCCAAACTCAGCAATTGGGGGAGAAGGGCCTTGGTCAGGGAGGTGACCAAGAACCCGATGGTCACTCTGACAGAGCTGCAGAGTTCCTTTGTGGAGATGGGAGGACCTTCCAGAAGGACAACCATCTCTGCAGCTCTCCACCAATCAGGCTTTTAAAGATAGAGTGGCCAGACGGAAGCCACTCCTCAGTAAAACGCACAACAGCCCTCTTGGAGTTTGCCAAAAGGCACCTAAAGGACTCTCAGACCATGAGAAACAAGATTATTTGGTCTGATGAAACCAAGATTGAACTCTTTGGCCTGAATGTCAAGCGTGACGTCTGGAGGAAACGAGGCACCGCTCATCACCTGGCCAATACCATCCCTACGGTGAAGCATGGTGGTGGCAGCATCATGTTGTGGGGATTTTTTTCAGCGGCAGGGATTGGGAGACTAGTCAGGATCAAGGGAAAGATGAACAGAGCAAAGTACAGAGAGCTCCTGCTCCAGAGCGCTCAGCACCTCAGACTGGAGCGAATGTTCCCTTTCCAACAGGACAGCGACCCTAAGCACACAGCCAAGACAACACAGGAGTGGCTTCAGTACACGTCTCTGAATGTCCTTGATTTGCCCAGCCAGAGCCCGGACTTGAACCCGTTCGAACATCTCTGGAGAGACCTGAAAAAAGCTGTGCATAGAAGCTCCCCCTCCAACCTGACAGAGCTTGAGAGGATCTGCAGAGAAGAATGAGAGAAACTCCCCAAATACAGGTGTGCCAAGCTTGTAGCGTCATATCCAAGAAGACTCGATGCTGTAGTCGCTGCCAAAGGTGCTTCAACAAAGTACTGAGTAAAGGGTATGAATACTTATGTAAATGTAATATTTCAGTTTTAGGCTATTGTGTAGATGGATGAGGTGAAAAAACGATTTAATCCATTTTAGAATAAGGCTGTAATGTAACAAAATGTGGAAAAAGGGGTCTGAATACTTTCTGAATGCACTGTTCATCTGGTGTATTAGAAGCAATTATTGGTACCATGATTGTCTTCTAAACGTTTTTTTTTTTTTACATGAAAAATTCAATTTTCCCATTACCTATAATGGGGGATCCTGTTATCTGCAAACAATGCCAGCAGTACAGTGATCAGCCCTTAAATTCTGTGGCATCAATGAGGGGGCAGTTGTTCTCCTTTGGGCCAACCCATAGACATGAAAACCAGTAGATACTGATAGCGCTGCCTTAGTCACCAGCAGCTCCAGACCTGATAACTTCCATCACAATGAGTGAACAGCCTGAGGGGAGGGCACTTCACGGAACCAGCTCATATTCCCGGCATGCAAGAGGTGTGCACGTTGCATTCTTGTCGCACGCGTCAGCTAAATTAGGGATTTAAAGAGTCAGTTCCGGTCCAGCTTCATTCTTTCATGTTAGTGCTCTGAAGTGGACTGCCAGTAGAGCCAATGTTCAGAATCGGCACAATCTGTACTCTGTGGGTGTGTGCGTCAAGTTGTCAAAATTACCACTTGTAAAGGTATTTTAACCGAGTGTTTTGAAGCAATGCCACAAAAAAATATTTTGGTGTCTTGCCCGTCCGTGTTTGTGTCCGAAAATGGGCTTTAGAGATAACAAAAGAACGTGTGAGAGGGGGCGGGTGCATAGCCTTGCAATTAAACCAAGAAACAGATGTTCCACTTCCAGAGCATTGTTTAGAGGAGGACCAGACCGAGAGGAAATGTGGGACTGACTGCAATAAGGTATTGTGTTGTACTGAGTGACTCAGCTTTTCCATAGTCTCAACATTGGTCTTAAGACAGTACCATTCTGTCAATGACAGTACATAAAATTCAACCCTAAACAAGATCACCTCAAATAAAAGTGCCAATATATGAATTGAAGGGAAAATAAAGGCATCATGGCTCATCAGCCCAGGAAACTGTGGTTGTTTAGACTTGCTGCATGAGCAGTGTTCTACTCCAAATTGTCCAGATCTCAAATATATATTTTTTTTATATTTTAACTTTATTTAACTAGGCAAGTCAGTTAAGAACAAATTCTTATTTACAACGGCGGCCTACCCCGGCCGAACCCTAACCCCAGACGACGCTGGGCCAATTGTGCGCCGCCCTATGGGACTCCCAGTAACGGGCAGTTGTGATACAGCCTGGAATCGAACCAGGGTCTGTAGTGACACCTCTTGCACTGAGATGCAGTGCCTTAGACCGCTGGTTCACTCGGGAGCCCTATCACTAGCTTTTTTTTAATATAGCCCATCTTCTTAAAGGGAACACAATGCAAAAGAGAAAGAATGGACAAAGCCCAATGTAGACTTCTATGTCCAAAGACACTCAAATAAACTTCACATTTTCCAGGTCCTTCTCTAGTGTACCTGCGCAAGGCTATTGAGTGGAATGTTATTGTGCTAACTTCAATCTCATTGGGTTGTATGCAGGATGTTTGTGACCTATATATTTGAGCTGCCTTGAAAGAATAGGAGAGTCGCCGCGCCTCGATCAGACCGACAGCGTCATTGCATCAATGCCGTGTATCAAACTCTGCAGTCAAACTTTTTTCATTACGTAATCCACATTTTTTACTGGATATGTATGCAACAGAAGTTCAACCTTCACCTTCTGCTACCATTTCTGTCAAGTCTGCACATATATCCAACGTATGCGTCAAATTTTATCTAACCTACGCACCAAAAAGAACACAGAACGCACTGCAACTGCAACGCTGCAAGACAAACGCAGCGTTCCATTGGAAACCAGTGTACTTCTGGTGTACCAAACACGCAATGACGCTGCCGGTGGGAGAGAGGCGTTACAAGGCCCACTTTCCTTTTCTATAACTCACACAGAGGGGAGTCAAACTGACAGACAGGGATTCCAGACCAGTTTCGCAAAGTAATAAATACACTTTAATAAGACTACCAGGGCGACAGTTTTAAAAGCAAGAGCTTGTAGTCTACTTCTCTGGTAGCCCCTATAGAGGGATAAGAACAATAATAGAGACAAACATCAAAATGTAAGTCTTTAAAAAACTTTAATGCTGTGAAAACTTCTGTTTGGACACATGCTCTGCGTGTATACCGAACAAAAATATAAAAACGCAACATTTAAAGTGTTTCATGAGCTGAAATAAAATACCCCACAAAAAGCTTATTTCTCTCAAATATGGTGAACAAATCAGTTTACATCTCTGTTAGTGAGCATTTCTCCTTTGCCAAGATAATCCATCCACCTGACAGGTGTGGCATATCAAGAAGCTCATTAAACAGCATGATCATTACACAGGTGCACCTTGAGCTGAGGACAATAAAAGGCCACTCTAAAATGTACAGTAGTGTCACACAACACAATGCCTCATGTTGAGAAGGAGCGTGCAATTGGCTTGCTGACTGCAGGAATGTCCACCAGAGCGATTGCCAGAGAATAAAATGTTTATTTCTCTACCATAAGCCGGCTCCAACGTAATTTTAAATAATTTGGCAGTACGTCCAACCGGCCTCACAACCACGTGTAACCACGCCAGTCCAGGACCTCCGCATCCGGCTTATTCACCTGCGGGATCGTCTGAGAACAGACACCCAGACAGCTGATGAAACTGAGGAGTATTTCTATCTGTAATAAAAGCCTTTTTGTTCGGAAAAACTCATTCTGATTGGCTGGAGCTTGCTCCCAGTGGGTGGGCCTGGCTCCCAAGTGTGTGGGCATATGTCCTCCCAGGTCCACTCATAGCTGTGCCCCTGCCCAGTGATGTGAAATCCATAAGTTAAGGCCTAATGAATTCATTTTAAATTGACTGATTTCCTATATGAACTGTAAACTCTGTGAATTTGTTGAAATTGTTGCGTTTACATTTTTGTTCCGTATAAAATAACAAAACATTGCAAAGCGTCTACAATTTACTTTCAGGGTGTGTTGTTTTCAGGAATTCAACAGGAATTCCCATTGCTTCACCAGGGTGAAACGTTGACCTTTGTGACTAATGTAGCCTGCCTACTTCAGAGTGGCCCTGCAGCGTCTGCTTTCACTATCAGTACTGGCTCTGAGGGAATATGCCTCTTCACGCCCTGAGTACCGCATGGAATGCTGCTTTACATGCAGGCAGCCTTCACACAACACAGCCATTACAGGCTGGAAATATGTGCTTGTCTTGTACCAATACAAATTTTGAAAATAAATGATATCAGCTTCTTGTTTTGTTTCCTTACTACAATTCTTCCGAGTTGCACGGTACTGATATCGTAACAACCCTACAGTAAATCATACAGTAGTGGGCACCTCTACCGACACAGCCTCTTAGTGGATAGAGCAGGATGATTAACAGGAAACTCAGGACACGGACATCATTGTGCATCGCAAATGGCACCCTGTACCCTAGCGCACTACTTTTGATCAGCAGTTTATTATGTAATATGTAGGGAAAAGGCCACCATTCTGGATGCAGCCCATACCTGGAGCATAAAAGTCACTCATAACGCCCTACATCTGAGAGCAACGCACGCAATGCCTATGTCTGCCTACGAGATAAGCACCAAGACCACATTTTCATTCATATCACTCACCTGACAAACTTACCTTCCTCAATAGTAGTTTTACACAGCTGTTTTGTTTATGTTTGAGGACCAACACATGTTGCTTAGAGTGTGTTGTCACTTTGTATTATGCACTCGCCCTCTCTCAAAAAGGAACAGAAACCCCTCTTTGCACATTGAGTGAAAACAAAACCGTGGATCAGTCTAAGAAATTGGCTTTTGAACTAGGTTGTAGGTAGGATTTAGCCAATTGTGCCTTGAAAAGTGCTTGCAATTCAAAATGTTCTGCAGCTGAACAGAGTAGGCTATTTGGGGAAATAGTATGGCAATTGCACAGTAACAGAGTGATGCTGAGACTCCGATTTGTACACTTTAAAAAAGTGTGTGAAACAAAAACCAAAGACTGCAGAGTTAAACAAACCCTGCACAAAGACTACATTTTACAAAAACATTTACTTGTAGAACAGTGCAAATGAAAAGTTTGGTAACAGAATGATGGCACAAACAGTCATTCTGTTATAAAACTGCGCATCTGAAAATGTTTTTCAAGTATATCTGTTTTAGTAACATTTTCAGTCAGTTACTGTGGAATTGCCTTATGGCAAAAGCAATGCCAATTAAACTGGGCTGAGGTTTGGATTGTCAGAGAAGAGCAGTTAATTTAAGCTGAGGTTTAGAAAAATAACTTCTGCATCTCTGTGGGATGACAGGGGAAGGAACGATTCATGGATTATAATAGTATTCTTAAAGTAGAATCAAACAAGCCCATTCAGAAGTCAGAGAATTTGGAAAAGTTCTATCAAATGGTACACCATATAAAGGCTACTGTTTATAAAGGATGATTGTGTGTGAATGGGGGGGGGGTGTAGTTGCCTTTTTGAAACAGCTGAATATCCTCAGATGATAGATCCCTTGTAATGATGACAGTCCCACAAAACCCTTAACAGTAATGATAGCCAGAGAGAGATACTATTGAACATATGACCGGAGGCCCCCATAATAGAACAGGACAACAATTGCATTATCGTTTAATCTTAAAACTGCAAGTTTTCAGAAAACTTAAAAGGGAAACCGTACTGAATGATATTTATGACGTCATCTAAATAAGATTGACACTCACTTTCCATTGCAGTAGTTACAAACTTTCTCTCAGGTTGGATAGCTAGCTAGAGTAACTTCAGTGTGTGTGTATATATATATATATATATATATATATATATATATATATATATATATATATATATATATATATATACACACACATATATATAAAACACACAAAGGTGGTTCGTTCTCACCTTCCTGGAAATAAAACCAACTGAGTGACTGGCTGGGTGAATGGATAACACATTGCTCCTCGTCAACTAGTGCGTTAGAATGCTAGCTAGCAAGATAATTATTCCAGCTAGCTAGCTAACTTTTTTGACATGAGAAATTCAAACCAAGAACACATAGCTAACGTTAACTTGCTTACCTCTGTTGTCCTTTGTGATGGAGGTTTCTTTAAAGCTTGTTTGAAAGAAGTTTCCATCGATCCAGTCATTGTCACAACTTCACACCAGAAACAAATCCCCAAGAAATCAATGCATTGATCCCATCTCACTTTAGGCCGATGCCGCTATACACCCATCCCGTTGCTATCCCGTTTCTTCGCCCGAGCATGGAGGGAAAAGTCCTTGTTAAAATGAGAACAAAACTAAAAACTAAAACAAAACTGGTTCACATAAAATTGACCGAAAGTACATAATACAAAAATGGATATGTGAAGAACGATATACATGGTTAACATCCAGTTAGAAAGTTGCCTCCCTCTGATCAATTCTTCATTTGGGAAGAATTGACTGCTGACACTACTATTCTGCTAGCAGCACTAACGATGATGTCACTTTCCTATGGTAATGTACCTTCGAAATAAAAGCCCGCATTTCAAAACATTGCAAAGAGTATAACTCATTCAAAAGATACTACATGTTAATCGATTTGTATTATGCTTACAATGAAATGCAAGAAGGAATTTATTTTGAAATATGTTTTTAAAACATTATTTTAAGACCATTGTTGACAAATACAATGTTCAGACTGGTATGTTGACAATATGGGGCTTATAGTGAAAAAACGATTATTTGTGCCAATATAAAAGTGGGGTTTAGAGTACTCATTAGGGTCTGTAGAATCTATCAGTTGAGGCTCCTCCGAGTAGGAAGGAGAGGACCATCCTCCAAAGTAAATTTCATTTTTTTTAAACAGACCATTTAAAAAGTTCTCCTTTTTAGATAAAACTATACTAAATATAATCACGTCACCTAATAATTGATTAAAACACACAAATTTGCAATGAAGGTCTACAGTAGCCTCAACAGCACTCTGTAGGGTAGCCCCATGGTGTAGCCAGAGGACAGCAAGCTTCCATCCTCCTCTGGGTACATTGACTTCCAAACAAAACTCAAGTATTTTTGTTCACCCAACTTAGAATACCTCACAATCAAATGCCGACTGTATTACCTCTCGAGAGAATTCTCTTCGGTTATAGTCACAGCCGTGTATATTCCCCCTCAAACCGATACCACGACTGCCCTCAAAGAACTTCACCGGGCTTTATGCAAACTAGAAACCACATATCCTGAGGACACATTTATTGTAGCTGGGGATTTGAACCTCTATTAGATCGGTGTCCACCCGCGGGACGGTTGAGCTAATGTGCGCTAATGTAATTAGCATGACGTTGTAAGTAACAAGAACAATTCCCAGGACATAGCCATATCTGATATGGGCAGAAAGCTTATATTCTTGTTAATCTAACGGCACTGTCCAATTTACAGTAGCTATAACCATGCTATTGTTTGAGGAGAGTGCATGTACTTGAAAATAGTAGTTATGTAGTTATGTACTTGAAAATGTATCAATAAACCAATTAGGCACATTTGGGCATACTTGATACAACATTTTGAACAGTAATTCAATGGTTCATTGGATCAGTCAAAAAAAATGCACACACTGCTGCCATCTAGTGGTCCAAATCTAAATTGCGCCTAAATCGGAGTAATACATTGTGGCCTTTCTCTCGCATTTCAAAGATGATGGAAAAAAAGAATATGCATATCCTTGCTTCAGGCCCTGAGCTACAAGCAGTTAGATATGGTATGTCATTTTAGGCAAAAATTTGAAAAAAAGGGTACGATCCTTAAGAGGTTTTAACAAAGCATATTTGAGTTAAACGCTACGGAAGTTCTATCAACACATTGACAGTAATACTCACAATGGAAAAACATTGAACCACTGCTAATCAACTTTTCTAAATGCCTACAAGGGCCTCCCTTTGGCAAATCTGATCACGACCAATAACATTTGATTTGAAAGTGAACTGTGTTTACATTCCGCTGATTCTGTTGAAAAACTTGACATAAACGGAACAAAACAGGGATGAAGTTAACTGAATATGTCCAATAGAAACTCTTGGACTAATGATTACAACCTATATCAGCTAGATGCAGGCAAGAGTGTGCAAGGTGGTGACTGTCTGGGCTAGGTTGTAGCAACCTCATGATGGGTATAGAGAAAATGTGAGTATTATGTAGTAGAATTAACCTAGCTATGTTATATTGAGCTGGGTGAGTTGAATATGAATGACAGTCATCCAATATGCTGTAATTGAAATAAGGCCATGCTCATGAAAAAATTAAGTGTTCTCCCTCATCTTAAATGGCACCGACCGCCACTGGAATCTAAATGTCACTTCATGGGGCACTGAATAATACAGATTGTTTACTACACCCTTTCCATAGGCCACAAAGCAAATCACTGGCGCATTACACATTGGCTAAAAAGGTGAGATGAGAAGTGAGGGGAATTAAGGTTTAGAATGTTCACATCGAGGGTCTGGCGTCATTGTGCTTTTGTACGGATTGTGCTTTTGACCCAAATAACAATATCAACAGGTGAATAACATGATACAAAGACAAGGGAATTCTGGTTTGTCATTAGATATAGTGCTAACAGACAGGCATACCTGTTCTAGGCATTTGTCTAGATTAGAGTGCTGCTGGCCTTTCAAGCTGCCCATTCCATTGGCCAGAATGCATTACACTGTAAATGTAATACATATTGAAATGCTGGTATTAATACAATATTAAAATGTCAAATGATCCATACCTTAAGGTGGTTGCAATGTTGTGAAAAACAAGAGTGCAGCAAAAACATATTTATATTTCCCAAGTTTAGCATGTCTTTGTAAAAGGACTCTAACATTTTTTCTGCGTTCCTGTTGCCAGCATAATATCCAGCGGTGTAAAGTACTTTTTTTTGTTTAATTGGGGGAGGGAAATCTCTACTTTACTATTTAGACAACTTTTACATCACTACATTCCTCAATAAAATAATTTATGCTTTAATTTTGAAAGCTTAGCAGGACAAGGGTGCAATTCACACGCCTATTAAGAGAATACCCCTGGTCATCCCTACTGCCTCTGATCTGGCGGACTCAAGCAACACACATGCTTCGTTGGTAAATTGTCCGTGTACCCCTTGCTTTCATTAAATAAAAAAGAAAAATGGAGCCATCTGGTTTGCTTGATATAAGGAATTTGAAATGAATTGTACTTTTGATACTTAAGTATATTTACAGTGTTCCACAATTGTTTACACATATTTGCTGAATCTTTAGCCCATTGTCCCCAAAACTCTCTCTAGCAAAAGCAAACGTTTTTTTTTGCAGCAAAAATGGCACACGCATCATATGAATAGATCTGTCTACCAACCAACACTGATGTGCTCAACACAAAACACTACTATGAATATCCCATCAGTAGGTTCATGCCTTTTCAGTGTTACACTGTAGCCGGTTGTAAAAGATAACAATAATCTACTCAAATATACATAAACACACAAATGCAATACAGTAACAAAAACATTTCCAAAATGCTGTGTTTTGTATCTAACACTTTCCATACCCAACAAGATAAAACCTAGAAAAAGAATTAAGTAAGATAAAGGGTTTTCTGTACAAAAATAAGTAGCGCATTCTTTCAAAACAGACAAAAACAAATGCAAAATGTAAGAAAAAAATGACATTAGGCTGCATCCTATTATGGTCTGGCCACAGCACCTCATTTACATCACAAGCGATGTTTCTCCCTGACTAAAGAATCTTCTGGAGTGACGGCTCCAGCCGCCGAAAGTCCCCACAGCAACTTCACCACATGCATCTGCCATTGCCTGGAGAAGAAGCATGCGTGCGAGGGGATGGCGGTCGTACACCTTCCATCGCCATGCCGAAAAAAAACTCTTCAATTGGGTTTAGGAATGGGGAATATGGTGGGAGGTATAGAACAATCAATTGTTTGTGGTCAATGAACCAGTTGCGGACCAGAGCAGCCCGGTGGAAACTCATGTTGTCCCAGATGACAACATACCTGGGCTGCTCTGGTCCACCCCTCTGTTCGGCTAGAATGAGGATGCCATGTAGTGTGTTCAGGAATGTGATGAGAAAGGCGGTGTTGTAGGGACCAAGGTTGACATGGGGATGGAGGACACCTTGCTGGCTAACGGCTGCGCACATGGTGAGATTCCCTCCACGCCGTCCAGGGATATTCACAATGGCCAATAATGTTCCATCCCCTTCTTTTGGCTAGGCCAGCCTCTATGTAAATATAAACGTGCTGATGCAGTGGCATCCAGCTCCAAGACCCTGAAACAGACAAGACAATATGTGACAGACCTAGAGCAGTCAATATGGTGAGGCACAATACACGGGATTACAGTACTGTGCTTATACAGTGCTGATATGATAGTAAATTCACAGTATAGTACTTACATGCACATATTCATAGCGCTGTTCTTTAACCCTCCGACTTTTGCTCAAATGGCACCCTGTAGACCTGTTTCATCCAAATTCGGTTGCGCTGTAATACACGGCCCAATGTAGACAAGCCCACCTGGTGAATGTTATTGAATATTGTGTTTGTCTGCAATTATGTGGTTCTGGATTTCTCGTAGTCTAATGGTATCGTTTGCCACCACCATTTTCAGAAAACAAGTCTCCTGTTCTGGTGTGAACAGCCGGTGTCTTCCAAGATCAACAAATATGATTGGTTACAGTAAGCTATAATAATCAATTTTCTTTCAATATGAAATTACATTCCTGTAACATTGGTCAACAATCACTGAGTAACATATGCCTAGTAATATGTCAGACTGCAGTATACATACATACATACATAAAGAGCATAGTGTAGATGGTAGGTAACTTACCGGTTCTCATTTCTGGATATACAAATGATAGATGCAACCATGTAGCGGTTCAGGTTGGGCTGAACTCTGCCCAGCCTCCCTCATACTCAATCCATGGTTGAGCACATGGTCAACCAAAGTGGCCCTGATCTCATCTGAGCCAGCCAGCCAGCCAGCCAGCCAGCCAGCCAGCCAGCCAGCCAGCCAGCCAGCCAGCCAGCCAGCCAGCCAGCCAGCCAGCCAGCCAGCCAGCCAGCCAGCCAGCCGTTCCCCTCTCTCCTTTACATCTAGCTCTTGCTTCACCATTGATTTCCTTTTATACAGCTAAAGCTCTGATTTCTAAGTGAACAATTCATCAACTAGTGTTTACACCTGTGAGGAGTGGGTGTTGCCAATTGGTGTATATAGCTTGGCATTGCTTTTCAAAGGGACTAAAGAGATTTACATTTTGAATGTTGTGCCTAATGTAGAGAACTGTGTGTAGTGTTTAGCAAAAAAATGTGATATAGAATTGAAAGCTGAGTCTAAAGCAGGAATTGTGCTTGCAATTTTGCAGACTTGGTTTAGGGATTTGGTACATGAGTTTCAGGTTTCAGTGATTGCGTTTCAAGTTCCAATTTTAGTGTGTAAACAATTGGGGAAAAACTGTAAAATGGTTGTACTGGGACAAGTTTTAATACAATTGTAGGCCTCGTTTTAAAATGTTATGAGTCCGCAGTTGTTCTGTGTAGTTACGCTAATCATATTTGTCATATACACATGGTTAGCAGATGTTAATGCGAGTGTAGCGAAATGCTTGTTTGAGACAAGTGTATTGCAGTTATTTTTGTCTTAGACTTAATAAGCCAAATATGTTTGAGTAACAAATTGGGAAATAACGAGTTATTTGGATTTTAGTTACCACTAGTACTTGGATAAATTCGTGCTCGTTGACATTAAATTCACATTATTGTCATTGACCCGTGTCCGATCTCTGTACACTTTCGCTGCGTATTGACCAGCGGAGAACAACTGCCCACTCTCATCGAAGCCACGGAAGTTAAAGGCCGACCGAGGTATTGCATTGTTAGCAAAAAACAGGATCCCCTATTACAGTGAATGGAAATGGTCAATCTTCGTGGTCAGTCTTCGTGTAAATCAAATAAAAATGGAAGACAATCATGGTACCAATAGTTGCTTCTAAAACAAGAGATGTATGTCCTATAAACAATTATTTTAAAATCGCACACAGAAGAAGTTAACTTATTTTAAATGCTAATGTCAGCCTGCAGTACCCTCCCTGATCGTCCTTCAATGTGAGTTAAAGTGTCTGCATACTAGGTTAGGTTTGCTCCAAACAGAACTCCGCTAGAAGAAGTGCACGTTTTTGCCTCGCATACTCCCTTAAAACACCGCTTGAAAAAAAGAGGCAATAGTACTTTATGTCCCTCTTGATACGCCTTAGCCAGTATAGATTTAATCAAAATAGTCTGAGGTAATCTATGATAACTCAAGAAATCTGTCATTCATTTAGACGTTTTTGCTGAGGTCTTAATCATGCAATTGTACATTTAACTATGATGTTTGGTGCAGTATTTCTCAAGTGGAAAAATGTGCACGAGAACAAGTCGTCTCTCGTTGAATGATATACTTCATTGAAGTATCCCTACTGTTGACCAATCACCGAACGAAGGGGTGTAGACTTCGGCTACCGAATTTCGGCTTGCCTCGAGGGAAACAAGATGTGTGTACGTACATCGCCACCAAAACTAACAAAAATGGCACAAAATGTCATAATATATGCACCAATTGTTTTGGATGGGAAGCATGTAGACGCATTTAGTCACTGAGAGGAGGCAGCACTGAGCTAGCAAGCAAAGTCACTCCCTGGAGTAGCTCAAACTGCGCATTTTATCAGAGAGAGAGACGAAGCGAGAGGTTTTACTCCTCCCAAAATCTGTTCACGAAAATGAACCCTGTGAGGAACGTTTGTATGGCGGTCATTGAGAGTGTAGAATTAGGTCAACAAAAAATGTAATTGCTCATTTGCTACGTGAGGCTTATTTGATCTAACATCCGTTTCGTAATGGTTAGGTTGTTACGAATGCACTGACGTAAGTGGACGCACGTGACATTTTGGCAACTTTGGGGAAAAAACGACTTTGTAATGGAGCTGTAACTGTTGTCATATAGATATATTGAGAACTCATCATGGATATAACCAATTTTAGCATGGACATTGCCATTGAGGGCTTCCACCATTTTAAGTGTGGGAATTCCTATGAGTTGGGAGAAAACAGCCAATGAAGAACATGAAAATGGACTACTTTAAAATGGTGATGGCCTCAATGGCACGGGTACAAAGATTCATCCACTATTTCTTGCTATGGCCTGTTGTTCACGTGCGTATCTGCCCTCTCATTGGCTAGAATGGTCCCACCTGATCTCACCTCTTCCCGCCTGCCTTCCATTTTTGAGGACATGTAGTTTTATTGTTAGAGCGGTCACATTGAATATCTTGTTAATATAGTTTTGTTTGATAAAATACATTTTTATATTCAAATGTTGGAACTGGGTTCTACAGTTTGAACCCGTGCCGTTTCTGGCTCCACACCCTGATGATCCATCATGTATGACATTCCTGGGAGTGTGTAAACTTACATTTTGTATCACCATTTTTGTATGTTCTCTATAGTTATGTACTTGGAAATGTATCAATTGACCAATTCGGCACATTTGGGCAGACTTCATTGTCCAGTATTGTAATTCTTCACTGGATCAATCTGAAACTTTGCACACACACTGCTGCCATCTAGTGGCCAGAATCTAAATTGCACCTAAACTGCAATAATTCATGACCTTTCTCTTGCATCTCCAAGGAAAACGCTATGTCTGGCACAAACCCAACTCCTCTCATCGCCTGAGAACACCATCCCCACAGTGAAGCATGGTGGGAGCAGCATCATGCTGTGGGGATGTTTTTCATCGACAATTTATAATTCATAAAGGTCATGTTAACTGAGAGTAAGGGTTAAGAGTTAAGGTTTGGGATAGGGTTAAAACCAGTGTCCACGACTAGGATTGAATGTACAACCTGATCCAGAGTCATAAGATTACGCCCTTTCACCACTCCGTCCACAACGCCTTAGCAAAACTCAAGCCTACTTGATGATAATAGCACTCACTGTTGCCCCTAGTGGACAGTTTAAGGCATTTCCCGACATCCTCCAATTTCAATGTCAATCTTGAACGACCTGGCGGAGCTAGCGAGTTCTTCTGTAAGAAATGACATTATACTACACGTGTTAAGCTCCTGCATAAATTAAATATTAGTATACAGTATTAGCATCAGGTAGCCGAGTGTCGTTTTTTGTTACGCATTGAAAAGGTAAAACCTTGATTGCATAACTTCGTTCATTTCCAAAATATTGTGAGAAAAACGTATTCCACTAATTGCATCCCTGACAACGGGTATTTCTATACCTGTGCAGATCAGGTATAAATAAATTAGTTAATCAAGAATATAGTACAGTATTTCAAGTTAGTCATTTTTTGACGTGAAATTATTTGTAAAACTGCAGTGTAGAGATGCTGCATCAGTACATCTGAAAAACTTCCACCTTTCCTCGATCGAAAATAATAACCCAGCAGCATCCCTAGTAGTTTGTTTGAAAATCCATTATGAAAATCCATTATGATAGTCTATAGTGGCTAAGTCAGGCATGAGAGACCATGAGTAAAAACACCTTGAGTATATTAGTTGTTTAGTAGTTATTTGGCACGTTGAAAACCCTCAAAATAAGTTAACTGATAATATAAAGGTGGTTTTGTATACCAGGCTATGACAACTCCAAAAGGCGCTTCCCCAGGTTAAAAGGTAACGCAGTAAGTTGCAGTAGCTTACTGTATATGTATGTATGCATGTACAGTGCCTTCGGAAAGTATTCAGACCCCTTGACTTTTTCCAAATTTTGTTACGTTACAGCCTTATTCTAAAATGGATTTAAAACAAATCCTCAGCAATCTACACACAATACCCCTTAATGACAAAGCGAAAAACCGTTTTTTGGATAAAAAAAAACAACATTAAAATAAAAAAAACAGAAATACCTTATTTACATAAGTATTCAGCCCCTTTGCTATAAGACTCAAAATTAAGCTCAGGTGCATCCCGTTTCCATTTATCATCCTTAAGATGTTTCTACAACTTGATTGGCGTCCACCTGTGGTAAATTCTATTGATTGGACATGATTTGGAAAGGCACACACCTGTCTATATAAGGTCCCACAGTTGACAGTGCATGTCAGAGCAAAAGCCAGCCGATGAGGTTGAAGGAATTGTTGAGAGAGGATGGTGTCGAGGCAGAAAAGATTCTGCAGCATTGAAGGTCCCCAAGACCACAGTGTTCTCCTTCATTCTTAAATGGAAGAAGTTTGGAACCACCAAGAGTATTCCAAGAGCTGGCCGCCCGGCCAAACTGAGCAATCGGGGGAGAAGGGCCTTGGTCAGGGAGGTGACCAAGAACCCAATGGTCACTCTGACAGAGCTTCAGAGTTCCTCTGTGGAGATGGGAGAACCTTCCAGAAGGACAACCATCTCTGCAGCACACCACCAATCAGGCCTTTATGGTAGTGGCCAGACGGAAGCCTCTCCTCAGTAAGACACATGACAGCCCGCTTGGAGTTTGCCAAAAGGCACCTAAAGGACTCTGACCATGAGAAACAACATTCTCTGTTCTGATGAAACCAAGATTTAACTATTTGGCCTGAATGCTAAGCGTCACATCTGGAGGAAACCTGGCATCATCCCTAAGGAGAAGCATGGTGGTGGCAGCATCGTGCTGTCGGGATGTTTTTCAGCAGCAGAGACTGGGAGACTAGTCAGGATTGAGGCAAAGATGAACGGAGCAAAGTACAGAGAGGTCTTTGATGAAAACCTGCTCCAAAGCGCTCAGGACCTCAGACTGGGGCAAAGCTTCACCTTCCAACAGGACAACAACCCTAAGCACAGCCAAGACAACACAGAAGTGGCTTTGGGACAAGTCTCTGAATATCCTTCAGTTGCCCAGCCAGAGCCCGGACTTGAACCCGATTGAACATCGCTGGAGACCTGAAAATAGCTGTGGAGAAACGCTCCCCATCAAACCTGACAGAGCTTGAGGATCTGCAGAGAAGAATGTAGCTCCCCAAATACAGGTGTGCCAAGCTTGTAGCGTCATACCCAAGACTGTAATCGCTGCCAAAGGGTCTGAATACTAAGGTAAATGTGATGTTTGTTATGATTAATATATTAGCAAAAAATGGTTTTTGCATTGTCATTATGGGGTAGTGTGTGTAGATTGATGGGGGAAAAAACAATTTCATCCATTTTAGAATAAGGCTGTAACGTAACAAAATGTGGAAAAAGTCAAGGGGTCTGAATACTTTCCTTAGTTTGCACTGAAATTAAACATGAATTTGAAATGAAAAATGTATACTGAAAGTATTTACTGAGACACTTGCATCTATAACATTGGCATCTTTATTGCACAACATTCCCATAAAATTGGGAAAGGATAATTTGAGAAACAATTCATATTGAAATAAAATTAATATGTACAGTTTACATTAATCATTACACACCATACTAAATTATTTATTCATATATAAAGAGAAAAGTAGATATAAAGTCATACCTCCGAGAAATAATCAGGGGTTTCACAAAATGCAATAAGTACAACATATCCTGCAGTGGCCTAGCATCTTACATGATAAGCATGTAAAAAAAAATGTTTACAGCAAAATAAATTCTTCAGAAGCCCCTGATCCATTCACACTACATGTCCATTAAAGGTAGACTCAGCGATATGACGTAGATGCATTAGGTAAACAGCATAGCGGGTCAATTTCCACAACAACTAAGAGTGTTGAAGTGCGAAGCTCAACTTCTGAAGCTCAACTTCTCAGCTGTTTTTGTGCCATGGCTACCATGCTGTGAACAGCAAGAAGCGAACCTGGGCAGATACTGTGTGTGACTGTGTGAAAGCTAAGTCTTGCATCTCAATATCTCCAGTGCTGCTCTTTCGCTGAGACTCCATTGTATGGCATTCTCTCTCCAGACAAAGTACTTCAAAATCAAATGCAACATCAATTTCTTGGTTGGTAAAAATATTTGTAAAAAACAACAATAAAACTGATTTGTGGTTTCACCTCTTGCTTTTGTAAAATCAAACGCAGTGTTGTGTTTAGTTAGCCATAATTAAATATTGGAGTATAGTGTAATGAACTGATACACATATTGTTAACATATATTCCACAACTCTCCCTTTGTAGCATTCAATACAGCCGTAAACATAGTATAATGGTGGCAAAGCGATAAAAAAGTTTTAAACCGTGAAAATATTTCAGTTTGAAAATATATGTGATCATTATTTCGTTTTTTTCAACATACCGCAGTAGAAATGGGCTCTCATTGTACTCAAGAGAAATACAATATTTTTCCCATTTTCAGGAATTAAATTAACATCCCCTTTTCAATAAAGCACAGCATTGTGTTCGCACAGTTTTATTTCCTACGATTAAAAACAAAATATTTTTTCCCTCAGGCATTTCTAGTGGGTAACTATAAAAAGCAGATCTGAGGTAGTGTTGTACCTGTGATAAAGTATGTCAAAGCCACATTAAGCATTTTTCAACCTCAGCTAATAATTAAAATGACTATCGATTACCCAGATATGACCTCTAGGCCTATGTTTATAATTAGTGAAAAGATGTAGTTCATTTTCAAATGAAATCCAATGAATTATGGATCATTTAGAGAGACATTTTAGGGCAAGTACACTTGTAAACAAATACATGAAGAACACAAACATAATTGGCATAAAGTGACAATATTCTCTATGATATTTACAACAAAAAATGCATCCTATCCATCTCCGGAGTCCGTTGCTTCCTATGACCTGGTTAAAGATTGTACAGAAAAAAAGTACATGAAAAAAAAAAAACTATTTTAGTACCGCTTTCTTTATTATTCATACTCAACAGAAAATGTCTGACTTTGGCTTTCTTGTCCTTTAACAGGGTTAAAATAGTCTGGATGCAGAGGTGGGGGAAAAAACATTCAAAAAGAAGAGAACGATTTAGGGATGCCTCCTTGGCCTGGAGTTAGCCAGCAGAGCTTCAGCACTTACTAGCGGAGAGTAGACTGTGGGCTAGGCTGACCCCTTGTGGCAGTGTGTTTGTATGCCCAGTGGCAGCAACAGCAGTATCCACCGAGGTGGCCCTTTCTTCATCCCAAATGACACCATATACACAAATTATGAATAGGATGCCATTTTGGATGCACACCTTGTCCAGGAGACCCTCTCTGAGAACGTCAGCAGGGCGTTGGCGGACAGGGTCAAGCCGCCATGTTAGGCCAGGGCAGAGCACAGTATCAGTCATACTCCATCTCTGGCTTTGGTTCCATCTATTATAGCAGTATTTGGGCCACATAGGGAGAGTGAGTGCTCGCCACAGCTGCCAGCAGTGGAAGGTCACTGGACTCAATACTGAAATGATAAGAAAAGCCATACTTAGATTATTGTACATAGCTGAGCAAAAAGCCATGGGTATATTCTAACTCCGTTACTGTGAATGTTTTTCAGATGTAAATAACAAAGTGCAGTATGTTAAGAACAGAAGGAACATTGATCACAACATTTATATTTGACAATAAATGGCACCCTATCCCCTTATATAGTGCACTACTTTGGACCAGGGCACATAGGGCGCTGGTCCAAAGTAGTGCAATATATAGGGGAATAGGTGCAATTTGGAACGGAATGCCATTGTATAAGAACGGTTTAGCTGCTCACCCCAGGACCATCCCCAGCTCCTTGACGTGCACTCTAGTCTGTCCCTTCAGGTACTCTGCCAGCATTTTACTCTTGAAGTAGATCTCCTGGAGTCTGTCCTCAAGGTGCATTATGCACTGAGGAGAGTTATAATCTTGTTAGATGTTTGTGATACCGAGTAGCCAAAGTAGGGAGTACTCACACTGCTAAAAACTGCATGCTAATTTGGCATTTGTATGAACTTACAAAGTTGGGGGAGACGTTCATTTTGTAGAGCTGGTGGGTGGACTGGAGGATGCTGGACACGAGGCTGGACACCAGGACTTCCTTCCCCAGTTTGTTGTTGTCTGTCGCTCGTCTCTGGCTGCTGGCTACCTGCACTGTCCACTTATCAGTGTCTGCGATAATGCAGACAGCCTCCGCAATGGGCTCATCCAACACTGGATGCTGCAAGAAAAAAAAAATAGGAGAATACTTTGGGCTCAGACGGCTGCAGATCAGATACAGCATGTAAAGGATTAAGTGAGTTAGACTTTAGGGTCTCACGAAGCCTCACAATCCAGCTGTTTAGTGCTTGAGGTATATAGCAGTCTTTTACCTGTACAGCGTGGGCCAATTCTGACATGAGGCCCTGCCTTAACTTGTCATCGTTGGGCATCCCCTGCAGAACAAAGTCCGGCACGTTGGTCGGACAGTACCCTCCGAACAGTGACCTCCCAAAGTTGGCAATGCTCGGTTTGGAGAAATTCTCCACTAGCTTTGACCTGTTGATTTAAGACATGGCATAGATGACATCAGAACATATTCTGACACATAAGTCACAGAGGTTGAGTTGAAAACAATGTTTTTAATGTTGACATCAATACGCCTTGTAAAACTCAAGACGTATACTGTGTGAAAGTGGCCAAGCTATTGGTTCAGAGCCAGTGTGTATCTCACCCAGGGAAAGGGACCTCCACCTCCTCCTGCCACTCGTCTGGTTCCTGATCCTCTCTGTAGTAGATGTCGCTCTCGCTCTGCCTGTGGATGTCCTGCCCTGCGTCTTCGCTCTCGCTGTCCCCCAACGCACTGTCCGAACTCTCGTTCCGGGGGATCTCCCAGTCATTAAGCGGGGCCACCTTCTTTTGTTGGTCCTCTATGTTGTCCCCTTTGCGGACAATTACTGAAATCACAATGCCCTTGTCCTGCTCAGCAGAACAGCTCCTACAGGAGTCTGCCTCCGACGTGTCTGTGGAGCCACACCTACACCTGGTCTGGACGTCTGCCCCCCCTCCACCCCCACCTACCTGTCCCATAACGCCCTGTCCCGTACCCTCCTGTCCCTTAGTGCTACTGCTGCTCTGGACTCCCGAAGGGTCCAGCAGCTCTTTCTGGGTTTTGTCCGTGCCGCTCGACAACTCTAGGCGTTTCGCCACGTCATCTATAGTTCTGGTCTCGACAGGGTTGTCGTCACTGAAGTATTCGTCGAACAGCTCCGAGCACTCCTCCTCGCTGACAGGGTTCCACTGGGGCATCTTACTGGAGACGCGCATCAGAGTCTTCTCCCCCCCACCGTTGGTCTTGGTTTGGTCCGCTGATGTGCCGGTTGTGGACTTCACCCGTTGATCACCATCGTCACTGCTCCCACTCTGCTGCTGCTGTTGTTGTTGATGTTGTTTTTGTTGCAGTAGCTGTTGTAGTAGTAACTGTTGCTGCTGTAGTAGTAACTGTTGCTGCTGTTGTTGTCGTCGTAGTTTCTGTTGATGTTGTTGTTGTAGCAGCTGTTGTTGCGCTTGATGTAGTAGCTGCTGCTGCCTCTGTTTCTCCATGATGTATTTCTTGTGCTTCTTAATGTCCTCCTCCACCTTCTTCCTCCTGTTCTCGGTGTCTGACCCTGGGGACTGGGGGTCGCCGATAAGAAACAGCACTTTGGTGGCAGGCTCTTCCTGGTGGTTTGACAGAAAGGGGCCGGGTACAGGTACAGGTACGGTCTTGTCAGGGGGCTTCTTCTCCAGTGGTATCCCTGAGGAATGGAACAACTTGATGGGCATCTCCTCTGTCACCTCCTCCTGGCTGGCCTTGACCTCCAGCTCTGCCTCAGGCTCGGTCTCCAGGAGCACACAGGCTTGCTCCCCGGGGGAGGCTGAGCCCACACGCACCAGCGTCTCCAGCTTAGCATCCACACAGGAGGTCGGTGACTCCTTCAGCGGCGCGGGCTCACTATCATCCTCCGTGTGGACGATGATGGGCACAGCGTTGGTGTTGTGGCTGTGGTGGGCCAGGGCCTGCAGGACGCTGCTCTTGGAGCCTTGACTGTTCTTATTACTGTCCCCCTCATCGTCGTCCTCCTCCTCCTCCTCAGGCCCATTGCCAGCCTCAGTGTCTGTGTAGGTGCTACTCTGCAGGCTGTTGTTGCTGTCTGAGGGGTAGCTGCTGTCCTCTCGGGACTCGGGACCCTGGCTCAGATAGTCTCCGCTAGGCTTGTGCATGGTGACCAGCACATAGTCGGACTCCTCCACCTCCCCGCGCCGCAGTGAGGTAGTGATGAGGGAGCCGGGGATGACGATAGCCTCGTCCTCAGCGCTGTCCAGCATGTGGGTCTCCAGCAGCTCCGAGCAGCGGATGAAGTAAGTGAGCACGTAGAGGAGTCTCTGGACTAGCTCCTGCCTCCGACCCACCACTACCGTCCTGGACAGACGCACCGGGGAGCCGATGGCCCCGTACAAGTCACCTATAGGCACAAAACAAACACCACAGTTAACTACAGTTCATCCCAATTAACTACATATTTCAAATTCTGACTTTGTTACATATGTACAGCTACAATTCAAATGTGGTCAGAAGTGTATAACTTATTCTTTCCCTTTTACATTTGGGAGAGTGAGGGAATCAGCGTTCTGTTTGATCCTTTTCAGCCACTAGGAGGAGCTGTACACTAAAGTTGCATGTGCTAAAATGAAGCCCACTATTTGGTATTTACAGCTAGTTACTGTTAAGTATAGGAGCGTCTTTTAACAGTCGACTAAACAGAGATATTTCTGCCATGTTATTTAACATGAAGTGAGCGATGATGACTTTCATACCATTTAACAGCTTACAAAAAAAATGGATCCTGACAAATATGCATGCCACGATGGGATGGAATTTAAGGATTGTGAGCACTGGCCAGCCGATTTAGTAGACCGCGATTTCTACTAACCCAGGTAACATTCGGTCTGTCCTTACCGAGCTGGGCCCACAGTGGGTTGTAGGGGTGGGTCTTGGCCAGCATATCCACGCTCTGAGAGGAGTGTTTCTCCAGAAAGATCTTGATGGGCGGCTGTCCGTTGGGCATGACGGTGGGCACCCAGGCCAGGTGGTTGGTGAGGATGGCTGTGAGGAGGGCAGGGAGGAACCTGGGAGAAGAGGAAGAGAGAATTATTTAGTGCTCTACTTTTGACCATGGTTCATAGGGCTCTGGTCAAAAGTAGTGCACTACATAGGGAATAGGGTAACATTTTGGACACAGTCACCGTCTACCGCTTCCACTCTCTGTCTGACTCATTTTTCTCAATCTCCACCCCCTCTGCAGCCTCGTGTTTCCCCTCTTCTCGAACTCATGATCATTCCCGAGATACATCATAGTGGTCACTGGTCAGTCTAAATCACGTGGCAGTAGACTACTGCATCCTAATACAGTGAGTTCTATGGATGTCTTGCTACATTGGCAAATGATTAAGCTTGGTTTTGTAACCTCGACAAAAACAAGCTAAAGATTGGCAGGGATTCCTGACTTTTCAGCTCGTTCACTATTGCACACATACAGCACTCACATACAGAAACAGACAGACAGGAGCACTCAACTGGTTCTTTGAAGCCTGCTCCATAAGCAGGGAGAGCTCCCTCATGAACTGTCCACAGAGCTGGTTCTTCTCGGGGGCTCCAGACATCATGGTGAGCCAAACGGGCTCGGCCACGCGGGGCATGGTGTAAAGGTTGACGATGGTCGTCCTGGAGAGGGGGAGGGAGAAACACAAGCCATCATTGTCTCGGGGTGAACAAGAGGGCCACAGTTCTCAGTCCAGGCCTTGCTTACAAGGGAGACCCTCTGAGGCAATTCAGCGTCTGGAAATTTCACAGCGGGAAGCAGTCCAGAGTTTTACACAGAACTGAGGGCATCTCTGAGGATGGAGGAATGTGCGGCATTATAGTTTTAGATCCCAGATGTTTGCTGATGAGCAGGGGAAACAAGTAGTGTAACTATCGAACAACAGCTATAGGTAATAGGAAGGAGATGACAAGTAGTGAGGAGATCGATGATTTGTAAAAGGTCTTTCCCTGAATGAAATTCACAGAAACTAAAAGATGAACACAAATAACATATAGGCATATTGTGTCTCCTTTTACAACAGTAGTGTTGTTAAACATCAGATTTTAGTTTCAACTGACTGGGATCATTTTGACACACTGCTAGGAAATATGCAGACATCGCGTAACTAATAACCCTTCAACCCCACTCTACCTTAATGTTATTATTCAACGAACACATAAATCCAGAACCTTTTGCTAAAGTTCATCACAGCAACACTTCTCAGCCGCTATTGTGAAGTACCCTATTAAAAGCCCATGGCGTGGGTAGTGAGGTTTTTCCCTGACGTGGGGAAGCCAGCCCATGGTCTAGCCTTACGGCCGTCTGACCAGCTGTCCAGGTGAACTTTAAGGCACCGACGGACGTGAAGGAACGTCAAGTCGACTGGACATTTATAAAACCGACTGAGTCTAAGTTTATACTTCATTCATTCCATGCGACCTCAATACCACTGTTGTGCGGGCAGAGCATTTTAAGTCCGTCAAAGAACGAAGAGACTTTTGATTGGTTTTTATCATATCCCAATCCTACAAAATATACAATTGGCATCGTATGTGTGTTTCCATGTTGCTTCCGTGGGTATGGGTGTGCATTATATCAGACTGCGTCAATTTACACCTGACTTCGTCATCAAGCAGCATTTCTTCCATTTTACGCCATTATGTTTCCATGACCTCAGAGACCTAAAGGTCAAACACAAATAGCAACTATATTGGCCTTCCTGCTGATGGCACTGACATTATTTACTCTTCTGGTAGCCCGGACACTGTCTGAGGGAGATCGTGTTTCCTCAGCGCGGGGGCTTGGGTTGCCATGGCACAGCGCCAGCAGGCATATGACTGCAGCAACGGGAAGCCTTCACACTGTGCTCAACACGTCTCTCTCCCTCCCCTCCCACCGCGTCAGTGGCTCTGCAGCAGGGGATTTCCCAGCATGCACTGGGAGCAGCAGGGATGTAGCTGGCCTGTCGTCACCGTGTGCGAGTGTGGACAGGACAGGTAGGGACTGCATGCTCCCTCTCTGCTTACAGTGCAGATTATTAATGAGCTTATTTTGGCCGTGCTTGTGAGAACACCCTGTGGGGACGCTGCCCAATGTTAGGAAGGTCAGAAGCTATCTACGTCACACTAACTTAAACTAAGGCATGGATTAATGATCTACTGCTCTCCGACACTGTATATTTCCTTTTATGTAACATATATCAAAAAGTCCCTATGGCAACCAATTATGCCTCCACCTGTCCTCCCTCCTTGCCCAGGCTCCTAGGTAACAAGCTAAGGGATTTGCCTCTGCTACATTGTCAGTGTGGTTTGCTTCAGTCTCAGTAAACACATGACAGTAACAGTAACTCACCTGAATTCATTGAGGCCATCCACCATGCGGCTGTAAGCCAGAGCCCTCTGACTGGCATCAGCTGATCGCCGGCTCATTTTCATGGCCTTGTAAATGAGAACAGAGGCATGTTTAGAGGCATGTACTTAGAGAGGGAGAAGATAGAGCAGGGACCCCCCCTGAGACTACACACACTGACAAGAACAGAGACTGGATACAGTGCCTTCAGAAAGTGTTCACACCCTTTTACTTTTTCCACAGTGTTGTGTTGCATAGTGGTATTAAAAATGATTTGTCATTTTTTGTCAACGATCTACACAAAAAAACTCTAATGTCAAAGTAGAAGAACAATTTTAACATTTGTAAAACATTTATGAAAAATAAAACACTAATATATCTTGATTAGATAAAAATTCATACAAGAATTCATTCAATTCATACATTAATACATGTTAGAATCACTTTTGGCAGCGATAACAGCTGTGAGTCTTTCTGGGTAAGTCTCAAAGAGCTTTCCACACCTGGATTGTGAAAGATTTGCCCATTATTCTTTCAAAAATAATTTTTCTTGTTGATCATTGCTAGATAACTAGGTTTTGCCATAGATTTTCAAGCAGATTTAAGTCAAAACTGTAACTCGGCCACACAGAAAAATTCACTGTCTTCTTGGTAAACGATTCCAGTATAGATTTGGCCTTGTGTTTTAGGGTATTGTCCTGTTGAAATGTGAATTAATCTCCCAGTGTCTGTTGGAAAGCAGACTGAACCCGGTTTTCCTCTTGGATTTTGCCTGTGAAAAACTCTCCAGTCCTTAACGATTACAAGCATACCCATAACATGATACAGCCCCCACTATATGAATAGCGGTACTCAGTAATGTATTGTATTGGATTTGCCCCACACACTTTGTATTCAGCACAAAAATAAAACTGTTTTAAAAAGTCACCATTTGCCTCAGCTGTTTCTTCATCTCCGGCAACTAAGTAAGGAAGGACGCCTGTATTTTTGTAGTGACTGGGTGTATTGATACGCCATCCAAAGTGTAATTAATCATTTCACTAGTCTCAATGGAATGTTCAGTCTTATTTTGTTTTACCCATCTACCCATAGGTGCCCTTCTTTGCAAGGTGGGGTACAGGTGGGTGGGATACAGAGATGAGGCAGTCATTCAAAAATCATGTTAAAACTATTATTGCACATAGTCAGTCCATGCAACTTATTACGTTAAGCACATTTTAGGCTTGTCATAACAAAGGGTCTGAATACTTAAGACTCAAGACATATCAGCTTTTTATTTTTGAATAATTTGTCAATTTCAAAAAACATAATTCCCCTTTGACATTATGGGATATTGTGTGTAGGCCAGTGAGAAAAACTCTCACTTTAATCCATTTTAAAGTCAGACTGTGACAACAAAATGTGGGAAAAAGGGGTGTGAATACTTTCTGAAGGCACTGTAAAAAAAAAAAAAAACAGCCACAAAAAAAACACACATGGCGCTGACAGATCTAACAGAAGTTGAGATTTAACACAAGATGGTTTTTACTTTTCCATCTCAGGCCCACATACATTGTATATGTTTAACACACTGAGCAAGTCTGATTGAAAGCCTCCCGCTCTCCGTTCACAACATATCATTTTGTATATCTACCATCACTGTCAAATATGCCAGGGAGACTTCTCCACACACCGACAACAATATCTATGGGAGCAGGTCCTCACCTGTTCAATGGCACTTTTGAGTTTGTTCATGTGGCTCTCGAAGAGGGGGAAGTGGGAGAAGAAGAAGTCCTGGAACTTGCTGTTCTCCTCCTCGTCCTGGGAGAGGAGGAAGATGACGCCGATGGCTATCTTCTTCTTTCTCGCCACGCCCAAGCTAGGACCTCCGCTCTCGTCCGACATGTTAAAGCTCTCCTCCACAGACCTGGGGCAGGGGGAAAAAAACAGACATAAATTCTACGGGGGACACAGAGACATCGTGACTATGAAGTGAACGCCAGTATTCTTAACAGGCAAATGTCAAAGGAGAGAGGTAAAGGATGCCTTGACATAAGATCTCAACCTGGAAAAGGGGGAGAACAATAGACAATAGTACTCACTCACTAATCAGGATAGATAGAACACCAAGAGTAGTTGATACTCTTCAACAGGGACAACTCCCAGAATAAACGATACGATGGAATACCTAAATGTAATTTGGAACTGGTCATGTACTATTAAGCCAACACCCAGTGACAGTGCGTTTGGTGTCCTGTAATTGATAGGTGTAGATAGAATTCAGGGAGGGGCCAGTGGTCCCACACAGTATTATGATCCTCCAGTCCAGTCATTTGTATATACAGTAGCGATGCCTGCTGGAATTTGAGGAAGTCATCAGGGGCTCCACTTCACATGGGCGTTCGAGAGGCCCAGGTGGGGGGTGGGGGACACCAGAAGGGGAATGTGTGTCATTGTGTTGAGCTGCTGTCTCACCATCTTGGGAAGACCCCGTTTTCCAGACTGGTGGTCTGGCTGCGGAGCCAGCGTCTCTGGTAGCTACTGGCCTGGCTGCTGGTGAGGGAGGAGCCCGGGGAGGGGAACGGAGTGATCAAGAGACTGCTCAGAGACGCTGTGGAGGGAGGGAGGCATGGATAGAGCGAGTAAGAGAAGAGGAATGACAAAGGGGAAAATGGGAGTAACAGAGAGCCATAGAAGTGTAGAGAGCAAAAGAGAGGAGTTGAGGAATGAGAAAGGAGAGAACAAAAGGAGAGAATAGAAGAGAGGGGGAGGGTAACAGAGAAAAGAGGGAGAGTGAGTCAGTCAGGAAGGTTACTCATACACAACAGAACAGGGGAAACTCACATAGCAGACGTCTGCACTGCATTCGTTCAGCTTCCCACAGCCCTCCCTGAATATTACAGCATGGCTGTATCACCTCACAGTCACAAGGAAAGCTGACCCAATACCAGGCACCACGTAGGCATAGATCAATGGAGGCATGCCAAATGTTTGTGATTGAGGACTAGGGAGGTGTATGGGTGTAGGAGAAGGGGAGCTTT
This sequence comes from Salvelinus fontinalis, assembly GCF_029448725.1. Taxonomy (NCBI): domain Eukaryota; kingdom Metazoa; phylum Chordata; class Actinopteri; order Salmoniformes; family Salmonidae; genus Salvelinus; species Salvelinus fontinalis. The sequence continues at coordinate 52,346,729 of NC_074666.1, forward strand.
TTGTGTGTGTGTGTGTGTGTGGTAGAGGGGACCAAATTAGAACCTCATTTACTAGTACAAGGTTTTGGGAGGTGCTATATTTAAGCATCTGCCTGTGACGTGGGTGGTTGACAGAAAGTGAGATTCCTCTCATGCTGGCAATGCCAGGGCTGGGGGTCAGTTTCCACTGCACAGGATTTTCCAGCATCTCTCTCTCCTCCACACCCCCATGAAGGATGGCTACATGGTGGCAGTGGGGGTCAATGAATGGAAAAAAAAAGGGTGGCCGTTAACATCTGTGCCATGCCTCCATTAGAAAGGCCCTGGTCAAACGTAGTGCACTGTGTAGGGCACATGGTGCCATTTGGGATGCAGCCATGGTGACACTATCAATCCAGTTTGACCTTGAAGAGAAAGAAATGCTGTGTGGAGCTGACTGGTCTACAGCCGTGACCCAGAGGAAGGTGGCTTCATCTAAACCCATTAGTTGTAAGAGCACTCTTGTTTAGAGATGGTTCAGCGAGAGAGGACACACCAGTGAGGTGAATCTAGTACTAAAAGCCAGTAACCGAGGCGCAGCATCTCAGAGAGACATATAAGGCTTCGGATCAGTGCAGGGTGTCTAGCAAGGCTAATCCTGGATTTAGTTTAATAGGCATTACCTGATCTGGCGATTCCACTGTCTCTCTCGTCGTACAGGTTTCTGCCCGGCATATCCATGGGGTTACTGTGACCTGCAGGAGAGAGAGAGAGGGAGAGAGAGAAGGGGAAAGACTGAGAAACAGACCAGGTCAACTCGGCCCACTGAGGAGCGCAAGCCGGGAGGGGTGCCAGTGCTTTACCCACCACCGCTCTCAAAGCAAGGGGCAACCTTCGCTACCACAGAACATTAATTTCCCAATGACCAAGTCCACCAATTACATACCGCCACAGTGCAAGACACTTGCTACAGGGCCCTCTACTAGGGTACTGTGGTTTGTGTTCATTCTAACCCCACTCGGTGTTGAAGCAGGTGCAGCAGCAGTAGCATCGGAGATACACAACAAACAACATGTACGTTCGCAGAGGTTTACCTCGGCGTGAACACAATAGGCTAAATGACAAAGGGAAAGTTCACGCCATAGTTTACGAGTGCAGAAAAATGTGGTGGCCAAGGCATTGTGGTGGCCAAGGCATTGTTTAGTGTGGTGCTGTTGATATGATTTACGGTCAAAACAACACAAGCTTTGCTGCAACGCGCCGTTGCCCCCCGCCCACCGTGGCCTGCACCTTATGAACATTCCACTATAGCATAGCTAGGGAGCAACATGCCGTGCCACCTAGCAGTGGCTTACAGAGGGTCACAAGGAGGCTATTTATACGTAAATCACCACAAGGGGAGAGGTTTCGGCGGTTCAGAGAAGGAGGGAGGAAAAGAAGGAGGGAGGATGGAGTGGTTATGGTTCAGAGGGTAGGAGGGAGTGAGGAAAGTGAGGGGTACAACAACCATAAAGCAGATATTGATCATGCCCCGTAATACACTTGCTGACACATGCGACGTACGTACACATGCATGCAACTGCACACAAGCACATCGCAAACCTGAAAAGAAAGAGGCACTCTTGATGAGGCGGAGAGGGCCCTGCTCAGAGAAGGCCCGCCGCGGGCTGCAGAGCTGAGATAAACCTGCGCAGCACAAAACGGACAGGGAGAAGAGACAAAACAAAACCGGACATGAACCACTGTTAGTAGAGAAGCAGGAGGCCGACTACCATGTAGGCACTCTAACCCCGACGGAGAGACAGACAACCTGGAGCAGTCCGGGACCACAATGTGACCACAACGGAACCGCAACGTCCGTCGGATATATTTAGTTGCCACGGAGAGTAGTCGGTCAGGTGGACCAAGATCCCGCACAGAAAATACAACCTCACAGCGAAATACTTTTTAGAAAACATTCCGAAATTGTAGAGGAGAGTGTATTTTCTGTGGGGATGACAGAGAGAAAACAAGAGATGAATTTGCCAAAATATCTGTGTTTGCATCATAAATCTCTAGAGGCACAGGCTCCAGTGGAGAACTCTTGGCAAATTCAACTCAGCCTGTTTTAAACTGTCCTGAAATGGACGTTCAAGGAAAGGGAACAAACAGTTTGCCTGGAGAATACACATCAATTCAGGTAAAGTCAATTTACATGTGACACACGTAAAAAGAGAGCCAGTGTCTGATAAAGATTTGCAACACAGATCACATACAGTTAACTGCCCAAATAAAGGAAACACTTGAGGAAATGAGGGATACTAAGTATATTGAAAGCAGGTGCTTCCACACAATTGTGGTTCCTGAGTTAATTAAGCAATTAACATTCAAATCAGTCTTAGGGTAATGTATAAAAATGCCAAGTGGCCCATTCATTTTGGCTACCATAGAAGAAGAGTTCTCAGTGACTTTGAAAGAGGGGTCTCAAAGGAGCATAGGGGTTTTCAAGGGTGTGTCTGTGTCTCAAGTCACCAGATCGCAACCCAATTTAACAGGTATGGGAGGTTCTGGAGCGGTGCCCGAGACTGTTTTCCATCGCCATCAACAAAACACCAAATTATGGAACTTCTTGTGGAAGAATGGTGTCGCATCCCTCCAATGGAGTTCCAGACACTTGCAGAATCTATGCCAAGGCGCAGTGAAGCTGTTCTGGCGGCGGCCCAACGCCCTATTAAGACACTTTATGTTGGCGTTTCCTTTATTTTGGAAGTTACCTGTGTCTATGCATGGATAAAACGATAAACAAAGACATGATAGATAAACGGAGATAAACAAAACAGTGCTTCAGCACAACCAAAATAAAATAAAACCCATAGGTGTCGATATGAACAGTATACATCCATTCATGTGTGAGACATTGTAGGTGCCAGACCAGTCAGTTGTACTGTGGTTGTGGTTACCTATGTTCCCCAGTAGACCGTTGGCCACAGTGTTCTGATCCGGCCTCAGAGCGTTGGGGTCCTGACCGATGAACTCCAGGCTGTCTTGCAGTCTGCCAGGAGCACACAGACAATGGCACAGGTTCAAAGGGCATCAGTAGAAGAGATCGAGATAGATGGAGCGAGTATAGAAAGAGGAGGAAGAGAAAGACAGGAGAGAGAGAGAGAAAGACAGGAGAGAGACAGATACATGAGGGAAGGTGGTAGTAGGGCTTACGTGTTAAGGCTGCCATAGACACTGCTCCCTGTTCGGGCTGTAAACACTTTACTCAACATCAGCTGATGGGGCGACCTGTAAACAGACAAGGGAGAAAGGGCGAGAAAAATAGGGGGGGGGGGGGGGGGGGGGGGGGGGGTCGGGGGGGGAATTCATGATGACTTGGTGCTCCTGACGTGTGATGTACAGTACCAGTCAAAAGTTTGAACTCATTCAATGGTTTTCCTTTACTTTCACAAGTTTCTACATTGTGGAATAATATTGAGGACATGCCAAGAGTGTGCAAAGCTGTCATCAAGGCAAAAGGTGGTTACTTTGACGAATCTAAAATCTAAAATTTATTGTGATTTGTTTAAAACTTTTTTGGCTACTACATGATTCCATATGTGTTATTTGATAGTTATGTCTTCACTATTATTACACTATTCAATAATGACAACACATCAAGACAGCTGCTGTGTACATTTCTTAGAGCTCCAGTTCAAAGTGCTGTGGGACACAATCTCCCCCCCCCCCCCCCCCCCGCCTGGATCTCACCGTATCTGATGGATTTTGAGTGTGGAGCCCTTGTAGCTCATGGCCACAGAGCCAAACATCATCTCCCCCAACATGTTGGCGTCAGAGGAGCACCGTGACCCCTGAGAGACAGGAGAGGAGAAGGGGAGAGAGGGAAAGGAGAACAGAGAGGGCGAGTAAATTGCATGGTTTTCTGCAGTCAAGACTGAAACATAATACATTGGATTGACATTAAAGTCTGAAAGGCATTTATTTTTTTGTTGCCCAAAAACTTTGCTCACTTGCCCTCAAATGTAAATGAGCTATTCATGCAGAGAACCATATATTGCCTGCCTTTCACCAACACATAGGGGACAAATAAGAAATTATCCGTAAAACAATTCTCAGAGCAGGCTCAACTTGCATGACTGCCATAAATGGTCTGCCTTTCACTCAAATGGGGAGGAACCAGAAATATCAGTTGTAGGCTACTGGAAGTCGTTGCAGTTTGGTTATTTTCGCAATCACACACACCTTAGCCAAATACATTTAAAATTCAGTTTCATAATTCCTGACATTTAATCCTAGTAAAAATGCCCTATTTTAGGTCAGTTAGGATCACCACTTTATTTTAAGAATGAAATGTCACAATAATAGTAGAATGATTTATTTAAACTTTTATTTCATCCATCACATCCCAGTGGGTCAGAAGTTTACATACACTAAATTAGTATTTGGTAGCATTGCCATTACATTGTTTAACTTAGGTCAAACGTTTTGGGTAGCTGTCCACAAGCTTCCCACAATAAGTTGGGTGCATTTTGGCCCATTCCTCCTGACAGAGCTGGTGTAACTGAGTCAGGTTTGTATACCTCCTTGCTCACACATGCTTTTTCAGTTCTGCCCACAGAGTGGCTTTGTGATGGCCACTCCAATACCTTGATTTTGTTGTCCTTAAGCCATTTACCACAACTTTGGAAGTATGCTTGGGGTCATTGTCCATTTGGAAGACCCATTACCGACCAAGCTTTAAATTCCTGACTGATGTCTCGAGATATTGCGTCAATATATCCACATAATTTTCCTCCTCATGATGCCATCTATTTTGTGAAGTGCACCAGTGGCTTCTGCAGCAAAGCACCCCCACAACATGATGCTGCCACCACCATGCTTCAAACCGTAGTCTGGATTTTTTATGGCGGTTTCGGAGCAGTGGCTTCTTCCTTGCTGAGCGGCCTTTCAGGTTATGTCGATATAGGACTCGTTTTACTATGAATATAGATACTTTTGTACCCGTTTCCTCCAGCATCTTCACAAGGTCCTTTGCTGTTGTTCTGGGATTGATTTGCACTTTTCGCATCAAAGTACGTTCATCTCTAGGAGACAGAACCCGTCTCCTTCCTGAGCGGTATGACGGCTGCGTAAATTGCTCCCAAGGATGAACCAGACTTGTGGAGGTCTAGTTTGAGGTCTTGGCTGATTTCTTTTGATTTTCTCATGATGTCAAGCAAAGAGGCACTGAGTTTGAAAGTAGGCCTTGAAATACATCCACAGGTACAACTCCAATTGACTCAAATTATGTCAATTAGCCTATCAGAAGCTTCTAAAGGCATGACATCATTCGAATTTTCCAGGCTGTTTAAAGGCACAGTCAACTTAGTGTTTGTAAACTTCTGACCCACTGGAATTGTGATAGTGAATTATAAGTGAAATAATCTCTGTAAACAATTGTTGGGAAAATTACCTTTGTCATGCACAAAGTAGCTGTCCTAACCGACTTGCCAAAAATATAGTTTGTTAACAAGAAATTTGTGGAGCGGTTGAAAAACGGGTTTTATTGACTCCAATCTAAGTATATGTAAACTTCCGACTTCAACTGTATGTATGTATATAAAAAAACATATATGTCCATGAGTGACTGTTCAGTTTACTTGCCTCAGGCAATAGGGAAACCCTTTATGTCAAACTATTAGGGTTCAAGCCAGTGTCTTTTGATCATGAAATAGCTCTCAGTGGTATGCTTTGAGGAGCTGTGGCCCATCTATCCAAACAGCGCGTGAGGTGTCAGAGGGACCATTCTTACCCATAGAGATGTACTAGAGAGTTAAATCTCCTTTCCAATGGTGTTTCGCCAGCCAAAACAGGCTTCGAGTCAAGTACGCCTCTCTGTCCAACAGTATGTTCTCACCTGGAAACGCAGGCCCTGTTCCCTGGGTTCGCGGGGCTCGGAGGCGCAGGAGGAGGAGCTGTCTAGAGAGCTGGAGCTGCCCCCTGTAGGCCTCAGCTGGCAGCACTTCCCAAACACCTTCATCTGGGCCTCACTACTGCACATCTTCTGCTGGGGGAGGACCAAACAAATAATACATTTATATATATACACACACACAAAATTATGTGGACACCTCTTCAAATTAGTAGATTCTGCTATTTCAGCCATACCTGTTGCTGACGGGTGTATAAAATCAAGTCATAAAATGTTTGCCCTGCTAGAAATGTCAGTGCTGTTATTGCGAAGTGGAAACGTCTAGGAACAACAACGGCTCAGCCGCAACATGGCAGGCCACACAAGCTCACAGAACGTGACCGCCGAGTGCTGAAGCGTGTAAAAATCGCCTGTCCACGATTGCAACGCTCACTACCGAGTTCCAAATTGCCTCTGGAAGCAACGTCAGCACAATAACTGTTCGTTGGGAGCTTCATGAAATGGGGTTGCATGGCCGAGCAGCTGAACAAAAGCCTAAGATCACCATGCGCAAAGCCAAGCGTCGGCTGGAGTGGTGTAAAGTTCGTCGCCATTGGACTCTGGAGTAGTGGAAACGCGTTCTCTGGAGTGATGAATCACGCATCACCATCTGGTAGTCCGATGGACGAATCTGGGTTGGCGGATGCCAGGAGAACACTTCCTTCCTCAATGTCAACTGTAAAGTTTGGTGGAGGAATAATGGCTGTTTTTCATGGTTCAGGCCCCTTAGTTCCAGTGAAGGGAAATCTTAACGCTACAGCATACAATGATATTCCAGATGATTCTGTGCTTCCAACTTTGTGGCAACAGTTTAAGGAAGGCATTTTCCTCCTTCAGCATGACAATGCTCCTTTGCACAAAGCGAGGGCCATAAAGAAATGGTTTGTCGATATCAGTGTGAAAGAACATGACTGGCCTGCACAGAGACCTGACCTCAAACACCTTTGGGATGAATTGGAACGCAGACTGCGAGCCAGGCCTAATCGCCCAACATCAGTGCCTGACCTCACTAATGTTCTTGTGGCTAAATGGAAGCAAGTCCCCGCAGCAATGCCCCAACATCTAGTGGAAAGCCTTCCCAGAAGAGTGGAGGCTGTTATAGCAGCAATGTTCCAACATCTAGTGGAAAGCCTTCCCAGAAGAGTGGAGGCTGTTATAGCAGCAAAGGTTGGGACCAACTCCATATTAATGGCCATGATTTTAGAATGAGATGTTTGAGCAGGTGTCCACATACTTTTGGTCATGTAATGTATGTAGTACAAGAATTAGGCCCTGGTCCTTTGAGTTTCTCGCATACACCCCCCCCTCCCAAAAAAAACAACACTAGTATTTGTCATGGCCTATCACATAAATAAGAAGCATACTGCCTCTGTCTTAGGTTTGATGAGCTTCTGACTGATCTTTAAACATAAACGCTGGATATCTTTTGCACAGAGGGCACATTTATAGGAATTGTCTGACAGTATAGTTACACATAGACACACCCGGATGGAATTCAATAGTTTAGCGGTACAATCTTTCCCCCAAAAAATATGCACGTAGAGCGACAAAAATGTTCTTCTGTTCATGTTTGAATGATTGATGTTTATAGACATACATTGCTTAAATAATGATAATAACAAATACAGTGCATCGAGGGATTTCCTAAGAAACCAAAGTGTTAGTAACATTAAATGTAAATAAAACATTTTTTTAAATCAAGCCTTTATCAAAGCTTTATCTCGTATTCCTACGCAAACACAACCAACAAAGAGGCTTTCTGTATCTCACGAAATGAGATTGATGTCAGAGCATTCGACGTTATTTCTGTTCGTCTTAAATCCATACAGATTAAAACACAAATCTTATCCCCCCCCCCATGTGATGTGACTTAATTTGTCAGCAGAGAATGGCACCCTATTATACTGGACTGCGTGTGTTGCTTTGCTTTAGTAATGGCTCACATCAAACAAATGTCTCGCCACACCCTGATAGAGTACACAAAGGCTTGGTACATGTGAGTGCCTGTCATATGACTTCCTCAGGAACTCGTGAGCTGGAGCTGCAACCGCACTCTTGCTCTCCCTCCCTCCCTCCCCCTCCCTCTCTGCAGCACCCACTCCCTCCCCCTCTCGCACTCACTCACTGCTCACCCTCTTTCTAGCTTGTACAACCTCGTTACTCCCCCTCCCTCCCTCTCAAGCTAACTCACTCACTCTAACTTGCTCTCCACCTCTCTAGGGAGAAACAATATCCTCAGGCAAAAAACCATCATGTGACAGGGGTCACACAGGAGCAAACTAAACCTTAATCATGCTGCAGAATGCATTGAATGGCAATGACTAACATAGTACCCACACTTGTTGCATAGACAGGGCTAGCTAATTGTGGCCCTTATCCAATAAACTCATATTGCTTTTTAATACAAACATTTACAATAGGTTGTTAAAGTAAATACACATGCTCTATTTGGACACAAGGGTGATACAGGTCAAGCAGTTGGGGTGTTGTCAACACCAAAGTACATTGCAGCAACCCATGACAGCGCAATGCCAAAAGGGCTGAAGATGTGTGATAGAGACTCAGACTGGTCATGTGAGTCTGGAGGAATGTTTACACATCGGTGGCGGGTGTCAGCTGATGCTATTATTATTGGAGATAAGAGGTCCAGTTCAAACCGGTCAAGCCCTCTCTAATACAGCCACAGGAGCTTTAGACAGCATTACCCATTTCCCCCACACTATGGTGTACAGCCTCATAAAACATCTTCCCCAGACAAGACACATCGCCCCCCATATCCCTCACCAAAGTGTCACTCACCAAGGCAGGGGCTTCCTCTGCACTCCTCTTTTTGGCACTGGAGTCGAAGAGGACATTTCTCCCCCGTCGCTCACAGTCTTGGTACACTATCAATCTGATCTGGCTAGGGTCCAGCTGTGGGGATGACCAGCTAGAGAAAAAGAGAGAAAGAGAGATGGGGGGGGCAAGCATGAAGCATATGAGCATGCTGGCACTACTAGCAATGAATGTAGACCTGTTACTCAAACTATCAAACTGACTCCCAAAATATCAGCAGCACGTTAAGACAGACATTCCCCAGTCAGACCTGTCTTCAACCAGTCAGAATACCAGAACCAAGCAGAGGTCCATAATGGCCCAGGTAAACTCCATCAAATAAAGGTGGACTGACAGTTGGTTAATAAGTCCTCTTATTAGGACCTTTCGGTCGGTGGGCCTCCCCGTCGTGCCATTGCGGCCATTCCTCCCCTCATTCTGCCGCCTCCCCGATGGGGAGCAGAGACAGCTATGGCCACCCCCCAGCCTCCACCACAGGGCCTGTTCGGTTTGGAGGGCCGTAAAAAAAAAGTGATGGACAGACAGACGAAACAGAGGAGGATTTTTCTCAAATCTGAGGGATGGGAAGCAGGGAGTGGATAGGCCTATTTCTAGCTGTTTATTGGAGAGTCTGTGAGGGGTCCTCTTAAATGCCACTGTTTTGAGGGGGGTGAGGGAGCTTAGCTGTCCTAACTCCCTGTCAATACCATTAGTCACAGCCCACTGGTATTTGTGTTCTCTGCATTACTGTGGTCCTTCAGGGCCAGGGATGTGTACTGGTCTGGGCTAAGTGCGTGTGTGTGACATGCTGTTTACCAAAACATTGGTGTCAGTCACAGTATAACCTACATACCTAATTCACTTGGGGGGGGGGGGGGTTAGTTCTTAAGCCTCTAATCTAAAGGAACTTTTAATCAAGTTATCCATTGCTCATCTCAAGTCATTTGATAATTTATATCGTTGGTATTAGGGGCTTGGGTGGTACACTATATATATATATATATACACACACACACACACACAAAACACACACACCGCATCCCGGAGTATTTTGCTTAAGTTTAATACATTTGAATATTTACAGATACTTTTTAAGTAAATACTTGCAGTCAACTTGTGCAGTACCTCAGAAGATAAAGAAGATAGTGTTCTTCATTTCACCTGTCACCATTTTTTATTAGAAGGCTTACCTGTAGTCCCCAGGTAAGTCCTCACGTGTGGTTTGTGTACAAGCACACGACGAAAGACCGGAGCCTTGTTTGTCACCCACTGTTGTGCTGCACGCGCCAGGTGATCTAGTTACAGTATGGAATTCACAACTAAATGTTTGCCAGCCAGGTATCTTATTACTATTAAGTTAACGGTCTAAAATATGCCAAATTTTCCGCAGTTGTGCATTTGGTTTGCTAATTTAGTAGCTAGTTAGCTATCTAGCTAAGTGGTTAGCTACAGTACTTCCAAAATCAAGCTTTGCTTGGTAACAGCAGAGAATCCGCTCCTGGACCAAGAGCCTTGCTGTTTAATATTTGTTTTGTATGTGCAGCTAACTTTGAGTAGCATTTTTTAGTTACTTGTATAGTTTAAGTCAGAAACTATACAATGTTAGCAATGCCTTTTTTGAATTTAGTTAGCATTCTCTACGGGATTTTACATGTACTTGTTAGCATTGATAACCTTCGGATTAGAGCCTCGGTGGGGTTGAAAACAGTGTCCCTTGTGTTCAACGCCAATATTACCGAATATCCCAGTGTGGTACAAGGTTGGTAGGAAAGTATGACACTGGATACTGCCCAAGCCTAGCTCGTATGACATTGGCCGAACATAACGTCTATCATTGAAATAGATTCATTATCAGTGTCCTCACAATAATTGCTACGTCCGTGTACAATATTCCCTTTATGTGCCCATCAAACCTTCACTCAATGACAGCACAAATCGAGTAGGTCGGCTAAACGAAAAACAACATTCAAGAAAAGAAACCCTGAAAGTGAATTTGGTGATGGTACACGAATCCTATAAAGTAATCATCCTTGGACTCATTCATGGAGTGCAAAAGTTGTCCATTTTGAAAGCAAGGCATACCCTGGCGAGAATCAGCATTCCATGGCAGGCCAAGAACACTCCCCTACCCATTGCAGAGCATAGGAAAGAGCAGACTAGTCAAACTTACTGTGCCTTTGTCCTAAATGGCACCCTATTCGCTACATAGGGCACTACTTGTTCCACAGGGTTATGGTCAAAAGTAGTGCACTATATAGGGATTAGGGTGCCATTTGGGATGCAAAGAGCCTGTTACACCCCAGGCTCTCCATAGCTGGCCTATATATTCTGTTCAGAAACATCCAATTCCCCTCAGACAACCAAGTCATCAATGATGTTGACTCTGAGTTACGCACGAGGCATTCACTTTTTCTCATTGGGGCAAAAGTCGGTCCGCTCTCCTTCCTGTGTCGTCGTGTAGTTGAGAAGTGTCAATTTGTTAGTAGGTGAACGGAAGTGTCCTATAAATTGGACTAAATGATAGGATCATACCGTATGGACTAAATGATCGGATCAAATGACAGTAGCGCAGGCCTACAGCCTGTCAATATGTTTTAAGCACGATGGCATTACTCCTTAGCATGATACATTTACATATAGGCTAGGCCTAGCTAAAGCTAGTAATAGGATTCATTCAGCCTAACAAACAGAAGGGAGTACAAAAACTAAAACATAATATGAGCTTGGCAAATCATTTCAGCAGAGGACAACAGACAACGCAGCTCTCCATCTTATCAGAACAGAAGTCAGCAGACGAGAGAAAGTGGAGCAGTTTTAAGAACACTGTGTCCATCAACCAGTGACAGAGAGCGAGCGGGGAGAAACAAGGAAACAGACCCTATGACAGTTGGCTATTAGGAGCCATTCATAAAAGCAGCAGCACACAAGACTGTTACATACAGCAGCACAGTGCTGACCTCAATTCAGACTGAGCCTATAAAATAGCCTACAAAAAAAGGCCTATAAACATCATATTAATTTCCTTGCGGTATCCATCTCTTAATGTGTTTCTCTATCCCTCAGTCTATGAATGTTTCAAATGTACTATTTAGACTAGGGCATTTGTAATAACAACAACATTTTGCTTATAGCTCAGCTGTATCAATCAGAGCATACAAAGAAGCATTGTGTGAGCCGGAGCCCTGCAGTGCCAAAGTAAACTCCCTAAAAATTACAGAAGACGGACAGCCTTTGACTGAACGGCGGTAAACACTGCATCCACACTGGTTCCAAATAGAGAAGCAACTGCAAGCTGTCAGAGCACTAATCACCACATTACATAACACAGCAGCACACTGTCACCACAATTATAGTGAAAATATATAGCCTTGCGCCACTTAAAAACAAGTAGATTCAAGCACCGCGACACACAGCTGCAGCTCTCGCCGTGAAGCTGAAAGTAACCTTGAGTTAGGTATTCTAACCACATTCAAATCCAACACGGTCAAATCCTGAACAGTATCACAAACACCTGGCAATAATCATACACACAAGCAACAAGCTGTTTGAAATATTACTAGGTACCTGGGCATCATTGTGCATCTGCCAGTCTTTCCCCCAGCCCTCTCTTTGCCCTCTCATCCACTGCGTGGCTAAGAATAGCTCTGAACTAAATTCACACAACAACATGAGACTGTCAGGTGATCTTTGCGCTGTGCTGGACAGCGCCTGGACAAAGGCATCCCGGCACTGCCGCTGCCCACTGGGCGGGAGTCTAGTCCCCCTCTGAAACTAAAGAAAGTGACAGGCACAGCCATCCACTGGAGGTCTTCACAGGGAATCATATGTCCTCCTCGCTGTGACCGCAGAACAGCCCTCCCTCCCACCAGAAAGGCACACGCTGCAGAGGCCATTGGGACACTGTGTGTGTGTGTGTGTGTGTGTGTGTGTGTGGTGGGCAGCCAAGTGGGGTGAACATGCATGTTACATAAACAGTCAACCTAAGCTGTGATGCTTTTCCTCTGTCTGATAATGGGGGTTGTTTTTGAATACACAGAGGGTACTTTTCCAGATAAGCATTCTCGTGAACCAGTCCAGCTAGGCTATATTCTAAAACTCTGGGCTGAAAATGAAACCCTGCTTTGGGACGCTGGGTGCTAGAATAACCTAATCACACTTTCTTATGAGTGAAAGAGGACACCTGCTTACCGACTCCAACACACAAACACCATCTCACACACACACACACACACACACACACACAACTGGATCTGTGGACAACACACACATACCCTCCCTGCTAAAACTAAAAACACAGTGACTGCGTCTGAACTGGGGAGGGGTCAGTGGGAGCTGGAGGAAGGGGGAATCCTTTATCCAATCTCTCTCAACAGCCCCAGGGAAGCCACAAGATGCTAATGCAGGGGAGCTTGAAAGCTCCAAGTCCCTACCACGGCTGACTCACTTGGACACCTGACCCACAACCTGTTGTGTTTCCTTGGTTTCAGCCAGGTGACCGCTCACTTCTGCATTCCACTCCATGAGTCATATGATCCACGAGTGTGTGGATCACATCCACATTCTCGTCAAACCAAGTTCAACCCCTGATTGTTCAATGGAAAGGATGCCAGAGGAAACCACAAACCCAGGGGCTGTGTGTCTATGACTGAGTGGATCATGCTGCATCACACATGTGTAAGAACGGTGTAACATTGTGGAATGCTATTGCTGTTACATGATTGGCAGACTCGCATTATCTCTGGGGAAAACAGTTATTCTACTTTAAGTCAAGCTGAGTGCAAGGGGACTATGCCTAATTCTGAGCTTCAGTTCTAGACCAAGAAATGGCTGTCTGAAAGCCCCCACAATACTGAGTGTCTCTGTTTTGCCAGACTGTACAGAAAGTAGGTAGTCAGGTGATATGGGATGCATCACTGATATGGGACTCTCAACTAAATAGGTTAGACCTAGATTACATTCCCGAGACGCCTTTAAAATGTTCATACCAGTTTATGGTGTGCCATTACACATGATTGACAAAAGCATATTTCTCTCAAATGTTGTGCACAAATGTATTTACATCCCTAATTAAAATTAGCATTTCCTCTTTGCCAAGATAATTAATCCACCTGACAGGTGTGGCATCAAGAAGCTGATGATAAACAGTATGATTATTAAACAGGTGCACCTTGTGCTGGGGACAATAAAAGGCCACTAAAATGTGCAGTTTTGTCACACCATAATTCCACAGATATCTCAAGTTTTGTGGGAGTGTGCAATTGACATACTGACTGCAGGAATGTCCCACGGAGCTGTTGCCAGATCATTTAATGTTCTTCTCTACCATAAGCCGCCTGCAATATGATATTATTGAATTTGTCAGTATGTCCAACTGACCTAACCACAGACCACATGTATGGCCGAACTGTTATCAGCTGGGAAACATGCGGACGCTTTTAGGCCTGCATATTAAAATCTAGGATAAATGCCGGTAGGCCTACACCGTTCAAACACCAGCTTTTCAAAGGCTTTGATGTGGTTTATGAGGAAACATTGATTGTGCTGCTAACTAAGAGAGCATGGAAGAGTTCAAGAAATAGGCCTAGTAGGCTACATATATTTACATTTGATAGCCTAAATCTCACACAAATAGGCTATTCTGTTTCCATTAAGACATAGGCAACTATTAGTACTTACCAGTACCATAGGTAAAGACAGGGTGGGGTCCTTTACACAAAATATATATCTTTACCATGACCCTGCTGTTCTCAGAACTCTTGAGTCACTTAAAAATAGCACTGATAGGAAGAACATGTCGACAAGCTGTCTTACAGACCACTGGCCTGCCTGATGAGATACAACACACTCACTAGACCAACTCATTAAAAAAGAAAAACCACAAAGTAGCCAAACCACAACTCAAGACGGGGAAGCAGGAGATTGGATGTAAAAAATAAATAAAAAAGCAACAACTTTCCCTCATCTAACCTGGCAGCTACTTTTACAGGTTGTGACTGACTAGGGAATAGAAGTGATACTGTGACAGACGTTATGATTGATGATCCCGCACATGACACACACACACACACACACACACACACTGTTATGAAACTATGTGCAGAGGGAACTTGAGCCTAGATTTCACCTCTCTCAACCATTCCACTACTACATCTTAAAGTATCTGTCCAGTGTTCGAGAATGTTTATGAAATATTACCTACAATTAATTACAACATGAATTAAATAGATGTCCTTCCCCAAAAATTTAACTAAGGACGTTAAAAAGCAGCTTTTCTCTGTGCCTCTGCTTGGCCTGTTAGGAAAGAGTGGTTTGGGAGTAAACTGCTTTGACAGCTCATCCAATGAAACTTGCATACAGCTGGATATTCAAATTAGCTTCCATGTGGGGGCACTGGGGCAGTCTGCCTGAGCCCGAAAGGACCAAGTCAAATAGTTTGGATAGATTCAGGATTTGGAAACACACGATGGAACTACTAGTGCACTTTACCATAACAGCAATAAATGCAGACAGATAATTTCACAAGTGTGAGTCGTTTCTGTCCTTTGCTTTGTCACTATATTCCTTTGCTTGAAAAACAAGAAAAAAGCGGTCTGTGTACTGTTGTCCATCTTTACACTTCCTCAAAATATTCAGAATTAATCGGAGATAACTTAAGAAATCTGTCATGAATTTACACCTTTTTGCAGAAGAAATCATGATGGTACAATTTTACATTAAGATGTTTGGTAGACTATTTCTCAAGTAATCTTTTGTTGCATATAAAGTGTAATTGAATAACAAACACTTCATTGAAGAATCCCTACTGTAGACAAATCACTGACGAAGGAGTGTAAAGTTTGGCTTCCCTCGAGAAAAACATTTCTGTGCACGAAGCTGCTTGTCTAATCACATAAGGGCACATCTTATCCAAAGAGGATGATGTCATTATCTAAGCAAATTTCAAGAGTTTTTTTTTTAAACGGTTTGCTTCAAAAATAAGTGTACTGAGTAGGGATGCACGATATATCGGTGAACATATCGGAATCGGACGATATTTGCTAAAAAATGCCAACATCGGATGTCTAGTTTAACGCCACGATGTGCAAAATCTGATGTCAAAGGTACCGTGCATATATATAACGTAGGTACATGACCGCAACTTAACCCTGTTGCCCAAAGCTAATGGTATAAGCAGCCAGCTAGCTTCATCTGGCTAGTAAGGCTCGACCGCACCGGGTTGTGTTGTGAAGCTAGCCACAATAAGGATTAGGCACAATAGTGGAATTTACGGTTGGCCTTCAAAATAAAATATATGTCATTGACAGTAATGCAAATATATACAAATAGTAGAATTATGCCATACTTTTATTTTGAAGGCTAACTGCAAAGTCCACCATTGTGGCTAATCCTTATTGCGGCTTATCGATGGGTCCGACCACAATTAATCAAACAAGAACTGTCTTATAAATTAGGGTTATTTTAGATGACACCTAGCTATATACACTGCTCAAACAAATAAAGGGAACACTTAAACAACACAATGTAACTCCAAGTCAATCACACTTCTGTGAAATCAAACTGTCCACTTAGGAAGCAACACTGATTGACAATAAATTTCACATGCTGTTGTGCAAATGGAATAGACAAAAGGTGGATATTATAGGCAATTAGTAAGACACCCCCCAAAAAGGAATGGTTCTGCAGGTGGTGACCACACACCAGTTCTCAGTTCCTATGCTTCCTGGCTGATGTTTTGGTCACTTTTGAATGCTGGCGGTGCTCTCACTCTAGTGGTAGCATGAGACGGAGTCTACAACCCACACAAGTGGCTCAGGTAGTGCAGTTCATCCAGGATGGCACATCAATGCGAGCTGTGGCAAAAAGGTTTGCTGTGTCTGTCAGCGTAGTGTCCAGAGCATGCAGGCGCTACCAGGAGACAGGCCAGTACATCAGGAGACGTGGAGGAGGCCGTAGGAGGGCAACAACCCAGCAGGGTTGTGTGGGTTGTAGACTCCGTCTCATGCTACCACTAGAGTGAAAGCACCGCCAGCATTCAAAAGTGACCAAAACATCAGCCAGGAAGCATAGGAACTGAGAAGTGGTCTGTGGTCACCACCTGCAGAACCATTCCTTTTTGGGGGGTGTCTTACTAATTGCCTATAATTTCCACCTTTTGTCTATTCCATTTGCACAACAGCATGTGAAATGTATTGTCAATCAGTGTTGCTTCCTAAGTGGACAGTTTGATTTCACAGAAGTGTGATTGACTTGGAGTTACATTGTGTTGTTTAAGTGTTCCCTTTATTTTTTTGAGCAGTGTAGTTAGCTAGCTAACTAACTATAGCTACTGAAACAGAAGTCATGTTATTTGACACATCAAAGTGTTATTTGACATGTATCTTTTTTGACACGCAAAGACCTGAACGGCATTCCATAGAAGTACTGGTTGAGAATGAAACAACTGAACAAGC
The DNA here is from genome assembly GCF_029448725.1 of Salvelinus fontinalis. Taxonomy (NCBI): domain Eukaryota; kingdom Metazoa; phylum Chordata; class Actinopteri; order Salmoniformes; family Salmonidae; genus Salvelinus; species Salvelinus fontinalis. The sequence goes on from NC_074666.1 coordinate 52,363,883, forward strand.
ACAGCAAGTAAATCAGCACAGCAAGTAAATGAAAAAAATAGGTAATGACAATGTTTTACTGGTAATGGGAGCATACATAACTGCCAACAAAATAACTTTTTGGTCAGTGTGGTGTGTATGTAACATTTATTTAACTAGGCAAGTCAGTTAAGAACAAATTCTTATTTACAATGATGGCCCGGAAGATGCTGGGCCAATTGTGCGCCGCACTATGGGAATCCCAATCATGGCTGGATGTGATACAGCCTGGATTCGAACCAGGGACTGTAGTGATGCCTCTTGCACTGAGAAGCAGTGCCTTAACACACACACATGGACGCAGTGGTCTAACTATTTAACTGTACTAGCATGCTTAAAAAGCCGCTAAAATTATAAATATCGGTTATCAGTTTCGCTTTTTTTGGCAAGGAAAATATATCGGAAATCGGTATCAGCCAAAAATGTCATATCAGTGCATCACTAGAACTGTGAGTGTTTTTTCTCTAATGTATGCTTTGGCTAATAAGTAAATGGTGAGTCAACAACATTATTTGGTTATGAGCAACCAGGAATTCATCTAGATGTATTTTTTTTTTTTTTTTTACATGAGGCAGCCACCAACATGCTTGAAAATACGAAGTGTAGCACTTAGTGATGTGTTGTCCCGAACATAATGCTTCGTATTCAGGACATGAAGTTAATTTCTTCACTGCCTTATTGCAAACAGAATGCATGGAATATTTTTTTATTCTGTACATGCTTCCTTCTTTTCACTCTGTCATTTAGTTTAGTATTGTGGAGTAAATACAATGTTGATCCATCCTCAGTTTTTTCCTATCAAAGCCATTCAACTCTAACTGTTTTAACGTCACCATTGGCCTCATGGTGAAATCCCAGAGCGGTTTCCTTCCTCTCCGGCAAGTGAGTTAGGAAGGACACCTGTATCTTTGTAGTGACTGGGTGTATTGATACGCCATCCAAGTGTAATGAATAACTTCACTATGTCCAAAGGGATATTGAATGTCCGTATTTTTATTTTTTACCCATCTACCAATAGGTGCCCTTCTTTGCGAGGCATTGGAAAACCTTCCTGGTCTTTCTGGTTGAATCTGTGTTTGAAATTCATTGATCGACTGTGACCTTACAGATAATTGAATGTGTGGGGTACAGAGATTAGGTAGTCATTCAAAAATTGTGTTAAACACTATTACTGCACACAGAGTGAGTCCATGCAACTTGTGAAGCAGATTTTTACTCCTGAACTGATTTAGGTTTGCCATAACAAAGGGGTTGAACACTTGACTCAAGACATTTCTTTCCATTAAATTGGAGAATATATCTTTTTTTAAACACAATTCCACTTTGTCATTGTGTGTCACTGATCTACACACAATACCCCATAATCTCAATTTAATCAATTTTAAATTCAGGCTGTAACACAACAAAATGTGGAATAAGTAAAAGGGGTGTGAATACTTTCTGCCTGGGGAAGGAGCAGTGTGTTTTGAGTTCTAACTCAAGGCTGTGTGTGTTGTTCTGTGGTACAGGAAGGAAGCTGTTTGCATTCGAGGCAGGACGGGAAGCAAACAAAGCCTTTGGCAGGTATCTCTCAGCGATATACAGTATAATGCCCTTGGTCACACGTAGCCAGGGAGTCAGGGTAATATGAGCTCTGTTAAGGGTTTTCCTCAGAGTGTCAACCAACCTGCTGCCCTGCCTGGTATTCTTATAGTCAGTCCAGTGTCAGTATCTGAGTAGTTTTACTGTCAGATAAGCAAATCAATAATTTTGTAGTAGGAGACACCAACATGCTTGAGTGTGTGTTAAAGTGAACTATCAGTCCCGTGTGTCTGATGAATGAAGCCTGGGTGCAAAGAAATGTACTTAAGTGCGGGCCAGAAAGGGAATAGTAACCCATGCCACGATGGGGGCCAGTGCAAAATGAACTCTGCTGCATCTCTCTCTCAGCCTGGACATCTTTATGAATGTGGATTTGACACATATAGGGGAGGGTATTTAGTATAATGGGTTCTCATGAGTGACAGATATAAATGGAATCCACCTGAATTCATTGACATTTCTCTTAAAATGATAGGTCTATAATTCATAAGATCTGTATTTTTAAAGGATGTTTAAAAGGATTTCCCAATGCGCAGTAACAGAAGATAAATATCAAACGGTTTGTAATTTCATAGTAATCAGAGAAACTAAGGCACAACTAATGTATTTTCTGAGCATTCACAGAGCAGCTTCAGCTTGCCAGCCATCCGTTTGTCATAGGCCCATTGAACAGTCACGTGCACAGAGCACATACTGTCCCTGGTTGACTGGCTGGCTTGTGACCACATCTCAATGCCTGCTACTGTACAATGATGTATGTATATATACACACACACACACACACACACACACATCATTGGTGTAGTAACATGTATGCAGCGCCGTTGTACATTGCACCGAGTGTTGATAATAATCTGGAATTGTAGCAAACTAGTTATGAATAGTTAGTTATTCATTCTAAAAATCGATCATTTATTCCATGGAAACACACCCCAATTATGAACACCCTATCCAGCCCAAATTAGTAACATTAGCATTAGAAGTTAACACTTGCTTTGTCTCGTGTTACCGAAACGTCTTCAAGTAATTGCCACCAAGAGTGGCGGCATTGCCTTATTTTCTACAAAGACCCAACATGTTCCTCGAGCGAGTTCACAAGGTGGGTTAACCTTAGCTTGCCGGTGGCAACAATAAGGGCCGCATTCAGCTGCTGTCATCAGACATTAGTTATGCTAATACGGATTGCATAGCAGTATCCTAATACAAGGCTCTGGACCTTTTGCTCACCTCTTTCACAAGATGAGCTGCTCAACTAACGTTAGCTAGCTAGTTTATTACGGATAGCATGCGCACGTACCTGAACGCGGGATCCTCTTTGTTGCATCTTGGGGGCGGCGAAAAGGCATTTCTTTTATTAAAAAGTTTATGGAAAAGAGTTGGAGGCATTTTGTACCAAATATTTAGGTACAGAACGTCTCACTTTCTTTTAAATCCAAGAGCAACGCTAGTTCCTTGAAACTAATTCCATTTGTGTCGGAGTCATATGACAAGCATTAGTCACACGAGCTGCTTGGAAACCCACTACATGTTTCTGATTGGACGATGATCCACTGCTCCTTGTCGAAAATACTTGATTGGCTGATATTTTTGGCCAAGCACCACGTGGTCAATAGAAATGCTGTGTTGATGTTTTGGCTTAAAGTTACCACCTGGTCGAGATACGAAATAAAATGTACATTAAAAACTCCTAAAACATAATAAAGAATCCATTTATATCCCAGTCCAGGACACCGTAGGAGATTACATATTTTGATAAGTTAAATATGGTTCATATTCAATTCCTAGCCTGAAACATACTGTATGTCACATGTCAAATAGCTCAAATACCAGCTCTTCAACAGGGTGGTAATATTAATATGTATTTAGTTAAACAAAATCAATGTACATTATGTATTACAGCAACAGAATTTCATACATGTTTATTTTCTATTTAAAAAAACAGACAACCTGTACATGGACTGTGAAAACATTCTCTTTTTCTTTACAGAATTGTCCTAAAATAAATAATAAAAAAAAAAATGTACAAACTGCCTTTTCATTAGTTTTGTATAGCTTCACAATTGTGTATTGAATTACAAGTTTGCAAAACTATTTCAAAACATGCTTACAGGGCCTTGTGAGATGAATGTGTTGTGAAAATGTCATGTAAAATAAGGTTATATATGAGCTTCAGCCAATGTGGTTTGTTTGCTTTCTCACCTCGATTGATGACAGCTTTAACAAGTTGTGGTAGCTTTCCTTCCCGGAGGGGTGGAACCGGCACACCTTGCACAGCTGGTTCTGGAACTGCAGAGTGAATAAAGCACAATATTCAATAAAAACAATAGAACATGAACAGATGTAGCAGCAGATTAATCATACTCAATAACCATCACTATAAATTATTATGACAAAACAGTATGTTTCATGGATAGGGTGGCAGGAATTGAGCCCAATTTGAGCCCAATTTACAGCCAATAAATAGAGACAAGTTTTTCCTGCTCCAGTCACAATAGTCAGGAAAAGCTCCTGGCCCTACTCATGGAAATGCTTGAAAGGACATGATGAAAGGTCGCATGAGAAAAGCATGACCTCTAATGGACATTTTGAGTAATGACATATTTCTGCAAGACATTTCAGTGCAGGGTAAATAGAGTCCGAGGATGTGGAATTTACAGTTTCTTTAGAACAAAAATCTGCAAGACTTCATCCTGTGTAGAACTGGTGAGCATACCAAACAGCTTCACCCTCATCTTCAAATGCATCTGTCGAAGGTACACCAACATTGGCGAATATCATCTGGTGGCGAAAAACACCAGGCCCACGGTCAGTCAAACAACATTCTATGACAGCAACTCATCCAGATTGACGATTCAGAGAGAATGCTTACCCTCAGGGAGGAGCACCTCTGCCACACTTTTTTGAAATAATGTGTTCTTTTCTTTCTCGTCTGCAAAGTCAAAGAACCTGGTTTGCTCCGGGGAGTATTGTGTGGGTCTTTTCTGGACTTTTGGGGCTTCTTCAGGGGCAACCGTCTCTCTGTCGCCCCCTGTGTTTCCGGTCCTCTCAGTGATTTCACTGGCCGTGTGGCCACTGACGGGCTCACATTGTTCACTACCATCTTCTCAGTGGTAACAGAGTCACTGAATGTTACTCTCTTCCTGCATTTTGATCTTCCTGGGTCTAATCATCACTGACCTTGAGAGAAAGATTTCATTACTAACTGACATTCATACACTATTTTTTGTGTGTGTGTGTTTTTTTTTAACCTTTCTTCAACCAGGAAAAGCCCATTGATACTCAGAGTCTCTTTTTCAGATGATTCACAATTTCTCTTGAGAATGAAACAATTTCTCTTGAAATGCCACTGTGATACAGCCAGCCAGAATCTGAGAAATACAAAAAGACAGGGGAGTGTTTTCGTACTCGTGGTGTTTTCTCGGGGACTGAGGGCACAGTTACTCCTCCAGGCAAGGGTGTTCTTTCAATGGAAAAATAAGCATTGTACATACAGCTTGTCTACAAATACATGGAAAATAAATAATCAGTTCGATATGTGTTCTCCTGCTTTTGTTAGGTGTTTGACAGAAATAAGTCAATTGTATATTACAAACAAAAAATATAAATGATAAACAAATCCCTAAAAATGTGTGTCTAATGGGCAGTGCTAAATGGCTGTGAACAAAGAAATGTCATTTGTTAGGATATACTGTTTCATTCTATGAAAAAATGAATGTGACATCTAATACATTGAATCCAATTGACCTCTTTTCCTGATGTTTTCCATCATTCATTTGGGAGATATCTGCAAAGATACAAATAACATTGTGCACACATAAAGAAGCATGGAATACTTTATATCCCAGGTTGGCAAGGTTTCACTTTCCTTTTAAAAACGACACATTGGCTGTGTCCCATGGCAACCTATTAGCTAGAGCAGGTGAGTGAGGGCTGGTTGGGGATGCGGAGAGAAGCAGGTGAGTGAGGGCTGGTAGAGGATGCGGAGAGAAGCAGGTGAGTGAGGGCTGGTAGAGGATGCGGAGAGAAGCAGGTGAGTGAGGGCTGGTAGAGGATGCAGAGAGAAGCAGGTGAGTGAGCGCTGGTAGAGGATGCGGAGAGAAGCAGGTGAGTGAGGGCTGGTAAGGGATGCGGAAAGAAGCAGGTGTGTGAGTGCTGGTAGAGGATGCGGAGAGAAGCAGGTGAGTGAGGGCTGGTAGGGGATGCGGAGAGGAGCAGGTGAGTGAGGGCTGGTAGGGGATGCGGAGAGGAGCAGGTGAGTGAGGGCTGGTAGAGGATGCGGAGAGAAGCAGGTGAGTGAGGGCTGGTAGAGGATGCGGAGAGAAGCAGGTGAGTGAGGGCTGGTAGAGGATGCGGAGAGAAGCAGGTGAGTGAGCGCTGGTAGAGGATGCGGAGAGAAGCGGGTGAGTTGGCGCTGGTAAGGGATGCTGGGAGAAGCAGGTGAGTGAGGGCTGGTAGGGGATGCAGCTGTTTGATTACAGCTGCCACACGTGATATGAGCATGAAAGTGAAGTGGATATTATTGAACCTGTGCATACAAGAGACCAGTGGCTGTTGCTTAAATTCAACTGAATTTATAAACCAAACTAACTTTATAAACATTTTATAACAGGCGCCAGCAGGTTCTTTAGATTGGTAGGGTTGGAAACTTCAGTAGTATCACATGAAACTGTACTATGGTATTCTAAAAATGTTGGTGTCATAAGTATCATGACGTTTTGGTATCGTGGTATTACCATGGTACCGGTATACCATGCGACACTAGATTTAATAATTTAATATTCAGATTTAATAATCAACAATCAACTTCTTACAGCATAGGCTGTCAGCCAGGTATTTTTTACAGTGCCTGCTGAGTCCTAGACCAACATACACATACACACATACACACCATAGACTTCCTCTCTGCGGAACATCTCAGGTGAGATCAGACTGCTGGTATCGCTGGAGATAATATCATCTGTCAGTTTCATCACAATCCAACAGGAGGGAGGAAACATCCATTGGCGAAACTGCACCTAGAAAATGCTTTACGTTCAGTGGTCAACTTTCTGACCCAATTACAATCCAAAACATCACAGACCAAAAGGAGCAAAGGCCCTCCATCCCTTCACTCACTCACTGACAAAAAAACCCAACATGTTCCAAACTCAACTTGCACGGTCTTCTGTGCTTGAATTGATTGTGCTCTCCTGAAAAAAAAAATGGAGAGTGATAAGCTAGAGTAAATCGGAGGTGAAGCAAACTGGTTTAATTGAATGTTTTCACTCATCAGGGGAGCAGTTGACGAGACAGATCTGTTTAGGTAAGCATTGTAATGGGATGTCAAAGGGATGATCAGTCACTTTATTGTAGCTACAAATATTATCTGTCTGCATCCCATATGGCAACCGATTCCCCATTTAAAGCACTACTTTTGATCAGGGCCCATATGGCTCTGGTCAAAAATATTGCACAATATAGGGAATAGGGTACCATTTGGTACTCAGGCCTTATGACTGCTATTACTTGTTAAGCAGATGAAGCAGCTCACCTGTGGTTAGCGCATATTGACTCATTTATGGGTGTCAGGACCTTTTTGCTGTGCACAGAGGGGTTTAACGAAGAGTCACTTCAGTTCTGAGAATTAAACAAAAGATGTGCTTGATGATCAGTTTGTCTGGCAGACCAATTTGCTTCTGCCAGACAAGTGAACAGCAACCATAGTGGGAAAACCTACTGATCAGCTATGAGCAGGACTTAACTTCATCTGCAAAGTAGAAAACTAGTTTGGTAATGAGTACACTGGGCTTGGGTTCTTTTTTTGTCTACCAGTTGTGCTGTAGGTAAATGTGTGTAGCTGGTTGTCAGAAATTGTTTTTCTAATAATGTTATAGATGGCTCCTGTATATCTTTTATGTGTAGGAATACATTAAAATAAGTCTATGGAGATATGGCCTTCAGGTATAATCATAGTAGCTCATACTGTAATTGTTCAAACAAAACACGAATGCGAGCTAGCAAACGTGTTTGAGTGACCAGAAAATGACCCCTGCTAAACTAGCTACTGCTAGCTAGGCAACATATTTTTTTTGCCCAGGTGTTTCACTTGTTAGATGTAATTAGAAAGCCAGCGAATCAAAAAGATAGTTTGAACAAACTATTCTTAATAAAATTATTTAAATATTGTAATTGGCCATAGCGAGTATTTCAATTCTGGATCTTCAGCAACTTGAATGAGCTTGAGCCTCTCGAGCTATTCCGATATTATTTGGAATGGCGGTGTTCCCCCAAAAAATGTATTTTTTGCGACCCCTGCTGGTCATAAAAGTGAGATGCAAAAATAGAGTACACTTGCGCCAAAGAGTTTTTTATAACTAACCCATTTTATAACTAACTCATTGTTCTATCTGTGCTAACGCTGTACCAGGTTTGAAACATGACCTCACCTGGAGTCATGTCATTAGTCAAAGAAGACACGGACTATTCAAATATCCAACATGTACAGCTTTATTCCTCTCCTGCCCATCATTTAGGTTTACTATAAAACATACTATTATTTATATATTTTTAAACATACTACATGATTATTTATATTCTGCCCTGTTTACATTCATCAGTTGGAATTTGACTATACATTTTTTATTGATTTCTCACCAGTCGCATGGTTTCACATGCAAAGAAAAATTGTATACCTTTAATACTTTACATTAATTTACATAAGTGCTGTACAAGCATGCTTGTTCTGCCAGATGCAATGTACACAATCCTCGTACTCTCCCCTACACATATCAATCACATCTTATCTGTTAAGTGGATTCATGTTATCCTCTGAACAGCTTGTTTGTAAGCAGAGACTTGTGATTGTGACTCAGGATAAAAAACATTTTTTTTATTCTGGTTAGATATTTATGTGACAGGTGTATTTGTCCAGGCAGAAATGACTGAGAGCGCCCTCAGCTGGTGCAAACTTGAAATAAGTGCGATGGAGGACTACCGTCAACGGCCTATGGTCCTTATAGGAGCCAAGGGCTTAAGTCAAGTATTTTTTTTGACAGTGTAATTTAAAAAAATAGTTTTACCAAATAAAATGAGCTGGATGTTGCAAATGTATTATTTTAATCTGTGTGATGGACGCTACGATTTGAGCCCTGGCTGACTGTGTGTCACAGCACTGTGTTAGCCTGCAGAGCTAAATCATGTAGGCATGTACTTTGTGGGCTAGTCTTCAGGCCTCAGTTCACTCAAAACCCACTAAAATTACAATTGTTAGCTGTAACAGACAATGTGAGGTTCTACTGCTCACGAGCATATTTCAGAGGCTCTGTAAGTGCAGCCTTTCCCCCACTAAAATCAGACATCAAATATGATGATGAAACATCTGAGGTACTTGAAGAAAATACACCATATAGACCTTCAGCACTCAACATTGTGGTTGTTGGCTGCTGAGAAGAAGCAGGCACTAGTATTTAGTGCCTGCTTGTTGTGCCATAGTAAACTTCAACCAATCACACAGCCACGTTAACTGTGTAAAGCTCAATAGACTCCAAAAACACAGGATGAACACTTCTATGGAGACTGTGCCACCTGTCCAACTGTGTGCATGCTCACATTACCCTATATCACTATCGTGATCATAGTTAACACTTTGTCTATATCGCCCAGCCACATGAGTCAGTGTTGCAATGCAAAGGTAATCCTGTTTTAGTTTGATTGAGCATCGCTTGACATGGAAAGTAAATAAATAATAAATAAAAATTATTCCAGAATTTATTTTATTTTTCTCTGCCCCATCCCTACCCCAACACACCCCTAATCCTTATTGCTGCACTCATTCAATACAAGGATATGGTGATGATTCCATATGACAGAAAATTCAATAAAAGTTACAATTCATCTCACTACAAGCAAAAAAATCCATTCATATGCTTACATCTACATCTACATAGTGATACTTTGCGACCAGAATTAACTCAAAAGCCTATACATTTGTACTATGTAGACCCAAAATGTCACTGTCCATTTTGTTCTAACCTCCGTCAATGGATGGAGCTTGTCGATATCGACTACATGAGAAAGCCTTACAGTTGGACTGTCGACGACCAGAAAATCCCAGGACAAATTTTGAAGTATCATGTAACAGCAGTCCCAGCAATGCAGAGCACACTGCATGCACTGCCCTTAGCCCATGTATGTATGTTCTTACCAGGCAAACTCTGAGCACATCATGTAGGAAAAAAAACTGATGCAATCTTTAAGTTATGTTTTGATAGGCCTACAAAGGAAAGAGGAACGTGCAGGCTATGTTGACTGTCTGTTGCTGCCGTTTCACGATGGAGAGGAGGCTGATTTGGTTGTAGATCTACATTGGCTGCCGTGGGGCAGCGGGCAACACTCGGTCAGCGGGCGTCAAAAGAGAAATCGATTATTCCTTCCTGAACCACAGTCACTTGTTTGGCTGATTTGAGTCTGTTTTTGTGGTTTCATAGGGGTGAAGTGGAGTGAAGGAGAAATGTGCATGAGGAGTGATGTTGCTGAGAACCAGGCTTTTAGTTTGTGGTCGTGGTAGTGTTTCACATGGAGATGTTTTCGTACAGGTCTTCAATCTTCTCCTTGAAAAACTCCCTCAGCTCAGGTCTCTTTGCTTTTAGTGTCGGAGTCAACAGGCCATTCTGAATGGAGAATTGCTCATTATGGACGTAGATGTTTTTCACCTTAGGAGAAAATGAAGACATTATAAAATGTAGACAGGATCCTGTGTCATCATCGTGTTCTCTTTCAGATACTTGTCAGTTGCCCCCACCAATGAACACCTCACAATTGACACACCCACCTGCTCGAACGAGTGGAGGCCGCTCGCCTTGCCCAGTCGCTGCAAGTCTTCCATGATGGCTTTCTTCAGGACCTTTACACAAACAGAGACACAACACCACCACACTATGACTCTCGAAGATGATACCATGTGTTGTGCCAACCTTTTCAACAAAGGGCCCAACTCTTAACAAAAAAGGGGTTCAACAGGGCACCCTTTCATTTTGTTTAATCAGTTTACTGAGAATCTAGGGCTATTTCTCTATTCGCATAACACATAGTTGACACCTTTCATCATGGCAACAAATGGAACAAACACACCATTGAATGTAGACTAATTTAAAATCACATACAGTATTTTTACAGAGGTCCCGATAGCTCCCTTCCATGCCTTTCTTCAGGGCCCAAGCAGGCATTGTCTCTGGGTCAGGAACAACTATGGCAACCAGACAGGACTGGAAGAGTAACAGACCATATAGTATATGAACATTAGAAGTTAGAAAGGGGAGAAAATAAATATATACAGCCCCAGTCAAAAGTGTGGACACACCTATCGATCAAATGTTTTTATAAAGCCCTTTTTACATCATTTACTCATTCAAGGGTTTTTCTTTTTTTTTACTATTTTCTACATTGTAGGATAATAGCAAAGACATCAAAACAATGATATAACACATATAGAATCATGTAGTAACCAAAAAAGTTAGTAGTAACTAAAAAGGTTTTGACTCAAACGCAAAGGAAAGGCTAGCAATTATAATTTTAGTGGTGGTTGAGTGAAAAGTTAAAAAAGTTAAGTGTTAAATCAAAATATATTTTAGATTTTAGATTCTTCAAAGTAGCCATCCTTTGCCTTGATGACAGCGTTGCACACTCTTGGCATTCTCTCAACCAGCTTCACCTAGAATGCTTTTCCAACAGTCTTGAAAGAGTTCCCACATATGCTGAGCACTTGTTGGGTGCTTTTCCTTTATTCTGCGGTCCAACTCATCCCAAACAATCTCAATTGGGTTGAGGTCAGGTGATTGTGGAGGCCAGGAGATCTGTGGTAGTGGGACTAATTTCAAACCAGACAGGATGGCATATCGCTGCAGAATTCAGTGGTAGCCATGCTGGTTGAGTGTGCCTTGAATTCTAAATATGTCACAGACAGTGTCAATAGCAAAGCACCCCCACACCATCACACCTCCTCCTCCATGCTTCACGGTGGGAACCACACATGCGGAGATAATCCGTTCACCTACTCTGCGTCTCACAAAGACACGGCGGTTGCAATCAAAAATTTGGCCTCATCAGACCAAAAGGACAGATTTCCACCGGTCTAATGTCCATTGCTCGTGTTTCTTGGCCCGAGCAAGTCTCTTCTTATTGGTGTCCTTTAGTAGTGGTTTCTTTGCAGCAATTTGATCATGAAGGCCTGACTCACGCAGTCTCCTCTGAACAGTTGTTGAGATGTGTCTGTTACTTGAACTCTGTGAAGCATTTATTTGGGCTGCAATCTGAGGTGCAGTTAACTCTAATGAACATATCCTCTGCAGCAGAGGTAACTCTGGGTCTTCCTTTCCTGTGGCGGTCCTCATGAGACCCAGTTTCATCATATTGCTTGATGGTTTTTGCGACTGCACTTGAAGAAACTTTCAAAGTTCTTGACATTTTCTGGATTGACTGACCTTCATGTCTTAAAGTAATGATGGACTGTCGTTTTTGTTTGCTTATTTGAGCTGTTCTTGCCATAGTTGGACTTGGTCTTTTACCAAATAGGGCTATCTTCTGCATACCACCCCTACCTTGTCATAACACAACTGATTGTCTCAAACGCATTAAGGAAATAAATTACACAAATTAACAAGGCACACCTGTTAATTGAAATGCATTCCAGGTGACCACCTCATGAAGCTGGTTGAGAGAATGCCAATAGTGTGCAAAGCTGTCATCAAGGCAAAGGGTGGCTACTTTGAAGAATCTCAAATATAAAATCAATTTAAAAAAATTTAACACTTTTTTGGTTACTACATTAATCTATGTCTTCACTATTATTCTGCAACATAGAAAATAGTAAAATAAAGAAACATCCTTGAATGAGAAGATGTGTCCAAACATACATATCTATATACACTACCGTTCAAAAGTTTGGAGTCACTTAGAAATGTCCTTGTTTTATTTGAAAACATACACGAAATGAGTTGCAAAATGAATAGGAAATATAGTCGAGGTTGACAAGGTTATAAATAATGATTTATTTTGCACCGGGGCCTCCCACTTCTCTTTCTATTCTGGTTAGGGCCAGTTTGCGCTGTTCTGTGAAGGGAGAGGTACACAGCGTTGTACGACATCTTCAGTTTCTTGGCAATTTCTCGCATGGAATAGCCTTCATCTCTCAGAACAAGAATAGACCTGACGAGTTTCAGAAGTGCTTTGTTTCTGGCCATTTTGAGCCTGTAATTGAACCCACAAATCCTGATGCTCCAGATACTCAACTAGTCTAATGAAGGCCAGTTTTTTGCTTCTTAAATCAAAACAACAGTTTTCAGCTGTGCTAACATAATTTCAAAAGGGTTTTCTAATGATCAATTAGCCTTTTAAAATTATAAACTTGGAATAGCTAACTCAACGTGCCATTGGAAAACTGGAGTGATGGTTGCTGATAATGGGCCTCTGTACGCATATGTAGATATTCCATAAAATAAAAAATAAAAATCAGAAGTTTCCAGCTACAATAGTCATTTACAACATTAACAATGTCTACACTCTATTTCTGATCAATCTGATGTTATTTTAATAGGGGAAAAAAATATTTCAAAAACAAGGACATTTCTAAGTGACCCCAAACTTTAGAACGGTAGTGTATATATAATTTAATATGTTTTTTTCTTCTGGATTATGGAAATTCTCCTGTGACTCCATTTTCATGCATACATCTCTCTATGTACACACACACACACACACACACACACACACACACACACACACAAACAAAACCATCACGGGAGGGAATGAGCTGGTGAAGACTGACTAGAACTGGGTGCGTTCAAGTCGTCGATGGCCAATGATCACAAAGGAGCTACAGTATGGGCCTAAGTAAGTCTGTGTCTCTATGAAACTAGCTGTACATAAACAGTGTCAAGCATAAACTGTGGCATTAAGAAAAGTCACAACTGACTTGACTGGATAAGGGGTTTATAAACAAATTGAGCGACATATATAATGAATTGGCTTGACCCGATTATTTATGTCCTCTGGCAACAAACAGAAAAACTAAAACTGCATGGGTTCGGTTTAGAGCACATGGGTACATGTACAGTCTGGACACAGAGATGTCTAGGTATCCTCAGGTGGTTCTGGGTCCAGTGACCATCTCTCATCATAATGCTCAAACAACGAACCACGTGCTGTGATGTGATAAGGAAGAGAGGTGGTTAGGGAGGTAGGTTAGTTCACCTGTAGACTGTCACCATGGACGTAGAGCTGGGTCACAGGCTCACAGCGGATGTAAATGTTCTCTATCTTCTCAGGGGAGATGTACTCTCCCTGGGCCAGCTTAAAGATGTGCTTCTTCCGGTCAATGATCTTTAGTGTTCCGTTCTGAGGAGTGTAGAGGACACGAGAGAAGAGGGCAGACGTCATAAGGAGATAGTGGGAAACAGGTCTGAATCCTGTCTTGAAATACGCTCATACCTTACATTTGAACTGAGATACTTGTGGATCGGATTCAACCATAAAATAGGATATTGTACAAGGATGGCAAAGAGATGTTTGAGGAATTGTCTTTGCAAGTGAAGGGTCATAGACAAGCGTGTGTACGTACGGGTAACCATTTCCCTATGTCTCCGGTGTGGAGCCAACCGTCTATGTCTAGCGTTTCAGCCGTCCTCCCTGGGTCTTTAAGGTAGCCCTTAAAAACATTGGGCCCTTTCACACACACCTAATGGATGATTGGAGGGAGGGAGGGAGAGAGAGAGAGAGAAAAACAAAGTGATAATTAAGGAGAATATGTTCAGCCCACAACTATCATTTTGACTAATGCTGACATATTTTACATGCAGTGGCTATCAGAAGTATTCACCCCCGTTGTACTGTTTCACATTTTGTTGCGTTTCAAAGTAGGATTGAAATGAATTCAGCCCCCACTATGCTTGAAAATAAGGAGGGAGTTACTCATTGACGTGTTGTGTTGGATTTGCCCCAAACCTAAGGCATTGCATTAAACCTAAGGCTTTGCATTAAACCTAAGGCTTTGCATTAAACCTAAGGCTTTGCATTAAACCCAAGGCTTTGCATTAAACCTAAGGCTTTGCATTAAGGCCAAAAAGTCTATTCCTTTGTCGTTTTTCTTTTCCTTCTTCAGTATTACTTTAGTGCCTTCTTTCATACAGGATGCATGTTTTGGAATATTTGTTACTCTGTATATTTTCTTTTCACTCTGTCATTTAGGCAATTATTGTGGACTACAATGTTGTTGATCCACCCTCAGTTCTTCCTTCACAGCCATTGAACCCTGTAGCAGTTAAATAAAGAAATAAAAAAATACTAATTCACCAATGACCTCAAGGTGACATCCCTGACATCCTTTTTCCTGCAGCAGATCAGGAGGATGATTGTATATGTGTTGTGTCTGGGTGCTTTAATACTTCATCCACGGCATAATTATTAACTTGACCATTCTTAAAAAGAGATATTCAATGTCTGATATGTTATGGTTACCCATCACTGCCCTTCTTTATGAGGCTTTTGAAAAGCTCCCTGGTCTTTGTAGTTGAAATTCAATACTTCACTGAGGGACCTTACATATGTTGTATGTACATATGGAGGACAGAGGAAGGGATAGTCAATCAAAAATCATGTCAACCCCATTTATTTCACACAGAGGGAGTCTTATTTTGTGATTTGTTAAGCCAAATTCTACTCCTGAAATAATAAAGGCTTACCCAAACAAAAGGGGTGAACACTTTGGCAACTATATTTTAGTTATTACATTTGTCTTAGTTTGTTAACATTTGTAGAATTTTCTTTTCACTTTGACATTGAGTACTTTGTGTAGGTTTATTACAACAACAAAACAAATCATCAAAAAGAGAGGAGGACCAAGGCACTCTTCATATAATTAATTAAAATGCCTTTATTAGTATGGCATGTTCAATTGAAACAAAGTTCTTTAAAAAACGACGCGGTTCGGCTGCATGGCCTTTGTCAGTTTGTCAGGGAGTACAAAAAAATCACAACAAAATCCATTTTAATCCTACAGTCACGGAACAAAATGTGAACAAATCCATGGTGGGGTAAATAATTATGATACCCATTATAGCCTCAATGACCAACTGTCTGTGACCCTGTTCAAGTACAGACTATCAAAAAAATATCCTTGATGTTTCATTCAACTCACCTCTCCTTCTCCTTTGGCAGCAAAGTAGTTCTTTTCAGCCACATCCACCAGCTTGATGAGGTTACATGGCAGTGGTGCCCCCACATGACCTAGAGTTAGTCATCAAAATAAGGACAAATATGAGCAAAAATCGAGTTTACAGACAGCACTAACTGATTTCTTTATTTGTTTGATTCAAGCCATTACACAGTAAACTGCCACTGAAAAGTATGGAGTACAGTATAATGCCCCCAAAAAACAAATATTAAGCTGAAAATACAAAAACGTAGCCCTCTTGTTTATTTTCCAATACCTAACACACAGGTGTCAAACTCATTCCACGGAGGGCCTCGAGCCATTTGCACACACTGTATATAGACTTAATTTTTTTCTATTGTGTTATTGACTGTACGCTTGTTTATACCATGTGTAACTAACTCTGTGTTGTTGTTTGTGTCGCACTGTCACGTTCCTGACCTGTTTTTCCTTTTTCTTGTGCTTATTTAGTTGGTCAGGGCGTGAGTTGGGGTGCGTTGTCGGTGTTATTTTCTATGTTGGGTTGTTTGTGTTCGGCCGGGTATGATTCTCAGAGACAGCTGTCAATCGTTGTCCCTGATTGAGAATCATACCTAGGCAGCCTGTGATTCACGTGGTTTCTGTGGGTGTTTGTATCTCGTGTAAGTGTTAGTACCACACGGGACTGTTTGCGGTTTTGTCACGTTTGTTGTTTTTTGTATATTAAGTGTTCAGTCTACGTGAATTAAAAGATGACCACTTTCCACTCTACATATTGGTCTGATCCTTCTCGCCTCTCCTCCTCGTCCGAGAAGGAGGATTACGACAGCCGTAACACGCACTGCTTTGCTTTATCTTGGCCAGGTCGCAGTTGTAAATGAGAACTTGTTCTCAACTAGCTTACCTGGTTAAATAAAGGTGAAATAAGATATAAATAAAATAGTGTCTGCAGGTTTTCGATCCTCCCTTGTACTTGATTGATGAATTAAGGTCACTAATTAGTAAGGAACTCCCCACACCTGGTTGTCTAGGGTTTAATTGAAAGGAAAAAACCTGTAGACACTAGGCACTCCATGGAATGTGTTTGATACCCCTGACATATAACATATTCAACATGTATTCTATAGTAATGGTTTTACATCTATTATATCAACTGCAGTTGAAATATGCTCACCTTTTCTTTACAATTGTTTAACTGTTTCCTTTTCTGGTATTTTACCACTGTCAACTGTGTTTATTTTCAGCAAACTTAACATATGTAAATATTTGTATGAACATAACAAGAATCAACAACTGAGACATAAACTGAACAAGTTCCACAGACATGTGTCTAACAGAAATTGAATAATGTGTCCCTTAACAAAGGGGGGGGGTCAAAATCAAAAGTAACAGTCAGCATCTGGTGTGGCCACCAGCTGCATTAAGTACTGCAGTGCATCTCCTCCTCATGGACTGCACCAGATTTGCCAGTTCTTGCTGTGAAATGATACTCCACTCTTCCACCAAGGCACCTGCAATTTCCCGGACATATCTGGGGGGAATGGCCCTAGCCCTCACCCTCCGATCCAAGAGGTCCCAGACGTGCTCAATGGGATTGAGATCCGAGCTCTTCGCTGGCCATGGCAGAACACTGACATTCCTGTCTTGCAGGAAATCACGTACAGAACGAGCAGTATGGCTGGTGGCATTGTCATGCTGGAGGATCATGTCAGGATGAGCCTGCAGGAAGGGTACCACATGAGGGAGGAGGTTGTCTTCCCTGTAACGCACAGCGTTGAGATTGCCTGCAATGACAACAAGCTCAGTCCGATAATGCTGTGACACACCGTCCCAGACCATGACGGACCCTCCACCTTCAAATCGGTCCCGCTCCAGAGTACAGGCCTCGGTGTAATGCTCATTCCTTCAACGATAAACCCGAATCCGACTATCACCCCTGGTGAGACAAAACCGCGACTTGTCAGTGAAGAGCACTTTTTGCCAGTCCTGTCTGGTCGAGCGACGGTGGTTTTGTGCCCATAGGCAAAGTTGTTGCCGGTGATGTCGGGTGAGAACCTGCCTTACAACAGGCCTACAAGCCCTCAGTCAGCCTCTCTCAGCCTATTGCAGACAGTCTGACCACTGATGGAGGGATTGTTCGTTCCTGGTGTATCTCGGGCAGTTTTGCTATCCTGTACCTGTCCCGCAGGTGTGATGTTCGGATGTACCAATCCTGTGCAGGTGTTGTTACACATGGTCTGCCACTGTGAGGATGATCAGCTGTCCGTCCTGTCTCCCTGTAGCGCTGTCTTAGGCGTCTCACAGTACGGACATTGCAATTTATTGCCCTGGCCACATCTGCAGTCCTTATGCCTCCTTGCAGCATGCCTAAGGCACATTCACACAGATGATTAGGGTCCCTGGGCATCTTTATTTTGGTGTTTTTCAGAGTCAGTAGAAAGGCCTCTTTAGTGTCCTAAGTTTTCATAACAGTGACCTTAATTGCCTACCATCTGTAAGCTGTTAGTGTCTTAACGATCGTTCCACAGGTGCATGTTCATTAATTTCATTCCTTCCATTTCCTTGACTTGAGAACCCAAGCCTCCCTCTTCTTTCCTAGCTGAACTCATGAGGTTGGTGGTCACCAAATACTACTTGGAGTTTGACGATGCCTACTTCCTGCAGTGTAGCATGACCGCCATGGGCACAAGGATGGCAACCAACTTCACTAAACTGCACCTCGGATAAGTGGAAAAAAGTTCATTCTAAACTAGACCAACTCTTTTTTCGAGAGCCTGATTCTGAGAGCCTCCCTCATCTATTCAGAACGAGCACCGACAAACAACTTCTTCCATGCTCAAAGTTAACAACATAGGGTCAGAGCTTCTGCTTCCGTCAATGTGCATTCGACAGAAGATTACAGATTTAGAGCAAAGGGCTACAATCACACATGGAAAAAACCAAGCTGAAAGTAAACTCGTGGAAATTCCTATAGCACAGCTACTGAGCAAGCCCTAGACCTAGATCCTCCATCCAAATGGTCACTACCTCCATCCAAATGGTCACTGCCTACACCGAGCAAAGTCCAGAACTCCTAGGCATCATCAAAAAACGTTGGCATATTCTCTGCTTAGACCCAGCTCTAGGCAATACATTTCAGCAGCCTCCCATGCAGCTTAACATTGCGCTAAAAACATTTAAGACAATATTGTCCCATCCGATGTCAGCCAAAGCGCAAACGAGACCAGCATCCTGCCAATTCCTCCTGTACTTCATATACATTCAGGAGAAAAGCTCACTAGTGCGCTATTGTTAGAACCAGTTAGTCCTTTTTGCTTTTGACGTTCTCCCTAGTTTTGTTTAACCCTCATTTCCCCCCCCCCTCAAAACCAAATATTTTCTATAGTCGTGGTTTTACATCAATTATATTTACTGCAGTTGAAATTTGCTCCCCTTCCAATTTACTGTTTGCTGTTCTGTATTTTACCACTAGGTGGAGACATTGACCACAGTACCCCTCACCCTGTATAGTCTCCCCTCTTGTTAGCACCACCGGTTGAAGAGTTTTCTACCTAATTGGGAAAGGGATACCTAGTCAGTTGTACAACTGAATGCATTCAACTGAAATGTGTCTTCCGCATTTAACCCAACCCCTCTGAATCAGGTTGCCTTAATCGACATCCACGTCTTCTACGCCCGGGGAGCAATGGGTTAACTGCCTTGCTTCAGCACCACCCCCAACATCAACATATGTGAAAATTACGCATTTCTAGGTTTTGTAGTAAAAAAGAGACACCATTTCCAATGACATCATTGGTGTGCGTGGTGATTTTAGCAGGCGTTGCCTACCGATTGGTTGATGTCATTGGAAATACTTATCTTACTCTCGTTTTTTACTACAAAACACAGAAACGTACCACTTTCACATGTTGATGTTATGGATGGGACACGAGCTATATTACTTTTACAACATCTGAGCCACAACATTATTTTGTGGAAATAGGCAATACTTCGTGTGGTTTGACAATCAGGCCTGCACAATAGTTGAAGTCATACGTCTATCCACACTTGCTAAACATTTTTAAAAAACGCATGGCACAAAACCAAAGACCAATTCTCGGGCATTTGACGATCTTGACTTGTCATTCCCCCCCGACACCCCTGATTCAGTTTTGTCTGACGTCGTTTCACACATTCAGTTGCCTGATCCAAACTAACACTGAGCTAGCCCACTGATTAGGTACTGTAAGAGCACAGGGCCTTATTATGAACGTGAACTGATTTGCTTTTTGAATAACATGATCCACTCCTGCCCTGTGAAGAAAGGATCTATCTGCTGGTAACCGCAACAGCCTCGTGAAATAATAAGAGGCAGACAGGAGACGATTGACATCCGCGTTCAAAAATGGCTCCCTGTTCCCTATGTAGTGCATGGTTTAAAGTAGTGCACTATATAGGGAATACGGTTCTGTTTGGGACGCACAGAGGGTTTCATGGGTTGATGTCTGGGTTAGGCGTTTCAGTTCCTTTAACAACCATTAAACCACAAGTACTGCAGCTCATTACTTTCCCAGTGTAACCTTTGGCCATGGCTGTTTCACCTACGTAATAAAGTGCATACTTTATCATATAGCAACTGTGAACCTGTTGTAAAACACAGAACAACAACATGGTGCGTGGGTAAATACTGTATGTGATCCACAGGCCTTTGACCCCAATCTGGTCAGGTCTACCGACACGTCACCCCTGTTCTCAAACGTTACAGAGGGGAAATGGTTATGGTCCTATTTGGGCGTCCGAGCGGCACGCTGCAGAAAGGTGGCACCTGCATCCCATAGCCACAGAGCTCAAAACCTAAAACCTCAAAGGTTGTGTGAGGCTGAAAGCATGTGACTCTGACTAATAACACTATCTCCCGAAGGGTGATACGATAATGTGTTCCCAACACGCAGCATGTTATCTCTGTTTGATTTTGTTTCCACTATAGTCAAATTGGAGACTTTCACCCAGTGGTGCAGGATAAGGTGTTTATATTTTACAGAAAACAAATGAACATCGGACTTTCAGCATGCTTATAAGGAAGGGCACTCAACATGCTCGGCACTGACACAAATGACTGATGATTGGCTGAAAGAAATTGATAGTAAGAAGATTGTGGGAGCTGTTTTGTTAGACTTCAGTGCAGCTTTTGATGTCATTGATCATAACCTGTCGCTGAAAAACGTAGGTGTTACGGATTCAGCGTTACCTATCTAATAGAACACAGAGGGTTTTCTTTAATGGAAGCCTCTCTCATGTAAATTCTGTTGAGAGTGGTGTACCGCAGGGCAGCCGACTTTGGACATGATTGTTTTCTGTTTTTACGAATGACCTTGCACTGACCTTGAATAAAGCCTGTGTGTCTATGTACGCTGACGACTCATCAGTATACACGTCGGCTGCTACAGTAAAATGAATAACTAAGACATTTAACATAGAGCTTCAGTCAGTTTTAGAATGGTAACTAGCAATAGGCTGGTGTAAAATATCTCAAAAACCAAAAGCATCATTTCTGGGACAAATCACTCGCTCAACGCTAAACCTCGTTTATATCTATTATTGAAAAATGTTGCTATTGAGCAAGTTGAGGAGACTAAACTGCTGGGTGTAACCCTAGATAGAAAGCTGTCATGGTCAAAACATATAGACTCAATGGTTGCTAAAATGGGAAGAGGTGTGTGCATGATAGGGCGTTGTTCTGCCTTCTTGACATCTCAGTCGACCAGACATGGAGGGAAAGTGTCAGTAACAGGCATGTCAGTCCCTCCTGGCTCAAAGTTGAGGAGAGATTGACTGCATCACTATTGGTCTTTGTGCGAGGTATTGATGTGTTGAAGGTACCGAACTGTCTGTTCAAGCAGTTGGCACAAAGTTTGGACACTCATCGGTACAACACAAGACATGCAACCAGAGGTCTCTTCACAGGCCCCAGGTCCAGAACAGAGGCTGGGAAATGCACAGTATTAAATAGAGCCATGACTACATGGTTCTCTCTGCCACCCCAGGTAACTCAAGCTAGCAATAAAACCATTTTCAAAAAACAGATAAAAGAACACCTTACTCCACAAAGAGGACTGTTAAGAGCCATTTTATATATCTTGTATTGTAATTTACACTGTACTATGTACTAGACCTAGATATTGTGTGTATGTACTGGTATGTACTGATATGTAGACTATGTGTGACATTTTCAATGTATGTATTTCTGTCCTTGACTAATAATGTCCTGTACTATGTATTATGCCATGTTTCATGTGGACCTGATGCTTTTGCATCAGTTTACTTTCTAAACTTGTTATCATGGTCGAATTACTGTCCGGGGTGGCCTCCATTGATTTTGCTAGTCTCACTCAGATATCATATAAAAAAAACTGCAAACATTTCTCTCTACCCTGTGGAAAAATCTGAAGAATTGCAGGAAATTAGCTGTAAAACAGTGTAGTAAAGTTGCAGCAAACTTGGGTTAAAACTACAACAGCGACTCTCAACTCGTGGGTTGCGACCCAAATTTTGGTTGCAGGAGGATTTGAATAGGTTGCGGGTCACTTGAGTAATTTATTTGTATTCTTTTTATGGAAAAATACTCCAGTCTGAACTTAAACAAGTAAAAGCAGCTAGAAAGTGTGTAAATAAATATAACTGAACCTACATTTTTTAAATAATTTAATCACAGTTTTTTAATATAAAGTTAAAGTATTAGCAGTGCTATTTAGCAGATTTGGTTTATTTAATGGTCTCAAACCAGGGAGCTTATTAACATTCTACATCAAGAATACGGGCAAAATCTAATTATTGACAATTTAAAAAGTGGGAATAATTTTCCAGATTGCATTTTGGCCCCCCAAAAATTGGGATGCGAATATTGGGTAGCGACTGAGACAAGCTGGTTCAATATGAGTCCCGAAGCACAACCTGTTGAGAACCACTGCTTCATACCCCATGATAAAAATGTGTTAGAATTGCACTAAATTAACAAAAAAGTTATCAGCTGTCAAGATGGGGGGCCACTAAAATGTTAGAATTTTTTGTTGCCCTCACCCCCATCAAAGTTGCCCACCCCTGTCGTAGAGGTATTCTTGCTCCCTGGTCTACAGTAGGGGTATGTCCCAAACGGCTCCCTTCATATGCACTATGTTTGTCCAGGGCCCGATTCCCCTATATAGTGCACTTCTTTTGACCATCTGGTCAAAAGTAATGCACTATATAGGGAATAAGGTGCCATTTGGGATGCGTCCCATATTATAAGGTTTGTTGGGTGAAGTGGGAGTGGAGCATCTGGAGAAGAAGAGGAGAGGGAAGATAAGCTAACCTGAGGTCCAGTCTCCAGGAGTGGTGAAAGTACAACCAGCAGTACACTCCGTCTGGCCATACGCCTCATACACCTACAGCCAGCAAGGATAGACAGCATGATAGGAGGTTGTGATTTGCGTGGTTTGTCTGTGTGCACACATCCTCAGGTGTTTGTGTATGTGTGCCTTCTTGTGTGTGTCTGTTTGTGTGGGTTTAAGCACTCATACATGTTTGTGTGTGTGTGTGTGTGTGTGTGTGTGTGTCACTCACCTGACAACCCAGTGCTGCCCTGAGAAATCCCAGTACGGTGGGGGAGGCCGGAGCAGCTCCAGTTACAATCATACGTAACCTCCCACCCAGGCTGGCCTGCCAACAGAACACAATATTATCACAACCCAAACTCCAACAACACACCAAACATTGAGTCTTTCTTGGAATACAGTGGATTCTGCCTGCCAAAGGGTCACACTGGGGACATACACAGGGCGTATTCCCCATTTATTGTCTGAACACACACACAGCACACATCTATGTATCAATCTTCACATCCGTCCGTCCCTCCGTCCATCCATCCATCAACCGTGTCAGGCCACTCATAGGAAGGAGAGGACAAGAGGAGGAGGTGAGGTGGATACCTGTATCTTACTGAAGAATATCTTATCCCACAGGCTGTCCATGCGGATGATCCCACGGCTGACCTCTGACCCTTTTCTCTTGGCTGCAAAGTTCAGCAGCCAGCGCTTCAATGGGGTGTTGGCCTGGCTGAAGATCTGTGGAACACACACACACACACACACACACACACACACACACACACACACACACACACACACACACACACACACACACACACACACACACACACACACACACACACACACACACACACACACACACACACACACACACACACACGAGAGAGAGAGAGGGTGAGTTGATATAAGATATGGAGAATGAGGGGAGGTGTGTGCGCGTCTATGCGTGCGCATGTGTGGGTAGGTGGTTCTCTCACCTTGTCGTACATGCGGTTGAGCAATCGAGGCACCACGGGGAAGATGGTGGGCCGTAAGGCCTTCATGTCATCAGACAGCAGGCGGATGTCACCTTGGAAAAAGCCGATCCGGCCACCGTGACAATACACCACAGACTGGGGAAATAGAGAGAAAGAAGACAAAACAGTGACCGTTGATTCAAAAAGCACTTATTGCATACAGTTGGGGAGAGTGGGGTAAGTTGAGCCAAAGGGATAAGTAGAGCCACCCTTGTTTCTAGCAAACCATACACAAAATTAATAATTTGAGTCCGTGGAGGAAGAAACCACATGGAAAAAGTGGTAAGCAAGTTAGGACTTAAAAACATTTTCACCAAGTCAAATGAATTTATTGTGTTAGCGATTTCATGATGCTTGTATGTAAACCAAAGTAGATCATTTCAAGATTGTTCTATACATCAGTTGGGGTCTCTATAAGCTTCAATATGAGGTCCTAAACCTAGCATGAAAGTGCATCCTTGTAGCTGTGTGGGATAATATAGTCAACATGTTTGCTTTGGGGTATGTTGAGCTAATGGTTAAGCATATGGCAAGTTAAGAAAACTGAAGTGTTTTCTTCCCATGTGTAATGCAAGGCATTATAGTTGGGATATGAGGTAACAACAGGGCCTGGCCTATGTTAAAAGTGATTTTAAAAAAGTACAAAGTGTTTGTTAGGTGTTAAGCCTGTGTTAAAAGATTATAACAATTATTAAAAGACAAAAAAAAAGTGATTGTGATTGTGTTGAATTGTGTTTGGAAAATAAAGATAGACATCGTTTTAAAAAGGAAGTGGTAATATTTCATTCAGTACAGAAATGTGTAGGTGGCTTAATTTACCCAATCCTGCGGCTCAATTTACACCATATAAGCCATGTTTTCAAAACTGTAATGTTTACATGAATTCTGATTATTTCCAGGAATGCGCAACATCCTAAAAATATATGTAGATATTTTTGTTGGAAAGAATATTACAAACGCAACATGCAACAATTTCATTGTATTTACTGAGTTAGTTCATATGAGGAAATCAGTCAATTTAAATAAATTCATTAGCCCCTAATCTATGGATTTCACATGACTGGGAATACAGATATGCATCTGTTGGTCACAGATATGCATCTGTTGGTCACAGATATGCATCTGTTGGTCCCAGATACCTTTTTAAAAAATGGGCCTCACAATGAGCCTCAGGATCTCGTTACGGTATTTCTGTGCATTCAAATTGCCATCAATAAAATGCAATTGTGTTCGTTGTCCGTAGCTTATGCCTGCCCATACCATAACCTCACGGACACCATGGGGCACTCTGTTCACAAAGTTGACATCAGCAAACCGCTCGTCCACACGACGCCATAGACGTGGTTTGCAGTTGTGAGGCCGGTTGGACGTACTGCTAATTTCTCTGAAACGACGTTGGGGGTGGTTTATGGTAGAGAAATTAACATTACATTCTGTGGCAACAGCTCTGGTAGACATTCCTGCAGTCAACATGCCAATTGCACGCTCCCTCAAAACTTAAGACATCTGTGGCATTGTGTTGTGTGACAAAACTGCACATTTTAGAGTGGCCTTTTATTGTCCCCAGCACAAGTTGCACCTGTGTAATGATCATGCTGTTTAATCATATTATTGATATGCTACACCTGTCAGGTGGATGGATTATTTTGACAAAGGAAAAATGCTCACTAACAGGGATGTAAACAAATTTGTGCACAAAACTTGAGAAAAAAGCTTGTGCGCATGAAACATTTCTGGGATCCTTTATTTCAGCTCATGAAACATTTCTGGGATCCTTTATTTCAGCTCATGAAACATTTCTGGGATCCTTTATTTCAGCTCATGAAACATTTCTGGGATCCTTTATTTCAGCTCATGAAACATTTCTGGGATCCTTTATTTCAGCTCATGAAACATTTCTGGGATCCTTTATTTCAGCTCATGAAACATTTCTGGGATCCTTTATTTCAGCTCATGAAACATGAAACACTTGACATGTTTATATTTTTGTTCAGTGTACAGTATATTTCCCTTGACGGAGTGATGCTGAATGTATTTTTTTTAATAACATGATACTTGGTTACAGAGCAATTAAATAGAGCAATTTGTCACGATCTTCTTTAGGTGAATGAGAGGACCAAGGCGCAGCGTGATACGAATACATCTTCCTTTTTATTGACGAAGATGAACACGAAACGAAACACTTTTACAAGCTACAAAACGAAAGTGCAGTCACACGCTACTAACATTTAAACATAGACAATTACCCACAACCTGTCTAATGCCCATGGCTGCCTTAAATATGGGTCCCAATCAGAGACAACGATAGACAGCTGTCTCTGATTGAGAACCACTCAGGCAACCATAGACATACCTAGACACCTACACTGAACACAACCCCATAAACTCTACCAAAACCACCTAGACACTACAAACACCCTTGACTAGACAAAAACACACAAACATCCCACACAATTGAATAGCCCAATGAATAGTGTGGGCATTGTGTACTTTTTTGGCCTAGTTGTTTCAGATTTGTTTATACACTTTAGAAGTACCTTTTTATCCTTCCTAAAAACCAAATGGCTGATAGTAACTTATAACCTCCACACTCCTCTCTGTTTCTTAACAATTAGACATTTGGTTAAAAGGGGATCTGACCTAATACATGGTCATGGTTAGAAGGGATACAGCTTTTATCAAATAAACGTCAAAAGTGGAAATGTTTAGCATTTTAGCTAACCCTAACCCCTTGTCTAACCTTAAGCTAATTCTCCTAACCTGCTATGTTAATTCTCCTAACCTGCTACTCCCTTCTAGCCATGACCCTAATTCAATCCCATCTTTGGAACATTTCCTACTTTGGAGGAAAGGCTCTGCAGGGACCGCCTTTTCTCTTCTTCTCCGTGTTGACAGACGTGATTTGCATAATAAGACTGCAGCACCCTGGCAGGTATCATAACACTGCATGTGGCATAAATGTTTTATTGTCACATCTACAGTGTTGCAGTGAAATGTGTTGTTTTATAGGGTCAACCATAGCAGTACTTCATCCCTGGAGCAATTATGGTTAAGTGCCAGGCTCAAGTGCACATCGACAGATTTTTCACCTTATCGGCTCGGGTGTTTAATCCAGCGACCTTTCGGTTACTGGCCCAACGCTCTAAGCGCCAGGCCACCTGCTGCCCTAGGAATATCACAGCATAGGCATAGCCTACTCACGGAGTTCTACACAGAACATGAGGTGTTCCTTCTGAGGATTAACTCGTGGGTATCTGCATTGCTGCATAGAAGTCCCACGCATTAACACTGTCTGGGTGTGTGTCTTCTCGTGAACGTGAAGAACATGTCTGGGAGGTGGTTTCCTGTGTTTGTCCATAGCTACAGGAAACAACAGACCAAGCTTGTGGTCCAAATGGCTCCCTATTCCCTTTGTAGTGCGATATATAACATAGGGTGCCAATTGGGACTCAAGTTTCCTGTAGCTGTGAGAAACGGATGAAATAAAGCACACACCCGTAACTGTATGAGCCAGCTTTTACAGAGGCAGCAGATAGGGTATCAGTAAAGAGCTGACGGGCTATGGCAAAGTTAACATCCCAGATAGCAAGGTCAATTGCGGCCGAGGACCAGGGCAATTGCCAAGATCCTTCAGGTCTGGAAACGCACGCACACACACACACACACCAACTATAATAATACAACTCAAAGCCTTGTGTGGACTTTGTTTGGGACATTACCTCAATGAGTCTCTCAAACATGTGAGCCAAAGGCAGGAAGGAGATGAGAACATCGTCTTGGTTTGGGAATATGACTTTCTGTGGCACGCCAGACAAGCATGGGGGAGAGAAGCGGTGGTTAGACAGGTTCAGAACCATTTGTTTCCCACCACTAAATTGTCAAATATGATACTAATGAGAAACATAAATGATGCACAAAAAATAAATACATCTGTGTCTTATTGTCCCATGTAAGATATTGGACTTGAAGCAATTTAGTGAGCCTTGCCTCTAATAGAGTTACAGAAATGGGAGAAAAGTACCTACTAAAGATAAATGCAAGGCAAATTTCCCCAAAGGAAGGGTCTGTGACACAATAGTCTGTTTGAACTCACATCTGTGACTTTGAGGAAGCCTGAGAAATCAGCCACTACATTCCCGTGTGTCAGCATGACTCCCTTTGGGTTTCCTACGGAGGAGGGATTCAGAAAAAACTCAATGAACTTCTCCCCCTATCCCTGCTCTCAACAATGAGCATTAGCTCTGTCCCAAATGGTACACGATTTCCTTTATAGTGCACTACTGGTCAAAAGTAGTGCACTATATAGAGAAAAGGGTGCCGCATACAGTATCAATCCATGGAAAACAACCAAGGTAGATATACACTGAACAAAGATATTAACGCAAAATGCAACAATTTCTGAGATTTTACTGAGTTACAGTTCATATAAGAAAATCAGTCAATTGAAATAAATGCATTAGGCCCTAATCTATGGATTTCACATGACTGGGAATACAGATATGCACCTGTTGGTCAAAGATACCTTAAAAAAAGGTAGGGATGTGGATCAGAAAACCAGTCAGTATCTTGTGTGACCACTATTTGCCTCATTTAGCGCAGCACATCTCCTTCGCATAGAGTTCACATCTCCTTTGCATAGAGTTCACATCTCCTTCGCATAGAGTTCACATCTCCTTCGCATAGATCAAGCTGTTGATTGTGGCCTGTGGAATATTGTCCCACTCCTCTTCAATGGCTGTGCGAAGTTGCTGGATATTGGCAGTAACTGGAATACTCTGTTGTACGCGTCGATCCAGAGCATCCATAACATGCTCAATGGGTGACATGTCTGGTGAGTATGCAAGCCATGGAAAAACTGGGACTTTAAGCTTCCAGGAATTGTGTACAGATACTTGCGACATGGCATGCTGAAACATGAAATGATGGCGGCGGATGAATGACACGACAATGGGCCTCAGGATCTCGTTACGGTATCTCTGTGCATTCAAATTGCCATTGTAAAAATGCAATTGTATTTGCTGTCTGTAGCTTATGCCTGCCCATACCATAACCCCACCGCCCCCATGGGGCACTCTGTTCACAACGTCGACATCAGCAAACCGCTCACTGTCTGCCATCTCCCGGTACAGTTGAAACCGGGATTCATCCGTGAAGAGCACACTTCTCCATCGTGCTAGTGGCCATTGAAGGTGAGCATTTGCCCACAGTTTGTGCAGAAATCCTTCAGTTGTGCAAACCCACAGTTTCATCAGCTGTCTGTGTGGTTGGTCTCAGACGATCCCGCAGGTAAAGAAGACGGACGTGGAGGTTCTGGGCTGGTGTGGTTACACATGGTCTGCGGTTTTCAGGCTAAAAAGAACGTTGGAGGCGGCTTATGGTAAAGAACTTAACTTAAAATTCTTTGGCAAACGCTCTGGTGGACATTTCTGAAGTCAGCATGCCAATTACATGGATGGATTATCTTAGCAAAAGACACATGCTCAAAAACAGGGATGTAAACAAATGTGTGCACAACATTTGAGAGAAATAAGATTTGTGCTTATGGAACATTTCTGGGATCATTTATTTCAGCTCATGAAACATGGGACCAACAATTTACATATCGCGTTTATATTTTTGTTCAGTGTATATGGAAAAACAAACAGTTAGCTATTAGCAGCCTAGGAACTAACAGAACAATAATATTATGCCACCTGTTTTTTCAAATTACACATTCACTTTAAAAAAAAATATGTATTTGCCATGGTGGAAAATGCCTGAGTTATACCAC
This sequence comes from Salvelinus fontinalis, assembly GCF_029448725.1. NCBI lineage: Eukaryota > Metazoa > Chordata > Actinopteri > Salmoniformes > Salmonidae > Salvelinus > Salvelinus fontinalis. The sequence continues at coordinate 52,393,772 of NC_074666.1, forward strand.
CCTGTAACAACTTTTGGAACACACACTCAGAGACAGACCACAGGATATAAGAGGGCACCAGCAGAGACATCCACCAGGGGGAAACAGGCTTCAGGCTAATGGAAGTTACACTGAAAGACCAACAGGTGGCACTCTTTCCACTACTGCAGTGGGCCGCTTCGCTGCCTGTGACTAAAGCTGTGGTTTCCACCCTCGTCGGAAATATCGGGATTCTCCTAATCTTACTCCTGATCTTCTTTGTGACTGTGCTTGTGGCCAGACTGTAATAACAGGTTAAGATTCCAGACAACTCCTCTTTTATGTCTAAATGTCTTTCTCTCGGAAGTCTGACAGTGTTAGGAGCCCTACCATGACCATACTATTAACTCTGACACATGGCATTGGCCCTGGTCTGAAATGGTCAGGGGGGGGGGGGGGGGGGTGGTCTCTTCCTGTTAATAATATGTCACGCACAATGAGAGAAGCAATAGACACACGCCACCACTGTGATAATACACATTAACACTGCGATAATACACATTAACACTGCGATAATACACATTAACACTGCATTCAGCTTGAAAGAATAAGACCCTTTGGGGTGTCTGGTGGCTGGATGATCATACCTGTGGTACCACTGGTGAAGCACACGATGGACAGGTCTTCTGGTGTAGGTGGCTGTGGGGGAACAAACGTTCAGTCAGGATATAGCCCTGAAGGAGATCCTTTTTTTTTTTTAGATTTTTTTAAAATTTTTATCACATTTTCTCCCCAATTTTCGTGGTATCCAATCGCTAGTAATTACTACCTTGTCTCATCGCTACAACTCCCGTACGGGCTCGGGAGAGACGAAGGTCGAAAGCCATGCGTCCTCCGAAGCACAACCCAACCAGCCGTACTGCTTCTTAGTACAGCGCGCCTCCAACCCGGAAGCCAGCCGCACCAATGTGTCGGAGGAAACACCATGTACCTGGCCCCCTTGGTTGGCGCGCACTGCGCCCGGCCCGCCACAGGAGTCGCTGGAGCGCGATGAGACAAGGATATCCCTACCGGCCAAACCCTCCCTACCCCGGACGACGCTATGCCAATTGTGCGTCGCCCCACGGACCTCCCGGTCGCGGCCGGCTGCGACAGAGCCTGGGCGCGAACCCAGAGACTCTGGTGGCTCAGTTAGCACTGCGATGCAGTGCCCTAGACCACTGCGCTACCCGGGAGGCCTGAAGGAGATCTTTAACTCATTGACATCATCTTTAGACAATAATCCCCATCACAATGGCCCATCTCTGGCATTTTAAGCAAGGTGTGACTGTGGAGAAGACGCGCACACAGCAAAGAGAGATAAAGTAATGACTCAAGTAGTGTTTCCAGGGTGACTTTCTACTTTAATTGAGTCCTTTTCTATTAAGGTACCTTTACTTTTCCCCCCGAGTCAAGTAGGACTGACAATTGGGTACTTTTTCCACCATTGAAGAACACAAGCACTCAAAGTGCTCTTTGAGATCAATAGTACGCATTTCAAGCAGCGGTTACTACGGGAAAAAGACAACTAAAGAATGTTCGCAAGACCTTATGTCTGCGGTGTGATCTCAATTCTTCCATAATAGCACACGTAGTTCAGTGCTCCATATGGCAATCAAAGGAAACCAATTGGTTTGTACTCGAAATAACAAATGTTCGATGGAGAAAAAGTAAACATATTCAAATACTCTCTCCGCAAACACAAATAGGTCTAGGCGGAAGAAGTGTCACCAGGCCAGAGATATGTAGTCCGCAGTATATCCAAAACAAAACATAGTCAGCACGACACCGAGGTCTTCCTGCATTCTGCCTGTTATTACAGGGACAGACAATATCCATCTCAAGGCTATTCGAAGATGCTAATTTGTGGTCTGTGCTCCCTAACCACAAAGTTGCATCATGCACTGTTCTCCAGTGTGTGAGATTAGACAATAATTACAGAGAGACAAGATTACAGCCAAGACCTCGATGTGAACTTTTCTCAACTAATTAATTATTTCCCTAGCTGGGTAGGTTATGACTGTGTGGATGTGATGCAGCTAATGATACAGAGATGCTTACTCAGTCAAACCAGACATACAGACTGCACTTACCATGGGATTTCTATGCTTCTCTCTGCCCAGTGCCTAGATGGGACGACAGCATGCAAAGAAGCACAACACCTTGTGTTAAATAATCATTAGAAGAATCATAAAATACAATTTACAGCCATGATGAAGTAGAGGGGCTTGAATATCTGAACAACGGTAATGTCCCAACAAAAGAGAGGCTTGCATAGTTTCACGCTAGCATCATTTTGTTATAAAAAGTGCCGAAGCAGTCCTCAACTGGCAATTTCATTTAAACAGTACACGCAAAACACCAGTCTCAACGTCAACGGTGAAGAGGTGACTCCGGGATGCTGTCCTTCTAGGCAGAGTTCCTCTGTCCAGTGTCTATGTTCTTTCACCCATCTTAATCTTTTCTTTTTATTGGCCAGTCTGAGATATGTCTTTTTCTTTGCAAACTAAATGTCAGGGGTGTTTACGTTTCTATTTTTACCGCTTCTGAACCATGATGATGTAACCTATATTTGCCTCATATTTCTGAACAGCTGAAATAAAAAAAAAACTGTGGTGATTTCAACTAATATTCCCAAAAATATTTATTGAAGGCTATACAACCTTCTCTTTTGTAACAGATGTTGCAGTCACACAAGCAGGAGGAAGTCCCTACACATTGCTTTGGAGCAAAAATGTTTTACATTCTACATTCTATTAATGCAATTGTCTGCACAATTTCCAATCCCCCATATATATTTTTTGTCAATATTTATATTAATTTAAATATATACTGTATATATATATATATATTTAAAAAAATATATATATTTCTGTTCTTTATTATTTTCCCCTAACCCTACTTGGAGTTGTAACGGCTGTCGTCTTCCTCTTCCTCGGACGAGGAGAGGAGAGAAGGATCGGTGGACCAATACGCAGCAAGGTATGATGACATAATGTAATTTATAGAAAGACAAAGACGAATACGAAAACACTTGGAAAATTACAAAATAAGAAAACGACGTAGACGAAACCTGAACATGAACTTACATAACTACACGTAGAACTCACGGACAGGAACAGACTACATCAAACGAATGAACAGCCAAACAGTCCCGTATGGTACAGACACGGACGACACAGGAGACAATCACCCACAAACAAACAGTGAGAACAACCTACCTTAATTTGACTCTCAATTAGAGGAAAACGCAAAACACCTGCCTCTAATTAAGAGCCATACCAGGCAACCCAAAACCAACATAGAAACAGAAAACATAGACTGCCCACCCAACTCACGCCGTGACCAATAAACACATACAAAACAAGAGAAAACAGGTCAGGAACGTGACAGGAGTAAACTAATAGACAACAATACTTAGGATTCCACTTCCAGCTTGTACATACCACATACATTTCATGAACAGTATATTTTCTATATTTTATCTTTTGTTTGTTTTTAGTCCCAGCCTTCAGCTACCCTCAACCCATCCCATCTATCTCTGAAGACCATCTTGTTTTGATTTCTAGATGCCACATATATTTTTCCACTGTGCTGTGATTTTTCAGAAAAGTTCTGAACCTTTCTATTCTCATAGTGTCACCCCCTGATCTGTTTCACCTGTCTTTGTGCTTGTCTCCACCCCCCTCCAGGTGTCGCCCATCTTCAAAATGATCCCCCGTGTATTTATACCTGTGTTCTCTGTTTGTCTGTTGCCAGTTCGTCTTGTCTTGTCAGGTCTTACCAGCGTGCTTGCCCGTCTTCCTTTTTCTCAAGCTCTGCTTCCTAGTTTTCACGGTTCTGACTATTCTGCCTGCCCTGACCCTGCCTGCCGTCCTGTACCTGCCTGACTCTGACCTGATCACGAACCCCTGCCTGTCCTCTACCTGCCCTTTGCCTGCCCGGTGTTTACAATAAATCATCTAAGAACTATACTATCTGCCTCTTGTGTCTGCATCTGGGTCATATCCTGAGTCCTGAGATACATAGTTTCTACAGATTGTAAATTAAAGATAAATACCTTTGCTAAGAGTATTATTATATTATTGATTGATTGACTATGACTTTTCAAATCAACCAGCAGTGCTATTTGCAGAGTTACACTACAGTTCAAAAGTTTGGGGTCACTTAGAAATGTCCTTGTTTTTGAAAGAAGAGCCCTTTTTTGTCCATTAAAATAACATCAAATTGATCAAAAATACAGTGTAGACATTGTTAATCTTGTAAATGACTTTTGTTGCTGGAAACGGCAGATTTTCTATGGAATATCTACATAGGCGTACAGAGGCCCATTATCAGCAGCCATCACTCCTGTGTTCCAATGGCACGTTGTGTTACCTAATCCAAGTTTATCACTTTAAAAGGCTAATTGACCATTAGAAAACCCTTTTGCAATTATGTTAGCACAGCTGAAAACTGCTGTCCTGATTACAGAAGCAATACAACTGGCCTTCTTTAGACTAGTTGAGTATCTGGAGCATCAGCATTTGTGGGTACGATTACAGGCTCGAAATGGCCAGAAACAAAGAACTTTCTTCTGAAACTCATCAGTCTATTCTTGTTCTGAGAAATGAAGGCTATTCCATGCGAGAAATTGCCAAGAAACTGAAGATCTCGTACAATGCTGTGTACCTCTCCCTTCACAGAACAGCGCAAACTGGCCCTAACCAGAATAGAAAGAGGAGTGGGAGGCCCCGGTGCACAACTGAGCAAGAGAACAAGTACATTAGTGTGTCTAGTTTGAGAAACAGATGCTTCACAAGTCCTCAACTGGCAGCTTCATTAAATAGTACCTGCAAAACACCAGTCTCAACATCAACAGTGAAGAGGCGACTCCGGGATGCTGGCCTTCTAGGCAGAGTTCCTCTGTCCAGTGTCTGTGTTCTTTTGCCCATCTCAATCCTTTCTTTTTATTGGCCAGTCTGAGAGTGCTTTATCTTTGCAACTCTGCCTAGAAGGCCAGCATCCCGGAGTCACCTCTTCACTCTTAGGTGTAGGCAGGGCTATAATTAAATAAGTAAACTGGGGTATGACTAAATAGTTATTCAGGGTGATTTTTCCACAAATAGACGTTCTATTAAAATGTATTGCAGTGAGATTATTTATTTATTTTGGGATATGAAATCCGAGTATGTCCACTTCACCGTCGGACCATTTTATTGGTGAACTACACAGTAATATAAAAAATTGTATTTTATTTTTTAGATCTAATACGTAATATGGTGCACTTATCATCATTCGATTTTAATCCAGAGAGATTAGAAAAAATATCTAGATCCTCTACGAGGCTGTGCAGGGATCCAAATTGTGGATTTAAAAGACAACATGAATCATCATCGTACAATGACACATTTGTTTTTTAGCCCTGGATTTCTAGCCCTTTGATATTATTGCTGGATCTGATTTTAATAGCTAACATTTCGATGGCCATAATAAATAGATATGCCAATAGTGGACAACTGTAACGGCGGCCTTCCCTCTCTTCACTAGAAGGGGGGGGTGAAACAGGGATCGGACCAACACGCAGCGTAGCCAGTGCTCAACATGTTAATTAACAACAACTACCGTGAACACTAAACAAATACAAAATAACAAAAGTGGCAAACCAATGCAGACCACAAACACAGAGACAGGAAACAACCACCCACAATCCCCAACACAAAACAAGCCACCTATATATGATTCTCAATCAGGGACAACGATTGACAGCTGCCTCTGATTGAGAACCATATTAGGCTGGACACAGAAACAGACAAACTAGACACACAACATAGAATTCCCACCCAGCTCACGTCCTGACCAACACTAAACAAGCAAAACACATAAGAACTATGGTCAGGACGTGACAACAACCTTGTTTCACTCCTCTTGACAATGTAAAACTTTGTGAGAAAGTACTTTCTCATATCTTTAACCCATTGTACAAAATTAAATTCCAATTGTACTTTATCAAAGGGATTTTCAAAGTCATCTATGAATACCAGGCGTGGTTTCCCCCGATTGTTCATAGTGTTCCCTTGTTTCCTATACTTGTTTTATATAATCTCCAATGTAATGTCCATGTAAAAAACCTGTCTGAATAGGAAGAATAATATCTGACAATACCTTTGTAATTCTACGCGTTATGCGTAAGGTCTCTCCAGTTTTTTAGGTGGACTGGATCTTTATATTTACCACCTGGGTCCTGTTTCAGTAATAGTGAAATCAAATCTTCTTGCTGAGTATATGATAGTCTACCATTTTTGTAGGAGTGGTTAAAACACATTAATAATGGACCTTTGAGTACATCGAAAAATATTTGCTATACCTCAACTGGTATGCCATCCAGCCCTGGAGTTTTCCCAGACTTGAAGGCTTTAATTGCATCTAGAAGTTCTTTGTCTGTAATTAGGCCTTCACTTGACTATTTCTGTATTGCTGTTAATTTTACACTATTAATGGAAAAAAATCCTTACAATTAACTTCAGTTAGTGGAGATGGAGAAGACTGAAATGAAAACATATGCTTAAAGCACTTTGCCTCCTCTTTCAAAATATAGTTTGGTGAATCATCTTTATAGTCTTAAGCTAATCTTTATAGTTGCTGCCATATTTTAGCCACTAGCCAGTTCCTGTAAAAAAGAATGTAACTCCCAACTTGAGTTTTCCATTGGGGGAAAAAACAATCTGTGTTTTAACCACATATAGGCACTACTAACTGCTATTTTGCTTCTCAATGATCATGCAAGTACCGCACGAGTAGGCTACCTAGCTGTTCCACCTCTGGCCAGCCGAACGTTCTAGGCAAACCCGAGCATGTGTATCCAGACCGGTAAACAAAGTCTGATAATGGGCGAGCTTGTTTTGCATCGCCTGGCACCCGGTGAGGTATTATTCCTCACCTCGTTTGTCAACTACTACTTTCGGCTGCCTACTATTTGCAATGATAATGTTCATAATTATGCTGCCATATCGTAGCGGGTGTTGCTTTAGTGTACAACATAAAGTCTCCCCCTTCATGCCAAGGAGGCGGAAGCGGCAGCGGAGCAGTGGGAACACTGAGCAGAAGCTAAGTAAGCAGCAGAGTGGGTAGCAGCTAGGTAAAGAAAAAATACTGCACCTGCGCAGAAATCTGTATCAATAGCCACAAAATCCGGAACTGTAGCCACTCCGTAAAGTACATTAGCTGGGCTGAGTCCCCTCTCCCTCCCTATCTGAGGTCCCTCCCTCCCATCTCCATCTGCCCCTACTCTCCCCACTCCCTCCCTCCTCTCTCCCTACCCTCTTACACTACTCCCCCATCCCCCTTGCCCCCTTAGACTCTCCCTACGTACCTCAACGTCTTGCATGGACTGGACGATGACCCCGCAGCCTTCCCCCTGCTCCAGCAGGGCAGGGTCAAAGGGGTCCATGAGGATGATCCTCTTCAGCCCGGGGGTGTCCTGCCTCTCCACGTTACCCAGCAGCACCTGGGCCTTCTCAGGCTTGTCGCAGATCACTGTGATGATGTCGGCTGAAAGACAGCACACGAGATCCTTTTGTAAGAACTAGAACACACATACATGATCCAATCAGCTAGTAAACACACAGCTAACTAACTACTGCTCTACAAACAGATTGCCCTTCCATGGCCTTGGAGCAGAGACAAATCCTGTTGGGGCACTGGGCCAAAACCAACGCACTATGTCACTGAGGGGCAATTGGAAATGATGAATAACATGATGAAAGTGAGTTAATGCTATCTGTCTGACTAGTGTGAGGATGGAAAGCCCTGAGGTCATGGGAGAAAGAAGGAGAGTGCAACGACAGATCTCAAGACCTGCTCCCTCCCAAACCCACTGAGCTGAGCTCATTACCTGCAGCATAAGGCGAAGGTGAGCCCTTGCCTGATTCCTGTGAGTGAGTATGCGGAGTTAAGGGGATTGTGTAACTTAAACACGAACAAACACAATTCTCTGGTCAAGGTAAAACTGTTATTCAGGAAGGGAAGGCTGAGTGTCTCAGTTTTTGTTCTTTTCAGACACATCTATAGGTAGTATGTGTTTCATGACATCGCCAACGCAACTTGATCAAGAAAATAATTAAAAGAACTGGGCTATGAAATCAAAAGGAACATTCTAAGATCTATTGGTTTGGGCGAATAGAGTAGACAGCAGTACACTTACAGCAAGTTTCAGTCCCAAATGGCTCCCTGTTCCCTATGTAGTGCACTACTTTTGACCAGGGCCCATAGGTGAACAGTGTAGGGAATAGGGTGCCACTTGGGACACACCTCAGAAAGCTGCTAGTCTTACCAGTGTTAATGATGTACCGTATGGCATCAGGCCCTAGTGTGTCATACAGAGGCACCACCACCATAGAGTAGGTGTAGCAGGCCAGCTCCGAAATGATCCACTGCAAGTACAGACAGACAGGTCAAGAGGAGGTCAGCGTCGCCATAAAGAGAATAAAAACGCCTCTAGGTGAGCAGTCGGGGCTGTTAGACTGTACGTCACGTCAAAACATTTGTGAATCAGATGTCATCCCAAATGGCACCCTATTCCCTATATAGTGCATTATGTGGAGAATAGGGTGCCATTTGAGACGCACACACAGTGTCTCGCCGTGATGATGACCTCACCTCTGGCCTGTTCTGTGCAAACACTCCGATGAACTGATCTGGGCTCGGCGTGCAGCCCTGGCTCAGCAGCCCCGACCCCAAGTGCTCCGCCCGGGTCGTGACCTGGAAGTGAAAAATAAATAGCAGCTGAGCATATTGGGAAATGAGAAATATGCCAGTATAAAAGAGAAACATACTATCCTCTGCTCAATTCTCATGATGTCATAGATTCAAATTTGGAGCAGAATCCTTCCAGCTGCAGCATTCCAATGCTGAAGCGTTTATAAGCCTCCTAAATAAATCCCTTTCAGTAACATCGAGGAGAAAATACTATTAAAGAATTCCATACACAGAATGCTGAAAATGAATTCCTCACTTTTGATTGTGTTTGGAAGCCAAAATCCCTTCAAATGTGTGTGTAAAAAAAGGACAGTATTTCAGTAGTTGTACAGAAAGCTTTAGTGTAAATCAACTTCAAATTCAACTCTGTGTTACTACAGAGGTTTGAGTAGTAGCAGACGTCTCTCCTTGAGGTAGGGGAGACTGTAAACTGAACCTGTGGATCTGTCGAGACACCATATGCCACACCTCCAAATGCAATACAAACCACAAGGAGTGAGTTACACACAGAGCTATAGATTACACTAGCCCTATGAAGGAATAGACCACACAGAGCCTGTGTGCAAAGCAGAGAGCTGCTCTTGTGCTTCAGTGTTCTGTACAAAAGGTAGTTCTACTGTGTGCTTACCTCTTTATAAGACAGCCACTTGTAAGGCTGGTCGGGTAGCCGGGAGCCTAAACAAGGTCCATCACCTAGAGACAATACAACAACAGGATGAGTCAGGGGGGAAAAAACGAAAACACAGAAACCCCCAAAACGATCACATAAAAACACAGAAGTTCTTGACTGACACCTATGACCACGCATGTACAGTACATTTTGATTCCGCTATCTATTCCTTTTATTTTGTTCTCTTCGGCAATCTCTTCACAGTGTACTAACAATAACATGACTGTTGGACCTCAGCATTGGTCATTCAGCCCATTCAGAACCAGATGTAGAGAGATACTATCTACTTTATATACGGTCTAGTCTGTCTGCAGTTTAACTTTAGGCCTCACACACTAATTCCCACACGCTCGGTTGACATGATAACCTAGATGGCACTTTTTCACTCACACAGACAGACCACACAGGCTGTGGTCCATCATCACTTTGTCGGACCACAATGTCTATGTCTGGGTATATTACTCAGACCACATGCACACAAAAAAAAACATGTTTGTGTGCATGTACCGTATGTGACATTCATGCAGACACTGTGGTCTGAGTAAGTGCTAGTGTGTGTGCATGTGTGCACACATGCTGTCTGTCTGTCTGCGACTGTGTCTGCACATGTAAGAGTATGTGTGTTTGTGTGTGCGCGCGCGTGTGCGTGCGTGCGTGTGTGTGCTTGTGTGTACACACCGGCTATGTGGAGGCCTCTCTGGAACACCTCGTACATGGTCTTGGCATCCTCATGGTAGTGTGCCAGCAGCTTATTGGGGCTGTCCCCCAGCATGGACCTGCGACCCCCATCTTCATGCTAGAGACCGACAGGGGGAGATAGACACAATGAGGCTAGGGAACACACACACACACACACACACACCAAAGTAAAAACATTACTATTTCTGAATGTGGTCCAAATATACAGTAGGTTCGATGACCAAAATGTTACCCTTTATTCTCTTACTTACGTGAGGATGTGATGATGTGTGTATGAGGTAAATGGAGTGGGTGTAACAGTGGTATTGTGTAACCCTCAGGTAAACCTCTGTGGGGTTTTATGTATTAGTCAGCCCCCTTTGTTGTGTGCTGCCCTGGTGCCCAGAGCCTATATTCACAAAGTGTCTCAGATTGCTGGTCTAGGATCAGGTACATCCTGTATTATTCATCATGATCTAAAAGGCAAAACTGACCCGAGATCAGCACACCTTCTCTGAGACACTTTGTGAATACGGGCCGAGGTGGAGTATCGCATCCAGAGGAGGCTGGTGGGAGGAGCTATATGAGGACCGGCTCATTGTAACAGCTGTAATGGAATACAGGGAATGGTACGAAACACATCAAACGCTTGGAAAGAACGTTTGACTCCATTCCAGCCATTACACTGAGCCAGTCATCCTATAGCTCCTCCCACCAGCCTCCTCTGATCGCATCGTATCTCTGGCTTACCAGCACTTCCTCAGACTGGTGCCGGAGGTTGCAGGGAGGAGAGATGGCGCGTGGCCGTGTGGCCAGCCAGTAGGCCAGCACAGCAGTCAGAGCACCAATTCCCACCAGCGTGGAGGTGGGCAGGGAGCGGAAGAACTGGGTTAACTCGTCCAGCTCAGGCAGCCGTAGACTGCTCATTAGCTCCTGGGCCTGCATCCTCTCCATCAGGGTGGAACTCAGCTCTGGGGTGGGAGAGGGGGGGGGGGGGGGGGGGGGGGGGGGACAGAAGGGTCGAGAGGAGAGTAAGTGAAAAGAAAAGGCAGAGAGAGTCGTCCAGGTCCTGAGGCAACAAAGCATCCCCAAACCATCACGCTACCACCACCATGCTTGACCTTTGGTATAAGGTTCTTACTGTGGAATGCAGTGTTTGGTTTTTGCCAGGCATTATGGGACTCATCTGTCCATAGAACATTCTTCCAAGAGTCTTGATGATCATCCAGGTGCTCCCAGGTGAATTTTTTGGCAAACTTGAGAACTTTTTGGACGAGATTGGTCCCATTATGTGTGGTGAAAACAAAACACTGTATTCCACAGTAAGAACCTCGTACCAACGGTCAAGCATGGTGGTGGTAGTGTGATGGTTTGGGGATGCTTTGCTGCCTCAGGACCTGGACAACTTACCTTAATAGAAGGAACCATAAATTCTGCTCTGTATCAGAAAATTCTACAGGAGAATGTCAGGCCATCCGTCTGTGAGCTGTAGCTGAAGTGTAGCTGGGTCATGCAGAAAGACAATGACCCAAAACACACAATCAAGTCTACATGAAAATGGTTAAAAAGCAATACATTTGAAGTTTTGGATTAGATCTAGACCTAATCCCAATTGAGTTGTTGTGGCAGGACTTGAAATATGCAGTTCATGCTTGAAACAGCACAATTGTTGCTGAGTTAATGCAGTTCTGCATGCAAGAGTGGGCCAAAATTCCTCCACAGTAATGTGAGACTGATCAACAACTACAGGAAGCATTTGGTTGCCGTCATTGCAGCTAAAGGTGGCACAACCAGTTATTGAGTGTAAGGAGGCAATTACTTTTTTCACACAGGGAAATTGGGTGTCGTTTGTTAATTAAATATGTAAAATAAGTACACCCTTTTTTGTTATTTGTAAACTCAGATTCCCTTTATCTAATATTAGGTTTAGGTTGAAGATCTACTATCAGAATCAAAAATATGCAAAAATAGAGAAAATCAGAAAGGGGGCAAATACTTTTTCACTGCACTTTATATAAAGTATTTATCATATAGTGCAGCACTAGAAGTCAACTACTTTTCTCCTTCCCTCCTTCTGACACCCAGGTGGCGACACGCATCTCTGCATACCAGGCAGATATATCAGCATGGAAGTCAGCCCAGCTTGGATGAGCAGCAAGAGGAACTGCACCTCCCTAACTTCAGGCTATGATTAAAGCCTACACCCCAACCCGAGCACTCCATCCTGCCACGTCTGGTATCTTGCCCCCCCTACACACATTTACAGGAGGACAGCTCCCGCCTAGCCCAGTCAAAGCTCTTCTCTGTCCTGGCACCCCAATAGTGGAACCAGCTTCCCCCTGAACCAGCTTCCGAAAACATCTGAAACCCTACCTCTTCAAAGAGTATCTTAAATAATCCGACAGCACCCCTCCCATCACACCCTCTCTTTACCCCTTTCGTGAACTAACACTCGCAGTTGACTTTTTGCTGACTTTGCTGATAGCTACCTTATTGAGGAAAAATGTACTTACTATGACTTAGGCATGTTTTTGTCCCACCTAGCTATCTTAAGATATACATTACTGAATAACACTGAATCATATACATTATTCTGTATGGTTGGTTGGTAGACGGTTAAAATGCTGAATTTGTGTTTCTTCCCTAATGGTATGAGTCACACAGAACCACAAGCCCAGCCAATCACAATCACTTCCTCCTCGTTCTTGGTTCACTATGCAGCAGAGAGAGACATCAGAAATGACAGTTACAGCAGCCACCATGTGAATCAACCATCTACCAGAACAGAACAGGCCGCACTTCCTCTTCTGTCACTACAAAACTGACACATTCACACACGTAGACTCTACATATCCTGTGAGTATTTTGAACTACATCCCTATGGTTTAGTACCATCTCTATTGAAAGGCCACAGCAAGGTTACAGTGATGAGTCATGTGCAACATTATGGTAATACTAATATTGCTCATAGTGTTATGTGGTACATGGTGCTTTTTATGGCAATTGATTTGACAGACATTGCAATTCTATACCATCCTGACCTTCCTTGTTTCAGTTGCTGTGTTAGTATTAGGCTAGAACTCTGTCTCTGTCCGATATCTATCTCTGGTGGGGGGTTTTCAGCCTTGATGAGGGTGAATTATACTGCCAGGCAGTTGTGGGAAAAGTACCCAATTGCTATACTTGAGTAAAATTCTAAAAGTATTTGGTTCTAAACGTACTGAAGTATCAAAAGTAAATGTAATTGCTCAAATATACTTCAGAATCAAAAGTATAAATCATTTCAAATTCCTTATAGTGAGCAAAGCAGACGACACCATTTTCTTTTTTTTTTAAATTTACGGCTCGACATGGGCACACACCAACTCTCAGACATCATTTACAAACGATGCATTTGTGTTTAGTGAGTCCGTCAGATCAGAGGCAGTAAGGATGACCACGTGTTCTCGTGATAAGTGGACCATTTTCCTGTCCTGCTAAGCATTCAAAATGTAACGAGTACTTTTGGGTGTCAAGGAAAATGTAGGGAGTAAAAAGTTGTTTATTTTCTGTTTAAATACTTAAGTAGTACTTTAAAATATTTCAACTTAACCCAAAATATTTCAACTTAACCCTTTATGCCACTGCTGCCAGGTAGATCTAAGAACGGAGCTACACCTGCCATTATACACTCATACTAAGCATGAAAAACAACAGACAAACAGGTAAGGCCAAAATGAATCACAAGGATATGGATTGCCTACAATGTAAAGTGTTTACAAAAACTTGAGAGAGACTTTATAGGCCTAGTAGTGTAATTTGAGAAACATTCTGATCTACCCCTTAACTGAACCTTTCCAATGAAACACATAGTAGGCTATGTTGAGGTAGCATGGTTGTGATGTGTCCCAGTCTGTTCGGCACCAGAGTTGAGGCGTGCTGAGCACTAAGCGGTAACAGAACATAACCTGCTGTATGTTAGGCTACCAGATGAGGCTAGGCTATCTGAGGAACCATATCAGCCTCAGACTAGGCTAAACGCTGTCCAGGTGGAATACAGAAGTCAAATACCCAATCAACCTTCGAGAAAGTCATGACCCCAGTTGGAGAGTAAGAACGCTTGGTTGTAAACCAGGAGGATAACAGTTGTAGACCCTTCCATTATTGATGGCAGCCCATCATCAGATTGCATCTGTCTCATTGTTAGAGGGTTAGCCTATCCTCTCATCCAAGAGGCAGTGTCCCTTCTCTGCACTCTTTGTTCTATTGTAACCTGTCCCTATGCTAGGCAAGCAGAGGATCACTCACACACAGGTCAGAGCCAGCTATCTTTAGCCTAGGAAGAGTACTACTGGGCAGAGGACAGTGGAAGAGCTGCTCAGGCAACCATCACTTCCTGATCCACCACGTCGCCATCATCAACAATAATGACCTTGATCAGATGGACCAATCACATAAGTCGTCTAACACAGCCTAATTTGGGTCAGTAGGGACACAGTGAGCTCATGATATTTGTGGTTGGAGGGGTACACAGACAGCAAAATATACACTGAGTATACCAAACATTAGGAACACCAGTGGTGTAGAGTACTTTTAAGCCAAAATACTTTAATGTACTACTTAAGTCTTTTTTTGGGTGGGTATATGTATTTTACTTAATTATTTATACTTTTGACAACATTTACTTTCCCCACTACATTCCAAAAGAAAATAATGTACTTTTTACTCCATATGTTTTCCCTGAAACCCAAAAGCACTTGTTACATTTAGAATGCTTAGCAGGACAGGAAAACTGTCAAATTCATGCACATATCAAGAGAACACCTGGTCATCCCTACTGCCTCGGATCTGGCAGACTCACTAAACACAAATGCATCATTTGTAAAAGATGTCTGAGTGTGTGCCCCTGGCTATCCGTACATTTTCAAAACAACAAAATGGTGCCGTCTGCTTTGCGTAATATAAGGAATTAGAAATGATGTATACTTTTACTTTTCATACTGAAGTATATATTTTTTTTATTTACTTTTGATTCTTAAGCAAATTTAGAACCAAATACTTTGACTTTTACTCAAGTAGTATTTTACTGGGTGACTTGAACTTTTACTTGAGTCATTTTCTATTAAGATATCTCTACTTTTACTCAAGTATGACAACTGGGAACTTTTTCCACCACTGATCTTCCCTAGATGTACTGTTTCTTTCCATATGTAGGCCTACTGTGTCTATTCTGAATCCTTGGATACTGTACATGTAACCTACCGGTAGTGTAAGGGTTGGGAACGGAAGGTATTGGCTGACCACACTAACCACAGAGGCCTGAGTCCCGCCCCCTCTCCCCATCTGCAGAGCGTCACCAGCAATTAGGCTATCCTGCCATGAGATTATGGCCTATTAGTACAGAGACGGATGCACACAAGTAACCCCCCCCCCCCCTCCCCCGGCTCTGCCTTTTCTATTTAAAGTCACCTCGCTCTCTCTTTTCTCTCAGTCTCTCTCTCTCTCTCTCTCTCTGTCTGTCTGTCTGTCTGTCTGTCTGTCTGTCTGTCTGTCTGTCTCTCACTCTCTTTCTCTCTCTCTTTCTAGCTGTGTGACCATCCAGTCATTTTATCTCAACAGTGTCACCTCCGCAAACCCACAGTCACATTAAGCCCATGTTCTATGCGTGCTGTGCACATCCACGCACTCCATGTGAGTGCACTGGCTGCGTTCTAGGCTAACGACACATGGAGAATCTTGTTGATTAAGACAAAGGCAAGTGTGGAGGGTGCTTTAAAAGGGGTTAGGGTTCAACATCAATGCACAGGAAAGCAGCTGCATTAATAAGGAAGCAAGGCACACTAGACTCTGGTAGTGAAGACTCACAAGGCAGCGCAGTAACCCGTCAGTCTGTGTGTGTCTGTGGTGTCTGGGCCCCCGGGCAGATCTTACTTTGCCCTCTGCAAACCTTTGATTACCTCCCACCGCTGGGAGATTATGCTCAGCAAGGGAAGCGATGGGGGGAAAGGAGAAGCGCATTTGGCTTAGTTTGTGCCTGGCTGGCCACCGTATCACACCACCTTCAGCAAACGTTCCAGCTATTCTATCTCACCCCCCCCCCTTTCTCTCTCCTCCGCCCTCCCTAAACCCACAGGGCTTCCGTTCCTCCAGCAAATGATAAATATTGTATGTACCACACACACACACACACACACACACACACACACACACACACACACACACACACACACACACACACACACACACACACACACACACACACACACACACACACACACACACACACACACACAAACACACACACACACACACACACACACACGAAGACCTCAGCACAAAAACAAACACACACATGCAAGTTTAAAAGCTAACATTAAATTTTTTTTCAAATTAACCTATATTTAACTAGTTAGTCAGTTAAGAACAAATTGTTATTTACAATGACGGCCTACCCTGGCTAAACCCTCCACTAACCCGGGCGACGCTGGGCCAATAGTGCGCCGCGCTATGGGACTCACGGCCGGTTGTGATACAGCCCAGGATTAAACTCGGGTCTGTAGTGAGGCCTCTAGCACTGCGATGCAGTGCGTAAGACCGCTGTGCCACTCAGGATCCCAAAACATACACGCACATACAGTGCAGACTCAATCAAACACATTAACATACGAACATACAGGATTGAGTCATACAGTGAGCAGATCAATGAGTCATTTTAAAAGAGATGGGGGATGTCAGGCAATGGTTTTTCTAGTTAATGGTCCAATGCAGCCGTTTTTATCTAAATATTAAATTGTTTCTTGGTAACAATTGAGTACCGTACTCAGATTTTTTTTCACTTAAAATTGTCAAAAAGAAACAACAATAGCTTCTTAGCAAAGAGTAATTTCTCAAGCAAGAATTTAGCTAGGACTGTCTTTGTGGTTGTGGTCGGAGCGAGGAAAACTAGCTGTTATTGGCAGAGAGGTTTGGAACTCTCTTTCTTATTGGTCTATTAACTAATTTACCGCCTAGTGATGTCACCCAGGCAGGCTAAAACTCCATCCCACCAAAACAGGCGGAAAATTCAGGCCGTCTTTTCAAACCGCTCTTCATCCTTTTCACAATTTCGTGGTATTATTCCAACCTCATAGTGTTGAAATATATACAATACACAAGAAAATCACGTTTTTGAGTGCCTTTAAGACTGATCTAAAGATACCTAGTAAAGCATGCGGTGCATCAGGAGAGGACGTAACCCTTGTTCAGCACTTTCCACTTTGCCAATGCAGTCCAATAACCGACATTAAAGCAATGGGAATGCTTGGGATGCTGGAACATCCACACCATCCACCCCTACTCTTCATAACACTCACAACTGTCTGCGTGAGGCAATATCCATCCATTAATATAATTAATGCGATGGATTATATGAGATTCCAGCATGTAAATATCATATCATGTCCTCTCTTTAAACTTGGAATGCACTTACATACTGTAAATATGAACCTGTAAATGAACACCTCACACATGTACAGTAGCATAGCCTACTGTACAGGGGCCAAATCTAGCTGATAGGGTAACGGCTAAAGGTTCTATGCTTGATATTATCCCCACTCTTCTCATGCAATGTTTCTAATTTACAGGGATAACACTAAACTACCACTGGTATAGTATAACGTTCACTAAATAGGCTATAGCCTAGCTAGGTTCTGTGAAGACATAAAAAGTCATTCAATTGTAGGCTGATTTACAAATGTAGTCTACAATGTTCAGAAAGATACTGCATTTTTGCCAAACTTTTCAACTGAGAAGCACTCATATACGCTTTCTCAGTCTGTAACTCTGTCATGGGTGGAGCATGTGGCTCATCCTCTGAATTATTAAGAGGGGGGAAAATAATAGGTTTACCTGTTAGTCCATGAGCCAGGGGGGTTGGTCGGTCTCACTTGGGGTGATGATGTCTCATCTCTCATTCATCCCTCCATCCCATTCATTTTTCCCATAGGAATTTTACCCAATAACGAAACAATTGAATATAACAACAAGTTCTTGCTCACTTATACCCTTTAATCATATATATTTGGAAAGATAGCTATCCATCAGACACATTTTTCTTCATGTTCAGGTCAACAGAACTTTGACTATCGGCCTCTAGGGTACATATCAGAATTACCTGTAAAAATTGCTTTAAAAAGGAAACCTGTAAATATTTTTAAAACTTTGTTTGACACGTGGTTCTGAAAGGTCATGAAATTACCTTTCAAATGATATATAACATAACCAACGTTGGAAGCATCAGCTGCTAGAAAATCGCCATCAACATTAGACATCAACATCAACATTATTGTGCCATCAACATTAGACATCAACATCAACATTATTGTGCCATCAACATTAGACATCAACATCAACATTATTGTGCCATCAACATTAGAATGTTGGAAACTTAGAATTCCATGTAATGGGGCAGCTTTTTTTTTTTTTTTTTTGGATTCTAACTTTGGTGATAGAGGAACCAAATTACACACACACAGCTAGAACAGGGTTTAAAAAATATCACAGAATTCATGTATCAACCCCACAGAAGCATTTTCCCAATATGGCTGCCAAACAACTCAATGGGCTCTTATTGGACAATTTCGCATGGCCATGTCTGTATGAAATATAATTGTAGTATTCCCAATTATATCTTAAAGGTCCAGAGCAGTTCGAAATGGGATTTCCCTGTGTTTTATATATATCTCCACACTATGATTTTGGAATAATACTGTGAAATTGTGAACATTTTATTTTATTTTAAGAGCTGTTTGAAAAGACTGCCTGAAATTTCAGCCTGGTTTGTTGGGATGGAGTTTTGGCCTTCCATGGTGACATCACCATGCGATACATTTGTTAATAGAACAACAAGAAAGAGAGTTCCAAACCTCTCTGCCAATCACAGCTAATTTTCAGTTTCCCCTCTCCACTCAAACCACTCCCAGACAGTCGGAGCAAAATGTCTGCTTGAGAAATTGCCCTTTGCTAAGAAGCTAAATGTTTTCTTTTTGATCGTTTTAATTTAAAACAATCACAATAAGGTACTTAAATGTTACCAAGAAATGATTTGATATGGTGATTAAAACGGCTACATTTGACCTTTAAAGTGCTCATAGTGATGTAGAATACACATCCAAATGAGCCAGGTGTGCCAGATATTTTACATCACTATGAACATTTTAAGATATTTTGGGGCATGCTACAATTATATTTCATACAGGTATGGTCATGCGAAATTGTCCAATAAGATCCCATTGAGTTGTTTGGTGGCCATATTGGAAAAAAGTTTATGCAGGGTTAATGTGTGTGTGTGTGTGTGTGTGTGTGTGTGTGTGTGTGTGTGTGTGTGTGTGTGTGTGTGTGTGTGTGTGTGTGTGTGTGTGTGTGTGTGTGTGTGTGTGTGTGTGTGTGTGTTTGTGTGTGTGTGTGTGTGCAATTTGGTGCCTCTATCACCCAATTACATGGAATTCTATGGCCAAGCTTCCAACATTCTTATTTCAATGGCACAATATGGGCTATTTAAACAATAGTTGTATCTGGTGCTTTATATCATTTGAAAGGTAATTTCATGATCTTTCAGAACCACTTGTCAAACAAAGTTTAAAATGTGTCAGGGTTTCCTTTGTAAAGGAATTTGTACAGGTAATTCGGATATGTACCCTAGAGGTCCAAGGTCAGAGTTCTGTTGACCTGAACATTCCCGAAAATGTGTCTGATGGATAGCTGTGAATCTAAGCTCTCCAATGATATATGATTACAGGGTATAACTGAGCAATAACTTGTTGTATATTGACATTGTTTGTCATGGGGTAAAATCCCTATGGGAAAAATGTATGGGATGGAGGGATGAAAGAAAGAGTGATAACACACAGAAAGCTGTCATTTCTGTACTGCTATTGCACATTTTCCAACTCTAGGGACATAGACCTTCAAAAAAGTTACTATGAGACATTGTCGCCCTAAGTGAACCCAATAGACCAAATCCGGGGGGGTCTGGCTCATGGACTATGTTTAGTAGCCTACCTCAGATGTTAAAACAATGCATTACGCATGACGATGACTTTTGACAGCGCACAATGGCTGTAAAGCAAATGTTGACAACCCAACAGTTTAACGGGCCCTAGGCTAATTTATCTTTTGCAGTCGAGGTTACTATAGATCAAACATGCTGATATGTGGAATATGTGCCTAATGTTGATTAATATAAAACGTTTTTTAAATTGTCACATTTTCCCCCACACCCCTGACTGGCAGAATGAAATAGTGTTTTACAGAGCATTACCCAAGAAACTGCTAATACACTCGAGCTGGATGCAGTGATTCAGGACCCTCAGCACTGGACAGCTCCTACCAATCAGACATGCCCTCTTCAGCGCGTGAAGTCGCACGTCACACTACCCACTATGGCGTGGGTAGATTCTGAAGACATCCATCGGCAACCACTATGCCACGTTGCTATATAGGCCTATCCTGCAATTGTTTAGCAAAATGTATATTTTTTGTTGATCTAGCTAGCTACGTGTTATCTGGCTGTCTGATAATAGCCTACATTTACGCTGATGCATGTTAGCAGCTGTCACTGAGCCATTGGCAAGCGACATACAGTTGCTAAATGGTTGAGAGATTAGCGTTTTCATTTACGTGTTTCCGGTTTAGGCATATATCCTACAGTATCTGGCACGACCTTAATAACCTGCAGACACGAATTTCTCCCACTGAAGCCTGTCATGTGGAATAACTTAGCATAACAATACCGGAAATGTGTATAACTAGCTGAAACACAAAACAATATATATGTTCAGAAAAAACTGTATCGACCCAGTTGTCCTATGCACATTGGTTATTGCATTATGTTGCGCTATGCGCTTTCCGAAGCCATGCCATATGGCTGTAATTACAAGGCCCGCTTAGAATAAAATCGTTATTCCGTGAAAATGTCTCAACAACTGGTTATTATTATAAATGACATCAAATAGGTTATGCTATAATTGTGCACTAACTGTCAGGCCGGCAGATACGCACATAAAGATAACCTTTCCCAGATGCATTCGGTGTAGGCCGCACGCGAATAAATGTATCCTGAAAATGTATCATCCAGGCCACTCTATAGGCTATTCGAAATATGGAAGAGGCACCTGTAAAAAGAACGCATCCTATTCTATATGAATTCTAAATCAATAACATGTCTCACAATTTCAGAGAGGCTGCGCCCATACAATAAATGGCACTTGCTATTCTAGGGTGAACACAACGAATGAAAATATATGAAACTCACCTAATATTATCCAGACAGACCCAGAGACCAGAACGAAGGAAAGCATGTCTTTCTCATTGAGTTTGCGGTCGCAGCACACAGAGAGTGCAAGAGCCTAAAACTGCAGCATCGACTGCAGTAACTCGCCGACAATCCGGGAGATTATAAGAATCACGGAGTAATAGCCTACTAGTCTATTTACTGCAAGCCAGTCAATTCAGATTGCAACGTCCAACCGTTACAGCCTAGGCTATACCTATTTGCATTGGAGTACATACATAGCTATAGGTGCGCACGAGATAGAAAAAAATGCATCCTCAAATATGAACGAATATAGCCTACCATCCCTCCTGGACTATGTATTTTATTTCACCTCTAGGTAGACTATAGGCTTCCCTGCGTTTCCCTGAGCAGCGGCATACCGACTGAAATTAAAGCGTTTTACCGACGTCGCAAGTGAGATGCGCGGAGAGCAAGGTTACGCAGAGATAACTGTACTGGGTGACGTGCACTATTAGGATATAGGATATAGTAGCGATATTGTAGTGGCTCTATTTCTTTTTATTTGTTTTTTTATTCTATACAAAAATACATTCCAATTCCCAACATGCATGACAGCATAGATGCTGGGTATAAATGAGTTAACAGATCAAACGTATGTTGGATAATGGTACATGATTAGGTTAGATTTGTGGATTCGTACACTAATAGCTCTATATACCGGCATTTTATTATCAGGGGATGCACAGTTGAAGTCCTAAGTTTACATACACCTTAGCCAAATACATTTAAACTCAGTTTTTCACAATTCGTGACATTTATTCATCCAAGTAAAAATTCCCTGTATTAAGGTCAATTAGGATCACCACTTCATTTTAAGAATGTGAAATGTCAGAAAAATTGTTGAGAGAATGATTTATTTCAGCTCTTATTTCTTTCATCACATTCCCAGTGGGTCGGAAGTTGACATATACTCAATTAGTATTTGGTAGTGTTACGTTTCCAATGGTGAATGAAGGAGTCAGGCGCAGAGAGCAGGGTAGTTTCGAACAAGTGGATATATTTTAATATTCCAAAATAGAATAGAAACGAGACGGCTACGCCACACAACAAAAGGGAGCATCAACATCCAGTCCACAATAAACAAGGACAAAATCCACACGAATACAAACACCACAAACAGAATAACAAGCCCGCACAAAAGCCAGCGGGCCTACTGCCCTTAAATAGCCTACCCACAAAACTAAACTCAAAACAGGTGCACCCAATCAGCCCAAACTAACAGAAACAAAAACAAGAGAATCGATGGCAGCTAGTAGGCCGGTGACGACGACCGCCGAGCGCCGCCCGAACAGGAAGAGGCACCATCTTCGGCGGGATTCGTGACAGGTAGCATTGCCTTTAAATTGTTTAACTTGGGTCAAACTTTGCGGGTAGCCTTCCACCAGCTTCCCACAATAAGTTTGGGGAATTTTGGCCCATTCCTCCTCACAGAGCTGGTGTAACTGAGTCAGGTTTGTAGGCCGCCTTGCTCGCACACGCTTTTTCAGTTCTGTCCACAAATTTTCTATGGGATTGAGGTCAGGGCTTTGTGATGGCCACTCCAATACCTTGACTTTGTTGTCCTTAAGCCATTTTGCCACAACTTTGGAAGTATGCTTTCAAAGTCCATTTGGAAGACCCATTTGCGACCAAGCTTTAACTTCCTGACTGATGTCTTGAGATGTTGCTTCAATATATCCACATCATTTTCCTCCTCATGATGCCTTCTGTTTTGTGAAGTGCACCAGTCCCTCCTCCAGCAAAGCACCCCAACAACATGATGCTGCCACCCCCGTGCTTCATGGTTGGGAGGGTGTTCTTCGGCTTGCAAGGATCCCCCTTTTTCCTCAAAACATAACGATGGTCATTATGGCCAAACAGTTCTATTTTTGTTTCATCAGACCAGAAGACATTTCTCTAAAAAGTACAATCTTTGTACCCATGTGCAGTTGTAAACCGTAGTCTGGCTTTTTTATTGCGGTTTTGGAGCAGTGGCTTCGTCCTTGCTGAAGAAGCCTTCTTCCTTGCCTTTCAGGTTTCAGGTCCCATGGTGTTTATACTTGCATACTATTGTTTGTACAGATGAACGTGGTACCTTCAGGCGTTTGGAAATTGCTCCCAAGGATGAACCAAGGATGAGGTCTACTATTTTTTTCTGAGGTCTTGGCTGATTTCTTTTGATTTTCCCATGATGTCAAGCAAAGAGGCACTGAGTTTGAAGGTAGACCTTGAAATACATCCACAGGTACACCTCCAATTGACTCAAATTATGTCAATTAGCCTATCAGAAGCTTCTAAAGCCATGACATCATTTTCTGGAATTTTCCAAGCTGTTTGAAGGCACAGTCAACTTAGTGTATGTAAACTTCCGACCCACTGGATTGTGATACAGTGAGTTATAAGTGAAAAAATCTGTCTGTAAACAATTGTTGGAAAAATTACTTGTGCCATGCATGAAGTAGATGTCCTAACCAACTTGCCAAAACTATAGTTTGTTAACAAGAAATTTGTGGAGTGGTTGAAAAATGAGTTTTAATGAATCCAACCTAAGTGTATGGAAACTTCCGACTTCAACTGTATATTGTAAACCTACAGTATATATAGGCTATGCGAGTTACAGTGGATTCTAGAGTTGGGTTTAGTACATTTCAGTGGCTCTCCATGGGGAATGTGTGTGTCCTGCTGATTCACATTTTCCCAAGAGGGAGATGTGTTGGAGATACACTCCTCACGTGACATGACACATCACCTTGAAAATTGCTCCCTCCTAAGCAAGGGGACCGCCCATTGCTGCTATTGCAACCATAATATTTTTGTGATAATTTAAAAGGACATACAGAGATAATTTTATATTTCTTGGTTTGTCATACGTATATCATATTGCACCTTAAATGTCAAGCCTACTGTAGCATATTTTATGCAACGGTTAATCTGGAGTCTGGACACATCTTAAGTAGCCCTAGCCTACTTATGTCCCCATTGTATTTTTTTCTGAAACATTTTGAGCAGCCTAAAACACTTCCTGGAGGCAGTCTCCTGAGGTAGCCAGGGAGGGAGCCAGCGAGGGGAGGAGTGCTCCTCTGCAGGTAGGCATGGAAAATTAGGCCTAATTGTGTTATTGTAGTGTCAGCATCACATGACTGACCTAATCAAGTGGGTCATTGTCAGGACCTCCCCATCTGTCACTTCCTGTCCTGCCATCAGTCACATCTTCCTCCTCCTGCTGCAGAAAAGACAAACATGGCCACAATAAACATGTTAAACAGAGGCAGGCAGTCAGGGGCGTATTCATTACGCCGATTCTGTTTGCGAAACGTTTCTTAAAGTGAAGCAAACGTAACTAAACGGGGAGGGACCGACCTGAATTTGTCCAATAAAAACTCTTGTTTTGCAACTGTTTGGCTAATGATTACACCCCAGATCACACAGGTGGATGCAAATGGCACCCTATTCCCTTTATAGTGCACTACTCTCCATATGGCTGGTATACAGTAATGCACCATATAGGGAATTTTGGGATGCACCCACAGACTGTGGAGGGAATTCAGGGAGGTCATGCAAGAGAAAAAAACCTACTGATGGACAATAGGGATTTCATTGCATGATTGCAATGCCCCTTGCATAGATGTTAGGGTACACAACACACACATGGCATTAAGTGATAACAGAGTGAAAGGGATATTTCCTTCAAAAGGTGACATGTGTCTTGTACTACAAAGACAGCATGCCTTTTCCCCACCCGAAGCTTGTTCTGTCCATGTGATTTCAAAGCTCCACACATAAAACTTCTTCCCATACACTATTCCTCTTCCTCCATGTCCATAAAGAATGTCGGGTTATCTATTGCATCTTCAGGCTTGCCTATCTCACCGCTCAACATGTATATGGGGAGGGTTGTGGCCATGGTGGAAGGGGGAGAGGTAGAGGGAAAGTAAGGAAAAGGAGGAAGTAGAGAACTGTTGCAGAGCAGCTGTTAAAGGGGGGCAGGGCCGCCACCATGAAGTATCAGCAGTGGCTTTGATTTGATCCAATGTCACAGAGCTGTCAAAGCAGATTTGTATTTATTTAACCTTTATTTTATCAGGGAGTCAAACTGAGACCAAGGTCTCTTTTACAGATGAGCCCTGAATTACATAAATTACAGAAAATACACGCATCAAAATATAAATACAAAATGCAAGTAGAAAGAAAAACACGATCATAAAAAACACACACATTCATCAGTAAAAGGTCCTCATTCAGCCTTCTGAATTGCCCTAGAGGCATCCAAATATCAAATTTTGTTCCACAAATAACATGCAAGGCTTTCCTTACTTCGTGGAGACCAAAACCATTTCCAGAGTTAACCATCCTTGAGACCGGGTGTGGTAACTTGTGTCTAAAGTTTAGTAAAGACGTTAGCTACAGTGGGACTTTCTGTAAAAGGACTTAATAAATGAAAACATAGCAATGTATCAACCAACTTTCTGATAGAGAATGCAGCGATGATACAAAAATTGTCTCCTGTAATAAAGCGCATGATAAACTGCTACTGACGGCTTTAATGAAGTGGCAGCTGCATTCATATCAATGATGTCGCCACAGTCTAGGACCAATAGGAACGTCAACTGAATAATCTGTCCTTAAGCTGTTCTTGTCTATTAATGTTCTGTATTATGTCATGTTTCATGTTTTGTGTGAACCCTAGTAAGAGTAGCTGCTGCTTGGGGATCCTAATAAAATACCAAAAAATACAAAATCTGCATTCTACTATTTAACGAGAGGCAGGACCTATCTCTATAAAAGAAGCACATTTTTATTCTCACCTTTACTAACTAATCAATATGCTTTTTAAAATACAGCTTTTCATCTATTCAGATGCATGATCAATATGGACACCGCTCTAGTGAACAACATATACTTAGTTGTACCTGCATTCAATACTAATTTCAGGTCAATACAGTTTTTCTGTAATGCTATGAAGGCAGACTGTAGTTCAGGTAGAGCCTGGTCAACCGGCGAGATAATTGTCACGCTTGCTCCCGCTTCCCCTCACTCGCGCACGAGGGCGCCAGGCTGCTCATCATTATGCACACCTGTCACCATCATTACTCACATCAGCACTCATTGGACTCACATGGACTCCTTCACTTTGTTTGACCTTCCCCTCTATATCTGTCTGTTCCTCAGTTGGTTCCCCGTGTCAGCATTATTGTTGATAATAATATATAATAATAATGTTAATGTAAACAGTACAAAGTACAGGACCCAGAATCGACCTCTGTGGGACACCTTTCATAATATCCAGGAAACCTGATTTAACACCATCAGTAGATACACATCGAGTTATATCTGTCAAGTAATTTTTAAATCAGTTACATGCAGCCTGGTCTAAACCAATTGAGGAAAGCCTCTGAATTAGAGATGAGGGGTCAACAGTATTGAAAGTCAAGGACAGGATAATGAAAGGGTCTGGCACAATATTGCCTTTTATCTATACAGTTAATCACATCATTTATAACTAGGAATGCAGCAGAGATAGTGCTATGACCTGGTCTAAAATCCGACTGGTGTACATTTAGAATACATTTCAAAGATAAGAAAGATCTTAGCTGAGAATGAATTAAGGATTCTAAAATTTTAGCTAGGCGAGAAAGTTTAGAAATAGGGCAATAATTATTTCGGTCACAAGAGTCACCACCTTTGTGAAGGGAGAGTACATGGGCAGATTTCCAAACCTTGGGGATAGTAGCAGATCTAATCGTTAGGTTAAAAACATGGGTTAATGATTCAGCAATCAGGGGGGCAGAGAGCTGCAGCAAAAATGGATCAAGCATATCAGTCCCAGTGGATTTAAAAAAAATAAACTTAATAACTTCTTGTCAATACGGGGGCTCTGTTTCCACTTTGGAAAAAATCGTGCCCAAATTAAACTACCTCGTACTATATTCTAGATCGTACAATATGCATATTATTATTACTATTGGATAGAAAACACTCTCAAGTTTCTAAAACTGTTTGAATTATATCTGTGAGTAAAACAGAACTCATTTTGCAGCAAACTTCCAGACAGGAAGTGAAAAATCTGAAAACGATGCTCTGTTCCAGGGCCTGCCTATTCAATTGCCTAATATTTATCGATATGCATGCACTTCATACGCCTTCCACTAGATGTCAACAGGCAGTGGAAGGTGGAATGGGGTGTCTAGCTTGATCTGAGGTCGAACAAGAGCTCTTGGAATGACGTGTCCAGAATTTCCTTTCTCTACCTAGGCGCGGGAAGCACCTCCATATTGTCTTATGATAAGCGTTCGGTATACACAGATAATATCTCCGGCTTTGTTTTTATTTGATACATATTAGAAAAACATCATAAAGTAGTTTTTTTCAACCGAGTTTCATCAGTTTATTCAACGTTCAATGGGACTTTTGGAGTTTTCCGTTCTCTGCGTCGAGAGAAATTGGGAACGTCATCAACATTGGCTAGCCTTGTGGAGCGAATTCGACAGGAGAGAAGGACATTCTAAAACCAAACAACGATTTATTCTGGACCAAGGACTCCTTGTACAAGATTCTGATGGAAGCTCAGCAAAAGTAAGAACAATTTATGATGTTATTTCGTATTGCTGTGTAAAATGTTGAGTCCTATTATCCGCCGTTTTGGCGGGTGCTGTCTCGCTATAACGTAAGCTGTTTGTTATGGTAAAGTTATTTTTAAAAATCTAACACGGCGGTTGCATTAAGAACCAGTGTATCTTTCATTTGCTGTCCAACATGTATTTTTTAGTAAAGTTTATGATGAGTTCTTTGGTCAGATTAGGTGAGTGTCCAAACTAGCTCCGGACATTCTGGTGAATCGATGCTACATATTCACAATGTATAACCACGGTTTGCAGCTCTAAATATGCACATTTTTGAACAAAACATAAGTGTATTGTATAACCTGATGTTATAAGACTGTCATCTGATGAAGTTGGTCAAGGTTAGTGATTAATTTTATATATTTTGCTGGTTTTTGCGATCGCTACCTTTTGCTGCTAATAAATGCATTTGTGTGTTTGGCTATTGTGGTAAGCTAATATAATGCTATATTGTGTTTTCGCTGTAAAACACTTAAAAAATCGGAAATATTGGCTGGATTCACAAGATGTTTATCTTTCATTTGCTGTACACCATGTATTTTTCATAAATGTTTTATGATGAGTATTTAGGTATTTCATGTTGCTCTCTGTAATTATTCTGGCTGCTTTGGTGATATTTTTGATGGTAGCTGCAATGTAAAACTATGATTTATACCTCAAATATGCACATTTTCGAACAAAACATAAATTCATTGTATAACATGTTATAAGACTGTCATCTGATGAAGTTGTTTCTTGGTTAGTGACTAATTATATCTCTATTTGTCGGTTTTGTGATAGCTACCTATGCGGTAGAAAAATTGTGAAAATATGCGGTTGAGTCTTTTGCTACTGTGGTTAGCTAATAGAAATACATATTGTGTTTTCGCTGTAAAACATTTTAAAAATCGGAAATGATGGCTGGATTCACAAGATGTTTATCTTTCATTTGCTGTATTGGACTTGTGATTTCATGAAAATTATATTATATGATATCCCTGTTAGGCTAGGCTATGCTAGTCAGCTTCTTTGATGAGGAGGATCCCGGATCCGGGAGAGAGAAGCGGTAGAGGTTTTAAGCAAGGCATCTTGCACCTCACAGACGCCAACTATTGAAATTAAATGTAAAACTCAATAGAAGTTGACGTTGAGTCAGCTCAAATCTGGCAGAGGAAAGATCAGTCGATTGACTGACCAGGGTCAATTAAACCAGTTTCTCTCAAATAAAAAGCCTCCCGGGATAAAACGATGATTAAAATGATCACTTATTGCATTATTTTAAGTTATGATGCCAGAGTCAGACAGAACTTGCTTAGGCAGAGAAGAGAAATTTGCACACTTCAGTGCCTTTTCTGTTTTCCAAAATTTAGAAGGATCACCAGCAGAGTCAGAGATAGTGCTTAAAAAATTGCTTAATTTAAGCTTTCTTAATCAAGATAGTACATATGTTCCTCAATTCTCTGAAAGATTGCCAGTCCACTACAGACTCAGTTTTCCTTGCTTTGGCCCAGGCCTGATTTCTCATATGACTGAGCTCAGAAGGCTCAGAAGAAAACCAAGGGTTAGATCTATCTTTGACTCTGAATTGTTTAAACGGGGCGTGTTTATCTGCCAGAGGAATAAATATGGAGGAGAAATGTTCTAGAGCCAACTCAGGGTCAGGAATACAGAAGATAGTGGCTAAATCAGATTAGAACAGGTCATGTAAAAACCTTGAGGAGAAAACGTTAAAATATATCTTCTTAATTAAACAAGGATTAGTATTTAACTTTTTCGTATCTCTAATACATACTATGGGACAATGATAACTGAGATCATATGCAAATACTCCACTAGACAAATATTTATGAGGGTTATTAGTAAGAATTTGTCATACCCTGATCTGTTTCACCTATCTTTATGCTTGTCTTCACCCCCCTCCAGGTGTCGTCCATCTTCCCCATTATCCCTTGTGTATTTATACCTGTGTTCTCTGTTTGTCTGTTGCCAGTTCGTCTTGCCTTGTCAGGTCTTAACAGCGTTCTTTCCCACCTTCCTATTTCTGTAGTTCCGTTTCCTAGTTTTCCCGGTTCTGACCATTCTGCCTGCCCTGACCCCAAGCCTGCCTGCCGTCCTGTACCTGCCTGACTCTGACCTGATAACGAACCTCGACCTGCCCTTTGCCTGCTAGTGTTTAATAAATAATCTGAGAACTAAACTATCCACCTCCCATGTCTGCATCTGAGTCGTGATAGTACGAACTGGCCATGACTGACCCAGCAGCTCTGCAACGCCATCTCCTCCCAGGTTGCCACCATTAGAAGACACGAGGGTTACTTCAAGTTTTTTTATGGAAGGATTCCAGACCTTGGTGGGAAGCCAGGGCCATGCCTTCAACACATTGCTGGAGAAATTCCGCAAATTTTCTGTGAGGCAACCCGCCACTACAGTAACCCCCCAGACTGTCAATTACCCTGCTACCAGCGGCGTTTCTCCCAGATCTACCACACCTTCCCAAAACCATGCTTACCTCCTACGGAGCGCTTGGAGATCCCGGATCCTGCTGGGTGTTTCTCTCTCATTGTTCTTTCATCTTTGAGCTGCAGCCCTCTTCATTTCCCTCAGATTCCTGGAGGATAAAGTACATAATAATGCTGTTGTCCGGGGGGCTCTTGCCTGGGCTACGACGATGTGGTAGCAACAATCCACCGTTTGCCTCAGATTGGAGGAGTTTGTGGCGGAGTTACGGAAAGTGTTCGATTCTCTATTGTTCAGGCGAGGCGGCTCGTAAGATGCTCCAACTACGTCAGGATTCCCGTAGTGTGGCAGACTTCGCTGTGGATTGTTGCACATTGGCAGCTGAGAGTGCCTGGAACCTGGAAGCCCTATTTGACGCTTTCCTTCACAGATTGTCGGAGGTGATTAAAGACAAGCTCGCAGCCCGGGAGCTGCCCCTGAACCTCGACTCCCTCATATCCTTGACCATCCAGATCGATGGGTGGCTAAGGGGAACGTAGGAGGGAGAGGGAGTCTGTTCCCTGTTGCCTACACTCGTCCTCGATTTACACCACGCCTCCGAGGAATTCCAGAAATCCCCAAAGGCCACAATTTCCGAGTGGAGCCAATATCGGCCGAAATCTCTCGGAGATCAGGGCAGCCAAGTCGTCTCCTCCGGAGCCCATGCAACTGGGCAGGGCTAGATTGTCTCCTGCTGAGCGCTTACGCAGACTTAACACACAGAGCTATCTGTATTGTGGAGCTACGGGACATGTTTTATCTACCTGCTCATGAAAGAACCAGGCTCATCAAGGAGGTACTAGTACCTTGTTGTGGGGTGACCGGTCAAAATCCCTCCGGGTGCTCATAGATTGGGGACGATGAGAGCTTTATGGACGCTACCCTGGTGTCGGAATTGGGAATCCCCACATAACCCCTCTCCATTCCCATGGACGTCGGTGCGTTGAATGGGCGCTCTATTGGCAGACTCACCCACACCACGTGTCCCATAAACCTGAGTGTGTCGGATAATCATGGAGGCACTGGTTAGAGGGGGCGGAACACCCATTCATAGTATGGACAGATCACAAGAACCTGGAATATCTCTGCACAGCCAAGTGCCTCAACTCCAGACAAGCTCGATGGGCCCTGCTATTCAACCGAATTAACGTCACAATCTCCTACTACTACTTCCGGTGGACATGGTCTCCGACCGGGGTCTTCAGTTCTCATCCCAGTTCTGGAAGCACGCTCATTGGGTTGTCGGCCAGCCTGTCCTCCAGGCTCCAGTCTAACGGCCAGTCGGAACAAGCCAATCAGGACCTGGAGAGGACTCTTCACTACCTGCTCTCCGCTAATCCCACCACCTGGAGCCAGCAGCTCGTGTGGGTAGAGTACGCCCGCAACACCCTCCCTTGCTCAGTCACTGGTCTCTCGCCTGTCAAATGCTCCCTGGGATATCAGCACAAAGAGGTAAAAAAAAACCTCGCCCAGATATTCGTCCGCCGCTGTCGTCATACCTGGAAGAGAGCCTGGTCAGCTCTTCTCAAGACCACCTCCAGGTATCGACGACAGGCGGATGGACCGCCACCGGACCCCGGCTCCCCGTTATCGTCTGTCCACTCGGCATCTGCCCCTTCGGGTAGAGTCCCGCAAACTGCCCCCCTGTTTTATCGTCCCTTTCCCCATCTCGAAGATCCTTAGCCCCTATGCTGTTGGACTTCTGTTGCCCCTTACCTTTCGTATACATCCCACGTTTCATGTGTCTAGGATTAAACCTATGTCTCACAGCCCTTTGTCTCCTGTTTCCTGACTCCGAGTGTCACGACTTCAACCGAGGCAGGCTCTCCTTCCCGTTCGGGTGGCGCTCGGCGGTCGTCGTCACCGGCCTACTAGCTGCCACTGACTCTTTTTCCTCCCCCTCCTTATGTGTTTATTTGTATCACCTGGTTTGAGTTAATTGTTAATTAGTGTGGCTTTATTAGTCAGCCAGCCCGTACACTTCTTTGTGCGGGATTGTTTCATTGTGGCTTTTGGATTTCGGGAGTGGATGTTATTATTGTGGACTGGGTTTGTTTATCGTGTCGTTGGACCGTTGTGTGTGACACCCAGTACGTCCGTGTTGGACATTGTGTTTGTAAGTTGAATATTAAAGAACTCAACATATTGAAGCTCTGCTGTTCCTGCGTCTGACTTCGCACCTCCCGACACTCAGAGCGTTACACCGAGCCTGCCTGCCGTCCTGTACCTGCCTGACTCTGACCTGATCACGAATAGTGAAGACATCAAAACTATGAAATAACACATAAGGAATCATGTATTAACCAAACAAGTGTTAAACAAACCAAAATATATTTGAGATTCTTCAAAGTAGCCACCCTTTGCCTTGATGACAGATTTGCACACTCATGGCATTATCTCAACCAGCTTCATGAGGTAGTCACTTCGAATGCATTTCAATTAACAGGTGTGACTTGTTAAAAGTTAATTTGTGGAATTTCTTTCCTTCTTAATGTGTTTGAACCAATGTTAATTGTTGTGTTGTGACAAGGTAGGGGTGGTAATGTATACAGAAAATAGCTCTATTTGGTAAAAGACCAGGTCCATATTATGGCAAGAACAGCTCAAATAAGCAAAGAGAAACAACAGTCCATCATTACTTTAAGACACGAAGGTCAGTCAATTCGGAGAATTTTAAGAACATTGAAAGTTTCTTCAAGTGCAGTCGCAAAAACCATCAAGCGCCATGATGAAACTTAGTCTCATGAGGACCGCCACAGGAAAGGAAGACCCAGAGTTACCTCTGCTAAAGAGGATAAGTCCATTAGTGTTACCAGCCTCAGAAATTGCAGCCCAAATAAATGCTTCACAGAGTTCAAGTAACAGACATATCTCAACATCAACTGTTCAGAGGAGACTGCGTGAATCGGGCCTTCATGGTCGAATTGCTGCAAAGAAACCAGTGCTAAAGGACACCAATAATAATAAGAGACTTGCTCGGGCCAAGAAACACGAGCAATTGACATTAGACTGGTGGAAATCTATCCTTTGGTCTGATGAGTCCAAATATTACATTTTTGGTTCCAACTGCCGTGTCTTTGTGAGACGCAGAGTAGGTGAACTGATGATCTACGCATGTGTGGTTCCCACTGTGAAGCATGGAGGAGGAGGTGTGATGATGTGGGGGTGCTTTGCTGGTGACACTGTCTGTGATTTATTTAGAATTCAAGGCACACTTAACCAACATGGCTACCACAGCGTTCTGCAGTGATACGCCATCCCATCTGGTTTGAGCTAAGTAGGACTATCATTTGTTTTTCAACAGGACAATGACCCAAAACACACCTCCAGGCTGTGTAAGGGCTATTTGACCAAGGAGAGTGATGGAGTGCTGCATCAGATGACCTGGCCTCCACAATCACCCCACTTCAACCCAATTGAGATGGGTTGGGATGAGTTGGACGGCAGAGTGAAGGAAAAGCAGCCAACAAGTGCTCAGAATATGTGGGAACTCCTTCAAGGCTGTTGGAAAAGCATTCCCCATGAAGCTGGTAGAGAGAATGCCAAGAGTGTGCAAAGCTGTCGTCAATGCAAAGGGTGGCTACTTTGAAGAATCTCAAATAAAACATATATTCTGATTTGTTAAACACTTTTTTCGTTATTTCATAGTTTTCATGTCTTCACTAATTATATACAATGTAGAAAATAGTAAAAATAAAGAAAACCCTTGAATGAGTAGGTGTGTCAAAACTTTGACTGGTACTGCATACGGACACTACTCCCCCTTTCTGTAATCTGTCACATCTAAATACATTAAAATAATTTACTTCAACGTCTTTATCAGATACATAACCCTTTAACCATGTTTCTGAAAGAACCAGAATGTCAGGACACGAGTCCTGTACCCAAACATCAATTGTGTCCATTTTGAAACAATAGTTTGCACATTAAGGTGCATTAACCTAAGCCCCCATTTCAGTCCCATAAGAGCTAACAGGCATAGGGTCATCTGCAGCTATTTGTTGAGTGAACTGGGACTTTGCCAAGGTCCCTGGTCAACCACATGAGAGCAGAGCAGACTGAACACTTTACAGACCTCCCCCGAGTCGCTAGATGCAGCGGCTAGAGCGGGAACTGGGAGAGAGCAGTGTTGGCAGATTTCAGTCCACCTTGATGAAGTACCTGCCAAATGAGTGGAGCTGCTGCAGGGGATCAGAGTGGCTGCCAATGCTCCATTCTGGGTGTGCACAGGAGGCCTTGGTGTAGCTCCTATTGCATGGTTGGGTCTGCCATAGCGGGCAGGAGAGTCCCAGGCCTGTCCTGGTGATGGGAGTAGGGAGGGTAACCAAAACTAACCAGCAACATTGTTTAAGGTGGGGACTGCCTCTTTGTACAGGTATACATTGTCGTAAAGACAGTTCAGGCTGAAGGTGGGATGGTGGGCCAGGTGTCGATTTGGCCATAGCACACAGTCCGAGACAGGCTGGCATTTACCCTCTGGATGGTGTCAGGGTGGAAATCTCTGGAGCAGGGTAGATATTACTTTTTCACAAGATGATGGCTGAGGGGAGATTGTGTAACCCCACCTCTTTAAGGAATACCTAGGATAGGATAAAGTAATCCTTCTAACCCCCCCCCCCCCACCCCTTAAAAGATTTAGATGCACTATTGTAAAGTGGTTGTTCCACTGGATATCATAAGGTGAATGCACCAATTTGTAAGTTGCTCTGGATAAGAGCGTCTGCTAAATGACTTAAATGAAAATGTGTAGTACAAGCCGATTCATCTAAAGCCCACAAGCTGCTGTTCTTCACTGAAGACAGACAGACAGGGACAATACAGTATATTTACTCACTCTAGAAGTATGACCTCGGAGGAGCTTTAGATGCCCATTTGAGGGATTTTCTACTTGCAAGCAGACTATTTATTATTCTCAGTTCCTTCATCTCCAAAGCATGGCACGGAGGCTACTTTTTCCTCAGCAGTTTAACATTCAGACAATTATTATATTATACATCTAATCTGTTCAGACGTTTAATGTGAGTTTTTGATTTATAAAGACCCAGAGACTTCAGTGTAGATTTCTGACACATATTCTGTGACTGATTTAACAGTCAATAGAGCACAGTAGTAACGGCGTCTTTATGGAGGCAATAACAGAGGCTATGGCTCGTTGGCAAAAGCCTATTGGAATAAAACATTGTCGTAGGGGGTTTTGGATAAAAGCCGAAAATAAGGTCTGGTAAACACAGGCTTAGGATATCTTATATGTTTTGTTCTATGAGATATTCTTCATCAGTCACTTG
Source organism: Salvelinus fontinalis (assembly GCF_029448725.1). NCBI lineage: Eukaryota > Metazoa > Chordata > Actinopteri > Salmoniformes > Salmonidae > Salvelinus > Salvelinus fontinalis. The sequence goes on from NC_074666.1 coordinate 52,429,523, forward strand.
TTTTACATGTTGAAGCGTTTATGTAATCAAAATAAGCACATGAAGAACAAAAAGGCTTCATGATTCATAAAGGTTATGTTAACTGATGGATGTTAGTTCATAGAGAACAAGAAATATAAAATCTAAGCCTGTGTTAACCTCAGACCATAATTTCTGTGTTTATTACCAAACATTATTCTTTCCCCATTCATTTCCCCCATTGGAATGTCTGAATGAACCAGAGGTGTTCATTTCCGGTTTTTAGGACTACAAGCTGGCGAGCTCTATAGACATACTGGACGCTTCGCAAGGCCTTTAAATGAATCAACCAACATTTGTATTAATGCATTATATGCCCCATGCACTCAGAGTCGCAATTAATTATGTGAAGAAGTCTGGTGTCTATATTTCCTCTTCAGACAGATTTGTGGTGAGTTGCAATTTGAGAAGTAGTGAAATTAAAGCACTATACAAATGCAAGGAACGTCTTACTAAACATCCAAGTTGGGATTTAGCAAGCATGTAAAACATATCGAGGTACTAGGCTACCCATTGCATGTGAGAAGCCTCCTGGATAAGATATACCAAATAGTTAATTATACACACATTGGGTTGGTGGTAATCCAAATAATTTGTATAAAGGAGAAATAATATTGACCACCATTAAAAGAGAGATATCCTTTTTTTCTATTGGGAAAACCCTGGGCTTTTTGAACGGAGCAAAAACTCCGCAGTAGGAAAATACCCTGCTTTTCCTCATAGGACTGGGACACACCCACACACTGTAATACACAACTCCCCCGCGCGCTCCGAGCTCAAACATGACAGTCATTTTATGGAAAAAACGGAGACGTGTTCCTGCTTGACGAAGGGTTTCCTGGCGGATTAACCTCTGCACTGTAAATCAGAACACTGTTAAATACGCGTTTCTGTATTTATGCAATATGAGACAATTGAGATTAAAGCAGATCACCCCAAGTCCTTATAATAAAGTGCATGGCAGTTTCATGCTGTTAACATTCGAACATGGGCAATTCTTGAATAGTAATACATAACATGATTGCTTAACTTTGTAGAAGTTGGCAATTGGTATACGTGCTTTCTTTTGTAAACAAGCAGCTCGTGTCAGCAGTGACTTACATGAAGTCTGACTGGAGTCTGTGGCACCCTGTACCAATTTAACAAATCAACACTACCCCTGTCGGTGCTTTTAATTCCTACACCATTTCCCGGAAAAGCGCGACTTCTCAGTTCGGCTGCGATTTATTTAAAAAGGACTTGCCTATGCCTGGGCTATTGATGCTTTGCGGGACATAATTGCACCAATAACAGAAAAAGCATAGGCCACTCACCCACTGCTTGCATTTGGCATAGTCATGCAATTAAATAATGGAATCGTATTCTCTAATATTGTTACATTATTGGGGATAATCGACTGCATTCAATTAAATTATAGGAATACGTGTGGGATGATTACTTAACTGATAAGATAGCCTATGTGTACTATACATCATCTCTACATATTCCATAAGCACAAGTTAAATTAATAAACTATCAATAGTCTATCAATAATCAATAGGAATTATACATTTTCACTGAAAACAATAAGACATAAAAAGCCTAGATATTGTAAATTATACTTCATGATACTGCTACGATCAACACGCATGGCTATTTTATTGGGTCTGCTCACGCCTTTTCACGACGACCATAGCTTCGCTCACAACAGCATGATTTCTCGGAAATCAGGTTGCCTGTAGTTTGAGCGCGCCGGCCTTGTTGTGGCATTCGGCGCAGACGCGGACAGCTGCCAAAACCGTATGCATGCTACTAAGTGGGGAAGTCCCAGCATCTCTGTATAAAAACCACTGTTCCTTCAGCAGTGTACACACTGTCAATGAAGACCAGAGTGGATATTACAAGGAACAACATCTCGCTCCATCTTTACAAAAGAGAATACCTGCTTTTAGGCTACATTTCTAATCAATCGGATTAAGCGACATCATATTGCAGCTGTAAGTGATTTTATTTTCTTATTGCATGCACTACTTGGCTACATATAAACTGTGCTCATAGTTCTCTTTGTACATATTTATAGACGATATAGTTTGTGTTTATAGTAGGCCTATAGGCATTTTTTTTAAATATTGACTCGCATTTGTTTTAACGCGTGTGCAGGAGCGTGCGTCTTGTCATTGGGCATAGCCCACATATTTTGACAGATAATATTACACTGACACCAACGCGCCTAAAAGCAAAGGGTTTTGGCGGTACGGTCAATCAACCTGTTCGCGAATTAACCTAGCCGAAGTAATGCAAGTAGCTAATACAACATTGCAGTAGTATATTATGACTTTTCAAGAGTTCTAGTTAAAGTATAAATAATTGCACGTTTTAGTAGGTCTAGGTGTAACACGGTTTGTAACGTATCTAGGCACTGTAATGCATTGGTTTTAATCCGTTCGCTTGTTCAGTGCATGATCAGAGTGTGTATACTTGTTATTGGTTGAATATGTATGTCCATCGTGTTCTTTTTAAGTACATCTAAAGAACCTGCTCCATTTAACCTGGGATGCACCAGATATAACCAAACTCTTTATCTGCTTGAATAAGACAATGAAAAATAATTTTAAAGACGTTCAATGTAGTCCTATTAAATGCACATGACAGACATACTAGTACGGCTTTCTTTCACTGATTTGGATAGTGCAGTCATTTGATACTCGTTGGCAATGGTCATGGCTACATCACACTTCCTGGTCAGGACTAGATTAGGCATCCGATAGTGGGCGCTAGGGCTGCATATCGTCTAGAATTGACATGCATTCCCGATTCTAAACTTGTGCTTCTCCTGGACCGTCATCCTCAATTCAGACTGTAAAGGCACAATTCCCGTCCTTAACTATCTTTAATGGCGAACCCCCGGAAAATATGTGTTCTGTTTTAATAAAACACAATTTGCCACCACCATTTTCGTATTTTCGGGCAATTTAGGATGTTGTACACCCTTCGCTGAACGCGTTGTGCAACATCCTAAATTGTTCTAAAATACGAAATGGTAATATAAAATGGCGTTTTATTAAGACAGTACATATTTAATGATAGTTACGGAAATAAATGATGCCTTTGCAGCCTGAATGGAGGATGCTTGATGTATGAGCCGGTCCAAGGGGGACAGGAGTGTTTACTGGGAATGCACATTCATCTCAGACTAGTGCAGGTCTAGTTCCCACTATCGTCTGCCAAGGCTAGGTCATGAGCTTCACTGCACTAAACATCTGCACTAACTGAGAAGGGCAGTGGGAGGGCCTGAGTAACATGCTTGTACATCCACCTCACATTTCACAAGCCATGTGGCTAAAACGGAGCTAATCTATTCTCCTTGCTCTCCCAGGAACCATGCCTGTGTCTAGGATGAGAATGAGGCCTTGGTTGGAGGAAAAGATTGAGTCCAACTCCATCAGTGGATTGGTGTGGATGGACAAGGTAAGACTCATCAGACTCTACAAATGCATTTTTATGTACAATGGAAATAAATACTCCCTGAAACATTGCAGTGGCGGACACTCATTGTAAGAAGAGAACTTAGTCCAGACATTGACAGCTCAAAGCATATTAAGCACTATTACCCATGAGAAGGACTACTCAAAACTAAGCATGTAGAGGAGAAGCTGTGGGGAGAGATAGGAGGCGCTCATTTGAAACCTATTGCTTTGTGTTTTTTGTCCAGGACAATAAGATTTTCTCCATCCCTTGGAAGCATGCTGCACGTCACGGATGGGACTTGAACAAGGACGCGTGTCTGTTCAAGCAATGGGCCATGCACACAGGTGAGCAAATAACACATACCTAGACTACCTACTATAGCCCCTCTCATAATAAAATGTAATTTCACCTAGATGCATCATATGCTCTGCGCAATATGCACTTCAGCACCTTAACGTTTTTCAATCTACTTACTGCATCGTAATAACAATGATGTTACTTGTCTGTGGATGCAGGGAAATTCATACAAGGCGAGACTAAACCAGACCCTAAGACATGGAAGGCTAATTTCCGCTGTGCAATGAACTCCCTTCCTGACATAGAGGAAGTGAAAGACAAAAGCATCAACAGAGGGAGTGGAGCGGTGCGCGTCTACAAAATGAAGAACGTCTACTCTAAGCCAAATAACAAGAGGTCAAAAGCGAACAATGTAAAGAAAAATAACAAGGTACGGTTATATTCCTTTTTAACTGCAACCCGCTTTAGAATCCCTTCAACCCACTTTAGAATCCCTATCATCATTGTAGTAGTGTATTCCCTCTGCTATATAAAGACCTGTGCATGTCTATTTAGCTGGCTGTATCCAAGCCAGTGTCAACAGAGATTAGCATTATAATCTTACTTCATGTTTTCCTATTGCCTCTTCTAGGGGTCACAGATCAAGACAGAGGGAATGGCGTACAGCGAAACCAATTGCCCCAAGGACCTCAATACCAACACACACCTGCAGGAGGACAGTATGACACAGGAAAGCATAGTAGACAGCACAGACAACCTAGGGGATTTTACATTTGCTCCAGAGTGTTCCAGCAGTGTGGAAATAGGCCCAGACAGCACCAACAACTTCTACACATCTTTCCAAGTGTCACCAGACCACCCCACAGGTAAGATTGACCTTGCTAGATGTTTGGGTTTGACGAAACTCTTTGTGTTTGAGTGTGGGATGCAAATGTAAATTGAGGTTTGCACAATGCTCATGTCAATTGTCCTTCTTCAACTTTACAGACTATGAAGACGGTCACCAAGAAACCCTTATTGAGGTAAGTTTGTCTCTACCACTACAAGTTCAGTGTGCTTTTTTCATTATCAGGAATAGCCATGTTTGCCAGATATTCTGTATTGAATACTAAATATTCTAACACAGTTAAACCTAACAAACATTCAACCAGGCTCATCACCTGTGTTTTGCTCATTTAGATGACACAGCATTGGGAGCAAGGCAGTGTAAACGACAAGGGGTTCCTGACCAATGAAGCAGGCACAACAGAGTCCTTCGACACTGCAGAGTCTTACCACAGTCCAGAGAGCCAATGGAGTGATAACTCAGGTAAATCACGCTGGATGGAATCCAGGCTGTTAATTACACTGTAGTATTCAACGGCAGGATTTCGTCCTGTCTGCATGCATTGTCTTTGTAAAACATTTGTTAGTCAAAATGAAAGACTACGACAGGAAAAGGAATAGGAAAACTCTGGATTCCGTAGGCAATTGGAAACATATTTGTTAAACAAAACTGTCAAATGTAAAACACTGAGACAATTGAGGCCAGTGCTTCAATCAATAATATTTCCTTCTCATATGCATAAGGTGTGAAACATGATCATGCATATATGGTAAATAGATGGCAGACATAGAAGTGAATGATTACACCAGAGTCTAAGCTTGGAGTTTTTGTCATTGCATCAACAATCATCTGACAAGGCTGCTGTCAATAATGCGAAAACATAAGAAGAAGTTTGTGCCATCTTACAGCTGTGTTTCTCTTGCATCCCTGACCTCCTGTGTTTTGTTTTGTCCGACAGGGGCGGAAATAGAGCTGCGGCTGTACACAGAACTCATCTCAGGACTACCGATCATTGACGACATCCTCTCTTACAACGACTACTGTTCACTGAACAGCAACACATCCAGTTATCACCAACAGATCACGTGCCCACTCTGAGCCCCGCTCTCTCAGACCCCGAACAGAACCAAAAAGACTTCACTCCCGACTTTTTCTTTATCTCCTGACCTCAAGCTACACCATCTTTGCCATTTGACGAATGCTGCTCTGTGACAATTGGAGGATCTCTACAACCTTAGGTAGCATTTTTGAAAGGAAGTATGTCCGGTACTCTCTACTGTGTTTCCACTCTTTGTTAAATCGGGCTCATAGCTGTATTGTACTCAGTGTGAATAGCTCATTTACAAGATCCATAGTTGATATGAGGGCACCTAGTCCGTTGCCAAAACATCATATCAACTCTCCGCTTGGATGAGCAACATCAGGTTTTTCTGTTTCACTGTGACAAAATGTTCCGTTATTTACACACTATATGATATGCAGCAGTATATTCACGGGCGATAATCGTTCATAACAAACTATTATGAGAAAATGTCTGTTCATTTGGTGAAAGGTGTTAAAGATGTCATTTTGTGTATATTTGTATATATATTTTTAAGTCATTTTTTTTGTTGTACAAAATAAATTAAATTAAATGCCAACCTATTGTGAGTTGTGTGTATACTGTATAGTTCATATATTGTATACTATACTTAATATATAAAACATACTTATATCTGACATGACATACTTTTAGAGAGGTTTTGATGAGGGGAGAACAGCCTGTATAACCTGATGAGTTAGCTATCTAAGACATGGGGAGCTGAGTGTCCAATGCATCACAGCGCAACAGGCAACAGCCTGATGCAAGGTTATAGTAACATTGTAAATTACAATGTAATAATTATAAAATAACAATTTATTGGAAACATATTCGTTTTTAAGGGAGTCTTATTGCCATTCTTCAAAGTGGCAGGGCTTTTAACAGAGCATAAAAGTTTTTTTTTAATGCTGAAGGGGATTTAACACAGCATTGTGTGTAAATAACATGATTATTCCCAGCTGTTGTAAACTACACTACTATATAAATTAGAGAGGAATTACTTTCTCAGACTCAAGCATATAAAACACTTTTGAATACCGATGCACATTTTTTCATGTCAGGTTTGTAACGTTTCTCGGAAACAGGTCAAACTACTTTTGCAACTGCTTTCCACAGAAGATATAAGGGCACAGGGCGAGACCCAGATGCAGACACGGGAGGCCGATGGTTAGAGTCTCTGATATTTATTATAATCCAAGGGGCAGGCAAGAGAATGGTCGTGGACAGGCAAAAGATCATAACAAGGTCAGAGTCCAGGAGGTACAGAGTAGCAGGCAGGTTCAAGGTCAGGGCAGGCAGTATGTCAGGCAGGTGGGTTCAGAGTCAAGACAGACAAACAGGTGGGTGGAGACAATCCATGTTTTATAATTGTTCTCATTTCCTGTTTAGGTAGTTTGTCAAATCATCTCAGTGTACTTAATACAAGGTATTATACAGTCGTGGCCAAAAGTTTTGAGAATGACACAAATATGCATTTTCACAAAGTCTGCTGCCTCAGTTTGTATGATGGCAATTTGTATATACTCCAGAATGTTATGAAGAGTGATCAGATGAATTGCAATTAATTGCAAAGTCCCTCTTTGCCATGCAAATGAACTGAATCATGTCAGTGATTCTCTTGTTAACACAGGTGCGAGTGTTGACGAGGACAAGGCTGGAGATCCCTCTGTCATGCTGATTGAGTTCGAATAACAGACTGGAAGCTTCAAAAGGAGGGTGGTGCTTGGAATCATTGCTCTTCCTCTGTCAAACATGGTTACCTGCAAGGAAACACGTGCTGTCATTGTTTTGCACAAAAAGGGCTTCACAGGCAAGGATATAGCTGCCAGTAAGATTTCACCTAACGCAACCATTTATCGGATCATCAAGAACTTCAAGGAGAGTGGTTCAATTGTTGTGAAGAAGGCCTCAGGGCGCCCAAGAAAGTCCAGCAAGCGCCAGGACCGTCTCCTAAAGTTGATTCAGCTGCGGGAGCGGGCACCACCAGTACAGAGCTTGCTCAGGAATGGCAGCAGGCAGCAGACTTTTGGAGGATGCCCTGGTGTCAAGAAGGGCAGCAAAGAAGCCACTTCTCTCCAGGAGAAACATCAGGGACAGACTGATATTCTGCAAAAGGTACAGGGATTGGACTGCTGAAGACTGGGGTAAAGTCATTTTCTCTTATGAATCCCCTTTCCGATTGAATAGGGGAATCTGGAAAATATAAATATTACATTTACATAAGTATTCAGACCCTTTACTCAGCTTGTCCAGAGAAGACAAGGTGAGTGCTAACATCAGTCCTGTGTCATGCCAACAGTAAAGCATCCTGAGACCATTCATGTGTGGGGTTGCTTCTCAGCCAAGGGAGTGGGCTCACTCCCAATTTTGCCTAAGAACACAGCCATGAATAAAGAATGTTACCAACACATCCCGAGAGCAACTTCTCACAACTATCCAGGAACAGTTTGGTGACGAACAATGCCTTTTCCAGCATGATGGAGCACCTTGCCATAAGGCAAAAGTGATAACTAAATGGCTTGGGGAACAAAACATCCATATTTTGGGCCCATGGCCAGGAAACTCCCCAGACCTTAATCCCATTGAGAATTTGTGGTCAAGCCTCAAGAGGCGGGTAGACAAACAAAACCCACAAATTCTGACAAACTCCAAGCATTGATTATGCAAGAATGGGCTGCCATCAGTCAGGAAGTTAACAGAAGTTAGTTAACAGCATTGACAGCATGCCAGGGCAGATTGCAGAGGTCTTGAAAAAGAAGGGTCAACACTGCAAATATTGACTCTTTGCATCAACTTCATGTAATTGTCAATAAAATCCTTTGACACTTATGAAATGCTTGTAATTATACTTCAGTATTCCATAGTAACATCTGACAAAAATATCTAAAGACACTGAAGCAGCAAACTTTGTGAAAATTAATATTTGTGTCATTCTCAAAACGTTTGGCCACGACTGTATTGAACCATCTTGTCGACATTCTAAAACTGGAGCTGAAAGAACTGTGCTGAATTTGAGCTAGTCTAGAAATACAGAATCATAATAAAATGTGGATATATAGTATAGTTGTTTAAACATTTCATTTTTTTATTCAAATACTCGTGCAATAATGCTAATGGAGTTTGAGATATTTTCCTCGTAAGTAGTGACCTGTCCAGAATACTTAACAAGGATGGAATTCGTACAGAGAAATCACCACACTTTCTCTAGGCAACTGTTAGCATGGCAACAGGAGCCTTATCCATACATCAAATCAAATCAACTTTTTTCCCCCTTTTTTTCACATGCTTCCTGGACAACAGGTGTAGACTAACAGTGAAATGCTTGCTTACCAGTCCTTTTCCAACAATGCAGAGCTAAAGATAAGGTCCCAAAATAAATCAAAATAAATGAAATAGTGACACAAGAATAAAACAAGGAGTAGAAAATAACATGGTTATATACAGGGAGTACCGGTACAGTAATTATATACAGTGCATTCGGAAAGTATTCAGATCCCTTGACTTAATCCACATTTTGTTACGTTATAGCCTTATTCTAAAACGTTAAATTGTTTTCCCCCCTCATCAATCTACACACAATACCCCATAATGTCAAAGCAAAAATAGTTTATTAGAATTTTTTGCTAATGTATAAAAAATTAAAAAAACTGAAATATTACATTTACATAAGTATTCAGACCCTTTACTCAGTACTTTGTTGAAGCACATTTGGCAGCGTTTACAGCCTCGAGTCTTCTTGGGTATGAGGCTACAAGCTTGGCACACCTGTATTTGGGGAGTTTCTCCCATTCATCTCTGCAGATCCTCTCAAGCTCTGTCAGGTTGGATGGAGAGTGTCGCCACAGATCTATCTTCAAGTCTCTCTAGAGATGTTCGATCGGGTTCAATTCCGGGCGTCTGGCTGGGTCACAAGGATATTCAGAGACTTTTCCCAAAGCCACTCCTACATTGTCTTGACTGTACTTAGGGTCGTTGTCCTGTTGGAAGGTGAACCTTCACCTTAGTCTGACGTCCTGAGCGCTCTGGAGCAGGTTTTCATTAAGGGTATCTCTGTACTTTGCTCCGTTCATCTTTGCCTCAATCCTGACTAGTCTCCCAGTCCCTGCATATGAAAAACATACCAAAAGCATGGTGCCAGGTTTCCTCCAGACATGACGCTTGGCATACATGCCAAAGAGTTCAATCTTGGTTTCATTAGACCAGAGAATCTTGTTTTCTCACGGGCTGTCATCTGTATTTTACTGAGGAGTGGCTTCAGTCTGGCCACTCTACCATAAAGGCCTGATTGGTGGAGTGCTGCAGAGATGGTTGTCCTTCTGGAAGTCTGGAGCTCTGTCAGAGTGACCATTGGGTTCTTGGTTACATCCCTGACCAAGGCCCTTCTCCCCCGATTACTCAGTTTGGCCGGGCGGCCAGCTCTAGGAAGAGTCTTGGTGGTTCCAAACTTCTTCCATTTAAGAATGATGAAGGCAACTGTGTTCTTGGGGACCTTCAAGGCTGCATAAATGTTTTGGTACCCTTCCCCAAATCTGTGCCTTGACACCATCCTGTCGCAGAGCTCTATGGACAAATTCTTCGACCTCATGGACTTGTTTTTGCTTTGACATGCACTGTCAACTGTGGGACCTTATATAGACAGGTGTGTGCCTTTCGAAATAATACCCAACCAATTTAATTTATCATAGGTGGAGTCCAATCAAGTTCTAGAAACATCAATGGATGGATGATCAATGGAAACAGGATGCACCTGAGCTCAATTTCGAGTCTCGTAGCAAAGGGTATTTCTAAAAACCTGTTTTCACTTTGTCATTATGGGGTATTGTGTGTACAATAATGAGGAACATTTTTAATAGAATCCATTTTAGAATAAGGCTGCAACGTAACAAAATGTGGAACAAGTCAAGAGGTCTGAATACTTTCCGAATGCAGTATGTTAAAGCAGTTTTACATAGACAGGATCACAGTATTGTTTTCAATAATTAAATTAGCAATATCAAAAATTGGTTTATCCATTGAATCCTATGGGGAAATATTGATATCAAATTCTATGCATTTTTGTTAAAACGGATGTCCATACATGCAGTGGAGTTGGTGTTAGAGGTATCAAAACGATACTTTTATAGTTTTTTTCACAGTGCATGGTCCAGACGGTTTTCCTTCATAAAGTCATAATTTGACCGGACTTATACTTATAAATGGGGCCCTGAGTTTTTCCTGGTCATTTGAGTTTATTATATTGCTTCAAACTCCATGCATGTTCAGCTGCTTCTCAATAAGTTGGGTCTAGTTTCTAAATGTTCATGTGGCTTAGCTGATTCATGTCAGAAACATTCTCCCTAACTTGTCATTTTCTCGTATACTGTACTCTGGGGCGGCAGGTAGCCTAGTGGCTAGAGCATTGGACTAGTCACTGAAAGGGTGCAAGATCAAATCCCTGAGCTGACAAGGTAAAAATCTGTTGTTCTGTCCCTGAACAAGGCAGTTAACCCACTGTTCCTAGGCCGTCATTGAAAATAAGAATATTCTTAACTGACTTGCCTAGTTAAATAAAGGTTTAAAAAAATCACAACTCCACCACTGTCTTTGAGAGGGAGATTCATTCCTATGGTTCCGTTTGCCCTTGAGGACAAGTCTCCCACACATTTTGTTTCAGCTTGTCGACTTTATTCTGCATGGGAATATATAAAAATAAGGAACCCCTCAGCATTAGTAAATTGGTATGGAAACCAGTGTATGCAGTTTTGGATGGGCATCTTCAATATACCCATGGCAAACCAAGGAGGATGTATGTATCCCTTTGATGTTACAAGACAACATTGCACTTTGGATTGTTAGACATTATACAACGGCTGGGTCTAATCCTGAATGCTGATTGGTTAAAACCGCATTCCAGCTGGTGTCTAATCGACAAGTTGCCACTGGCTAAATCTATGATGTTAAAATGCCTATTTACTCTGTTCTATTTGACTGCGCAATCCACTGTCTCATCAGCCCAGCCAAGCAATTTATAAACTTGATTTTGACTATAAAAAGCATCTGGACATTATCTGACATTTCTTTTAGACTAGTTGCCAACAGCAGAGATTTGTATAAACCTTGTCTGTCTCTCTGACCCTCGAAGCCTATGTTTGGAGGATATATTGGCACGGTTTGCCAGCCCTTGACTTCGTTTAGGGCTTAACAACACCCGTGCCAATATTGTATATTGATAGGTTTGGTTTCTGAGCTTGAACTAGTATTAATCATTTGTTATAAAAGAGACATGAGGGGTGCCATAAGGAAGCTTGGGAGGGGCTGAGTGCAGGGAAAACGGTCACCTTTGGCAGTACTGATAAGGGGCGGCAGGTAGCCTAGTGTTTAGAGCATTGGGCCAGTAACCAAAAGGTTGATAGATCAAATCACCTAGCTGACAAGGTAAACATCTGTTGTTCTGCCCCTACACAAGGCAGTTAACCCACTGTTGCTAGGCAGTCATTGTAAATAAGAATGTGTTCTTAACTGACTGGCCTAGTTAAATAAAGGTTAAATAAAAAAAAGGGGAGGAACCGTTTAAGTCCCGTATCACTCAGCTCCCTGCCTAGCAATAAAGATGCAATGTTTTGTGATAAGGAGGAGACTCCATCCAAAGTGGGGTATGTATACTACCACAGGTGAAACCTTGTCTGATGCAGCTGTATTAGCCTCCTGGGAAGAATAAACTTGGTTCAAGCTTTCATAGAGTCCGTTGAGTTTGTGCTCTGAAAATGAGAACTTAACAATATGCTCCAAACACCGGCTTCTATGGAAATCTCTGTTAATTAGCATCTGTATACATAACCTTTACACGGCTTCATTTTATTTTATTTCAAGCATGTATATTACAATAGACTTAATCCATGATCCATCCTGCCCATGCAAAGAACTAGTAAGCTCTGTCACACTAGCTCATATGTAACCACAAACACACAAAGAGAGGGAGGGAGGAAAGGAGGGAGTGTACCAAAATCATGTGACAGAGGAAAAACAGAGGTGCTTTCCAATCCACACATGCTGTAGTGTACATATAATGTCTATCTGATACATAGGCTGTCCCATAAGAACAGAATTTCCATGACAAAAACAGAACCCTCTAACCTATGTGACTGTATTTCTCATTGACCAAAGGGGCTATTCTTCCTATCTATAATGAGATCCTTTTACTGTTATCATTAAGATGCTATCCAGCAAAGTGGTGCTGGTAGTCCGTTTCACCTGCAGTATCAGGTACGGATGAACAGTATCTTAGTTGACAATTACAGTACCCTACCCGAAGACGTATTGTCAGGAATAAAAGTATGCACCTTCATATTTTGTTGAAGATATACACTTTAAAGTGCTGATTTATTGCTTCTGAACAAGCAGAAGTTTAACATGAGTTGTTTTGACCGTTGTGAAATGAGACGGGCAACACAACCTCACCGCAGCACAGCAGCATGGGTAACTTCCCTTCTCACGTGGAGAGAAAAGTCTGTTTGGTATTTCCAAAACTTTCAGCCCTAATGACCCAGCATGGCTGTACATACTGACTCTCCACCAAGGGAGAGTTTATGCTGCAACTCTGGTCTTCTGCAAACATTACCCAGAGAGAATATAAATGATATATGAGTGTAAGAGCATAATGTGTTGACGTAAAGGTTTTAGTAGGTCTAGTACTGTAATATTGACTCATACTGGCACATATCAAGCACACAAAGCATGTGACAGAAAGGGTGAGAGCTGAAATATTAACCACCCATGCCACTCATTAAAAAGCAAAACGTATAGTCCTTGTTGGGGGGGGGGGGGGGGGTCAAGGACATCAGGGTGAAGACTCTCAATGACACATGTAAAACAAACATAGCGAGCGACAGACAAGGTGAGAAGTGTGATCGTGTGTGTGTGTGTGTGTGTGTGTGTGTGTGTGTGTGTGTGTGTGTGTGTGTGTGTACGTGTGTATGTGCAGGTTCTGAATTGAATTAGCAAGTATCTAATCTCAGAACAGGAACGAAACTGAGGGTGAGGTTGTCACTTCAACAATATCAACAATGGGCTTTTGAATTGTATTTCAAAGTGATGAATTATCATTTGTTCTCGACTCAATCAAAGCCAAGGGTTACCAAGGAAACAATAACTCAGATGTTTGATGATAATCCGAGATTATCAGAGATAATCAGATGATACGTTTTTCTGCTCACCTGGGAAAAGAGTGAGGAGGAGGACGGGGGATTTGGCAATGTCCAATGCCTTTCATTTAAATGAAGTCCCTTTTACTGGAAAGCCAGACTCGACAAACACACATTGGCTTCATCACCTGTCTTTGCACCAGATAGTGTGAAAAAGCCAACAGGATTGATAATAACCACAGGCTTTTCTGAATGACAAGATGTCAATAGGCATAGATAAAGTAGAGTAGAGAGCATTAAGACGATTTAGGCCAGTGATTCTGAATACCAATGCTCAGCAATGGAATGCATTTATGAGTCATAGTCAAGACTCAGCTGATATGCATGCCTTTTGAACAGATGTAAATGTGCTCCTATTAAACTCAGTTCTGTCTATGCAAACTCTGCTATTATAGATGAATTATTACACTATGGCCTATAATCAAATTGGATGGACATGTAGCAACGGAAGTGCCATAATCATTGTGGTATGGTGGTAATATTACTGTCGATGAGATGTTGTATGATCTTGTTGAACATAACACCATCACCACCACTTTAAACCCCTCTGTTTAAATCCCTTCCTTTACCACTAAATCCCTCCTCAAACTCACCTGCTCAAACGAATAATCAAACTAACAACATTTGATACGTCAAGGCAAAATGATTGAAATGAATGCAAGGAATCAAAACAAAGGCCAAACAAAACAACATAATAGAGCCCGGCTGGGGTAGGTTGATTTTCAGGTTTAGTTTCTGTGTTTACTGTGTCTTTAGACTTTGATGCTTTTGTTTGGCTTCTCTGGAAACCCTTCTGCGGGCAGGCACACACACCTACCCACTGGCAGCTACTCCTCCCAATGATGACTCAGGGTACTAATGCACTACCATACAACACAACATTACTACAGTACCACAATACACCCACGACACAGAAGTATGAATACTGACTAACAGAATGATCTGATGTGATCTGATGTGGCACGGTCGTATGTTGCGTCCCAACTGGCACCCTATTTAGAGCACTACTTTTGACCAGGGCCCTATGGCTGAGAGCAGGCTGAGAAGGAGGAAGAGATCCCTGAGTGACTCAGGCTCTAAGCTTCCCTATGTCTGTCTGCTGATTTACTAGAAAGACCAGAGCTTCTCTGAAACACACAGAGACCAGGAATGCCTGGCATGACATCTACCATGTAGTGGGAGGGTGTGGGTTGATAAAAAAAAACAACAACGGATGAATCAAGGTACATTGCATCTGTTGGAATATTGTTATTTAGCTAGATAGCTCATGGTTAGCTATACTACACTACACAACACTAAATTACCAAAAGGGGTCAAATTTGTGGATTTGGCTATTTCAGCCACACCCGTTGCTGACAGGTGTATAAAATCGAGCACATAGTCATGCAATCTCCATAGACAAACATTGGCAGTAGAATGGCCTGTACTGAAGAGCTCAGTGACTTTCAACGTGGCACCGTCATAGGACGCCACCTTTCCAAGAAGTCAGTTCGTCAAATTTCTGCCCTGCTAGAGTTGCCCCGGTGAACTTTAAGTGCTGTTGTGCTGCACACAAGCTCACAGAATGGGACCGCAGAGTGCTGAAGGGCCTGTCCTCGGTTGCAACACTCACTACCAAGTTCCAAACTGCCTCTGGAAGCAACGTCAGCACAAGAACTGTTTGTCGGGAGCTTCATGAAATTAGTTTCCGTGGCCGAGCAGCAGCACACAAGCCTAAGATCACCATGCGCATTGCCAAGCGTCGGCTTGTGTGGTGTAAAGCTCGCCGCCATTGGACACCTGAGCAATGGAAACGCTTTCTCTGGAGTGATGAATCACGCTTCACCATTTGGCAGTCCGTTAGACAAATCTTGATTTGGTGGATGGCAGGAGAACGCTACCTGCCCGAATGCATAGTGCCAACTGTAATGTTTGGTGGAGGAGGAACAATGGCCTGGGCTGTTTTTCATGGTTCGGGCGAGGCGCCTTAGTTCCAGTGAAGGGGTTTGATTCTGTGCTTCCAACTTTTTGCAACAGGCCCTTTCCTGTTTCAGCATGACATTGCCCCCGTGCACAAAGCGAGGTCCAAACAGAAATGGTTTGTCGAGATCGGTGGGAAAGAACTTGACTGGACAGAGCCCTGACCTCAACCCATCAAATACCTTTGGGATGAATTGTAATGCCGACTGTGAGCCTGGCCTAATCGCCCAACATCAGTGCCCAACCTCACTACTTCTCTTGCAGCTGAATTGAAACAAGTCTGCGCCCTAATGTTAAAACATCTAGTTGAAAGCCTTCCTAGAAAATGTTTTACACAAATTTGTTTATATTCATGCTAGTGAGCATTTCTCCTTTGACAAGATAATCCATCCACCTAACAGGTGTGGCATATCAAAAAGTTGATTAAATAGCATAATTACACAGGTGCACCTTGTGCCGGGGACAATAAAAGGCCCCTCTAAAATGTGCAGTTTTGCCACACAACAAAATGACACAGGAGCGTGAAATTGGCATGCTGACTGCAGGAATGTCCACCAGAGCCTTTGCCAAAGAATTTAATTTTCATTTCCGTTCCATACGCCGCCTTAGAGAGTACGTCCAACTGGCCTCACAATCGCAGACCACATGTAACCACGCCAGCCCAGGACCTCCACATCTGTCTTCTTCACCTTCGGGATCATCAGAGACCAGCCACTCAGACAGCTGATGGTTTGCAAAACCAAAGAATTCCGATGCAAACTCAGGGAAGCTCATCTGCATGCTCGTCGTCCTCACCAGGGTCTTGACCTGACTGCAGTTTGGCGTCGTAACTGACTTCAGAGGGCAAATGCTCACCTTCGATGGAACCTGGCACGCTGAAGAAGTGTGTTCTCCACGGATTAATTCCGGTTTCAACTGTACCGGGCAGATGGAAGACAGCGTGTATGAATTTGTGTGGGTGAGCGTTATGGTGATGTCAATGTTGTGAACAGAGTGCCTCATGGTGGCGGTGGGATTATGGTATATGGACAGGCATAAGCTATGGACAACGAACACAATAGTATTTTATCGATGGCAATTTGAATGCACAGAGATACAGTGACGGGATCATGAGGCCCATTGTCGTGCCATTCATCCGCCGCCATCCCTCATGTTTCAGCATGATAATGCACGGCCCCATGTCGCAAGGATCTGTACACAATTCCTGGAAGCAGAAACGTCCCAGTTCTTCCATGGCCTGCATACTCACCAGACATGTCACCCATTGAGCATGTTTGTGTGGCTCTGGATTGCCGTGTATGACAGCGTTATGCAGTTCCCGCCAATATCCAGGCACTTCTCACAGAAGAGGAGTGGGACAACATTCCACAGGCCACAATCAACAGCCTTATCAACTCTATGGGAAAGTGGTGGTCACACCAGATACTGGTCCACGTCGATACCACAGTCGTATTTCACAACAGTCCAGTGATGTGAAATCAATAGATTAGGGCTGAATTAATTTTTTTCAATTGAGTGATTTCCTTATGAAATGTAACTCAGTAAAATCTTTGAAATTGTTGCATGTTGCTTTTATATTTTTGTTAAGCCATAAGGACAATTCTCATCCAGAGGAAAAACGGAGAAAAAGACAGTCAAAAATAAATAAATAAATAAAGAACAAGGTTTTGAAGTGTCTGTCCTATACTGTATCTTGGAGTTAACAAAAGCTCATTTGTCTTTTTTTGGACACATACTTAACCTGTTATTTATGTTGGCACAAAACTACAGTACATTCGGAAAGTATTCAGACCCCTTGACTTTTTCCATATTTTGTTACGTTACAGCCTTATTCTAAAATGTATCCCCCAAAAATTATCCTCATCAGTCTACACACTGTACCCCATAATGACAAAGCTAAAACTGTTTTTTAAACATAAAAAAACAGAAATACCTTATTTACATAAGTAGTCACACGCTTTGCTATGTGACTCAAAATTGAGCTCAGGTGCAGCCTGTTTCCAGTGATCGTCCTTGAGATGTTTCTACAACTTGATTGGAGTCCACCTGAGGTAAATTAAATTGATTGGACACACCTGTCTATATAAGGTCCCACAGTTGACAGTGCATGTCAGAGCAAAAACAAAGCCATGAGGTCGAAGGAATTGTCCGTAGATCTCCGAGACAGGATTGTGTCGAGGCACAAATCTGGGGAAGGGTATCAAAAAATGTCTGCAGCATTGAAGGTCCCCAAGAACACAGTGGCCTCCATGAAAAAGTTTGGAACCACCAAGACTCTTCCTAGAGCTGGCCGCCTGTCCAAACTGAGCAATCGGGGGAGAAGGGCCTTGGTCAGGCAGTTGACCAAGCACCTGATGGTCACTCTGACAGAGCTCCAGAGATGTGGAGATAGGCGAACTTTCCAGACTTACAACCATCTCTGCAGCACTCCACCAATCAGGCCTTTATGGTAGAGTGGCAAGACTGAAGCCACTCCTCAGTAAAAGACACATGACAGCTCACTTGGAAGATGCCAAAAAGGAACCTTAAGGACTCTTCGACAATGATAAACAAGATTCTCTCGTCTGATTAAACCAAGATTGAACTCTTTGGCCTGAATGCCAAGAGTCATGTGCGGAAGAAACCTGGCACCATCCCTTCGGTGAAGCATGAGGGTGGGAGCATCATGCAGTGGGAATGTTTTTCAGCAGCAGGGACTGGGAGACTAGTCAGGTTCGTAAAAAAAATTAAAGGAGCAAAGTACAGAGAGATCCTTGATGAAAACCTGATCCAGAGTGCACAGGACCTCAGACTGGGTTGAAGATTCACCTTCCAACAGGACAATGACCCTAAGCACACTGTCAAGACAACACAGGAGTGGCTTTGGGACAAGTCTCTGAATATTCTTCAGTTGCCCAGCCAGAGCCTGGACTTGAACCAGATTGAACATCTCTGGAGAGACCTGAAAACAGCTGTGCAGCGACGCTCTCCATCCAACCTGACAGAGCTTGAGAGGATCTGCAGAAAATAATGGCAGAAACTCGCCACATACAGGTGTGCCAAGCTCGTAGTGTCATACCCAAGAAGACTCAAGGCTGTAATCGCTGCCAAAGGTGCTTAAACAAAGTACTGGGTAAAGGGTCTGAATACTTAGGTAAATATGATTTACATTTGACATTTTAGTCATTTAGCAGACGCTCTAATCCAGAGCGATTTACAAATTGGTGCATTCACCTTAAGATATCCAGTGGAACAGCCACTTTACAATAGTGCATCTAAATCTTTTAAGGGGGGGGGGGGGGGTCAGAAGGATTACTTTATCCTATCCTAGGTATTCCTTAAAGAGGTGGGGTTTCAGGTGTCTCCGGAAGGTGGTGATTGACTCCGCTGTCCTGGCGTCGTGAGGGAGTTTGTTCCACCATTGGGGTGCCAGAGCAGCGAACAGTTTTGACTGGGCTGAGCAGGAACTGTACTTCCTCAGTGGTAGGGAGGCGAGCAGGCCAGAGGTGGATGAACGCAGTGCCCTTGTTTGGGTGTAGGGCCTGATCAGAGCCTGAAGGTACTGAGGTGCCGTTCCCCTCACAGCTCCGTAGGCAAGCACCATGGTCTTGTAGCGGATGCGAGCTTCAACTGGAAGCCAGTGGAGAGAGCGGAGGAGCGGGGTGACGTGAGAGAACTTGGGAAGGTTGAACACCAGACGGGCTGCGGCGTTCTGGATGAGTTGTAGGGGTTTAATGGCACAGGCAGGGAGCCCAGCCAACAGCGAGTTGCAGTAATCCAGACGGGAGATGACAAGTGCCTGGATTAGGACCTGCGCCGCTTCCTGTGTGAGGCAGGGTCGTACTCTGCGGATGTTGTAGAGCATGAACCTACAGGAACGGGCCACCGCCTTGATGTTAGTTGAGAACGACAGGGTGTTGTCCAGGATCACGCCAAGGTTCTTAGCGCTCTGGGAGGAGGACACAATGGAGTTGTCAACCGTGATGGCGAGATCATGGAACGGGCAGTCCTTCCCCGGGAGGAAGAGCAGCTCCGTCTTGCCGAGGTTCAGCTTGAGGTGGTGATCCGTCATCCACACCGATATGTCTGCCAGACATGCAAAGATGCGATTCGCCACCTGGTTATCAGAAGGGGGAAAGGAGAAGACTAATTGTGTGTCGTCTGCATAGCAATGATAGGAGAGACCATGTGAGGTTATGACAGAGCCAAGTGACTTGGTGTATAGCGAGAATAGGAGAGGGCCTAGAACAGAGCCCTGGGGGACACCAGTGGTGAGAGCACGTGGTGAGGAGACAGATTCTCGCCACGCCACCTGGTAGGAGCGACCTGTCAGGTGACCTGTCAGGCGTCCTGTCAGGCGACCTGTCAGGTGATATTTCAGTTTTTTATTTGATACATTTGTTAAAATGTATAAAAACCTGTTTTTGCTTTGTCATGATGGGGTATTGTGTGTAGATTGATGAGGGAAAAAAACAAATGTAAACATTTTTAGAACAAGGCTGTAACGTAACAAAACGTGGAAAAGGTCAAGGGGTCTGAATACTTTCCGAATGCACTGTATCTCAATACTTCCATTTGTTTGTATGGGTCACCTTCAGACGAGCCCCGTGTCATCTGTGGGGGTTGTAGAGAAAACGGAGAACACCATTGTGTTCGTAACAGTCTCCACTTTCCATAGTGAGTTCATATTAGTGTGTAGCTGAACTGGTTAAAAAGCTACAGACAGAAGCTGCCACATCAGCGTTACCGACTTCAGACGAGTCTTGTGTGGGGGCCTAGCGCAAAACAGAGAACACTATCGTGTTTGTGAGAGTCTCCCCTTTCCATAGAGTGGTCATAATAGTTTTTAGGCCGTCCGAACGCTGTGGACGTTTTCGTGAGAAGACCCATTTTTAAGATGTCTCATGGTCTGACACACACCTCTGTCGCTCGGCCATCTTCCACCGCAGAGGCGGAAGGGCGACATAGGCGGATGCGATGGATTGAGACGCAGCCTATGCAAAAAAACTTGCTATCTTTTTAAAAATAATGTTACTTAGATTGACGCACATGTGCTTCAAGAGCCTTTTAAGAATAAAAAAAATGGATGAATAAGATAATTGGCTACAGAAGTGCAATTTTTTTTACCAATCTTTATAGCTTTTCCCCCCAAAAACAAATCCAAAAACCTACAGGAGGAGTTACAGGCTAGCTACAAGTGGCTAGCTTAAACCGCGTTCATGTGCTAGTCGGAACTAGGGAACTCAGAAATGTCCGACTTGCTAACTGGTCGAACACGGCACATGCATAACTACAACCAGTTAGCATGTTGGAAATTTTGGAGTTAACCAGTTCCGACTAGCACGTGATTGCGGCATTAGTTAACGAACTAACTACCATGGTCATGGCATGAATGACCAGAATGACACATTGATAAACCACCAAAGACACACCCCATTTCTGTTTGAAAATTGAGAAAGAGGAGGAGTTGTACTGTTTTGCTGCCCGAAGGGGGAATTTCCCCCATCCTTGTGGCAATTTAGCCAATGATGCATATAAACTTTGCTAAACAACCAAAATAACTCTAGCTCTGCAGAGGGCAATTTCAACCCAGAAATTCCTACATTTACCTATAGTCTTTGGTCAAAACATGCTTACGTTTTGAAACATCAGAATCACGTGCAGAAACCAGAATGACGAGTTACAGTAGGAGCAGTGAAAGACAAAACCATAAATAAACTATTTTTGTATAAGCAAGATATTATACAAGGTATCCAAATTACAACCTTGAACTTTTCTTCACTCTCCCTCTAACTTGATAAATCAAAGGTTGGACTGAGAGTAATAAAATACAATCGTCATACAGGATGCTGCTACAAAACAATCTCAGTGGACAGGCTCAAACATCTGCAATTGTTGTTGTCTGTAGCAGGCTGTGGCTGAGCTGCAGGTCCGATTTCTTGTAAATCACGTGACTTTTCCTAGGGCTGCAGTGTGGGCCTCTGGCCAGGGAGTGTCGCTACTGAGAAGAGGAGTGTCCCCACTGAGAAGAGAGAAGCATTTACAGGAAACTATGAGTCCTGTCATGGATCCACATCCATTACCTGTGCACACATATTTAAATTGTCCAGGCTCTGGCTTGCAAAAATATTTTAAGGCTAAGTTCATCGTTAGAACCAACCACAACAATTGATATAATAAACCTAAGTCAGATAATTACTGCAATTACTGCGATTTACACAATACACAACATTGACAAATACCAGGTTACATAAGAACTAGGCTACATACCGGTGGCTGACTTGACACACGTACCAGAGAAATGCCATTATCTCTGCATCAGCAGCATTAAACCAGATTTTATTGAATGATTTGATCCTCAATGTGAATCTCAATGGGCATTTAAGCACTGTAGTTTGTTTTCTGTAGGTTAATTGTTTGAGGTGAATACTTGTAGACTGCTACACATCAGGATTACTCCAGTACTAGGCCTCACATTATTTGGAATTCTGGCTCATAAGCAGTGGTGTAAAGTAGTTCAGTAAAAATACTTTAAAGTACTACTTAAGAAGTTTTTTGGGGTATTTCTACTTGACTTTTTACAATTTAGATTTTTGACAACTTTTACTTTTACTTCACTAGAATTCCTAAAGAAAATGATGTACTTTTTAGTCAACATATTTTCCCTGACACCCAAAAGTTCTCGTTAATTTTTGAATGCTTAGCAGGACAGAAAATTGACCAATTCACACACTTATCAAGAGAACATACCTGGTCATCCCTACTGCCTCTGATCTGGTGGACTCACTAAACACAAATGCTTTGTTTGTAAATGATGAGTGTGACCCTGGCTATCCGCAAATTTAAAAAGAACTATTCAATTGTGCCGCGTGGTTTCCTTAATATAAGGAATTTGAAATCATTCATACTTTAACTTTTGATAATTAAGTATATTTTAGCAACTACATTTACTTTTGATTGTTAAGTATATTTAAAACACAATACTTTTAGACTTTTACTCAAGTCATATTTTACTGGGAGACTTTCACTTTTATTTGAGTCATTTTCTATTAAGTTATATTCACTTTTACTCAAGTATGACAATTTTGTACTTTTTCCACCAATGCTCACAAGTCTAGGTGCATTGCGTTTTCTGACCTGGTTCACAATTTCCTTGATCACTATCACTGTCTTACAATTGAGAGACAAAAAATATTGCTTGGCAGCATTCCACATCCAAAACACTATAAAAAAAACACATCTGTTCTGGCTCTGTCATGGAAATAGCTTGAGAGATCATCATCCTGACTTTGATACATTCAGAAGGCCTTTATTTAGAATTCTGCATGTTTAATACTAGAGAATTACCTGCATGCACAAAGGCCTACCAGTGCATTGTAGACAAGCATGCCGTTTCTAACTAACTTTAGGCTTTGTGACAAAACTCTTCACAATCATGAAAATACCTCACACATTGCTTCACATTAACAGTACTGTCATAGTAAAAACCATATGACACCTGGTTAAAAGATGAGTTTATACTTTTATTGTTATAAACTGTGAGAGTAACGAGAGTAACCGACTCCTCGCATGAACCCGTTTTAGGACAATCAATGTTTTTGCAGTATACTCTTGGCGACATCTTGTGGTCTTCTATCAAACTTTTGAAGTGTGAAGTGAAGCATTTTTTTGTGCCAATAAAGCTCGTGATGTGGTATCAATCACATGTCACAAGGAAAGAAAGAGAGGCAGTGATGTAATCAATTCTTCAATGGGCCAGCCAAATAAATATTTGGAAATGTATAAAATGGCATCACACATTTCACTTAAACCCTATCAGTGACAATTTGCCTAGGGCTCCAATTTACACAAACTCTGACACCAAAGAAACATTAAAGAACAGAAATTCAAATGTTCTTTAAAGATATTCACATTTATCTGCAAATTAATTGTACACACACAGGCACACAGGCACAGACACACGTACGCAAGCAACCCCCCCCCCCCCCCCCCCCCCCCCCCACCACACTCACAAAACACACACACATCTATACATTCTAAAACTGAGGTCCATCAAAATCGATCAGTTATAAACAGCCGGAATGAATCTATGCTGCTTCCGTGGTACAGCAATTCAAGGTATGGGTGGAAGAGTTTCAAAAAGAGCATAGAAGCCTACGTAAGACAGGCATTTCATTTTTCTTTACAGTCCCTCACTTCCACTTTCTCACATAGCATGTCGGTAACAGATTATATGAAACTATGGAGCAAGTCAATAAATGCTTTATTACCAATACACACATTTGAGTGTATTTAGTATTACATTCTTACATGAACAACATAAATACACAACCATGTTTTGACCAATCTTCTGTGAAAACATTGCTTTGGCAATCCCTAAGGCCTAAGTAATAGTTGTATCATATCCTTGGACATCTACATGCAAACTCACCTTCAATGCAGTGAGAAGATCATATTCCATAGTAAAACGCATTTCAGTGAATACATCCATAAATATACAGAAAATATGCTTAACATAAATAAAGATTGAGGGACCCAAGGATAGCAGGCTTTCGCTGTGTTTTCATGGCAGTCAGTTTTACTTTCACTTTTTGTTTGTATCCGTTGGGGGGAGGGCTCTGGCATGGAAACTCTTTGCTTCTATATAACCAGCTGTATATTTGATCCGCTCAGGAAATGTAGATGTAAGGATATTAGTGATGATATTGCAAATTCAGTGCCTTCAGAAAGTAGTCAGACCCCTTGACTTTTTCCACATTTTGTAAGGTTACAGCCTTATTCTAAAATTGATTACATCGTTTTCCCCATCCATCATCAATCTACACACAATACCCCATGATGAAAAAGCACAAACAGGTTTTTAGAAAGTTTAGCAAATGTATAAAAAAAAACTGAAACATCACATTTACATAGGTATTCAGACCATACACTCTGTACTTTGTTTAAGCACATTTGGTAGTGATTACAGCCTCAAGTCTTTTTGGGTGTGACACTACAAGCTTGGCACACCTATATTTGGTGAGTTTCTCCAAATCTTCTCTACAGATCCTCTCAAGTTCAGTCAGGTTAGATTAGGAGCGTCACTGCACAGCTGTTTTCAGGTCTCTCCAGAGATGTTCAATCTGGTTCAAGTCCCGGCTCTGGCTGGGCCACTCAAGGACATTCAGAGACTTGTCCCGGAGCCACTCCTGCGTTGTCTTGGCTGTGTGTTTAGGGTCGTTGTCGTGTTGGAAGGTGAACCTTCACCCCAGTCTGAGGTCCTGAGCGCTCTGGAGCAGGTTTTCATCAACGATCTCTCTGTACTCCTTTCATCTTTGCCTCGATCCTGACTAGTCTCCTAGTCCCTGCTGCTGAAAAACATCCCCACAGCATGATGCTGCCACCACCATGCTTCACCATAGGTATGGTGCCAGGTTTCCTCTAGATGTGACACTTGGCATTCAGGCCAAAGAGTTCAATCTTGGTTTCATCAGACGAGACAATCTTGTTTCTATTGGTCTGAGAGCCTTTAGGTGCCTTTTGGCAAACTCCAAGCGGACTGTCATGTATCTTTTACTGAGGAGTGGTTTTCGTCTGGCCACTCTACCATAAAGGCCTGATTGGTGGAGTGCTGCAGAGATGCTTGTCCTTCTGGAAGGTTCTCCCATCTCCACAGAGGAACTCTAAAGCTCTGTCAGAGTGACCATCGGGTTCTTGGTCACCTCCCTGACCAAGGCCCTTCTCCCCCGATTGCTCAGTTTGGCCAGGCGGCCAGCTCTGGGAAGGGTCTTGGTCGTTCCAAACTTCTTCCATTTAAGAATGATGGAGGCCACTGTGTTCTTGGGGACCTTCAATGAATCAGACATTTTTTGGTACCCTTCCCCAGATCTGTGCCTCGAACCACAATCCCGTCTTGGACAATTCCTTCGACCTCATGGCTTGGTTTTTGCTCTGACATTCACCGTCAACTGTGGGAACTTATATAGACAGGTGTGTGACTTTTCAAATCATGTCCAATCAATTGAATTTGCCACAGATGGACTCCAATCAAGTTGTGGGAACATCTCAAGGATGATGGGACAGCAGGTAGGGGCGGCAGGTAGCCTAGTGGTTAGAGTGTTGGGCCAGTAACCGAAAGGTGACAAGGTAAAAATCTGTTGTTCTGCCCCTGAACAGGGCAGTTAATCCACTGTTCCCCGGTAGGCCGTCATTGTAAATAAAAAATGTGTTCTTAACTGACTTGCCAAGTTAAGTAAAGGTTAAATAAAAATAAATAAATGATCAATGGAAGTCTCATAGCAAAGGGTCTGAATACTTATGTAAATAAGGCATTTCTGTTTTAAATTTTTAATGCGTTTGCAAAAGTTTATAAAACCTATTTTCACTTTGTCACTATGGGGTATTGTGTGTGGATTGCTGAGGAGATGTATTTATTTAATCCATTTTAGAATAAGGCTGTAATGTAACAAAATGTTGAAAAAGTCAAGGGGTCTGAATACTTTCCAAAGGCACTGTATATGCACGGAGTGTACAAAACATTAGGAACACCTGCTCTTTGCATGACATAGACTGACCAGGTGAATCCAGGTGAAAGCTAAGATCCTTTATTGATGTCACCTGTTAAATCCACTTCAATCAGTGTAGATGAAGGGGAGGAGACAGGTTAAAGAATGATTTTTAAGCCTTGACAACTGAGACTTGGATTGTGAATGTGTGACATTCAAATCAAATTTTATTAGTCACATGCGCCTAATACAACAGGTGTAGACCTTACAGTGAAATGCTTACTTATGAGCCCCTAACCGACAGTGCAGTTAAAAAAAATATGGATAAGAATAAGAGATAAAAGTAACAAGTAATTAAAGAGCAGCAGTAAAAAATAACAGTATATACAGGGCAGTGCCGGTACAGAGTCAATGTGCTGGGGCCCCGGTTAGTTGAGGTAGTATGTACATGCAGGTAGAGTTAATTAAAGTGACTATGCATAGATGACAACAGAGAGTAGCAGTGGTGTGGAGAGGGAAGGGGGAGTGCAATGCAAATTATCTGGATAGCCATTTGATTAGATGTTCAGGAGTCTTATGGCTTGGGGGTAGAAGCTGTTTAGAAGCCTCTTGGACCTAGACTTGGCACTCCAGTACCGCTTACCGTGCGGTAGCAGAGAGAACAGTCTATGACTAGGATGGCTGGAGTCTTTGACAATTTTTTAGGGCCTTCCTCTGACACCGCCTGGTATAGAGGTCCTGGATGGCAGGAAGCTTGGCCCCGGTGATGTACTGAGCCATTCGCACTACCCTCTGTAGTGCCTTGTGGTCGGAGGCCGAGCAGTTGCCATACCAGGCAGTGATGCAACCAGTCAGGATGCTCTCAATGGTGCAGCTGTAGAACCTTTTGAGGATCTGAGTACCTATGCCAAATCTTTTCAGTCTCCTGATGGGGAATCGGTTTTGTCATGCCC
Organism: Salvelinus fontinalis; assembly: GCF_029448725.1. NCBI lineage: Eukaryota > Metazoa > Chordata > Actinopteri > Salmoniformes > Salmonidae > Salvelinus > Salvelinus fontinalis. The sequence continues at coordinate 52,456,747 of NC_074666.1, forward strand.
GCTTCACGACTGTCATGGTGCGCTTGGACCATGTTCGTTTGTTGGTGATCTGGATGCCAAGAAACTTGAAGCTCTCAACCTGCTCCACTGCAGCCCCATCGATGACAATGGGGGCGTGCTCGGTCCTCTTTTTCCTGTAGTCCACAATCATCTTCTTTGTCTTTATCACGTCGAGGGAGAGGTTGTTGTCCTGGCACCACACGGCCAGGTCTCTGACCTCCTCCCTATAGGCTGTCTCATTGTTGTCGGTGATCAGGCCTACCACTGTTGTGTCATCGGCAAATTTAATGAGGGTGTTGGAGTCGTGCTTGGCCGTGCAGTCATGAGTGAACAGGGAGTACAGGAGGGGGCTGAGCACGCACCCATGAGGGGCCCCTGTGTTGAGGATCAGCGTGGCGGATGTGTTATTACCTACCATTACCACCTGGGGCGGCTCGTCAGGAAGTCCAGGATGCAGTTGCAGAGGAAGGTGTTTAGTCCCAGGGTCCTTAGCTTATTGATGAGCTTTGAGGGCACTATAGTATTGAATGCTGAGTTTTAGTCAACGAATAGCATTCTCACATAGGTGTTCCTTTTGTCCAGGTGGGAAAGGGCAGTGTGGAGTGCATCTGTGGATCTGTTGGGGCGACATGCAAATTGGAGTGGGTCTAGGGAGTCTGGGATGATGGTGTAGATGTGGACATGACCAGCCTTTCAAAGTACTTCATGGCTACAGACGTGAGTGCTACAGGTCGGTAGTCATTTAGGCGGGTTAGCTTAGTGTTCTTGGGCACCGGCACTATGGTGGTCTGCTTAAAACATGTTGGTATTACAGACTCGGACAGGGAGAGGTTGAAAATGTCAGCTGCTAGTTGGTCAGTGCATGCTCTCAGTACACGTCCGGGTAATCCATCTGGCCCTGCGGCCTTGTGAATGTTGACCTGTCTAACGGTCTTATCACATCGGCTGCGGAGAGCGTGATCACACTGTCTTCTGGTACAGCTGGTGCTCTCATGCCTGTTTCAGTGTTATTTGCCTCGAAGCGAGCATAGAAGTAGTTTAGCTCGTCCGGTAGGCTCGTGTCACTGGTCAGCGCTCGGCTGTGCTTCCCTTTGTAGTCTGTAATGTTTTTCAGGCCCTGCCACATCCTACGCGCGTCAGAGCTGGTGTCGTACGATTCGATCTTAGTCATGTATTGATGCTTTGCCTGTTTGATGGTTCGTCGGAGGGCATAGCGGGATTTCTTATACGCTTCTGGGTTAGAGTCCCGCTCCTTGAAAGCGGCAGCTCTAGCCTTTAGCTCAGTGCGGATGCTGCCTGTAATCCATGGCTTCTGGTTGGGGTATGTACGTACGGTCACTGTGGGGAAGACGTCATCGATGCACTTATTGATGAAGCCAATGACAGATGTGGTGTACTCCATAATGCCATTGGAGGAATCCCTGAACATATTCCAGTTTGTCCTTGCAAAACAGTCCTGTATCTGACCACTTTTTTATTGATCTAGTTACTGGTGCTTCCTGCTTAAATTTTTGCTTGTAAGCAGGAATCAGGAGGATGAAATTATGGTCAGATAGGCTAAATGGAGAGCGAGGGAGAGCTTTGTATGCATCTCTGTGTGTGGAGTATAGGTGGTCCAGACTTATTTTCCCTCTGGTTGCACATTTAACATGCTGATAGAAATTTGGTAAAACTGATTTAAGTTTCTCATTCAATGCTATCTTAGTGCCAGCCTCTGAATGTGGTGGTATGTAAACAGCTACAAAGAATATAGATGAAAACTCTCTCGGTAGGTAATGTGGTCTGCAACTTATCATGAGAAACTCTACCTCAAACGAGCAATAGCTCGAGACTTCCTTAGATATCGTGCACCAGCTGTTGTTTACAAAAATACATAGACCGCCGCCCCTTGTCTTACCAAACGCCGCTGTTCTATCCTGCCGGTACATCGTAAGATGTTACAGTTTTTAATGTCGCGTTGGTAGTTTAATCTTCCCAATAACTCGTCCATTTTATAGTCCAAAGATTGCATGTTTGCTAGCAGAATTGAGGGGAGTGGGGGTTTATTCAATTGCCTCCAACTCCTCAGAAGGCAGCTCACCCTCCGGCCTCTCTTTCTCCGCCTCCCCTTCACACAGATCACTGGGGTCGGGGCCTGTTCCCGAGGGAGCCGTATATCCTCCGCCTCGGGCTTGTCAGAGTCGTGATAGAAGAAAAATGATTCTACTAGTCCGTGGTGAGTAATCGCAGTCCTGATTTCTAGAAGTTATTTTAGGTCATAAGAGGCGGCAGCAGCAACATTATGTACAAAAATAGTAAAGAAATAAGTTACAAACAATGCAGATAAACAGACAAAAAAACACAATCAGTTGGGGGTGCGTAAAATGTCTGCCTTCTGCTCCGGCGCCATTGTACAGTGCCCATTCAGAGGGTGAATGGGCAAGACAAAAGATGTGCCTTTGAAAGATGTGCCTTTGAAAGATGTGCCTTTGAATGAGGTATGGTAGTTGTTGCCAGCCACACCGATTTGAGTGTGTCAAGAACTGCAACACTGCTGGCTTTTTCAAGCTCAACAGTTGCCTGTGTGTGTCAAGAATGGTCCACCACCCAAAGGACATCCAGCCAACCACAACAGTGGGAAGCAATGGAGTCAACATGGGCCAGCATCCCTGTGGAACGCTTTCGACACCTTGTAAAGTCCATGTTCTGACGAATTGAGGCTGCTCTGAGGGCAAAAGGGGGTGCAACTGAATAGTAGGAAGATTTTCCTAGTGTTTTGTACACTCAGTGTCTATGAACAATGACATATGAGATATAAATTAAAACATGTTCATTAAAAAACTTTATTTATGTACAGTGTCTTGTGGGAAGTAACAACGTGAGTCAGTTAAAATCTTTGTTCTTCTTCTACAACGGGATTGTTACTTATATTTGCAGTTTTCTTCTTACTTCCGAACCTATTGCAAAATGAGAGACGTATAAGTGTAGCACATTATACAACATATACTTGCAATGTACTACTAGTACTACTGCTATTATAATTCTAATACTATTCCTAATGATAATTGCTGTAATTATGATACTAATAAACATTGTTGTTTTCATTATTGTTGCTATTATCATTATGCCATCATAAGAACAAGCTATGAAACGTTACCATATGCTATTAACTATTATAACACCTATGAAATACATGAATTACCCTCTAAGCTTCTGCATCTGTGGTATTGTCTCAGGGAGAACCTTTCCAAAACTCTCTGGTAGAACGAAACAAAGTAGGCTGGATAACACAGCCAGACTCCCAATCAAAATATATGGCAGGTACTTGTAATGATTACCTGGTAAAAGAGGGCAAGATTATATAGATACAACTTTATGAACAGTCCAATGTTGACATTGATTGATTCATTAACTGTTTGATTAACTGATTGATTGGTCTTACCGAGGTAGATGATGAAGGGGGAGATGATATTGCCGATGCGTGCTGCCATGGAGCACGTCCCCATAGCCATGTTCCTAACCACGGTGGGGAAGAGCTCCGACGTGACGGCGTACACCACACAGAACGCTGTGGTGATGCCAAACTTCCCCACCATCTCCAGGAAGAGGGCCACTCCTGGGAGATCTGAGTGGCGACGTCAGTCAGGGGTTAATATCTTGTATCGGAGCTCTGACAAGACATTCTTGACCTTCACACACGCATATCAAATGGACATCAAGAGCTCATGTTTTCACACAAGTGAAACAGCATTTGATTATGTGCAGTAGGGAACGCTTATGGGTTTTACATTGCTTTGTTCATAATGAACTGAACATAAAATAGTGTATCCCCTAGACTAGAAATGACATTTTAACATTACCTGCTGGGATAATCTGGATGAAGAGAATAACAGAACCGCCAAAAAACAGAGTGGATGACTGGCAGAATCTTCGATAGCAAAATTTCAGCAGTAACATAGCGAGTATATAGGCTGGCACTTCTACAACTGCAGACAGGAAGAAGTTGATATAGGAATTCCCATGCAGGTTAGTGGTATTGAATAGCAGTGCATAGTAGGCCATGGTGATGACCATCCTAAAGGGACAATAGGAAAATAACATAAATACTGCAATCAGCAGTCATCATACATTATTTATAGCTCTCTAAGATTGCAAATACTGGTTGTAGTACATGTAACCCAGGTCAAGTAATGGGTCTGATATTAATAACAGTGTGATGATTGATAATAGTCTGATATTAATAAAATGATGAGAGACCAACAAGTCACAAATTGCTGTGAAATAAATGTCTGAATAGCCGACCTACAACTAGTCAATCGGAATCCAGTCCTTGGATTTGGTCACACCCACAAGGCCAATCTGACATGCCAGTACAAACTACCACGAAGGTATGGAGAAAAGCTACATGCAATTTTCTGAAGATGACACGAAGAAAAGCAGAATAAACTCGACCAAAATCCTCTTACAAATGCAAAATATACACTTACTGTACACTGTTTTAACACAGTTGCAGCCGACAGTATTTTTCAGTTACAATATTTTCCGTTAAAACACTTTTCTGGCATCCAACTTCCGTGACACACAGGTGTTCAGAGACGTTACATAGCTAATTGGAACAGGTGGTCGCCTCTCTCTTCCATAAACACACTGTAACATGGAAATACGGTCATGAAGGAATTGTGTTATAAAGGTGTGAGGTAATTTAACCCTTTTTTTTGTTTGTTTTTTAAAATTCGAGACAATTTGGAAGGTAAGTTCCAGATGTTTCTAAAACCGTATTGCAACCAAGGCGTATTAACATAACAGACAGAGCAATGTGGCAGTGTCGGAGCATCGGGGCATTTCCCGCACACTTCAGATACAGTATGTGACCTGTTTCAGGAAACTAGTCATATGTTGCACTTCAACACTTCACAGGAGAGGCATTTGAACATACAACCTATATATTTTTTCGGGGGGGGGGGGGGGCTGCAGAAATGCCGTCTGGAACATGTGAACTTTCATGTGCCTTAAAAAACAAACTTGTATGCCATCTGTAAATACGAATTCAATTGTTAAATTAAGAGCCGAGTTGGTTTAGCCACGGAAAAGGCAGGAACCTTCCCGCTAGCCATAATTGGCTGAGATAATTAATGGATGAGGCTGGACATGCTGAGCGATCAGTTCGGATTGGTCTGCCATGTAGCACGCTTCTGTGTATAACATGAGCTGGTCAGTATGTGTAGGTAATCCTTTCTAACGCAGCTTTTTTAAAAAGATTTCACATAGTACAACTGCAAAAGTGTTGCTCTCCACTTTCTGGAGGACCGAGTTTTGAAATCAGTGGAATGCCCAGTGGAATTAGAGTATGATAGCAATAGAAATTGAGAACATTCTGGCGTTTGTTTTCAAATATGCAGAGGGAGTCGAAAAGAGAACACACAGAAGGCTACTGTTGTATAAAACACCTTTCTCCGGATTACATCTTCAAACTAAGGGGAACCATGACATCCGTGACAGAGAGGGATTATGGTTAATTGTTTAGATAGCTAGTTAGATGTCTAAACAAAAGACTCCACCAAGTAACCATTTCACTGTACTGTTTACAACCTCTGTATGTGACAAATAAACTTTTGTTTTATTTGACATACTATGTGTTTACCATAGACAGTAATGTGAAAAACAACATGACCTCTATCAAAGTCAAATTACGATATAACGTTAGGCCAAAGAGACAGTGTCCAAATCATAAAGTTCTCCGGTAGAATGCCCTGTTTAATTTCGTCACACTCACCACAGCAAGCTATTTTCTGTAATTAGTTTGCCATTAACTTGTAAATAATGATCTTGTTGTGAATTTATTTTCTTGCAACAATGAATACAAATTAGTTAAAGTGAAGACATTGGGGGCTACTGTATATGACGTGGTCATTATTTGAACGTTAGCTAGCTAGCTAACAAGCTAGAAAGAACCAAAACATTGTTTTGAAAGTTGGTTTTAGTTGCCTGGTTTGACATATACTGAATTGTTTTTTAAACGGGTGGGTTTATTGGTGTTAAAATACACCAGTTATGCTATTTTAGACCACCAGGCTGCTGATGTCATGCAGTCTGTAGTTTTTGTGTTCATACTTTTTTATAACGACAATGACAAGTTTGATGTCGGACGACAACAGAATGTTCATGATGTCACGGCGACAACTGTTGATAGACATAGTATAAACAAGCCTTTAGTCTTGAAATCTTTTGTTGTTTAGTACATGGCCTTACATGGGAATCCTTAAATAGATGGGAGGGGGGGGGGGGATAAGGCTTAAGTGAACGATGCTGAATGGGTGTAGACAAAGAAGAGCTCTCAAGTAGGCGTCCCAAAACATTCAATGGCCATTTTCTCAAAAGTGGGGTTACAAGTTGATCAGCTTTCAAAGTAGAATTACTTAACCATTGTTCATCAACTGTAATGTACTGTATGACATGCCATTTTATATCTCTGAGTCTCTATTTTTATCCAAAGTAAAAAACAATTTCAAATTTTGCTACATAAGACCTAATCGAGCCGGTCAGTCACATATGTATGTGAAAACACTCTAACGCACTAGCATTACTGTCTATGAATTGGCAAGGCTAGCTCATGCTAGCTTCTTGAACTGAACTATTGGTTAAGGGCTTGTATGTAAGCATTTCACAGTAAAGTCTACACTTGTTGTATTCAGTGCATGTGACAAATAAAGTTGGATTTGATTTGATTTTGAAGCAGCCCATTGGATTCCACAACACTTCCCGCAGCTACTATATAATGTTAGGTCATGGAATCCAACGGGCTGCTAAAGCATAAGCTAGCCTAGCATGCTGACGAAAAAGACACTAGTGCACATGCATAGATAATCAATCAATCAATCAATCAAATGTATTTATAAAGCCCTTTTTACATACTCTGTGTGACTGTGAGAGCCTTGCATCATGCTCATCTCAAAATGTGCGGTGCTGCTCGTGGCAACATCATAAAGGAGAGTCTATCTTTAACGAGTGATAAGACTCTGGTATTTTAAGCATATCTTGGAATACAACTATAATGCAACGGAGAGCACGACTTACCACAAAAGAGAACAAATTAGTATAACTGAGACCATGTTACAGTTCTGTAGGATGTCCAAGAAATTATATTTCTTGTCCATATTTTTGCAGGCATCCTCAATCTATTGTAGGGAAGAAATACTGTAAGTTTAAAAACTTCCACGTTTGCAATGCACATATTCCTTCCACTTCCAACCTCAATTTTTCTGTGTTTTTGAGGTGTCGTCCAAGTTCACTTGTCACATAGGTGTAATTGTCGCTGTATCCATTTTTTTCTTTGTAGCTATAGTGTAAGTGTGACCTATTCTGTTACCCTCAAATCTAGACCTATTCACTAAAGGTAACTGCTTACCTCAATGGGAGTGAAGATGACCTCTGGTGCTTCAACTCCGTTCCTCCTGGCAGCGTCTCTCAGTATGGCCTCAGCCTCCTCAACTCTTCCCTGAGAGAGCAGCCATCTGGGAGACTCTGGGATTAACCTGTGCCAATCAAACATACAGTAGGTTGTACAGTTAGACCATGTCCTCAACTAGACAGTGTTGAGGGTCCTCAATTCATCAACTCACCACCAGAGGGGGATGTACATCAGTCCAGAACCAGCCATGGGTACCAGAAGCCACCTCCAATCACGGATGAAGTAGGCCACCGCTGGCATGAACATTTGGCCCAAACCAGATCCCATGAACACACCCAGGGAGCAAAACACTACGCGTGTCCCAGGGCTCAGAATCTCAGATCCTGCAGACACCAACCAGCACACAGGTCAAAGGTGTATTGTGTCATGTGTTCTTATTGGATAAATCTGAAGTTGAGCTGTTACGAATGAATGGAAGTTAATTTTTTTTATTAAAGTTTGTCACAAACCTAACACATAAGCTACCACATAGTTGGAGAATCCACCAAAGCCCACAAAGAAGAAGATGGCGCTGAATGCCTCCCAGTTTGGGGAGAATATCTGGGCGAATATAGCTACAGTCTGTAACACCATCATGGAAAAGAGCACTGGCCTTCTTCCGAACCTGTCAAAAGTTATGAACAACTCTAATTGGATTATTATTTAGCCCAGGGATGGGCAACTCCAGTCCTCGTGGGCCGGAGTGGTGTCAAACTCTTCCCCAATCCCTAGCAAAGCTGAACAAACGAATTACATTCTAAACTGAAGATCCTGATTAGTTGATCAGATGTGTTAGCTGGGGATGGGGGAAAAGTGTGACACCAATCAGGCCCCAAGGACTGGAGATGCCCACACCTGATTTAGCCTATTAATGGAATTTAAAAGATGCACAGTGAAGATATGGCAGTAAGACGATATGGCATTAAGAAAAGTCTTTATTGTGAACTGCTCCAATCCAAATGTAATCTATGAACTGTTAAGTCATAACATCTTTTGTGTTGCACGATTTTAATGGGGTTGTTTTAGATCACTGAAGTTCATATTCACTTTAGAGTGATTAACACAATGCTTAGCATATGAATATATTCTCAATGTTTGAAATACACATGATTTCTAGTGTTTGTGACACTCAAGGTACAGGTTGAGGGTCAATGGCCGTGACACTGATTGTTAAGTAAGTATTATTCTCCTATATGTTGATAGTGGTTGTATAATGGCCAAGGACACACTAATTGTTCACTGTTGTATTTTATGAGATCCTGTGAACACTGTGGGATTCTGTAGCAGCAGACAAAGACACTGCATTTTGTTTTGACTTCCTGCAAGCCTCTTACAATTACAATTATATTTTCACAACTCAATGTAAGAACCACAGAAGTCCTTATGGATATGATGTTCTTCGTTCTTTCCAAACTTGTCTCTGTCATACACACCTGTCGGACAGCTGTCCTGTGATAAAGGTTCCCACCAGAACACCAAGGAAGTATATTGAGGATGTCAGAGGCTCTTTGAACTCATTGTCACATACCAGGTCCCACTGCAAAACAAACCATTAGTGACAGACAGATCAGCTACTAATCAGTGTAGAAGATGGAACCCTTTGTATGTTTGGAGGAATCCTCGACTATGGATCTATAGGTCTGTGTTGCTCCCAGCCCAGCATGAGGGTAGCCACTTCATTTAATTCTGGGAGCAAAAGTGTCAAAATCAGAACTAGCAGAAACAGAAGATTTGTCACCTCGTCACCACAGAAGCACCACAAACTGTCCGGTTAAAAACCTTAAAATCTCTGCCTCCACTTCAAGCACGATTCGTCCAAGGAATCAGTGCACTAAATAATGATTTGTCAAAAGAATCATTGACACTGTGCTCTTCAACAGAAGACTGCTTTCCCCGATCGCAGACGGTTAATATTTGATACAGGTCATTTTAGCTCTCTTCAAAAGTTGACATGAAATGTGAAAATGTCAAGTTAAGCTGACTGCATATGCCATTGAGGGCTTGTGGACTTTATCTCGACACCCTTCAAGGAAACTCATTCTTGAACTTTAAAAACAAAGTTCCTTGTTGTATAGTTTTCATTTCATATTTACCCATTTTCCTGGATTACAAGGTGTGTACATATGATTTTAGACAATTGTTTTGTACTGTAAAATGTGTGATGTTTTACATGTTACAATGAAAGTAGAATGTATATTGTGAATATTCCTGACTCACCTCAGTGACAATTGTTGACTGGTAGACCTCTTTGCTGTATTTCCAACCATCCAAGCAACTCTCCAGCTCAATTTCACTCACGTTGATATCCACATTTGGGACGATGTTAAGGTTAGAGTAGTTTCTAACGGTCTCCAATTTGAGCCTTAAGCAAGAGCTAAGCTGTGACACACCATTCATTGTAACCATGGGGATTGTCACATTTTTCCACGTCTCACTGATGTTATACTCCTCAGGAATATAGCATTGGTGTGGTGGTGTATCGCCTACAAACACAATATAAATACCAACAAACCCATTTGGGAGGATGCTGGCAGCCAATGCAAAGAAAATCGTCCGCTGAAAGGGTCCCCATGTTCCCAAGAAAGATGTAATTTCATCATAATCACGAACTTGGCTACTCCCGCTCACACGGTTTTTCAGTTGCTTGCCCATTGCACACATGTGGAGCAGCAGCCACTCATAAGGCTCGAGAGGTTATGGGACTCTTTATACATAACTCAGCTTATACATGATGTCAGCCGGGCACCCAAGTTAAAATTCAAGAGGATCTTCCTTTATCTTTTAACCTGTGTGAGGTTAAAGTCCAAATGCTGAGATAAGTTTTGTAGCTTAACCATTAATTTTGTCTGCTGGCTGTATGAAGATTAGATGTGCAGTACAGTAAAGTCATATTTATATTACGTTTACATAGAATTACAAAGGGGTGTAATTCCAACAGCTCCTCTGTACCTTATCTACCTCAAGACAACTTCCAGACATGCCCACTAAAACCTAAAGGAAGTGTATATTAATTGACCTGATCTCACAACTGTCTGGAGGATCACATTTTACACAGTAGTTAACCACCTGGCTTGAATAATACTTGAATAGGAGAAATCTGCATATTGCATATTAAATACAATATAATATAATAGTCACTGATTCACTGAAGTCATGAAAATGAATTCAACGCAATGTACAAAATATACGAACTTACCACATATTGTTTTACCTTCCTGACATTCAAATATGATATCAGCATATGGCCTCTAGATGTCACAGTACATCAGCACTTTGTCACATTATGTCATCAGACACAGATGACATGAATCTAGAAAAAGCCTCTGCCCTAAAATTATTCATACACTTTTACAAAGGACCCAAACAAAATACTTGAGCATTAGTCACCTCAATAGGATCTAATTGATGTCTAAGTAACCTGCAACGATCTTTATGCATAGAATTCAATACAATCTGCTCTACGGAATACAAATATGATCATAAAAGTGCATATTTCAATTCAAATAAGAATGATTGTCATTTAACTTAAATACATGACGTAACCTGAACACCAACATAAGGCACAGGAGAAGTGTTCAATTCGAAACAAATGGTATTTGTCACAATAATAGAAAAGTTAAACACAATAAGGAGTAACAATATATGCCATGTGGCAGACGATTTTACCAAATAGAAACACAATGAGTAAGGTTAACTTGGCTATATATACTGAACAAAAATTGCAATGCAACATGCAACAATTTCAAAGATTTTACTGAGTTCATATTTCTGTACAGCACTTCGAGATATTATCTGATGTACGAAGGGCTATATAAAATAAAATTGATTGATTGATTGATTGATATAAGGAAATCAGTCAATTGAAATAAATTCACGAGGCCCTAATCTATGGATTTCACATGACTGGGAATACAAATATGCACCTCTTGGTCACAGATAACTTTAAAAAAAGTAGTTGCGTCTATTAGAAAACCAGTCAGTATGTGGTGTGACCACCATTTGCCTAATGCAGCTCGACACATCTCCTTCACATAGAGTTGATCAAGCTGTTGATTGTGGCATGTGTAACGTTGTCCCACTCCTCTTCAATGGCTGTGCGAAATTCCTGGATATTGGCAGGAACTGGAACACGCTATTGTACACATCGATCCAGAGCAACCCAAACATGCTCAACGGGGGATATGTCTGGTGAGTATGCAGGCCAGAAAAGGACTGGGCCACTTTCAGCTTCCAGGAATTGTGTACAGATCCTTGAAACACGTGGCCAGGCATTATCATGCTGAAACCTGAGGTGATGGCGGCGGATGAATGGCACGACAATGGGCCTCAGGATCTTGTCATGGTATCTCTGTGCATTCAAATTGCCATCGATAAAATGCAATAGTGTTTGTTGTCCGTAAAGTAGCTTATGCCTGCACATACCATAACCCTACCATGGAGCACTCTGTTCACAACGTTTACATCAGCAAACCGCTCTCCCTGGCGACGCCATACACTTGGTCTGCGGTTGTGATGCTGGTTGGACGTACAGCCAAATTCTCTTAAACAACATTGGAGGAGGCTTATGGTAGAGAATACAACATAAAAGTATCTAGCAACAGCTCTGGTGGACATTTCTGCAGTCAGCATGACAATTGTATGCTCCCTCAAAACTTGAGACATCTGTGGCATTATGTTGTGTGACAAAACTGCACATTTTAGAGTGGCCTGTTATTGTCCCCAGCACAAGGTGCACCTGTGTAATTATCATGCTGTTTAATCAGCATCTTGTTATGCCACACCTGTCATGTGGATGTATTATCTTGGCAAAAGAGAACTGCTTACTAACCAGAATGTAAACAAATTTGTGTATACAATTTGATAGAAACAAGCTTTTTGTGCACATGGAATCAATCTACACACAATATCCCATAATGACAAAGCGAAAACAGGTTTAGAAATTTTTGCTAATTTATAAATAAATAAAAACTGAAATACCTTATTACATACTGTAAGTATCCAGACCCTTTGCTATGAGACTTTAAATTGAGCTCAGGTGCATTCTGTTTCCATTGATCATCCTTGAGATTTTTCTATAACTTGATTGAAGTCCACCTGTGGTAAATTCAATTGATTGGACATGATTTGGAAAGGCACACACTTGTCTATATAATATCCCACAGTTGACAGTGCATCTCAGAGCAAAAACCAAGCCACGAGGTCGAAGGAACTGTCCATAGAGCTTGGAACCACCAAGACTTCCTAGAGCTGGCCGCCTGGCCAAACTGAGCAATCAGGGGAGAAGGACCTTGGTCAAGGAGGTGACCAAGAACCTGAAGACCACTCTGACAGAGCTCCAGAGTGCCTCTGTGGAGATGGGAGAAACTTCCAGAAGGACAATCATCTCTACAGCATTCCACCAATCAGGCTTTTATGGTAGAGTGGCCAGAGGGAAACCACTCCTCAGTAAAAGGCACATGACAGCCCACTTGGAGTTTGCCAAAAGGCACCTAAAGAACTCTCAGACCAAACAAGATTATCTGGTCTGAGGAAACCAAGATTGAGCTCTTTGGCCTGAATGCCTAAAGTCACGTCTGGAGGATACCTGGCACCATTCCTACGGTGAAGCATAGTGGTGGCACCATCATGTTGTGGGGATGTTTTTCAGCGGCAGGGACTGGACGACTAGTCAGGATTAAAGGGAAAGATGAACAGAGCAAAGTACAGACAGATTCTTGATGATAACCTTTACCAGAGCGCTCAGGACCTCAGACTGGGGCGAATGTTCACCTTCCAACAGGACAATGACCCTAAGCACACAGCCAAGATAACGCAGGAGTGGCTTCGGAACAAGTCTCGGAATGACCTTGAGTGGCCCAGCCAGAGCCCGGACTTGAACCCGATCGAACATCTCTGGATGTCTGTGCAGCGACGCTCAACCTGACAGATCTTGAGAGGATCTGTAGAGAAGAATGGGAGAAACTCCCCAAATACAGGTGTGCCAAGATTGTAGTATCATATCCAGGAAGACTCACGTCTGTAATCGCTGCCAAAGGTGCTTGAACATAGTACTGTGTAAAGGTTCTGAATACTTATGTAGATATCATATTTCAGTATATGTTGATATCTTTTTGAACAACAACAAAAAAACTGTTTTTGCTTTGTCATTATGGGGTGTTGTGTGTTGATTGATGAGGGGAAAAAACAATTGAATCAATTTTAGAATAAGGCTGTAATGTAGCAAAATGTGGAAAAGTCAAGGGGTCTGAATACTTTCCGAATGCACTGTACAATTTCATAAAGAAAAAGATAGCTAATAATTACAAACCAGAATTCTGTTTTGTAGTTTTAATACACCACAAGAGAAAAAAATTCTATAGTAGAACAAGATTCACAATTTAGACTCCTTCCGAAACTCAGATTTGCTATCAATGTTTTTGGTGTCTTGGTCTGTGTTGCATCGACACCTGTAGAAAAGACAAAAACACGTATTTGAAACAATTCTTCATTCATATATATACGGATGGACATAAAGAAGGACGGACAGTCAAACTCACCCTTTGATTTGTTGCATCTGTGAGATGGTTTCTGGCAACACCCTCCCGTAACTCTCAGGTAAAATGAAGCAGAACAGACCCCCAAATATTGCCAGGCTACCAATCAATATGTATGGAAGGTACTTGTAGTAATTTCCTGCAACAAAAAAAATTTAAGACGTTTTCAGTACCAAGGGAGGGGTCTGAATATCAGCAAAGGAAATTCACAGTGAGAGACATTGTCAATTTACGTCCACTCAATCTTGTTCATCTCCACTGAACAAAGAAAGGGACCGTGAGTCAGGTCTTACCGAGGTAGATGATGAAGGGGGAGAGGATGGTGACTATGCGTGCTGCCATGGAGCACGTCCCCATAGCCATGTTCCTAACCACGGTGGGGAAGAGCTCCGACGTGACGGCGTACACCACACAGAATGCTGTGGTGATGGCAAACTTCCCTACCATTTCCAGAAAGATGGCCACTCCTGGGAGATCTGAAACATAGAGAGACAGCCAGGTGTAAATTGGGTGATGTCTATAAATATCTGTCAATGAGACTCCCTCTGAGACTGTCAATTAATTTTACCTGTTGGGACAATGTTAATGAAGAGAATAACAGTGCCACCTAGGAAGAGAGTGGAGGACTGGCATAAGTGTCTGGAACAGTATCTGAGCAGCACCAGGGCGATGAAATAGGCTGGCACTTCTACAACTCCAGACAGGAAGCAGTTGATATAGGGATTTCCATTGAGGTTGGTGGTGTTCAAAATCAGGGCAAAGTAACCACAGGAGATTATCATCCTGCAAAAAGAAGGGAAATCAAAGATACAGATCCTACTGAGCATGATGAACAGGCACAAACAAAGTCACATTCAGAGTCATTGAGATTGTTTAGGACTTACCACAGAAGGGAACACAGAACTGTGACTGAGAGCATGTTGCTGTTCCTCATGACATCCAGAATGTTGTGTTTCATGTCCTTCATGGCCAGAGCATCTTCTACCTGGTGATATGTGGGTAAGTCATCATCAGGATACATAATTTAGAAAAGCAAAAAGCATAATGGTCGACATTTGTTAAGAGTAAATTCATACCCAGCCATCCCGTTTCTCAAGATGTCTTGAGTCATCTTAAAACACATTTCTAAGACTTGTCTTGAGACACGGATTGTGTCTTTAGACCCACCATAACATTTTGTGCCATGTCATGAAGACATGCAATGGAAAGCGTTTGACAACATTTTAACACACATACATACATACATACATACATACATACATACATACATACATACATACATACATACATACATACATACATACATATACAGTTGAAGTCAGAAGTTTACATACATCTTAGCCAAATACATTAAAACTCAGTTTCACAATTCCTGACATTTAATCCAAGTAAAAAATAATTTGTCTTAGGTCAGTTAGGATCACCACTATATTTTAAGAATGTGAAATGAAGAATGAAAAATTATTATTTTACTTTTATTTCTTTCATCACATTCCCAGTGGGTCAGAAGTTTACATACACTCAATTAGTATTTGATAGCATTGCCTTTAAATTGTTTAACTTGGGTCAAACATTTTGGGTAGCCTTCCACAAGCTTCCAACAATAAGTTGGGTGAATTTTGGCCCATTCCTCCTGACAGAGCTGGTGTAACTGAGTCAGGTTTGTAGGCCTCCTTGCTCGCACACGCTTTTTCAATTTCTGCCCACAAATTTTCTAGTGGATTGAGGTCAAGGCTTAGTGATGGCCACTCCAATACCTTGCCTTTGTTGTCCTTAAGCCATTTTGCCACAACTTTGGCAATATTCTTGGGGTCATTGTCCATTTGGAAGACCGATTTGCGAACAAGCTTTAACTTCCTGACTGATGTCTTGAGATGTTGCTTCAATATATCCACACAATTTTCCTGCCCCATGATGCCATCTGTTTTGTGAAGTGCACCAGTCCCTCCTGCAGCAAAGCACCCCACAACATGATGCTGCCACCCCTGTGCTTCACGGTTTGGATGGTGTTCTTCGGCTTGCAAGCGTTCCCCTTTTTCCTCCAAACATAACGATGGTCATTATGGCCAAACAATAGTCTGGATTATGGCGGTTATGGAGCAGTGGCTTCTTCCTTGCTGAGCGGCCTTTCAGGTAATGTCGATATAGGACTCGTTTTACTGTGGATATAGATACTTTTGTACCTGTTTCCTCCAGCATCTTCACAAAGTCATTTGCTGTTGTTCTGGGATTGATTTTCACTTTTCGCACCAAAGTACGTTCATTTCCTGGAGACAGAACGCGTCCCATGGTGTTTATACTTGCGTACTATTGTTTGTACAGATGAACATGGTACCTTCAGGCATTTGGAAATTGCTCCCAAGGATGAACCAGACTTGTGCAGGTCTACAATCTTTTTCTGAGGTCTTGGCTGATTTCTTTTGATTTTCCCATGATGTCAAGCAAAGAGGCACTGAGTTTGAAGGTAGGCCTTGAAGTACATCCACAGGTCCACCTCCAATTGACTCAAATTACGTCAATTAGCCTATCAGAAGCTTCTAAAGCCATGGCATCATTTTCTGGAATTTTCCAAGCTGTTTAATGGCACATACAACAGTGTATGTAAACTTCTGACCCGATGGAATTGTGATACAGTGAATTATAAGATAAATAATCTGTCTGTAAACAATTGTTGGAAAAATGACTCGTGTCATGCACAAAGTAGATGTCCTAACCGACTTGCCAAAACTATAGTTTGTTAACAAGACGTTTGTGGAGTGGTTGAAAAACGAGTTTTAATGACTCCAACCTAAGTGTATGTAAACTTCTGACTTCAACAGTGTATATATATATACACACTGAGTGTCGAAGCAGTAGATGCTTCTTCCTAATATTGAGTTGCACCCCCTTTTGCCCTCAGAATAGCCTCAATTCGTCGTGGCATGGACTCTTCAAGGAGTCGAAAGCTTTACACCGGGATGTTGACTCCAATGCTTCCCACAGTTGTGTCAAGTTGGCTTGGTGTTTTTTATTTTGCTTTACATACTTTAATGTCCCCATGGGGAAATGTTGTTGCAGTATCATGTACATGTTTGAAGTGGAGTTTAAATACAATATAAAATGAATTGACAATACAAATTCATAACTGTAACATACAGTACATACCAATGAAAGGGACTAGCCTGTTGGGCTTACTTGGTGGATTTGAACTTCAGCCCGAGCTGTTTAGGAGGGATATCACACCTGGTACAAATGATTGCCTAGTTTTTTTTTCCTGTCGGGGAGTGGGAGGGGTGCCCTATACCTGCACCCAGAGGGGAGTAGTTTAAAGTCCAGGTACAGGGGGTGGTTTGGGTCTAAAAGGATTGTGTGAGCCTTGCTGAGGGCCCTGACCTTAAAGATATTATCCAAGCCTCTCAGTTTGACTCCAAGTACCTTGCTTGCTGTAGGAATAACCATTCTCAGCATATTTTCCTGGCTGACAGTGGCATTGCCAAACCAACGAACAATATAAACAGTTTAAATGCTCTGAAAGATTCGTAGAACAGAGTCACTGTAGTACAGTCAACTTTAAAAGATCCCAGCTTTTCGAGGAAGTACAGTGTCTGCTGACTCTTTTTGTAGATCAGGTCTGTGTATCTACTTCACTGAAGCTTATTGTCCAAGAGGACACCCAGATATTTGTATCCCTCTACAATCTCTATGATCTGACCTCTGATAGAGTAGATGTTGCAGATGTGGGTGTTGTTCGCTTCCTGAAGTCTATGCACATCTCTTTGGTCTTGTTGGTATTGAGGACCAAGTGTGATTCATCACACCACTCTACAAAGTCCGTTGAGCTTAAATAAAAACAGCAACGTTGCAGTTCTTGAAACAAACTGGTACCCCTGGCACATACCACCTTACCCCGTTCAAAGGCACTTACATTTTTATTTATTTCACCTTTATTTAACCAGGTAGAACAGTTGAGAACAAGTTCTCATTTACAACTGCGACCTGGCCAAGATAAAGCTAAGCAGTGCGACAAAAACAACAACACAGAGTTACACATGGGATAAACAAACGTACAGTCAAAAACACAATAGAAAAATCTATGTACGGTGTGTGAAAATGTAGTAAGGTTAGGGAGGTAAGGCAATAAATAGGCCATAGTGGCGAAATAATTACAATTTAGCATTAACACTGGAGTGATAGATGTGCAGATGATGATGTGCAAGTAGAGATACTGGGGTGGAAAAGAGCAACAAAAAAAACAATATGGTGATGAGGAAGTTGGGTGTGCTATTTACAAATGGGCTGTGTACAGGTATAGTGATCGGTAAACTGCTCTGACAGCTGATGCTTAAAGTTAGTGAGGGAGATATAAGTCTCCAGCTTCAGTGATTTTTCAATTCGTTCCAGTCATTGGCAGCAGAGAACTGGAAGGAAAGATGGCCAAAGGAGGTGTTGGCTTTGGGGATGACCATTGAAGTATACCTGCTGGAGCGCGTGCTACAGGTGGGTGTTGCTATGGTGTTCAGTGAGCTGAGATAAGGCAGGGCTTTACCTAGCAAAGACTTATAGATGACCTGGAGCCAGTGGGTTTGGCGACGAATATGTAGCAAGGGCCAACCAACGAGAGCATACAGGTCGCAGTGGTGGGTAGTATATGGGGCTTTGGTGACAAAACGGATGGCACTGTGATAGACTATATCCAATTTGCTGAGTAGAGTGTTGGAGGCTATTTTGTAAATGACATCGCCAAAGTCAAGGATCGGTAGGATAGTCAGTTTTACGAGGGTATGTTTGGCAGCATGAGTGAAGGAGGCTTTGTTGCGGAATAGGAAGCTGATTCTAGATTTTGGATTGGAGATGCTTAATATGAGTCTGGAAGGAGAGTTTACAGTCTAACCAGACACCTAGGTATTTGTAATTGTCCACATATTCTAAGTCAGAACCGTCCAGAGTAGTGATGCTAGGAGGGCGGGCAGGTGCGGGCAGCAATCGGTTGAAGAGCATGCATTTAGTTTTACTTGCATTTAAGAGCAGTTGGAGGCCACGGAAGGAGTGTTGTATGGCATTGAAGCTCATTTGGAGGTTTGTTAACACTGTGTCCAAGGAAGGGCCAGATGTATACAGAATGGTGTCATCTACGTAGAGGTGGATCAGAGAATCACCAACAGCAAGAGCGACATCATTGATATATACAGAAAAAAGAGTAGGTCCAAGAATTGAACCCTGTGGCACCCCCATAGAGACTGCCAGAGGTCCGGACAACAGGCTCTCCGATTTGCCACACTGAACTCTATCTGAGAAAGAGTTGGTAAACCAGGCGAGGCAGTCATTTTGGGTTGCCCATTCACCTTCTGAATGGCACAAATACACAATCCATGTCTCAATTGTCTCAAGGCTTAAAAATCCTTCTTAAACCCGTCTCCTCCCCTTCATCTACACTGAATGAAGTGGATTTAACAAGTGACTTTAATGAGGGATCATAGCTTTCACCTGGATTCACCATGTCATGGAAAGAGCAGCGGTTCTTAATGTTTTGTACAATCAGTATGTATCTATTTTTATAATGATAATAACAAGATTAAAAAAAAAAAAAAAAAAAAAAAATGTGTTCTTTTTAAAAATTTTACGCCCTTTTCTTCCCAATTTTCGTGGTATCCAATCGCTAGTAATTACTATCTTGTCTCATCGCTACAACTCCCGTACGGGCTCGGGAGAGACGAAGGTCGAAAGCCATGCGTCCTCCGAGGCACAACTCAACCAAGCCGCACTGCTTCTTTAACACAGCGCGCCTCCAACCCGGAAGCCAGCCGCACCAATGTGTCGGAGGAAACACCGTGCACCTGGCCCCCTTGGTTAGCGAGCACTGCGCCCAGCCCGCCACAGGAGTCGCTGGAGCGCGATGAGACAAGGAAATCCCTACCGGCCAAACCCTCCCTAACCCGGACGACGCTAGCCCAATTGTGCGTCGCCCCACGGACCTCCCGGTCGCGGCCGGCTGCGACAGAGCCTGGGGGCGAACCCAGAGACTCTGGTGGCGCAGTTAGCACTGCGATGCAGTGCCCTAGACCACTGTGCCACCCGGGAGGCCCAAAAAGAACACATTTTTATTAAAACAAATACATTTATGAAAAAACCCTGATTGAGAATTTGTATATTGATATTGAATAAAGCAGTGTTTCCCAAACTAGGTCCTCGGGACCCCAAGGGGTGTACATTTTGGTGTTTGCCCCAGCACTACACAGCTGACTCCAATAATCAACTAAGCACTGATAAGAAGCCTATTTTATGACGTTTCCACTGGATCAGAGCATGCCATTTTCCCCTTTCACGCTGAGTGGCTATCAAAAGGGAGAGAGCTGGAAAGATTGTTCTAATACATTGAGGAATTATTGTAATTCGCAACATTGTTTTTAGATGTGGGGGGACATACAATTTTACCTGACTGCTCAGAGGCATCCGCATGATCCAAAAGCACTGCGTTGCCTCGTTTTGTATCACATTCAAATGATACAACTGTTGGGGACAAAAATGCATTTTCAGATTGTGGGGAGGACATGTCACCCCTGCCCCCAGTAAAAGTTGCGCCCCTGGTAAAAACACACTTTGTTTGCTTGCTGTTTGAGGTGAAGAAAACCTTACCTTGAGAAGCTCCACAGGTCATTAGTGGTGGTGCGTTAAGCCAATCAGAAATACTATCAGATCCCCAAATGGGTACATGTATATATGCCTAAATTTGCCCATGGGCCAGGTACTGTAGCCTATAGGCCTAGTTCTATGCGTCTGTGTTTCTCAACATTGACAGGAGCGCTCCAAACAAAGACAATGACTAAATTGACAGAACTCGTAAATGGAATGAAATAAACCAAAACTTTCTCACAAGTGTAACATAGTTTGTGCACTCTGCAAACAATGTGTCCACTCCGACAATGAGAACAGGAAGACTGGAATAATAATATTGAACGCATTGAAACTAAACCGTAACCAAAGTAAGAAACATTGTAGACTAGAAATTATATGAATTAACTGTGAATGTACTACTGGTGATATAGAGTATGTCATGGGGAATTGATAGACACTAACAATCAAATGCAAACAATTCACACAATGCAGTTATGAAACAATGAATGTGCACAGATTGGCGGGAGAGCGCGCATTCTGGAGAGAGAAGTGCATTGTGCATCTGGATGTATGGTCAATCTGACGTCTGCATTGGCCATGCTGCATTTAGGGTGATATGGCCTCATTAGAAGTCAGGGCAAGAATTGAAAATCAGAGGCAAGGTTGAATTATTGCTGTCCATCAATGATTCCCAACCAAATTTAATGGGCAGATGACAGACCTGAGCCAAACCATCCGAGAAGAGCTACGAGGACTCCGAACCTCAGCGAGATCGAGCTGTGAGTGTAGAGCCAGTGGGCATATGAATGAGGAAAGTGTCAATAAAGCAACTGAGCAGCCTTTAAACTACTAAGCCCAGCCACCACGGGCCAGGTGACTGGAGAAGGCTTGAAGGGCCCAAGCAAGACTGTACCTACAGGCCAAGTTTGGTAGGCACATGCCCTGAAGTTGAACTCATTCAAATGGAAGAAATGTGAACCTTTTAATCAATACTTG
The DNA here is from genome assembly GCF_029448725.1 of Salvelinus fontinalis. Classification (NCBI taxonomy): domain Eukaryota; kingdom Metazoa; phylum Chordata; class Actinopteri; order Salmoniformes; family Salmonidae; genus Salvelinus; species Salvelinus fontinalis. Next base: position 52,478,293 of record NC_074666.1, read on the forward strand.
TTCTAAACTTACCCTGATGACAGAAGCTTGTTTTAACACCCTCACAGGAGATTGGCCCCAAGGAGGACCTTGAACGTTGAGTGCAGAAAATGGTTTGCAAATCCCCTATGTATAGGGTATGTGCTGGCAGAGGTAAAGGTGGGGACCTTGGTGTTGAGGAACAGAGAAATTGATTAAATTCATAACCCTGGAAAACTACCCATATTATGAATGAATGTCAATGGATTGTGTTGGGATGCTCTGGTACCTCTCATTTGTCAAACAGAACCAACCATGGTGAACATTGTCCAAATGGGCCAGGACCCTGAGCAATGGGAGGAGCGACAAGAACGAGATCCCACCCTCAGATGTCTACACCCATATTTTGCCCAAGAGGCAAGACCTGCCGGTGAAGAAAATAACTGGGAGACTGCAGCTGTGCGCCGCCTCCTATTGGAGTGGGCTAGTCTAGAGCTCAAAGATGGGATACTCACTTGTCGGGTTTTCGACCCAGAAAAGCATCAGTATGCAGGCAAATCCATGGAAGAAATGGCCATGTTGGAATGGCCAAGATGCTGTTGGCCCTCAGTCGACGCTGCTACTGATCCCAGATGGAAAAGGATCTATGGGTGTGGCCCTCAGCATGTAGAAGATGTGTGCGGCAGAAGACACTCCCTGAAGGCAGGTCATCTTGCAAGAAGGGACGCAAACCCTACCACAACACAGAAAAGGAAAGGGCAGTCGAGGTGGGTGTAACATCTTAACCTGAACATGTGTGCAATAAAACTTTTCATACGTCCATAGAAGACCTGGTGAGTCTACCCCCTGAAAAATCTACCTCTGCCTGTGGAAAAGTGGGGAAGGATGCCCAGAGGAAGACTAAGCCAGTGTGCTCTGAAGGGAAATATGGTAAAATCTGGAACAGAGGAAGGTACTCCAGAGCATGCCCCTGACGAGAGACCCCGGTGGAGAACCAGGGGCAGACAGATGTCTAACGCCCCAGACGGTCACCAAGGAGGAACATGGGAAGACACCTGGGAACATGGGAAGAACATGGGAAGACAAGTTATCCTATACGAGCGTATGTGCCGAATACATTAAGATGTTACAGGTGTCAAGCGTATGAGCATGTGGCAGCAGTGTGTAGGAGGGAGGGTCCAAGGTGTGAGAAATGTGCAGAAGGGCATGCGACAAAGGAATGTGTAGCATTGGAGAAAGTAGTGGAATGTGTTAATTGTAGTCGGTGCCCATGGGGCTGGGGATCAGAAATGTCTCGTGCGAGAGAGGCAGGTGGAGGTTTCCAGGGTTAGAGTAGAGCAGAAGTTGTCATATGCTGAGGCAGTGAAGAAAGTAGAGGAAGGTGGGTTAAAGGGAGGATCTTAGAAACTGGAAAAGGGGCGGGGCTCTGGCCCACATCATCGATGGAAAACACAGACTGGAGTAACAGGGACGTTCACAGTTGAACTATTTTCCATTGGACTGGATTTTAATGAATGGATTTCTCATTTTAATGAGTAGACTGGTTTATTGTAACCATATATGCAAAGTTAAACGTGTGGCATTGTACTGCACATCATTTATTTGTGCTACAGGCCTAACCCACAGGGGGTGGATCTGGAATGGACAAAGCAGAAGGAAAACCATGAATGGATTTCCCCACCCCCTAAACTGGAGAAAGACGCTTTTTTTCTTTTTGTGGAATAAAATTCCACTTTCGGCCATTAGTGGGTGGCCTAAATTTGTACCTACCTCTGTTCCCCCCCAAAATCTAGACTGTTTGTTGAAGCTCTGCCTCCTTGTGTTATTGGTCACTGATGTGGTTCCCAACTGGCCACTCTGATTGAACCTGAATCTAAAGAGTCCTGGTGCGCAAACTTTCCACCAGGTGGCAGTGTCGGTTACTTTATGACACATTCATGGGTCACTACAGAGGAGGTTTGGGTCCTGCCTCAAAGGGAATACCCTGCCGTCTCCTTGTGAGCATTAAAAGTCCTGGTACCCTTCGTCAGCTCATACAGTATCTGTGTGAAGGTGGATTCAGTGCTCTCGTCTGCATTAAAAACAAATATCAATCCAGGTTGAATGTGACAGCAGAGATGAGGTGCGTACTGTCGACCACGCCCCCTTACTTTGAGAAACTCCGACCCGACATGCATCAAACACACCCATCTCATTAGTGGTGGTGAGACAAGAGACATTATGTCAGATTAATTTGCAATTGACTGTCTTAGCCCCAAATTAAAAGTATGTGATAGTGAGTTGAGAAGACAGAAATACTGTTTTTTCAATTGACTGCCATAGCCCTAAATAAAAAATGTAACTGAGTTAGTGTCTTAATGTCTTATTTCTAAGATGTCTTATATATTTAAGACATTTTGATTTATCTAACCTTTATATTGACAGGGAGTCAATGCTGAGACCAAGGTCTCTGTTCCAGATAAGCCCTGTATAGCACCGCAATACACATAGAAATACAATGTACACATTAAACTACACATTCATATACACAAAATACATGGGTACAAAAAAAAATGTTGTTTAGTTACGAGAACCAAGCTATCATAAGTGCTTTATATAGGCCTATTATGCATTTTGTATAAACAAATAGAATATTCTATAATTGTGGTAAAGCAAAGGTAAACTATTCTACACACAATATACAAAAAGCAAAACACAATCATAAAAAAAACAGACACATTCTTCAAGATAAAAGGTCCCCCAACAGCTTTCTGAAATGCCCTAGAGGCACCAATTCCTAACATGTTTAAGAACGTTGGAGATCATTCCACACATGATGCAAAAAAAATAACTAAGAGCAGATATACCAAACTCATTGGAAATCAAAGAGGATCTCCAGAGTTAGTCATCCCTGAGACCGGGACTGGTATCCTGTACAGAACGTCTTTAAGTTTAACAATGAAGAAAGTTAAGGCAGAAGTTTATGCAGGAGGGCTTCATAAACAAAAACAGTTTGATGCATCAGTCTATGAGACTTCAAAATGGGCCAGCCAACATATCGCTCGTAATAAAGCGCAGTGCACTATGATACACTGCGTACAATGTCTTCGATACAGTGGCAGCTGCATTCATACGTCTCAAGACATGTCTTAATAAGACATCGCAAGAGATGGTGATGGCTGGGAAGGTTGCCCCTGTATTCTATTACCTGCATATCCTTTATCTCCATGAGCACCATCTAGTCCACCATCTATCTCACTTTTGTTATTCTGCAGTGATTCACTGCATTGGTTAAAACACATCAGAAACCTTAACTAGAGAATTCTGATGAATGACCTGGATTACGCCATAAAACAGGAAGGAATGCATTAGTCTCTCAAGTGATTTACCATTGGTTGATGTACTTCATTCAGGTTATGTACTGCAGCAAAATGGACTGTGACTTAAACTGGATTAGTACCTAAAACATCTATTTTACATCAGATTCAAAGACATAGACACTTTTGTAATTCTTCTGTGGAGGGTTTTTGTTACTCCATATCCTTAGGAAGTGCATTTTATGAAACGACGTAAGCTAAACTGTAGCTAAGCTAAGCTAGCTCACCTCTGAGGGAGTGAAGATGACCTCTGGTGTTTCAACTCTGTTCCTCCTGGCAGCATCTCTCAGTATGGCCTCAGCCTCCTCAACTCTTCCCTGAGAGAGCAGCCATCTGGGAGACTCTGGGATGACCCTATACCATACACAGTCATAAAAAACTTAACTGAAGCCCTTTGTGCAATCAAGCTAATGAAGTATGCAAGAAGTAATGCACCTTGTTAAAAGAAGAGGCCACAGATCATTGACTCAGTAGAAGGGTTTTGCGGGAAAAACATTGTGCTTACCACCATAGGGGGATGTATATGAGTCCAGAGCCTGCCATGGGCACCAGCAACCACCTCCAGTCACGGATGAAGTATGCCACAGGTGGCATTAGCATGTAGCCGATCGCAGAGCTTAGGAACACTCCAAGAGAGGAGAATACCACACGAACTCCAGGGCTCAGTATTTCTGTCCCTAGGACCAGATATGCAAGTTAAGTAAATTTACCAAATGCATAAGAGATACTGTAGTTACAAGGAATGCTTATTTTCAACCTACCAAGAACATACGCTATGACATAGTTGGAGACTGATCCAGCGCCAACAAAGAAGAAAATAATACTGAATGCCTCCCAGTTTGGGGAGAATATTTGTGCGAATGTGGCCACAATCTGGATTACTATTGTAGTGAAGAGTGCTGGCTTTCTTCCAAACCTGTTGATGAAAAAGAACACAAGGTCACGCCTCACATGATTCTCCATTAGCACTGAGGGTCACAGTATGACAGGATACAGTACTGACCTGTCGGACATCTGGCCAGAGATGAATGTTCCCACCAGCGCACCAAAGTAGTGAATTGATGTGGTCAAAGGAACTTTGTACGCGTTATCACACACCACATCCCACTGCAAAATACACATATTTCCTAATTTACACAAATGTATTTTCTCTACTCTTTACAAAAAGTGAAACTGCAGTTATAGTGCAGTAACTTTTATTCTGAATTCCAGTAATTGTTGTATGCTGTAACTGCAAAATAACCACAGTAGAATTGCAAAATGATGACAAGACAACATAGTAACACAGCAGTTAGTTTCTGGATGCAGTAATTGCAGTACAACTGGAACATACACTGCCTGTCGTGTTGTATAAATGATTAGGAGACAGGCGCAGAAATTCCTAATAGGGGGGTTTAATACTCCACCCAAAATATACAACATGCCATGAAAGGGACGGGACGGGACGAAGCCCAATAAACGCGGTGCAGGTTGATCAGGGCCAGTTGCAGCTACTGAAGTTGCGTAGTTGCAGCTGCCGAAGTTGTGTCAGCGTCAGAGAGGCCAGTTGCAGCTGTCGAAGTTGCGGAGGGGTCGGACGGGCCAGTTGCAGTGGAATGTTACGGATTACCCCAGTACTGCTGCTCATTCCATGCACTAGTTCCGGAGGTCTACGTCACCGGCCTTGGGGATGACCACATGGTGTGGTGCGGGTCGGTCAGGGTGCCGAAGGTGAAAATCCCTGGTCAGCGAAGTGTCCAGGATGTCCACTGCAGGAACCCAGCACTGCTCCTCTGGGCCGTACCCCTCCCCTGACGGGCTGCACCAGCAGCGGGACGACACCGGTCTCGAGGACGACCACAGGAACGTGGTGCGTGTTGGTCAGGGCCAGTTGCAAATGCCGAAGTTGCGTACGCATTGGATGGGCCAGTTGTAGCTGCCAAAGTTACGGCGTCATCGGACTGGCCAGTTGCAGCTGCCGAAGTTGTGGCGGTGTCGAACGGGCCAGTTGCAGCGGATTCGGAGGGGCCAGTTACAGCTACCGAAGTTGCGGCAGCTTCGGATGGGCCAATTGCAGCTGCCGAAGTTGCGGCGGCGTCGGATGGGCCAGTTCCAGCTGTCTTCATTTAGGGTCGGTTAACCTTTCAGTGATACCCATCCCGGATCCGGGAGCATCCTCATCAAAAAAGCTGACTAGCATAGCCTAGCCTAACGGGACAGGGATATCATATAATATAATTTTCATGAAATCACAAGTCCAATACAGCAAATGAAAGATAAACATCTTGTGAATCCAGCCATCATTTCCGATTTTTAAAATGTTTTACAGCGAAAACACAATATGTATTTATATTAGCTAACCACAATAGCCAAAGACTCAACCGCATATTTTCACCATGTTTCTACCGCATAGGTAGCTATCACAAAACCGACAAAATAGAGATATAATTAGTCACTAACCAAGAAACAACTTCATCAGATGACAGTCTTATAACATGTTATACAATACATGTATGTTTTGTTCGAAAAATTTGCATATTTGAGGTATAAATCATAGTTTTACATTGCAGCTACCATCACAAATAGCACCGAAGCAGCCAGAATAATTACAGAGAGCAACGTGAAATACATAAATACTCCTCATAAAACATTTATGAAAAATACATGGTGTACAGGAAATGAAAGATAAACATCTTGTGAATCCAGCCAATATTTCCGATTTTTTTAAGTGTTTTACAGCGAAAACACAATATAGAATTATATTAGCTTACCACAATAGCCAAACACACAAATGCATTTATTCACCGCAAAAGGTAGCTATCGCAAAAACCAGTAAAAGATATAAAATTAATCACTAACCTTGAACAACTTCATCAGATGACAGTCTTATAACATCAGGTTATACAATACACTTATGTTTTGTTCGAAAATGTGCATATTTAGCTGCAAACCGTGGTTATACATTGTGAATATGTAGCAACATTTCCCCAGAATGTCCGGAGCTATTTTGGACACTCACCTAATCTGACCAAAGAACTCATCATAAACTTTACATAAAAATACTTGTTGTATGGCAAATGAAAGATACACTGGTTCTTAATGCAACCGCCGTGTTAGATTTTTAAAAATAACTTTACCATAACATACAGCTTGCGTTATTACGAGACAGCGCTCACCAAAACGGCGAAGAATAGGAATCAACATTTTCCACAGAAATAACATCAGAAATTGTTCTTACTTTTGCTGAGCTTCCATCAGAATCTTGTACAAGGAGTCCTTGGTCCAGAATAAATCGTTGTTTGGTTTTAGAATGTCCTTTTCTTCTGTTGAATTCGCGCCACAATGCTAGCCAAGGTTTGATAACGTTCCCACCCTCTCTTGACGCAAAGAATGGAAAACTCCAAAAGTCCCAATAAACGTTGAATAAACTGATAAAACTCAGTTGAAAAAACCTACTTTACGATGTTATTATCACATGTATCAAATAAAATCAGAGCCGGAGATATTCGCCGTGTAAACCGAAAGCTTTTCAGAAGCTAATGTCGAGCTCCGCCTCGCGTCTTGGTAGACAAAGGAAATTCCTGACCTGCCACTCCAAAAGCTGTCATTCGACCTCAGATCAAGCTAGACACCCCATTCCACCTTCCACTGCCTGTTGACATCTAGTGGAAGGCGTATGAAGTGCATGTATATCGATAACTATAAGCCAGTTGAATAGGCAGGCCCTGAAACAGAGCCCCATTTTCAGAATTTTCCCTTCCTGTCTGGAAGTTTGCTGCCAAATTAGTTCTGTTTTACTCACAGATATAATTCAAACAGTTTTAGAAACTTGAGTGTTTTCTATCCAATAGTAATAATAATATGCATATTGTATGATCTAAAATAGAGTACGAGGCCGTTTAAATTGGGCACGATTTTTTCCAAAGTGAAAACAGCGCCCCCCTATTGACAATAAGTTTTAAGCTGTCACATTGTATAAATGATTGGAGACAGGCGCGGGAATTCGTAATAGTGTTTTGGGGGGGAAACTGAGTAATTGACTTGAAAAAGTATGTTTATAACTTTATGTTTATAACTTTATAAGTGGCCGAGCAGTTGTGATTAACGTGTTATGGGTTAGATGGAATGATCTTTGCTCCCGAGTGGAGCAGCGGTCTAAGGCAGTGCATCTCAGTGCTAGAGGCGTCACTACAGACACCATGGTTTGAATCCAGGCTGTATCACATCCGGCCGTGATTGGAAGTCCCATAGGGCGGCGCACAATTGGCCCAGCGCCGTCCTGGTTTGACCGGTGTAGGCCTTCATTGTACGTAAGAATTTGTTCTTAAGTGATTTTTTTCCGTGTGCGAGCATGCGCGTGCTTTCTCTTTCCCATTGTGGTGATACGAGAAACGAAAAAGCATGCTCATGTTTGCATACAGAAAATATCAAAACAAAATGGGCGTAACCTTAAAATATTAATGTAAACACTGTTTCAAATGTCTATATTATAGGTTACACCTCTGATTTCTGGATTGAAGGTATTTTTTGCTAGTTTATTGGTGGTAGCTACAACATTGGAATATTATTTACACTGCTGTCATATTGTCAGTCATGTAGAAGCCAGGAGAGATGTGATCATATGGTTTAAATATCAAATATGTGCGTTGAAATGATTGCATTGTATAGAAACATTGTAAATAACAGAGTACCCATTTTAAATTCAGACAATTATTTTTAATTATCAGTCTCTGTTGCCATTTTGAATTGAATTACAAGCACTTTCTAAACCAGTGCTTTCATCCCTGTGTGTGTCAAGCAGGATCAAGAAATGGATAACCAGGACAAGAGCTTAGATGGAGGTGAAGAGGGAAGCTTCTCGGTTAACGCAGGCAGTTCCAAGTCCACCACTTAACTTCCGTGATGCATTTGCCTGGCTCCACACCCCAGCCTCCAGCCAGAGACTCCTCTAATGGACTGAATGTCACTAAGATTCAGAGTGAGCTCTCCACAGCAGGGACAGCCTCCATTGGACTCTCTATAGAGGAGGCTGAAGTGAAGTTAATGGGCAAGGCCCTGAGAATGCAGAACACACAGAAACAGCAGCAGAATCATCAACAACAACAGCAGCTGTTTGAGAACTTTGCTCTGTTGGAGGAGAGCATTTCAGATTTGAATAGATCCAACACCCCAGGGAGCTCTGTACTTGGATGTTCTAATTACCGTTTCCCTCTGAAAACAGAGGACTTTTCACCAATGGATAAGGACAGGCTTGACATGGGGACAGTCAGCTTTGGACAGTCACTGAAGGACTTGGATGTCAACGAGAGGCTCCTTGGTGACAATACGCTGGACATTCTGCGTGATTTGGACTTGCCTGGCTCTCTGTCTGACCTGAATGAGTTTTACCTGGCTGACAGGGCCGCTTTCCTTTCCTCCCTGTCAGTGGATGATGCCCTGCTCGGTGACGGCAACATGGAAACCAAGCCCATAGTCAGTAGCAGTGGGGGAAACTGTAAAAATTTGAAGGGTGCGGACCAGCATCGGCAGCAACTGGGCCCAGGGATCTCCATGCCTGTCATCAAGACAGAGAAGGACGCTGACACCTCCTTCATCCAGCTTTACACCCCAGGGGTAATCAAGCAGGAGAACGAGCGCCAGAGCTACTGTCAGATATCCAGCCTGGACATACCTGGTACCCACAGCTCGGTGGGCTCCATGAGTGGGCCGAGTTACCACTACGGCGGAAACACACCGACGGCAGTGCGCGTACAACAGGATCAGAAGCCTGTCTTTGGCCTGTATCCGCCACTGCCCTCAGTCAGTGATGGCTGGAACAGAGGCCAGGAATTTGGGGATGGATCAGGGATGTCAACTCCATCCAGCTCATCTTTTCCTGTCAGCTTCAGCAGGTAAGTCACTTATTACACATGGTTTAATGTACTGTGTGCACGTTTGAATGATTTAACATTGCATGATTTATGAATAAGGAATTATTTTAGGATTATAAATAGATTTTTATTTGAACATTCCTGAATCTGAAACATCCTTGCTTTGTTGTTGCTTTGTGAATTTTAAAATGGAAGCACTGTCTGAATGTGTATGGGTGAACCTGTTACATATTTTTTTTATCTGAATTGATCTGGCACACGTCAACCTCTCAATTTGTTGCACTTGCCCTTTTGCAAATGCACTCATTTGTCAATATGAGTCAGAGTAGACGGGGTGCGTTGTCAGCTGGGAGCCATGTTTCCAGATCTGCTTTGGTGCGCTGCCTTGACTCATCAAACCTCCTTCATTACAAACACATGGTCCCCTCTGAGTACTCCTTGCTCCCAAAAGGCGCATACAAATTCCTCAGGAGTTTGACGCTTTCTTCCTTTTCTATCCTTACTGTGGATCAGGAGCAATAATACTAGGGAGAGGAAGGATGTAACAGTACATCACTGCAAATGTGTGGGTTGATTGGCTCTGTGTAGGCTTACAGCAACAGATGCTAGAATTAACGGAGTAACCTGTCATTAAGCCCTTGAGCAAACAAGTGTTTGCTCCAGCTGCTGCTCATTCAGAGATTAAAACAGACACACTACCATAGTTTTGCTGTTAATCCCCATACATCTCTCTCTCATCCAAGGTCACATTGAGGGCTCATTGTACTTTCTCAGCAAAGTGCTTTGGCATCCACCACATCTGACTGAGATATACAGTTGAAGTCGGAAGTTCACGTACACCTTAGCCAAATACATTCAAACTCAGTTTTTCACAATTCCTGACATTTTAATCCTAGTAAAAATTCCCTGTTTTAGGTCAGTTAGGATCACCACTTTATTTTAAGAATGTGAAATGTCAGAATAATAGTAGAGAATGATTTATTTCAGCTTATATTTCTTTCATCACATTCCCAGTGGGTCAGAAGTTTACATACAATCAATTAGTATTTGATAGCATTGCCTTTAAATTGTTTAACTTGGGTCAAATGTTTCAGGTAGCCTTCCACAAGCTTCCCACAATAAATTGGGTGAATTTTGGCCCATTCCTCCTGACAGAGCTGGTGTAACTGAGTCAGGTTTGTAGGTCTCCTTGCTCGCACATGCTTTTTTCAGTTCTGCCCAAGCATTTTCTATGGAATTGAGGCCAGGGATTTGTGATGGCCACTCCAATACCTTGACTTTGTTGTCCTTAAGCCGTTTTGCCACAACTTTGGAAGTATACTTGGGGTCATTGTCCATTTGGAAGACCCATTTGTGAACAAGCTTTAACTTCCTGACTGATGTCTTAAGATGTCGCTTCAATATATCCACACAATTGTCCTGCCTCATGATGCCATCTATTTTGTGAAGTGCACCAGTCCCTCCTGCAGCAAAGCACCCCCACACGATGCTGCCATCTCCGTGCTTCACAGTTGGGATGGTGTTCTTCAGCTTGCAAGCATCCCCCTTTTTCCTCCAAACATAACAATGGTCATTATGGCCAAACAGTTCTATTTTTGTTTCATCAGACCAGAGGACATTTCTCCAAAGAGTACGATCTTTGTCCCCATGTGCAGTTGCAAACCGTAGTCAGGCTTATTTATGGCGGTTTTGGAGCAGTGGCTTCTTCCTTGCTTTCAGGTTATGTCGATATAGAACTCGGTTTTACTGTGGATATAGATATTTTTCTAAAGTTTCCTCCAGCATCTTCACAAGGTCCTTTTGCTGTTGTTCTGGGATTGATTTGCACTTTTCGCACCAAAGTACGTTCATCTCTAGGAGACAGAACGTGTCTCCTTCCTGAGCTGAATGACGGCTGCGTGGTCCCATGGTGTTTATACTTACATACTATTGTTTGTACAGATGAACGATGTACCTTCAGGCATTTGGAAATTGCTCCCAAGGATGAACCAGACTTGTGGAGGTCTACATTTGTTTTCTGAGGTCTTGGCTGATTTCTTTTGATTTTTCCATGATGTCAAGCAAAGAGGCACTGAGTTTGAAGGTAAGCGTTGAAATACATCCACAGGTACACCACCAATTGACTCGAAGTATGTCAATTAGCCTATCAGAAGCTTCTAAAGCCATGACATCATTTCTTGGAATTTTCCAAGCTGTTTAAAGGCACAGTCAACTTAGTGTATGTTAACTTCTGACACAATGGATCATGGGCAGTGTTAGTGGTAGCAGGGTTTACCTTGTTAGCATTGCTGGGATATCCCCTTCTGAAGGCGTTGATGTGGAAACGTGTATGCAGTGCTGATTTACCTCAAGATGAGGTCCAGTTGATTAAGGCCATCGCACATGAACTGTATATCTGGTGGCCATGGAGGGAGAAGGAGGAGAAGGAGGAGACGGTGGCTGAGTTAGGATGATATGGCGTGGGAACACCTTTTGTAAACCTGCAGCCTGAAGAGGAAGTCTGGGTACAAGCATGGGCTGTATAGAGCCTTCATTTTTGTGTAGCCCAGCAGAACAGTATCCCAAAGGCATAAAGTCAGGCTAAGGGAGTGTGGGAATCATCATCTTATCAAACTTCATTTTTTGCCATATATCATTATGCATGGCTTAACGCATTACTAATACTTGTCATGTTTTGTGTTTTTATTTTATTTTGCTTTTCAAGTCTTTTGTTATCACTCTCTTAGGAACCTGAAGCAGGAAGAAAAAGTCAAAAGCTCCAGCTGAAATGTCATTATCAGTTGTATGAAAGGAGGGGAATAAGAGTGTACATCGTGTGATTGTCAAGTGTCAGCAGCGGTTAGGACGGTGTCAGGCGCAGGACACAGAACGGAGTAAAAGACGTACTTTACTCGAAAAGAAACCCCAATAATTTCCACGCAGGGAAAACACACCAGCTCACAGAAGTCTTGAACACTAAACAAAGAACAAACACACACAAAACCATGTGGGAACCAGAGGGTTAAATGGGAAATAAATTATAACGTAATGGGAACCAGGTGTGTACAATCAAGACAAAACATATGGAAAAAGAAACGTAGATCGGTGGCAGTTAGAAAGCCGGTGACGACGACCGCCGAGCACCGCCCGAACAAGGAGAGGCACCAACTTCGGCGGAAGTCGTGACAGTACCCCCCCCCCCCCCACCCCTCTTGACACGCAGCTCCAGCAGTGCGGCCTCGGGACGATCCGGAGGACGAGGCGCAGGGCAATCCGGGTGGAGACGGTGAAATTCCTGCAGTTAGGAAGGGTCCAGGATGTACTCCACCGGCACTCCACCGGCACCCACCCATCATCTCTCCTCCCACTCCACGAGGTACTGAAGGCCCCTCGCCCGATGCCTTGAGTCCGTGATGGCTCGCACAGTATACGCCGGGGCCCCCTCGATGTCCAGAGGGGGCAGAGGAAACTCCCGCACCTCAGACTGCTGGAGCGGACCAGCCACCACCGGCCTGATGAGAGACACATGGAACGAGGGGTTAATACGATAATCAGGGGGAAGCTGTAACATATAACATACCTCGTTCAGTCTCCTCGGGACTTTAAATGGGCCCACAAATCGCGGATCCAGCTTCCGACAGGGCAGGCGAAGGGACAGGTTTCGGGTCGAGAGCCAGACCCGGTCCCCCGGTGCATACACCGGAGCCTCACTGCGGTGGCGGTCGGCGATCGACCTTCTGTCACCTGATGGCCCGTTGCAGGCGCACATGGGCAGCGTCCCATGTCTCCTCCGAGCGCCGAAACCATTCATCCACCGCAGGTGCCTCGATCTGGCTCTGATGCCACGGTGCCAGGACCGGCTGATAATCTAGTACACACTGAAACGGAGACAGGTTAGTGGAGGAGTGGCGGAGTTTTGGGCCATCTCTGCCCAGGGGATGAAAGCCGCCCACTCCCCCGGCCGGTCCTGGCAATAGGACTGCAGAAACTTACCCACATCCTGGTTAACTCTCTCCACCTGCCCATTACTCTCGGGGTGAAACCCTGAGGTCAGGCTGACCGAGACCCCAAGACGTTCCATGAATGCCCTCCAGACCCTCGATGTGAACTGGGGACCCCGATCAGACACTATATCCTCAGGCACCCCGTAGTGCCGGAAGACGTGTGTAAACAGGGCCTCCGCAGTCTGTAGGGCCGTAGGGAGACCGGGCAAAGGAAGGAGATGGCAGAACTTAGAAAACCGAACCACAACGACCAGAATCGTGGTGTTTCCTTGTGACGGAGGAAGATCCGTGACGAAATCCACCGATAGGTGTGACCACGGCCGTTGTGGAACGGGTAGGGGTTGTAATTTCCCTCTGGGCAGGTGTCTAGGTGCCTTGCACTGGACGCACACCGAGCAGGAGGAAACATAAACTCTCACGTCCTTAGCTAAAGTGGGCCACCAGTACTTCCCACTAAGACAGCGCACTGTCCGACCGATGCCAGGATGACCAGAGGCGGGTGACGTGTGGGCCCAACAGATCAATCGATGACGGACATCAGACGGAACGTACAGATGCCCAACTGGACACTGGGTGGGAGTGGGCTCAGCACGTAACGCCCGCTCGATGTCTGCGTCAACCTCCCATACCACCTGTGCCATCAGGCAAGAAGCCGGAAGTATGGGAGTGGGTTCCGTGGACCGCTCCTCTGTGTCATACATCCGGGACAGTGCATCTGCCTTAGCGTTCTGGGTACCTGGTCTGTAGGATAGGGTGAAAACAAAACGGGTGAAAAACATGGCTCACCTTGCCTGGCGAGGGTTCATTCTCCTCGCCGCCCGGATGTACTCCAGATTGCGGTGGTCAGTCCAAATGAGAAAAGGGTGTTTAGCCCCCTCAAGCAAATGCCTCCACGCCTTCAGAGCATTGACAACAGCCAACAGCTCCCGGTCCCCCACATCATAGTTTCGCTCCGCCGGGCTGAGCTTCTTCAAAAAGAAAGCACAGGGGCGGAGCTTTGGTGGCGTACCTGAGCACTGAGACAGCACAGCTCCTATCCCAACCTCGGATGCGTCCACCTCTACTATGAATGCCAAAGAGGGATCAGGATGAGCCAGCACGGGAGCCGAGGTAAACAGAGCCTTCAGGTGACCAAAAGCCCTGTCCGCCCCAGCTGACCACTGCAGTTGCACCAGTCCCCCCTTCAGCAAGGAGGTAATGGGAGCCGCTACCTGAACAAAGCCCCGGATAAACCTCCGGTAGTAGTTGGCAAACCCTAAGAACCGCTGCACCTCTTTTACTGTGGTTGGAGTAGGCCAATTACGCACGGCTGAAATACGGTCATTCTCTCATCTCCACCCCTGACATGGACAGGCGGTACCCTAGGAAGGAGTCAGACTGTTGGAAGAACAGACATTTCTCAGCCTTGAAGTACAGGTCATGCTCCAACAGTCGACCAAGCACCTTGCACACCAGGGACACATGCTCGGCGCGTGTAGCGGAGTATAGAATGTCATCTATATACACCACTACACCCTGCCCGTGCAGGTCCCTGAAAATCTCGTCTACAAAGGATTGGAAGACTGATGGAGCATTCATCAACCCGTACGGCATGACGAGGTACTCATAGTGCGTAGAGGTGGTACTAAATGCCGTGTTCCACTCATCCCCCTCCCGGATACGCACCAGGTTGTAAGCGCTCCTTAGATCCAATTTGGTGAAGAAGCGCGCCCCGTGCAATGACTCACACTGGCAATGAGAGGCAGCGTGTAACTATACTTCACCGTGATCTGATTTATACCTCTATACTCAATGCACGGGCGTAAACCTGCATCCTTCTTCTTCACAAAAAAGAAACCCGAGGAGGCAGGTGAAGTGGAAGGCCGAATGTATCCCTGTCCCAGAGATTCGGAGACATATGTTTCCATAGCCGCCGTCTCCTCCTGTGACAGAGGATACACGTGACTCCTGGGAGGTGCTGCGTCTACCAGGAGATTTATCACACAATCCCCCCGTCGATGGGGTGGTAGTTGAGTTGCCTTCTTTTTACAGAAGGTGAGAGCCATATGGGCCTATTCAGGGGGAATGTGCATTGTGGAGACCTGGTTTGGACTCTCCACCATAGTTGCACCTATGGATACACCTATACACCTCCCGGAGCATTGACGTGACCATCCCTTGAGAGCCCTTTGTTGCCACGAAATAGTGGGGTCATGATAGGCCAACCAGGCAAGCTCTAACACCACGGGAAACGCAAGAGAATCGATCAGGAAGAGAGTAATTCTCTCCTCATGACTCTCCTGCGTTCTCATACATAGTGGAGCTGTGACCTCCCTAATCAGGCCCGGCCCTAAAGGACGACTATCTATGGCATGTACAGGGAAGGGCACATCAACAGGAACAATAGGGATCCCTAATCTAAGTGCAAATGAACGGTCAATAAAGTTCCCAGCTGCACCTGAATCTACTAGCGTCTTATTCTGGGAATGCGTGGAAAACTCAGGAAATTCTATTCATACACACATGTGCGCAACAGGGAGCTCTGGGTGAGTCGGGTGCCTATTCACCTGGGATGATCCACCAGTGTCCTGCCTGCTGCCTCATCTCCCTGGAGAACCTTCCCATCACCGACCAGCGGTGTGTCCTCTGCGGCAACAGGTGGTGCAGGAAACGGCCCCTCCTCCGGTCACCCATAGAGCAGCACCTCCGAGCTCCATAGGTGTAGGATCGGAGGTGCTGGGTGGTGGAATGGACGGACCCCGATCCGAACGTCCACAGGTGGCCAACAGGTTATCCAGCCGGATGGATAAATCCACCAGCTGGTCGAGGGTAAGGGTGGTGTCCCTGCAGGCCAGCTCCCAACGAACAACCTCATGTAGAATACACCGGTAATGGTCGATCAGGGCCCTCTCATTCCATTCCGCGCTGGCAGCCAGGGTCCTGAAGTCCAGTGCGAAGTCCTGTGCGCTCATCATCCCCTGTCTGAGATGGAACAAGCGTTCCCCCGCCGCTCTCCCCTCAGGTGGATGATTGAAGACCGCCCAGAAGCAGCGGGTGAAATCCTCATAGCGGACCAACGCTACGTCTATTCCTCCCCATTCGGCGTTGGCCCACTCAAGCGCTTTCGTCGACAAACAGGAGATGAGGGCGGACATGCTCTGGTGTCCCGATGGAGCTGGGTGGACGGTCGCCTGGTATAGCTCCAACTGGAGTAGGAACCCCTGGTAACCGCCAGCCGTCCCATCATATGCCCTCGGGAGCGAGAGCCGAATCCCACTGGGTCCAGGTGACAGAGGGGTGGACAGCGGTGTGGGTTGGGGTGAAGTTGATGGGGGTATGGGAAAACCCCCTCTCTCCCATCGCTCCATGGTGTCCAGCACGCGATCCATGGCTGTGCCAAGATTTTGGAGCATTGTCGCGTGCTGCTGGATGCGCTCCTCCACTGGTAACGGAGGACTGGGTGCACCTGCTGACTCCATATGCTGTGCGTGTTTGTGTCAAGTGTCAGTGTGCAGCGGTTAGGATGGAGGCAGGCGCAGGACACAGAACTGAGTAAAATATGTACTTTACTCGAAAAGAAACAACAATAATTTCCACGCATGGAAAACAAACCAGCTCACAGAAGTCTTGGACACTAAACAAAGAACAAACACGCACAAAACCCTGTGGGAACCAGAGGGTTAAATAGGGAATAAATTATAACGTAATGGGAACCAGGAGTGTACAATCAAGACAAAACAAATGGAAAAAGAAACGAAGATCGGTGGCAGCTAGAAAGCCGGTGACGACGACCGCCGAACGCTGCCCGAACAAGGAGAGGTACCAACTTTGGCGGAAGTCGTGACAGTGATAGGTCATAGGCTATAAGTCTCGGCGGTGTAAACATACAAATCAACTGAGAAAATTGTATATTTTTTCAAAGTTTCGAAGTTTATATATAGTTGAACAGTATGGAGTTACTATTAAAAAAGGAGGGGCTGTTGGGTTCTAGCTTGAAATGTACTAATTCATGTTATCATACTAGAATGTATTGATTACTTTACATGTACAAGGAATGTCTATGTTGGGGTCAAGTGAGGGTGGATAACAACTAGGTGTATGGAAAGTTACTGAGTGAGATAAGGGGGAGTGCAGAAAGTTTTAACTTCTGTCAAAACATGTTATTGTTAAATCTCATGGCTCCTAAGGAGGGAGGCAAAGGGCAACAGTCTGGTTTCAGTCACTGATAAGGTAGGACATTTGTGGATTAGGGAGGAGTGAGGAATTCGGCCCGAGGTCAGGTCAAATGAAGAGAAGGAACAGTTCTATTTCCCACACATACAGTATACTTCCACGCCCACAAAGGTTCTAGCATCAGGCAGGGCATTGACTACACCAGTGAGAGGAACCAATTAAGTTCCTGACTAGCAACAGAGATGTATTGGCTGTCTAGATGTGCAAGGAGTTGACTCCGTCTAGTAGGAGGGTTTAAATATATGTAATTGTGTAAACATGTCTTTGTCTTTGCAGCTGTATGACCCAGTGGATGAATAAAGTTGGTTTGAGATTTTCCTAGTCGTCAGTTTGAGTTTTTACTCTGTTTGTTCAGAACCTAACAACGGATAATCATTAATTGATTGTGAGTAATGATAAGTGCGAAATTGACAGAAGTATAAATATCATACACTCCCACCAAATGCTAACCTCCCCTGTTATCGGTAATGGTAATAGGTTAACATGTCTTGGGGGTATGATCTTTGTGCCTCTGTAACTTTCTCAGTCATCATTATTCACGATTTATTCATAATATCCATAATCATGGTAGCATCCACATTAATGTAGAAGTGTTCAGAAACATATTCTACTCTTATTTACAATAAATGTGACTCTGAAACACAACCAAAACAAACTGCAAATGCCTCCAACAAGTGTGTAGAGTCATAAGCGGGATGTAGTCATTGCGTGCTAGGAAAATTTCAAGCTGGTCAAGCTGGTCTGACTAGCAAGGTCTAGCTGGTCAAACCTCTCTGACCAGCATGGCCTAGCTGGTTTTTGCTGGTGACCAGACTTTGTTGTGATTTTGCTGGCGACCAGCATTCACTGTGTTTTGATGTGCAGTTCACAAACTATTTGTTATTTTTGAACGACTCTGTTTACTGACTCAAGAGTTATGATACATTTTATCCGAGTTACTTGTTTATTTTTGTTTTTCGTTTGACCTGGCTGCAATTAATTATACAGCAGGATTAATAGATGCTCCTCATGCTCACCGGCGCCGGAGTTGTGCTCCGACCAGCAAATGTCTATCATGCGTGTGCAGAAAGTACAGCATGTTGCAGCTAACATAGTGAAGAAAAAGATACATTTATAACTGATAATTTATCATATGGTACAAGAATATATGCAATGAATTGATTATTTAAGGTTATCAATATTGTACAGCTTTGTAGAAACATATACTGCCAGCCGTTTGGGGGCTTGCTGCATGACGTTACTTTAGCTAATATGGTGACAACGATGTAGACTGTGTGTAGCGGTTTGGTTTGGAAAGTTTTTTTTCTCCTGGTGACATACAGCTGATGTCTTGTGCATTGAAGTCCACAAGCGAAGAGAAGAGGTGAAAGGAGGAGAGTGCATAACATGGATGCGAGAAGGAATACAACGTGGCTGCTATGAAACTGTGAACTGTGTTTACGCTCGACCCCTGTATTCATTCCACCAATTCTGTTGAAAAATGTTTCTTAAACAGAAGCAAACGGAACAAAACGGGGATTAACATACCTGAATTTGTCCAGTAGAAACTATTGTTTGCAACTGTTGGACTAATGATTACACCCACTATCAGCTAGATGCAGGCAAGAGTATGCAAGGTGGTATTGAATGTCACTGTCTGTCACATCAAATTTGTTTCTCGACCTGTGGGTACCTACATACAAACTTTCATTCATAGGCTAGGTTATAGCAACCTCATGATGGGTATAGGGAAAATTGGAGTATTATGTAATAGCCTGAACCTATCGCTGTTACATTAAACTGGGTGAATGGAATATGAATGACAGTCATCCAATATGCTGTCAGGATGAGCCTGCAGGAAGGGAGGGAGGAGGATGTCTTCCCTGTAACGCACAGCATTGAGTTTGCCTGCAATGACAACAAGCTCAGTCCGATGATGCTGTGACACACTGCCCCAGACCATGACGAACCCTCCACCTCAATCCCACTTCAGAGTACAGGCCTCGGTGTAACGCTCATTCCTTCGTCGATAAACGTGAATCCGACCATCATCCCCGCAGAGACAAAAACGCGACTCGTCAGTGAAGAGCACTTTTTGCCAGTCCTGTCTGGTCCAGCGATGGTGGGTTTGTGCCCATAGACGACATTGTTGCCGGTGATGTCTGGTGAGGACCTGCCTTACAACAGGCCTACAAGCCCTCAATCCAGCCTCTCTCAGCCTATTGCGGACAGTCTGAGCACTGATGGAGGGATTGTGTGTTCCTGGTGTTACTCGGGCAGTTGTTGTTGCCATCCTGTACCTGTCCCGCAGGTGTGATGTTCGGGTGTACCGATCCTGTGCAGGTGTTGTTACACGTGGTCTGCCACTGCAAGGACAATCAACTGTCCGCCCTGTCTCCCTGTAGCTCTGTCTTAGGCATCTCACAATACGGACTGTCAGGACCCGGTTACGAACTCGGGTCTCCGGTGTGAGGAACAGTCACTTAGCAAACTGAGCCACAAATAGTCGGCAGAACCCAGAAGATGAGGCAGACACACCAGTACTTGAGACGGTGTTTTAATAAAGTAAAAAGGAAAGTTCTTTTAGGCAAAAATATACATTCAAGGGAAACGAGGCACAGGTGCAAATAATAACTGGAAACAAGGGAAAACAAAAGGGTCAAAAAGCACAATGGGGGCTTCTAGTGGCCAAAATCGGAACAATCCTGGCCAAATCCTGACAATGGACATTGCAATTTATTGCCCTGGCCACATTTGCAGTCCTCATGCCTCCATCCAGCATGCCTAAGGCACGTTCACGCAGATGAGCAGGGACCCTGGGCATCTTTCTTTTGGTGTTTTTCAAAGTCAGTAGAAAGGCCTTTTTAGTGTCCTAAGTTTTCATAACTGTGACCTTAATTGTCTACCGTCTGTAAGCTGTTAGTGTCTTAACGGCCGTTCCACAAGTGCATGTTCATTAATTGTTTATGGTTCATTGAACAAGCATGGGAAACAGTGTTTAAACCCTTTACAATGAAGAATTATCTTTGAAAGACAGTGTCCTGAAAAAGGGACATTTCTTTTTATGCTGAGTTTAGTAGACGGTTGCTGTCAAAAAGTGATTGATGTGTTTTGCTGTGTCCTTTGGATGTCCTCTCATTGACATCTTAATGACATCCTCTCGGGATGTTCTCACGGTATTTGGTGCGGCAGGTAGTCTAGTAGTTAGAGCGTTGGTGTCATAGATTAATATTTCATATTGCATAGTAAACTTTAATAATTGTAATATGTATGCTTACATTTTTCTAGTAAAGTTTATGAAGAAAATAAAAGGTTTGAAAGAAAATGTAATTTACCTTCAATTAAACAAATCTGTCTCTCTCTGTCTCTCTCTCTCTGTCTCTCCCCGTGGGGCTAGGTTGCATCCGTGGTGCCAGGTTAGCTGAGGGGGTTACAAGCAAACGAGGGCCATGCTCAAGACATTCTTTTTTAAATATTTTCTAAGAAAAATACATTTAAAAAACAGTCTTTCCAACAACAAAAATAATTATACATATAAACATTTATTGGGTGGTAATCTGTAATATTGTGTAATAATAATATGTGTGATTTATTTAAATGTTTAGGAAATAAAACATTGGTGTTGCCATTTAATATTGCATAGTAAAGTTTAATAATTGCAATATGCATGTTTAAATGACTGTAGTAAAGGTTTTGAAGAAAATACAAGTTTTAAATTAAATGTAATTTACCATTAATGGAAGCTGTCTCCTTGATCTGTTTATCTCGCCCTACACAAGAGTCATTGGGTCCTTGGGATGTGTGCATGTGTGTGTGCATGTGTGTGTGCATGTGGAGCTTGGTGGCAATAAATCGCTCTCTCCTCCTCTCTAAGTGTCTAACAGTTAACGCCTTAATGCGGTTCAATATTATGAACCTAGGGTGACCCTAGTATCTTTGAACCAAATGTTTTCTGCTTATGAAGCAATAAATGATTGACAGGCTAAAGACCACCTACAAAATGTCCTTGTACCCTTTAACGACGTGCCCATTACTAATGACTTAAACAGATAATTTTACCCCATAACCTTTTACTGCACTGGGCTAAGTCAGGGTCACACAGAGTGTTTCTTGGTAGACTTAAACAAATCTACTTTGAAACAAAAGTATACACCTAACACATGGTTATGGGCTTAAAGAAAATAACACACCTCTACCATGTCAGATATAGAGTTGAAATGTATTCAATTTTGAGTTTGCATCCCAATATGACAGTTGAAATACATCACAGAACACTGAAATGTAACAAAACACCAAGTGTGTTTATTGAGCTGTATACTGAGATGGTCAGTTGGTCAACATTCCCCTTCAGTGATTACCCAACATTGTGTCCACATGTGCCCTACAAATGGAGCAGATATCATATACCAAGCTATTTGTATAAATGTTTGTCCATAACAAGGCCTAGGCGTCCCCTATAGTGTCCAGAAATCTCTCAAACATGTCACATTTTAAAGCATCTTTATTTTCATGCCTACAAATTAGCAAATGCAATTATTATCTTTAACCAAATTCACATTCTTAAGTGTAGATAATATTTTTGACATGTTTTCATGAGTGTTTGAGATTAGGTCCCTGAGTGGTCAAAAACAAGTATGTTTATAGCACTATTCACAACATACTGTATCCTCTCTCATCATGTCACAACCTGACAGGCTCCCAAAGGCAGGGCCATGTAAGGTCTCAGATCACTTAACTGCCCTTCCTGTTTTCATTCATACTTATCCTATACAATAGATTCTGCCCTCTTAAGTTCAATTTGACCCTCTTCATATATCAAAACCTCTAGAAAATATGATTAGAAACTATGACCATCTATGAAGTCATGTGTGAGTGTTGATCTCTCTGTCTCTCAATTCAATTCAAGGGGCTTTATTGGCATGGGAAACACGTGATTACATTGCCAAAGCAAGTGAAATGGATAAACAAAAGTGAAATAAACAATAAAAAGTGAACAGTACATATTACATATTGGAACACAAGTTCAACTAGACTAGAATAAAGATATTTCAAATGTTATATTATGTATATACAGTGTTGTAACGATGTCCAAAAAGTTAAAGTAAAAAAGGTAAAATAAATAAACATAAATATGGATTGCATTTACAATGATGTTTGTTCTTCAGTGGTTGCCATTTTCTTGTGGCAACAGGTCACAAATCTTGCTGCTGTGACTGCACACTGTGGTATTTCCCCCAACACATATGGGAGTTTATCAAAATTTGATTCGTTTTTAAAATTCTTTGTGAGTCCGTGTAATCTGAGGGAAATATGTGTTTCTAATATGATCATACATTTGTCAGGAGGTTAGGAAGTGCAGCTCAGTTTTCAGCTCATTTTGTGGGCACATAGCCTGTCTTCCTTTGAGAGCCTGGTCTGCCTACGGCGACCTTTCTCAATAGCAAGACTATGCTCACTGAGTCTGTACATGGTCAAAGCTTTCCTTAAATTTGAGTCAGTCACAGTGGTCAGGTATTCTGCCACTGTGTATTCTCTGTTTAGGGTCAAATAGCACTTTAGTTTGCTCAGTTTTTGTGTTAATTCTTTCCAATGTGTCAAGTAGTTATCTTTTTGTTTTCACATTATTTTGTTGGGTCTAGTTGGGTTGCGGTCCTGGGGCTCTGTGGGGTCTGTTTCTGTTTGTGAACAGAGCCCCAGGACCAGCTTGCTTAGGGGACACTTCTCCAGGTTCATCTCTCTGTAGGTGATGGCTTTGTTCTGAAGGGTTTGGGAATTGCTTCCTTTTAGGTGGTTGTAGAATTTAACGTCTATTTTCTGGATTTCGATAATTAGCGGGTATCGGCCGAATTCTGCTCTGCATGTATTATTTGGTCTTTTACATTGTACACAGAGGATATTTTTTCAGAATTTTGCAGAAGTACCATCCGGTTACAGAGTTCTGTCATTTGTTCCTTTGGGCGAACCCTTTTGGGTGCCTTGTAGAATCCTTTGATTTGTACCTGTAGGGCAGTGGTAGTCTGTAATATTTCTGAGGGAGACACTTTTGTAAAACAATATCACTGGGTGAGCCGCCATACCCTTCGGCGAAGGGGGGTTGAGGGGTCACAAAGTCAAATTGATTCATACATGATATAAAATGGATTCATATTTAAGATACTATTAACATAGTCAAGCTCTTTGAATATCTGATTTTCTATTTTAGGACACTTGGGGGTATCAGAAACAAATGTGTAAAATAATTTGACAAATCTTTAGAATCTGACTTTATTACTGTCACGCCCTGACCTTAGTTATATATGTTTTCTGTATTATTTTGGTCAGGTCAGGGTGTGACGTGGGTGGGTATGTGTGTTTTGTGTTGTCTAGGTTATTGTAGGTCTATGGTGGCCTGAATTGGTTCCCAATCAGAGGCAGCTGTTTATCGTTGTCTCTGATTGGGGATCCTATTTAGGTTGCCATTTCCATTTAGGTTTTGTGGGTTCTTGTCTATGTGAAGTTGCATGTCTGCACTCGTTGTATTATAGCGTTCACGTTAGTTTTGTTATTTTGTTTAGTTTGTTCAGTGTTATTTCTTTATTAAAAGAAGTATGTATTCACATCACGCTGCGCCTTGGTCTCCTCACTACGACGAACGTGACAATTACTATTATCTCAATAAAAGTTATAGCACCAGATACTGTATGTCAAATCAGGTAATAGCAAATGTGAGCCTGAAGCAAGTTTGCTTTGGTATGATTTGCATCAGAAATGTATTAGAAAGTTCAGGAAAACCTCAGGGATGATCATCAAACAACCTTGTTAAGCCCATGATCGTTTGTGGAGAATCAATTCATTTCCCTTAGTTATTCTATGCAGATTCATCACTCTCTCTTTAAACGTGTCCTGCACAGATTGTGTTGCGTCATATGAAACATGTTATTTCAAATCCAAAATGCTGGAGTATAGAGCCAAATTAAACTTTTTAGCTTCACTGTCCAAATAAATATGTTAGGGGAGTGTAACTACAATGCACTGTGCTGTAACAGTATTTCTGTTACATTGAATTGAAATACATATTTAAAATTACATTTGATTATTTTGTCATTGGATTTCACTGGCCTGAACTACAATCCAATGTATTTTGAAACAAGATACTTTCGAGACCTGTAATTTGTATTTTGAAAATACATCATTTTCTATACCATTTTTTTTTGTGATTCACAATTTTGTTGCCCCTTTTCACCATGCATTGGTATCAGAAGTCTGATGGCACCATGATGTGATAAGAGTCAATAATAATACCCAGTGCGCAATTGTACATTTTTACATTTACATTTTGGTCATAGCAGAATGTCACCATGTCATTGGTTTTAGGTTAGAGTTGGGTGAAAAAAAGACAAAAAAATGTTGATGATTTTTGCAAATCCAATCAGTTTCCCACATTGATACAGCATCATCATATTGATTTTATTTGTTGAAATTACGTGTACCAGTTTTTAGCCCAGTGGGTCTTATGCAGTGTGATTAACAAGTCAGTGCATTCAACTAACGTAGATGTACAAGCACATTTCACAGTCATAGCAAATAAAAAGTTATTTCATTTTTTACTGTTACTGAGAATGTTGCTGTAGTGAATGCGTGACACTTGCAAATGTATTTTGTGTTTTCAAACTGACAAAATACCTCAATATACCTGTATTTTATCTAAATACAATACTTTGCAAAAGTATTTTGTATTTTGGTTTAATAAAAATGGCATTTAGAGTATCTTGTATTTGTAACAAGATACATTTTAAGGTATACTTTGCCCATTTCTGACTGTAACTGCAATTCTTTGTTTATGTAAGCATTGGAAGTTTATCATGCACATATTTGATTTTCATTCTCTTTTTTATCATACACACATTTTTTTCGGTGCTTGGTAATAGTCAATCATGTTTGCAGTGATTTGCAACACATTTTTTCTCACCTCAGTGACAATTGTTGACTGGTAGACCTCTTTGTTGTATTTCCAACCGTCCAAGCAACTCTCCAGCTCAATTTCACTCACGTTGATATCCACATTTGGAATGATATTCAGGCTAGAGAAGTTTTTAACTGTCTCCAGTTTGAGTCTTGAGCACGAACTACGCTGTGACACACCATTCGTTGTCACCATGGGGATGGTCACATTTCTCCACATGTCACTGACATTATAATCCTCAGGAATAAAGCACTCATGTGGCGGGGTATCACCTACAAACAGTATATAAATACCAGTAAATCCATTGGGCAGGATGCTGATGGCTAATGCCAAAAAGATTGTCCGCTGAAAGGGTCCCCATGTTCCCAAGAAAGCTGTAATTCCATCGTAATCTCTCATATTGGTGCTGTGTTCAGTTAAGCTTTATTTATAGTCAAGTAACTTCTTTACTTGAAAAGAAAAACTGCCTGAACTGTATAGCTGCTCCGGAGGTTGTTGTAGAGTTGTTGGATAGCATCTGTCCCCATCTGACATTGACAACAAACAGCAGAGCTCTCTCCTTTTATGGGCCATCCCCTCAATTGGAGGCGATAAGATAACACACAGTATTAACGCATCTTGAATTACCCCACTCCGTAGTGCTAATGTATTGGAAGGACATTAAAAGTGAAGGTTAATCATTACAATTTCCTCTCTGAACTGTGTTAATGTGTGGTTCACAGAATCCCGGTCAATAGTGAATCAGAGGACAATACCTGTAACTAAATGGCTGTATGGTTATGCCTTTGAAGATTTGTTTTACACCCTCGGGAATGGACTGAAATTACCAATTAGAATGTAAGGGCTGGAAAAAAAAGGAGCTATGTGCTGGAGCTGAAATTGGTTAAACCTATAAAAAAAAGAAAAACAGCAGGACAAACCTATGTCATAAAATATCGACTACACCACCTGGTGGAGGGTTTGAGCACCTAGACTCTTAATAACTTCAGGTTCATTTAGCAGTGACCAGTTGGGAACCACTGTAATCATAAAACACGAAGTTGCAAGATTCCAACAAAAAGGATGGACATTTATTTTGGAAATGTCTCAAAATGATGGTAGATTGGAAATTTAGCAAAATGATGTAGGTCATCCACTAAAGGGTTTAGGGTGGAAATCAATTCCACAAAAAGGGAAAATTGTGTTTCTCCTGTTTAGGGGATGGGGGATCTCAGGTAGCCTGCCCATTCAGCTCCGCTCCACGTTTTACTCTGGTTCTGTCTACTCCTCTGAGTGGGCCTGATAGTGACCAGTCAACCGAGAAAAAGTGTTTGAAAAGAAATGTTCTTCATAATTAAACAATGAGGGGTGGTACACATAGTTAGGCCTGATGTCCAGTGAAATTGTCACGTTCTGACCTTAGTTCCTTTATTATGTCTTTATTTTAGTTTGGTCAGGGCGTGAGTTGGGGTGGGCATTCTATGTTGTTTTTCTATGTTTTGTTCTGTACGTTATATTTCTATGTGTTTGGCCTAGTATGGTTCTCAATCAGAGGCAGGTGTCGATCGTTGTCTCTGATTGAGAATCATACTTAGGTAGCCTGTTTTCCCACTATGGGTTGTGGGTACTTATTTTCTGTTTCAGTGTTTGCACCATACGGGACTGTGTCGGTTTTCATTTATTTCTCTTATTCTTTTTTTGTATTTTGTATTCATTCTCGATTAAACGATATTATAGATACGTACCACGCTGCATTTTGGTCCTCCTCTCCTTCCACCAACAGAAGCCGTTACAGAAACGTTGATTTTTAAGGCCCTTTTTAATGGGTCAAAGGTCAAATATGGTGTAAATGGACATAATGGAAATACTAATAGATTTAGGTTAAATAACCTGAAATTCTCAACAAAAACAGAGTGTATTATCAAAAATAAACATGTACACTATGGAAAGGATGCATTAATAGTTACTTTACATACAGTTATTATGCTTTAATGCAGATGTGTAAATTAACCAAATATAAATGTACAGTACCAGTCAAAAGTTTGGACACACCTAGTCATTTAAGGGTTTTTCTTTATTTTTACTATTTTCTACATTGTAGAATAATAATGAATGCATCAAAACAATGAAATAACACGTATGTAATCATGTAGTAACCAAAAAAGTCCAAAAATATTTTATATTATAGATTCTTCAAAGTAGCCCCCTTTGCCTTGATTACAGCTTTGCACACTCTTGGCATTCTCTCAAGCAGCTTCATGAGGTAGTCACCTAGAATGCATTTCAATTAACAGGTGTGCCTTGTTAAAAGTTAATTTTTTAGCCAATCGGTTGTGTTGTGACAAGGTAGGGGTGGTATACAGAAGATAGTCCT
This sequence comes from Salvelinus fontinalis, assembly GCF_029448725.1. Lineage (NCBI taxonomy): Eukaryota > Metazoa > Chordata > Actinopteri > Salmoniformes > Salmonidae > Salvelinus > Salvelinus fontinalis. The sequence continues at coordinate 52,505,925 of NC_074666.1, forward strand.
GTTTGGTAAAACACCAAGCCCATAATGACCAGATAAGGTCAAATAAGCAAAGACAAATGACAGTCCATCACTGCTTTAAGATATGAAGGTCAGTCAAACTTTGAAAGTTTCTTCAAGTGCAGTCGCAAAAACCATCAAGCGCTATGATGAAACTGCCACAGGAAAGGAAGACGCAGAGTTACCTCTGCTGCAGAGGATAAGTTCATTAGAGTTAACTGCACCTCAGATTGCAACCCAAATAATTCCAAGTAACAGACACATCTCAACATCAACTGTTCAGAGGAGACTGTGTGAATCAGGCCTACGTTGTCAGATTGCTGCAAAAAAAACACTACTAAAGGACACCAATAACAATAAGAGACTTGCTTGGGCTAAGAAAGAAGAGTAATGGACATTAGACAGGTGGAAATCTGTCCTTTGGTCTGATGAGTCCAAATGTAAGATTTTTGGTCCCAACCGTTGTGTCTTTGTAAGACGCAGAGTAGGTGAATGGATCATCTCAGCATGTATGGTTCCCACCGTGGAGCATCGAGGAGGAGGTGTGATGGCGTGGGGGTGCTTTGCTGGTAACATTGTCTGTGATTTATTTAGAATTCAAGGCACACCTAACCAGCATGGCTTCCACAGCATTCTGCAGCGATACGCCATCCCATCTGGTTTGCACTTAGTGGTACTATCATATGTTTTTCAACAGGACAATGACCCAAAACACACCTCTAGGCGGTGTACGGCCTATTTGACCAAGAAGGAGAGTGATGGAGTGTGTCATCAGATGACCTGGCTTACACAATCACCTAACCTCAACCAAAATGAGATGGTTTGGGATGAGATGGACCGCAGAGGGATGGAAAAGCAGCCAACAAGTGCTCAGCATATGTGGGAAGTCCTTCAAAACTCTGAAAAGCATTCCTCATCAAAGTGGTTGAGAGAATGCGAAGAGTGTGCAAAGAACTGTCATCAAGGCAAAGGGTGGCTACTTTGAAGAATCTAAAATACAACACTTTTCTGGTTACTTCATGATTCCATATGTGTTATTCTAACAGCTGACCTTTCAGAAAACTGATAGTTTGGTTGTTAAAATCTGTAAAGGCCGCTTAGGAACCACCAAGACTCGCCCGCCCGGCCAAACTAAGCAATCGGTGGAGAAGGGCCTTGGTCAGGGAGGTGACCAAGAACTTGATGGTCACTTTGACAGAGCTCCAGAGTTCCTCTGTGGAGATGGGAGAACCTTCCAGAAGGATGACCATCTATGCAATTAGCCATCTATGCAACCACCACCAATTAGGAACCACCATCTATACAACCACCACCAATTAGGCCTTTATGGTTGAGTGGACACTCCTCAGTAAAAGGCACATGACAGCCTGCTTGGAGTTTGCCAAAAGGCACCTAAAGGACTCTCAGACCATGAGAAACAAGATTCTCTGGTCTGATGAAACCAAGATTGAACTCTTCGGCCTGAATGCCAAGCGTCACGTCTGGAGGAAACTTGGCACCATCCCTACAGTGAAGCATGGTGGTGGCAGCATCATGCTGTGGGGATATTCTTCAGTAGCAGGGACTAGGAGACAAATTAGTATCGAGGGAAGATGATTGGAGCAAATACAGAGAGATCCTAGACGAAAACCTGCTCCAGAGCGCTCAGGACCTCAGACTCGGGCGAAGGTTCGCCTTCCAACAGGACAACAACCCTATGCACATAGCCAAGACAACACAGGAGTGGCTTAGGGACAAGTCTCTGAATGTCCTTGAGTGGCCCAGCCAGAGCCCAGAACCTGATCAAACATCTCTGGAGAGGCCTGAAAATACTGAGTAACGGGTCTAAATACTTATGTAAATGTAATATATATATATATATATATATATATATATATATATATATATACATATATATACATTTGCTAAAATTATTGCTTTGTCACTATATGGTATTGCGTGTAGATTTGAAGGAAACAACGAATCAATTTCAGAATAAGGCTGTAACTTAACAAAATGTGGGAAAAGTCAAAGGGTCTGAATACTTTCCGAATGCCCTGTACTACTAAAGTCTTCCTCGGGCACCATTTAGTGGCCTACCTTCCCACTTCCCTCATCTCACCTGTGAGTCAGAGATACACATTTTATCTGTGATTATCATTAAATACCACCAATTTAACAGAACTGGAGTATTGTAGTACTTACAAGATCAAATGCCTGTGCTAAGATCTGAATAGCAGTTTGGAGGTTGTGTGGGTATGTGGAAGGTATGGAAAATATATTCCATTGCCATTATGTTGTGAAATGAATGCAATCAAGCTTTTAGTGTATGTGAGCAGCAGTACAGACTACATATTCCTTTGTTACGGTATCAATCTAGCTACTTGTACTCGGAAATTCTACTAACGTGATACTTTACTCATTGTTATTTTTAACGTCGTGGCATTATTACTATGCACACAAGAAAATATAAACCTGAGATAAAAAACACTGATATATTTTGTGAAAATTGACAAAACCATATCCAGGTGTTTATGTTTACTATATCGACACACAATATAAAAATGCTAATATTTGGCCATACATAATACATTTGTCTTGGATTAAGTGTTTTTTATCCTGACTTTAGAGGGTGGCTAAATTCCCATAGAATGCTTTAGAAATTATGTGCATTTCCTTTTGTGTCATAAATGTATGTAATCATCTTTAATAATATGCCATCATGGTTTCCGAGTATATATATGATATATATATATATTTTGTATTTACACTACCGTTCAAAAGTTTGGGGTCACTTAGAAATGTCCTTGTTTTTGAAAGAAAAGCAATTTTTTTGTCCGTTAAAATAGCATCAAATTGATCAGAAATACAGTGTAGACATTATTAATGTTGTAAATGACTATTGTAGCTGGAAAAGGCTGATTTTAAATGGACTATCTACATAGCCGTACAGAGGCCAATTATCAACAACCATCACTCCTGTGTTCCAATGGCACGTTGTGTTAGCTAATCCAAGTTTATCATTTTAAAAGGCTAATTGATCATTAGAAAACCCTTTTGCAATTATGTTAGCACAGCTGAAAACTGTCGTACTGATTAAAGAAGCAATAAAACTGGCCTTCCTTAGACTAGTTGAGTATCTGGAGCATCAACATTTGTGGGTTCAATTACAGGCTCAAAATGGCCAGAAACAAATAACTTTCTTCTGAAACTCGTCAGGTTATTCTTGTTCTGAGAAATTAAGGCTATTCCATGCTAGATTGGACCTTCCACAGTCCAATAGTATTAACAACGTTTCACTTCCCTCAGTTCCAGTCCGGGCTTTGCCAGTGGACTGTTGTATTTGCTGCCAAAACTGCCCCCTTTTCCAAGCTCTGCTGCCAGTTGTCCCGGTCAGTTTTCATCGAGTCCCGAACCAATTTGGCACACTTAGCTTTCATGGTCTTTAAATACACACCTCGATCTTGTCAAGCATCAAAGGGAATGTACGTATATAGAATTACTGATACTTGCATTTGTCACAGGGGAGATGACATTCTCATGAGAGGTTGAGAATTCAGGGAAGCGATGTTCCTGTTTGTACCCTTACAAAAAAGTCCCACGGTAATCTTGCAGGATTGACAAAATCCTGCAGGAAAAGTCCCTGATGCTCCTGCATTAGTATGACTTGTCCTGCAAAAAAATTTCAAATCTTGTACTCCCATGACAATCTCTGCAGGAATCATGCAGGACCGAAACCTGCAGGATTTTGTGATTTCCTGCATGATTTGGCAATTCCTGCAGGATATGAGAATTCCTGCAGGACCTGACAATTTCTGCACATCCAAGTAAATTCCTGCACGAATCCTGCAGGATATGGCAATTCCTGCAGGACCAATTCCAGCAAAAATCCTGCAGAATTTTGATATTCCAAGGGACATATCGGGTAGTCAAACTACTGAAGGAGGAGATGAAGGTGGGTGCACATAATTTTATATATAGCTAGCTAGTTTTTTTAATGAAAAAAAATGTATTGAACTCTCCTTTACAATTTATAACAAGAAGATGAATGATCATGTGACATATTGTTCACCATAGCAACAGTCAGCCTGGCTCAGAGCCATATGAAACATAGCCTACTGTATGTATTTCTGAGCATCTCCAAGACGTATTATACCTACTAATAGGTTAGTGGTAAGGCCCTCCATTTTTTTTGACACCCCTACTGGAGTCAGAACATAAAACACAATCATGACTCCTATTTATTAAGTTAATGGTTGTGTAAAAATATTTTTTGGGAAAAGTGGTTCATTTTATAGATATTGTGACACACCCCATCAACTTAAAAACTGAAGAAAAATGCCTGAATGTATATGCTTCTGTTTTTCAACACCAAACCCACCAGTGGTGTGCGTGGCCAAAGAGCTCTATTTTCATGTCATCTGACCACAGCTTCCGGGTTCCAATCCAAGTGCTAATGCCATTTATCAAACTCCAGGTGGTGCTATGGTCAGATGACATGAAAATTGAGCTCTTGGCCACGCACACCAGTGGTCGATTTGGCGATGAAAAACAGAAGCATAAGCAGAAAGGTACCTCATACTGTACCTATGGTAAAAGATGGGGGTGCATTGGCTATTTTGATTCCAATGGTCTTGTGGTCCTTGTTAAGGTCAACGGCATCATGATCTTTATCAAGTACTAGGATACTTTAGCCACAAACCTGGTTGCCTCTGCTAGGAGGCTGACACTTGGCTGCAAGTGGCTCTTCCAGCAAGGCAATAACCCCAAGCACACATCAAAATCGTCAAAGAAATGGTTAATAACTGTAAGAGTCTCGCATGGAGGAATGGGCTAAGATGCCTTCCAATGTGTTCTCCAATCTCATAATTTTTTTTTGAAAAAGGCCCAGTGTCGTTATCCTCGCAAGGGGAGGGTGCTGGAGTCCTGAAAAAAAGGGTGGCAATTTTGACCCCTATCTTTTATAGATTTGTTAAATAAAACGTCTTTCTCTGAGCAATTTATTTGACCATGCAATACTGTATAGCTCAGTGTTTTTATAGCTCAGTATTTATTTTATATGGTATTTTTGCTCATGTTTGTCAAAGGTGCCAATAATTATTTGGCTATTGTAATTGGCATTAAGGAGAAAAAGTGGGCTCAGATATATAAATTACATTTTTGGGGGTCCAAGGTTATGGTTGAAGGATTTTGTATCTTTAACCCCTACTCTTGCAATTAAGTCAGGGGGACACCACAGTTTGTCTTCGGGGCCACCCTGGATTTTTCCCCAAATCCAATATGGAGTCCAAAAGCCAATATCAAATCAAATCTAATTTTATTTGTCACATACATATGGTTAGCAGATGTTAATGCGAGTGTAGCGAAATGCTTGTGCTTCTAGTTCCGACAATGCAGTAATAACCAACATGTAATCTAACCTAATAATTCCACAACTACTAGCTTTTACACACAAATGGTGTAAAGGGATAAAGAATATGTACATAAAGATATATGAATGAGTGATGGTACAGAACGACATAGGCAAGATGCAGTAGATGGTATAGAGTACAGTATATACAAATGAGATGAGTAATGTAGGGTATGTAAACATAAAGTGGTATAGTTTAAAGTGGCTAGTGATACATGAATTACATAAATATGGCAAGATGCAGTAGATGATATAGAGTACAGTATATACATATACATATGAGATGAGTAATGTAGGGTATGTAAACATTATATTAAGTGGCATTGTTTAAAGTGGCTAGTGGTACATTTTTACATAATTTCCATCAATTCCCATTATTAAAGTGGCTGGAGTTGAGTCAGTATGTTGGCAGCTGCCACTAAATGTTAGTGGTGGCTGTTTAACAGTCTGATGGCCTTGAGATAGAAGCTGTTTTTCAGTCTCTTTGCTTTGATGCACCTGTACTGACCTCGCCTTCTGGATGATAGCGGGGTGAACAGGCAGTGGCTTGGGTGGTTGTTGTCCTTGATGATCTTTATGGCCTTCCTGTGACATTGGGTGGTGTAGGTGTCCTGGAGGGCAGGTAGTTTGCCCCCGGTGATGCGTTGTGCAGACCTCACTACCCTCTGGAGAGCCTTACGGTTGTGGGCGGAGCAGTTGCCGTACCAGGCGGTGATACAGCCCGACAGGATGATCTCGATTGTGCATCTGTAGAAGTTTGTGAGTGCTTTTGGTGACAAGCCAAATTTCTTCAGTCTCCTGAGGTTGAAGAGGCGCTGCTGCGCCTTCTTCACAACGCTGTCTGTGTGGGTGGACCAATTCAGTTTGTCCGTGATGTGTACACCGAGGAACTTTCCACCTTCTCCACTACTGTCCCGTCGATGTGGATAGGGGGGTGCTCCCTCTGCTGTTTCATGAAGTCCACAATCATCTCCTTTGTTTTGTTGACGTTGAGTGTGAGGTTATTTTCCTGACACCACACTCCGAGGGCCCTCACCTCCTCCCTGTAGGCCATCTCGTCGTTGTTGGTAATCAAGCCTACCACTGTAGTGTCGTCCGCAAACTTGATGATTGAGTTGGAGGCGTGCATGGCCACGCAGTCGTGGGTGAACAGGGAGTACAGGAGAGGGCTCAGAACGCACCCTTGTGGGGCCCAGGTGTTGAGGATCAGCGGGGTGGCGATGTTGTTACCTACCCTCACCACCTGGGGGCGGCCCGTCAGGAAGTCCAGGACCCAGTTGCACAGGGCGGGGTCGAGACCCAGGGTCTCGAGCTTGATGACGAGTTTGGAGGGTACTATGGTGTTAAATGCTGAGCTGTAGTCGATGAACAGCATTCTCACATAGGTATTCCTCTTGTCCAGATGGGTTAGGGCAGTGTGCAGTGTGGTTGCGATTGCATCGTCTGTGGACCTATTGGGTCGGTAAGCAAATTGGAGTGGGTCTAGGGTGTCAGGTAGGGTGGAGGTGATATGGTCCTTGACTAGTCTCTCAAAGCACTTCATGATGACGGAAGTGAGTGCTACGGGGCGGTAGTCGTTTAGCTCAGTTACCTTAGCTTTCTTGGGAACAGGAACAATGGTGGCCCTCTTGAAGCATGTGGAAACAGCAGACTGGGATAAGGATTGATTGAATATGTCCTTAAACACACCAGCCAGCTGGTCTGCGCATGCTCTGAGGATGCGGCTGGGAATGCCGTCTGGGCCTGCAGCCTTGCGAGGGTTAACACGTTTAAATGTTTTACTCACCTCGGCTGCAGTGAAGGAGAGCCCGCAGGTTTTGGTAGCGGGCCGTGCCAGTGGCACTGTATTGTCCTCAAAGCAAGCAAAAAAGTTATTTAGCCTGTCTGGGAGCAAGACATCCTGGTCCGCGACGGGGCTGGTTTTCTTTTTGTAATCCGTGATTGACTGTAGACCCTGCCACATACCTCTTGTGTCTGAGCTGTTGAATTGCGACTCTACTTTGTCTCTATACTGGGACTTAGCTTGTTTGATTGCCTTGCGGAGAGAATAGCTACACTGTTTGTATTCGGTCATGTTTCCGGTCACCTTGCCCTGGTTAAAAGCAGTGGTTCGCGCTTTCAGTTTCACGCGAATGCTGCCATCAATCCACGGTTTCTGGTTTGGAAATGTTTTAATCGTTGCTGTGGGTACGACATCGTCAATGCACTTTCTAATAAACTCGCTCACCGAATCAGCGTATTCGTCAATATTGTTGTTGGACGCAATGCGGAACATATCCCAATCCACGTGAGTAGGTTGATCAATACAACCTACTCCAATGTGGTTGCCATAATACCATTTGATGGAGGTTAACCTGTTTGGGCTGCAGCCCGACACCGGTACACTTATGACAACATCCAGCTCAAGTGCAGGGCGCAAAATTCAAAAGATATTTTTTATTTTTATTTTTAACTTTCACACATTAACAAGTCCAAGACACCAGATGAAAGGTACACATCTTGTGAATCAAGCCAACATGTCCGATTTTTTAAATGTTTTACAGGGAAGACACAATATGTAAATCTATTAGCTAACCACGTTAGCAAAATACACCACTATTCTTACTCCATCAGTTTTTACTCCATCAGTAGCTATCACAAATTTGACCAAATAAAGATATAAATAGCCACTAACCAAGAAACAACTTCATCATTATTGTATAGCATATGTTTTGTTCGAAAAATTTGCATATTTCAGGTATAAATCATAGTTTACATTTCAGCTACAATCAGAAATTGCACCGAAAGCAGCCATAATATTTACAGACACCAACGTTAAATACCTAATTACTCATCATAAAACATTTCTGAAAAATACATAGTGTACAGCAATTGAAAGACAGGCATCTTATGTTTCCAGACAATATTTCCGATTTATTAAATGTTTTACAGCGAAAACAAAATGTAGCGTTATATTAGCGTAGCCACAATAGCCAGAAACACTTGGGCGCCCACGACCAGTTCACATGCACGACAGATATTAGAAATAGCATCATAAAATGTTTCTTACTTTTGGTGATCTTCCGTCAGAATGTTGGACAAGGTGTCCTTTGTCCAGAACAGTCGTTGTTTTGATCTGGAACGGCAAATATCCCTCTTCATTTAGCATGCACACTAGCCGAGTGGCACAGATCTCTCCAACGTCAACAAAGTCAGAGAACGGAACACGGCAAAACTTCCGAAAAAATTTAAATAATCTGATTAAACTATATTGAAAAAACATACGTTACGATGATATGGTCACATGCATCAAATAAAATCTGAGCCGGAGATAGTTGTCGTCCATAACGGCAGCAAAACAGAAGGCAATCCCACTGTCCAAGTCGCGCGCTTCAGAGTACCGGAAATGAGGGACACGTCATACAAAGACCTTGTATTCCAATTCAGATGAAGATAAACACAAAATTTCTTCTCTCTCAGCCTCTTGACATCCAGAGGAAGGCCTATGAAGTGTACGTAGACTCTTACGTGCCATGCCCATGTAGAGGCAGGAAGTTGAACAGAGCGACGATTTCAGACATTCCACTTCCTGGTCAGGAAATGTGCTGCAGAACGAGTTCTGTTTCACTCAGAGAAATAATTCAAATGGTTTTAGAAACTAGAGAGTGTTTTCTATCCAATAGTAATAATAATATGCATATTGTACAAGCAAGAATTGAGTACGAGGCCGTTTGAAATGGGCATGTTTTATCTGGCTACTCAATACTTTCCCTTGCAGCCATAACAGGATAAATCAAGTGTAAATAGGAATTTTGTAGATGAGGCATTTTTTCAGAATTGTGTACACTGCCCTCCCATAAAGACTGCTTTGGTGTAAATAAATTGTATTCTGAATCCGATTTGACCAACATGATTACACTCAAACACCTTCGCCTAGTGAAAGTTCACACATCCCTTGCACAGTTTTAAAATTTTGCTGCCAAAACTTTTAACAATAATTTTTCAAATGTTTTCCTAATGATCAATACAACCTACTCCACATTTTTAAAGTAAAATAAAATGTATAGAAAATATCTAAAATGAAAAAAAAATTAAGAAACAAAGATATCTTGACTGCATAGGTCTTCACACCCCAGAGTTAATACTTAGTGGAAGCACTATTGGCAGCAATTACAGCTGTGAATGATTTTTATAAGATTCCACCAACTTATTCCACCAGCTTTGTACAACATTTTTGGCCACATACACTATATATACAATACAAACGTATGTGAACAACCCTTCAAATTAGTAGATTCGGCTATTTCATCCACACCTGTTGCTGACAGGTGTATAAAATCCACCACACAGTCATGCAATCTGCATAGACAAACATTGGCAGTAGAATGGCTTACTGAAAGCTCATTGACTTTCAACGTGGCTCTGTCATAGGATGCCACCTTTCCAACAAGTCAGTGTGTCCAATTTCTGCCCTGCTAGAGCTGCCCTTGTCAACTGTAAGTGCTGTTATTGTAAAGCGGAAACGTCTAGGAGCAACAATGGCTCAGCCGCGAAGTGATAGGCCACACAAGCTCACAGAACGGGACCGCCAAGTGCTGAAGCGTGTAATGCATATGAATCGTCTGTCCTCGGTTGCAACACTCACTACGGAGTTCCAAACTGCCTCTGGAAGCAATGTTTGAACAAGAACTGTTCGTCGGGAGCTGCATGAAATGGATTTCCATGGTCGAGCAGCCGCACACAAGCCCAAGCTCACCATGAGTAATGTCAAGCGTCGGCTGGAGTGGTGTAAAGCTTGCTGCCATTGGACTCTGGAACAGTGGAAACGCGTTCTCTGGAGTGATGAATCACAGTTCACCATTCGGCAGTCCGATGGACGAATCTGGGATTGGCGGATGCCAGGAGAGCGCTACCTGCCCCAATGCATAGTGCCAACTGTAAAGTTTGGTGGTGGAGGAGGAATATTGGTCTAGGGCTGTTTTTCATGGCTAGGCCCCTTAGTTCAAGTGAAGGGAAATCTTAATGCTACAGCATACAATGACATTATATGCTGGGAAGGCCCTTTTCTGTATCAGCATGACAATAACTCCGTGCACAAAGCGAGATACTGAAATGGTTTTTCGAGTTTGGTGTGGAAGAACTTGACTAGCCTACACAGAACCCTGATCTCAACCCCATCGAATACCTTTGGGATGAATTGGGCCAGGCCTAATTGCCCAACATCAGTGCCCAACCTCACTAATGCTCTTGTTGCTGAATGGAAGCAAGGCCCCGCAGCAATGTTCCATCATCAGGTGGAAAACCTTTCCAGAAGAGTGCAGCAAAGGGGCTGTAACTGGTAATTCTGGGCAAGCTGTAGCGACAAGTGCAGTATCCTTCATGTTTGACTGGGTTTTTGGGCCGTGGGGTGATCTGTTTCCAACAGCTACAGCAGGGTTTTCCAAACTTGTTCCTGGGATCCACCCTGGGTGCACGTTTTGGCTTAACCCTAGCACTACACAGATAATTCAAATAACCATCTCATTATCAAGCTTTGATTATTTGAATCAGCTGTGTAGTGCTGGGGTCCAGGGATGGCCCCAGGACCGAGTTTGGGAAACCCCGAGCTACCTTATGGGTGGTAGCATCATAGGTACGCACATGTATGAGGGCTATGTAGGCCAGCTCTTTCCAGATGGCATTTTGGCTGTTGAATGGCCTCCTGACAAGTGGCAGTCCAGTTCCATGGTGTCTCTGTCTCTAGTAACTGCAAGAGTGGAGAACTAATGGTGGAGTGGTCCTATCGATGACAGTCCCGGGAGATTAAGGATGGCATTAAAAGCAGAGAGGTGAAATTCCTATGACGTGAAGGCCTACTAAGGGCAATTCCACGGAAACGGAAAGCTTTACACAGAAATCTATAAGTACGGATATGAATGTCATTCCCTTCATGGTGATGTATCCTAAATAGGTACACAAAGGCAGAAATATGCGATATCCTCCTTTGGACCGGATCAAATCTGAACCAATCAAAGACATCAAATTTTAACACGTTTGGACAGTACAGTACAGAGAGTACAGTACAATACATCACAGAAGAGTACAGGACAGTAGAGTATAGTCAAGTGGAGTTTAGTTTAGGACAGTACAGTAAAGCATAGTGTGCCGTACTGTGTACTGAACTCTACTCCACTCCACTCTATTCTGTACTGTATAGTACAGTACAGGACACTGAGTATACAAAATATTAAGAAGCCGGGGACTTTAATGCAGGCAAACTTAAATCAGTCTTACCAAATTTCTATCAGCATGTTAAATGTGCAACTAGAGTGAAAAAAAACTAGAAACCACCTTTACTCCACACACAGAGATGCATACATAGCTCTCCCTCGCCCTCCATTTGGCAAATCTGACCATAACTCTATCCTCCTGATTCCTGCTTACAAGCAAAAACTAAAGCAGGAAGCACCAGTGACTCGGTCAATAAAAAAGTGGTCAGATGAAGCAGATGCTAAGCTAAAGGACTGTTTTGCTATCACAGACTGGAACATGTTCCGGGATTCTTCCGATGGCATTGAGGAGTCCACCAAATCAGTCACTGGCTTCAATAAGTCCCCACAGTGACTGTACGTACACACACCAACCAAAAGCCATGGGTTACAGGCAACATCCTCCCTGAGCTAAAGGGTAGAGCTGCTGCTTTCAAGGAGCGGGACTCTAACCCGGAAGCTCATAAGAAATTCCGCTATGCCCTCCGACGAACCATCAAACAGGCAAAGAGTTAATACAGGACTAAGATCGAATCGTACTACACCGGCTCCGACGCTCGTCGGAGGTGGCAGGGCTTGCAAACTATTACAGACTACAAAGAGAAGCACAGCCGCGAGCTGCCCAGTGACGCAAGCCTACCAGACGAGCTAAATTGCTTCGAGGCAAATAAAACTGAAACATGCATGAGAGCATCAGCTGTTCTGGATGACTGTGTGATCACGCTCTCCGTAGCCAATGTGAGTAAGACCTTTAAACAGGTCAACATTTACAAGGCTGCAGGGCCAGACGGATTACCAGGACGTGTACTCTGAGCATGCGCTGACCAACTGGCAAGTGTCTTCACTGACATTTTCAATTTCTCCTTTTCTGAGTCTGTAATACCAACATATCTAAATGACTACCAACCCATAGCACTCATGTCTGTAGCCATGAAGTGCTTTGAAAGGCTGGTCATGGCTCACTTCAACACCATTATCCCAGAAGCCATAGACCCACTCCAATTTGCATACCACCCCAACAAATCCACAGATGTTTTAATGTCCATTGCACTCCACACTGCCCTTTTACACCTGGACAAAATGAACACCTGTGAGAATGCTATTCATTAACTATAACTCAGTGTTCAACATCATAGTGCCCTCAAAGCTCACCACTAAGCTAAGAACCCTGGGACTAAACACCTCCCTCTCCAACTGGATCCTGGACTTCCTGACGGGACACCCCAAGGTGGTAAAGGTAGGTAACAACACATCCGTCACGCTGATCCTCAACACTGGGCCCCCTCAGGGGTGCATGCTCAGTCCCCTCCTGTACTCCCTGTTCACTCATGACTGCATGGCCAGGCACCACTCCAACACCATTAAGTTTGCCAATGACACAACAGTGTCATCGACAACAATGAGACAGCCTATAGGGAGGAGGTCAGAGACCTGTCCATGTGGTGCCAGGACAACAACCTTTCCCTCAACATGGTCAAGACAAAGGAGAGGATTGTGGACTACAGGAAAAGGAGGACCGAACAAGCCCCCATTCTCATTGATGGGGCTGTAGTGGAGCAGGTTGAGAGCTTCAAGTTCCTTGGTGTCCACATCACCAACAAACTAACATGGTCCAAGTACACCAAGACAGTCATGAAGAGGGCACGACAAAACCTATTCCCCCTCAGGAGACTGAAAATATTTGGTATGGGTCCTCAGATCCTCAACAGGTTCTACAGCTGCACCATCGAGAGCATCCTGACTGGTTGCATCACTGCCTGGTATGGCAACTGCTCGTCCTCCTACCGCAAGGCACTACAGAGGGTAGTGCATACGGCCCAGGACATCACTGGGGCCAAGCTTCCTGCCATCCAGGACCTCTATACCAGGCGGTGTCAGAGGAAGGCCCTAAAAATTGTCAGACTCCAGCCACCCTAGTCATAGACTGTTCTCTCTGCTACTGCACGGTAAGCGGTACCGGAGCGCCAAGTCTAGGTCCAACAGGCTTCTAAACAGCTTCTACCCCCACGCCATAAGACTCCTGAACATCTAATCAAATGGCAACCCAGACTACTTGCATTAACCCCCACCCCCTGTTACGCTGCTGCAACTCTCTTTTTATTATCTATGCGTACACTTTAATAACTCTACCTACATGTACATATTACCTCAATTACCTTGACTAACCGGTGCCCCCGCACATTCACTCTTTACCGGTACCGCCTGTATATAGCCTCGCTATTGTTATTTTACTGCTGCTCTTTAATTATTTGTTACTTAAAAAATATTGTTTTTGTATTTTTCTTAAAACTGCATTTGGTTAAGGGCTTGTAAGTAAGCATTTCACTGTATTCAACGCATGTGACAAACACAATTTGATTTGACCTGCTCTTGCCATGACAAACGGTAGACTGACCAGGTGAATCCAGTTGAAAGCTTTGATCCTAATTGATGTCACATGTTAAATTCACTTCAATCAGTGTAGATGAAGGGGAGGAGACAGGTTAAATAATGATTTTTAAGCCTTGAGACAGTTGAGACATGGATTGTTGTAACGATGTCCGCTGAGAGTCGGGAAGCAAGTTCAGGGAGTGAGTGTTTTAATCAAATAAACGGAACATAATACAAAACAAGAAACACTAACAGCACACAGACACGAAACAGAAACAATGACGACTAGGGAAGAAACCAAAGGGAGTGACATATAAAGGGCAGGTAATCAAGGAGGTGATGGAGTCCAGGTTTATGTCATAATGCGCGTAACGCTGGTGACAAGTATGCGTCATAACGAGCAGCCTGGAGACCTAGAGGCCGGAGAGGGAGCACACGTGACAATTGTGTTTGTGTGCCGTTTGGCAAGACAAAAGATTGAAAACTATCACCCTCAGGCACTTAAGGAAATCAGGAATGTCATGGATGTATTGGAATTAGTGGATATATGGAGACTTAAATACCCTGACCTAGTGAGATATACATGGCGGAGGCTTAATCAAGCTAGTCGCCTTGACTACTTTCTTATATCATTCTCTCTGGCACCAGAAGTTAAAAAGTGTTTGATAGGGGACAGAATGCGGTCGGACCATCACATAATTGGCATATATATTACTCTTACAGAATTTCCACGTGGGCGAGGATATTGGAAATTTTATCAAAGCCTACTAGATGATAAATTGTTTAGAACTAGGACAGAAGAATTTATAACTGACTTTTTTAGACATAACATAGGTACAGCAGATCCCCATATTGTATGGGACACTTTTAAGTGTGCCTTTAGAGGCCATGCAATTCAGTACTCATCTATAAAACAAAAGCAATTTCGATCAAAAGAGTCCATATTAACAAAGGAAATTGAAGGACTAACAGTACAGTTAGATAACAATAAAAACGGTACCATAGAGGCACAGAATAAGTTAGAGGAAAAACAAAAAGAAATGGAGGAACTTATTCAAGAAAGATCCAGTGTAATATATTACAAAAATAAAGCGAACTGGATGGAATATGGGGAAAAATGCACCAAATTCTTTTTCAATTGTCAATATAGAAATGCTACCAAAAAAACGTATTAAAACTTGTTACAAATGATGGAGTCACGCATGATTCACCAAATGATATTTTGAAAGAGGAAGTAAAGTACTTTAAGAATATATTTTCGTTTCAGGCTCCTCCATCTCCACTAACTGAAACTAATTGTATGGATTTTTTCCCTAATAATAATGTAAAATTAACATCTGTACAGAAAGACTCATGTGAAGGCCTAATTACAGAGGAGGAACTACTTGATGCAATTGGGGACTTTAAGGATGGGAAAACTCCAGGACTGGATGGCATACCAGTGGAAGTATACAAACATTTTTTTGATATACTCAAATGACCATTATTAGCTTGTTTTAACCACTCCTATATAAATGATAGATTATCAGACACGCAACAAGAAGGTGTGATATCATTATTACTGAAACAGGACCCAAGTGGTATATATAAAGATCCAGTCCATTTAAAAAATTGGAGACCTCTTACACTTCAGTGTTGTGATGCAAAAATCCTAGCAAAATGCTTGGCGCATAGAATAAAAAAAGTTTTGTCAGATATTATTCATCCTAATCAGACAGGTTTTTTACATGGACGATACATTGGAGATAATATAAGGCAAGTACTGGAAACATTGGAACACTATGAAATATCGGGGACACCAGGCCTGGTTTTCATAGCTGATTTTGAAAAGGCTTTTGATAAAGTACGACTGGAGTTTATATATAAATGCCTAGAATATTTCAATTTTGGGGAATCTCTTATAAAATGGGTAAAAATTATGTATAGTAACCCTAGGTGTAAAATAGTAAATAATGGCTACATCTCAGAAAGTTTTAAACTATCTAGAGGAGTAAAACAAGGTTGTCCACTATCGGCATATCTATTTATTATTGCCATCGAAATGTTAGCTGTTAAAATTAGATCAAGCATTAATATTAAGGGATTAGAAATCCAGGGCCTAAAAACGAAGGTGTCATTGTACGCTGATGATTCATGTTTTCTTTTAAAACCACAACTAGAAACTCTCCACGGCCTCTTAGAGGATCTAGATACATTTGCTATCCTCTCTGGATTAAAACCAAATTATGATAAATGTACCATATTACGTATTGGATCACTAAAAAATACACATTTTACATTGCCATGTAGTTTACCAATTAAATGGTCTGACGGTGATGTGGACATACTCGGTATACAAATCCCAAAAGAAAGAAATGATCTCACTCCAATAAATTTTTATAGAAAGTTAGCAAAAATAGATAAGAGCTTGCTACCATGGAAAGGAAAATACCTGTCTATTTGTGGGAAAATCACCCTGATTAACTCTTTAATCATATCACAGTTTACCTATTTGCTTATGGTTTTGCCTACACCTAGTGACCTGCTTTTTAAACTATATGAACAAAAAATATTCAATTTTATTTGGAACGGCAAGCCAGATAAAATTAAAAGGGCCTATTTATATAACGAATATGAATTCGGAGGGCAGAAATTATTAAATATTAAAGCATTAGACCTCTCACTAAAGGCATCAGTCATACAAAAGTTATACTTAAATCCAAACTGGTTCTCTAGTAGATTGGTACGAATGTCTCATCCTATGTTCAAGAAGGGCCTTTTTCCCTTTATTCAGATTACACCTGCTCACTTTCGGTTGCTTGAAAAGGAAATCATTTCCAAAATATCTTTATTTTTTAAACAAGCCTTAGAAAGTTGGTTGCAATTTCAGTTTAATCCACCTGAAAGGACGGAACAAATAGTACAACAAATCTTGTGGTTAAATTCAAATATAGTAATTGATAAAAAAAACTGTATTTATCGAAGAAATGTTTAAAAAAGGTATAATTTTTGTGAATTATATCATAAATAGGACTGGTGGAGTAATGTCACACATGCAGCTAACACAGACATATGGAAATGTCTGCTCTACCCAAAATTACAACCAATTAATTGCGGCATTACCACAAAAATGGAAGAGGCAGGTGGAAGGGGATAAAAGTAAGGAACTTGTATGTCGGCCTTATATTAAAGAACATAAATGGTTAAAGAAAAGTGTGATAAATAAAAACATATACCAATTTCATTTAAGGACCAAAAAACTTACAGCTGTGCCATATAAATTGCAAAATAGTTGGGAAGAGATTTTCGATGTACCCATTCCATGGCACATGGTTTATGAATTGATACGCAAAACAACGCCGGATTCAAAACTTCGAATTTTTCAATTTAAATTATTGTACAAAATTCTTGCAACTAATAGAATGTTATATATATGGGGGATACAATCTTCCCAGCTCTGTAGATTCTGCTGTGAGGAGGCAGAGTCATTATACCATTTATTTTGGTATTGTCCGCATGTAGCTCGTTTTTGGTCACAGGTCCAGGAATGGTTGAAGAATTGCAACATTTGCGTAGAACTAACGCTACAGATAGCAATACTGGGGGATCTGAAAAGCCATAGTCAATCAATCAATAATATAATAATTATTTTAGCAAAAATGTTTATTTTTAATTTACAATCCGTGGAAGCTATGAGAATAGGAAGATTCAAATCTTTTGTGAAGCATCACAGCACAGTTGAAAAATATATGGCAAATAAAAATCCAGAATGGATGATGTTGGAAGATAGATGGGAAAGGTTGAGTGGAGCTGAAGGGTGGGACTAATAACAAGATAAACAATGTAGGGCATACGGGATCTGTGAAATGTGTATAGGTGCGGAGCTATTGTGAAATAGCACAGTTACAAGTGGAAATCAAACTGGATGTACAACAGAAATAGAGGAAGGACTAAGAACAAACAAAAGAGAACTATTATAAAGTAGACTGTGTCTGTAAAATGTGTATAAGATGTATAAATTGAAGGTAAAAACAGAAATGTTTATCTGTTTACTCCAATTCGGGGATCGGTGGTAGGGTTTGCGGGGAATAATAATAAAGGTATACTCTTTAAAAAAGTATGTATGTCTATGTAGGTATGTGTATGTATATATGTGTATATGTATGCATACGTGAATGGATATATATATTTACCCCAAAAAATATGGGGGATTGGAAATGATGCAGACAATTACATTGGAAGTAACATTCTTTCCGCAATATTAAGCTGATCCAACCCCCCCCCAAAAAAAAAAAAAAAAGACAAAAGATTGAAGTGTGGTAGTAGGTGCCAGGCGCACTGGTTTGTCTCAAGAACTGCAAAGTTGCTGGGTTTCCCGTGTGTATCAAGAATGGTCTACCACCCAAAGGACATCCAGCCAACTTGACACAACTGTGGGAAGCATTGGTGTCAACATGAGCCAGCATCCCTGTGGAAGGCTTTTGACATCGTGTCGAGTCCATGCCCGACGAATTGAGGTTGTTTTGAGGGCAAAAGCGAGGGGTGCAACTCAATATTAGGAAGGTGTTCCTAATGTTTTGTACACTGTGTATATGGAAGTAGTTTAGTGGGGGAAAAGGGGTTAAATATGGGTAACCCCCCCTCACATCCCTCCTCAAATTGGTTGTTGATAATTGCTAGACAACCATTTTCAGGTCTTGAAGTAGATTTTCAAGCTCGGCCACTCAGGAACGTTCACTGTCTTCTTGGTATGCAACTCCAGTGTAGATTTGGCCTTTTTTTAGGTTTTTGTCCTGCTGAAAGGTAAATTCATCTCCCAGTGTTTGGTGGAAGCAGACTGAACTTGATTTTCCTCTAAGATTTTGCCTGTGCTTAGCTCCATTCCGTTTCTTTCTTTATCCAGAAAAAACTCCCCAGTCCTTAACAGTTACAAGCATACCCATACCATGATGGAGCCTGAGCCACCACCATGCTTGAAAATATAGAGAGCGGTATTGACGAATGTGTTGTATTGGATTTTGTAACGAACGTTGTTGGAAGGATTGGACCAAGGTGCAGCGTGGAAGGCGTTCATCATGTTTATTAATGTGAACCAGCAACAAAACAATAAAGAGTAACAAAACGAACGTGCAGCTTTGTAGTGCAAAAGGCTACAATACAAAAACAAGATCCCACAAAAAACAGGTAGGAAAAGGTTGCCTAAATATGATCCCCAATCAGAGACAACGATAGACAGCTGCCTCTGATTGGGAACCGTACCAGGCCAACATAGAAATAACAAAACTAGAATGCAAACCCTAGTCACACCCCGACCTAACCCAAAATAGAGAATAAAGGATCTCTAAGGTCAGGGCGTGACAGATTTACCCCAAACTTTTTATTCAGGACATTTTTTGCAGTGTTACTTTAGTGCCTTGTTGCAAACAGTATGCATGTTTTGGAATATTTTTTATTCTGTACTTCCTTCTTTTCACTCTGTATGCTACCATTAGGTGCCCTTCTTTGCAAGGCATTGGAAAACCTCCCTGGTCTTTGTGTTTGAATCTGTTTGAAATTCACTGCTCGACTGAGGCACCTTACAGATAATTGTATGTCTGGGGTACAGAGATGAGGTAGTCATTCAAAAATCATGCTAACACTACATTATTAGTCCATGCAACTTATTATGTGACTTGGTAAGCACATTTTTTTCTCCTGAAGTAAACACAACAAAGGGGTTAAATACTTATTGACTCAAGACATTTCAGCTTTTCATTTTTTATTAATTTGTAAACTTTTCTAAAAACATAATTCCACTTTGAGGGGAAAACTGAAAGCAAACTGTTATTGGCAGAGAGGTTTGGAACTTTAACGTATATATCGCCTGGCCAAAACTCCACCATGCAAAACCTGCTGATTAGAAGGTCCTGCGTAGATTGCATTTTCAACTAGTAAAACTATTAGGAAATTACACGGATCACATTTTTTCACACCTTAACAGTGTTAGGGCCAGATTCAATCAAAACCGCTTTAGTCGACATCTGCATAGCAGATTTCTTTTATGGTATCGGAGGTAGAACTGTGTTAGAGCTGTCAAATCCACAAGCGGCTCCCGGCATTATACTTAAAGCGGACAATTCCTATGCTGGAATGTGAGATGTAATCTACACCTCGATTTAAGATCATAGAAATCCTCATTATTATTCAATTTTAGTGTAATTATTTCTATACAGCCTACACTTTCTCCTTCAGAACTTCTAACTGCGAGTGGAGTGGGTGTGCCTTCGTGAAAATGATTGCAAGAGCAGCTGCTCACTGATTTGATGGCTCCAATGCAGTTCCACCTACAACACCGCCAAAACATCCGCTATGCGGGTGTCTGCTATCACCGGTTAACGCTTGATCTGATTGAATCTAGGCCTTCCACCAGCTGTTGTAAATATAGAACAAAACACAGGAAAAATTGAATTTGGACTGCACTGCACTCTGGATATACCTGAGGTCATCCTGCTCTTTTAAAACATAATCCATTGTAAATGAATCAGTAACTCGAGCAGAGCTTTGTTACATCCCCATAGACTCTTACTGCCCTGGCCAACTTCAACAGCAGCTTATAGAGAGAGAATTTGTTTACACTGACCTCAGTGTCTATGGTGGACTGGAAGATGTAATTGCTGTAGCTCCATCATTCCACACAGCGCTCCTGCTCCACCCCAGTGAGGTTGACATGCAGGCTGGGGATGTAGCCCAGAGCAGACAGGATTCTGACCAAGTCCAGGCTGTAACTTCTGCACTTGCTCTCCTCCTCCTGTCCATTCACCATTTTTATGGGAATGACGGCCTTCATCCATGCATCGCTCAGGTTGCCCGAGTCTGGGATAAAACAGTGGTGGGGGGGCTGTCCACCAGAAAGATTACGGAGAAAGCGCTGAATCCATTGTGAATGGTGCTGGCACGGAGCAGGAAGAAAGTCTCTCGAAAGCATCCCCACTGCCCCAGGAAGGCTATGGAGTAAAGCTTCAACCCAGTAACCACTTCCTGACTTCTTCACCTTACCTTAGCCGTACCTCACCTTACCTTAGGAGTATATGGCAGCAAGGGAGCACTCTGTACATTCTCTGTTCTGGCCTTTGTGTACACATTAACCCCATCACACTAATGATTCCCAGCCTCTAGCATCGGCAACCTGTCTATGTCTGCGTGATTGATTGACTAGCACTCGCTCAGACACATTTCAGACTGGGACCAAAACATCCACAATCTTCCAACCTACAACCAGTTGTGGAAAAAGTATCTAATTGTCATAATTGAACAAAAGTATAGAAACCTTAATAGAAAGTTCTCAAGTAAAAGTAAAAGTCACCCAGTAAAATACTACTTGAGTAAAAACCTAAAAGTATTTGGTTCTAAATATACTTAAGTATCAAAAGTAAAAGTATAAATCATTTAAAATTCCTTCTATTAAGCAAAGCAGGCGGCACCATTTTGTATTTTTTAAATGTATGGATAGCCAGGGGCACACTCCAAAAATCAGATCAGTCTTCAGTCAGTCTTTGTCATTTGTCCCTATTTAATTACCTAGTAAATAAATAATTAAACCAATTTGTGTAGTACTGAATCATAAGTAAGGCTCAGGTTTTTGCAGATGCAAGGAGGTTATGACTGTTCAGAATGATGATATGATACGAGGTTGTGATTAATAAGTTGACTGTTTGTAGATGTGAAAGTTACAGACCTTTTAGAGTTTAATTCGGGAGATGGTAACTTTTTAAAGAACCGCTCTCGTGGTGCCCCAGATCCTAATGAGTTACTTGTTACATGATTAATTTAATCGAATAACAATTAAACATAATTAGTTAATTAGATAATAACAGTTTTCAGAATAATGTTAAAGTCAAGTCACGACATATTGGTGCTGCCGTGCAAGGAATTTAAGACAAAAAAAGGATGAAAGGAAGGAATTCAGTCTACAGGAATTGTGTAGCAAATTATACCCCAAAAACCAGTAGGCAGGATTATCGTTGAGTGGTGTGTGTGTGTGCATTTCCTTTCGACTCAGATACCAGCAGAGATTGTCTCCGGTGTTGTATACCTGACAAAGGGTCAGTGTGTCGGGTGAATTATTAATTTCCAGAGCTAGGACATAAGTGCCAGCCGATTTAAGGAAATTTGAGAAGATATATTAGTTTGCCTGAAGCAAAGTACTATCTCTCTGTCTCTCACACTTCAGGAACGTGATGTTTGGGTAACATTGCTAGCAAGAAACGCTGATTGGGTTGAACGTGAGACGTCGTTAGTAAACCCCCGTTCCCAAATTGAAGGGGACCTTTATGTGCTTGAAGTGAACATTATTGTGCAAGAACGGCTAGCTTAGCATTAGAAGCTAAGCTAACAAAGAAAGAGAAGCCATTTTCTTTGTTTACAGCGAAATTCTGCGCTTTGGGTGACAGAAGTGAAGAATAGGCATTTACAGTAAGATTTTTTTTAAAGTACTAAATTCAGTGTGAGGGCAAAACGTCTTTTCACATCTGTAACAACTGGTTACACTTTATAGTATCCAACCAATCTCAACTGATTGGATATCGTTGTCTCATTCGATTTAAAAGGAAGTTAAATTGCCAAATATTTTATTTTTACCAGGTTGATCATTCGACTAAGGACAAAATACATTTCTTCCAACCAATGAGCCCTTTTAAACTTGTCAATCTTAACCTAGATACAGAAACACTTTCAGGTTAATTAAAGTTTAATTCCCATATAGCCTATACATGTATGATTCATTCTTAACATTGCTAAATCAATTAAATGTGCTTTTGCAAGTTCATTGAAGTCCAACTCCAACATTATGCAGCTTCCAACCAGTCAAAACCCAAACTTTACAAAACAAAATAATAATAATAATAATGAGCAAGCTATCAGAGGGGGTGCCCCCCATTCCCCTGCTAATAAGTGAACCCTCACCCACAGAAAGATTGATTGCTGACCTCAGCAGCGATGCAAACCCAAACCTAAAGGGCTGAGTATGTTAGATCACAATGCCATAAGTGAAAAACGGCGACAGACGCCCTCCACAATAGACCATCAGGCACAGGCCTTGTAAAAGTTCTCTCCAGTTTAGCCCTGAACTATGGCCTCCAGCAGAGATTGACAATTAAAAACCTGTCAAAATGTTATGACGAAGAACTAGCACAAAACCGTCTTCCACAGGAACAACTCGATTTAGCCAAAAATAAATATGACGAAGTCCATGCAAAACTAGATATATCTGACGAGCTAGCTAAAAACAAGGGCAAGCAACTTGATACCCTGCAAGCAGTTTTGTGTGACACCACTCAAAGCAATAATGTTCTATTTCAAAACCTGCAGCCCGAAGATTAGCAGTTAATGAAGATAATGACCAAGTTGGATGTCAAAACAGCGAAACTCATTGAAGTCGCTGTTCAAATGAATGATGAGAGAACCCAGGTGAGGAAGGTGGAAAAATGATATCTAAGCAAGCGGAGGAAATTTCATCACTGAATCTCTCGCTCTGCACTCAATACCTTACCATGCAAACCATGACAGATAAGTATGAGGCCGAACGGAGCAAGTGCGACACTCACGTGTCCAAAATGATGCAGCAGAATATCACCCTTAGGTAGCATTTGGAGGAACTCCAGAACAGTCATGCACTACAGCGTTACTACCCAACCAAGCAACCGGAGCTCGGTACACAAAGGAGTGAAGACACAGAATGTTTCAGACTTTACCTCTCTCAGGTGTCCCTTAGTCTTTTCCTCTTGGCCATTCGACAGAGTAATATGATGCCTCTTCACCAAAATAACCTAAGCTTGGCTTCTCCTCTTGGCCTTTCAGCCCAAGATTCCCCATAGGTTGAAGACAATCCTCTCCACGCTCTTTGCGCAGAATGCCTTGACAAAATTATTGAAAATTTCCGCACCTTTGGCCCCATTCAGGGAAGCTAAATGACACTGAGACGTTCTTAGCAGATATAGAGGAAGCCTTGGATGGCTACCTGAACGCTACGGATACTGACAGGCTTTACCTGTTGAAGCAAACGCCGAATAGATGCAGCCACCAGGGGGATGATAATCTGTTGACGATGTGCTCATGAGGAGTGAGACATGGTCATACCACCTCAAGGAGATGGATCATGTTCCTACCCAACTAGGTGCAGCCAGGGCTAAATTGTTAGTCATGAAAGGACAGTCGTGCAGGACCAAAGTAAATTATGTTGGACTTCCGATGGGTGTTGAGGGCATCCTGCCACAATCTAGCAGAACCCAGGCAGTCCGCAACATCAAAACTCCAACAAACCTTCATGAGGTGCACCTTTGACCCGTCTTCTTCAGAAAGAGACCCCATTAGTTTGGGATGCCACTCACGACGAAGCTGTGACTTCCTTGAAAATCTTGCATTTTGAGGCACCCTGCCTGGTATACCCCAAAGACAATACTTTATTTTTGGAAGTAGATTTCTCAGAACACTGCCTTAATGCTGGGTTGTACCAAGAATACGACCAAGACTTACACGAGAAAAACACTAAACCCTGCTGAACATAAATACTCACACTGTTAAAAAGCACTGCTGTCGACAGTCTGGGCAGTCAAGCACTTCACCAGTTAAGTCGGAGGACACAAATGGATCATAGAAACATGTCACCAATCGGTGAAATTTCTGACGAGCCAACAACTCCAGGAGGGAGCGGTACACAACAGCAGGATAGCGGATTTGGCTAATGATACTGCAGAGACATGATGTGATAGTAAACTACGCAAAAGGGAAAAACCTGCCTTTGGGTGGGGCTTTGGCGGTGTGACAAAGCTGTGGTAACGATGACACCGACTTCAAACCGTCCCCATGTGACGTAGCTCTGGCGTTGCCTTCGAACCATCACTACTTCGAAGAGAACATACTGTACCAGTCAAAAGTTTGGACACACCTACCCATTCAAAGGTTTTTCTTTATTTTTACTATTTTCTACATTGTAGAATAATAGTGGACATCAAAACTATGAAATAACACATATGTTATGTCATGCAGTAACCAAAAAAGTGTCAAACTAATCAAAATCTATTTTATATTTGAGGCTTTTTTATTTGTGATTCTTCAAAGTAACCTTTTCTTTGACAGCTTTGCACAATCTTGGCATTCTCTCAACCAGCTTCATGAGGTAGTCACCTGGAATGCATTTCAATTAACAGGTGTGCCTTGTTAAAAGCTAATTTGTGGAATTTCTTTCCTTTAATTCCTTTATTCGAGCCAATCAGTTGTGTTGTGACAAGGTAGGGGTGGTATATAGAAGATAGCCTTATTTGGTTAAAGACCAAGTCCATATTATGGCAAAAACAGCTCAAATAAGCAAAGAGAAATGATAGCCCATCATTACAGGAAGGTCTGTGAATCCAGAACATTTCAAGAACTTTGAAAGTTTCTTCAAGTGCAGTCGCAAAAAACATCAAGCGCAATGACAAAACTGGTTCTCATGAGGACCACCACAGGAAAGGAAGACCCAGAATTTCCCCTGCTGCAGAGGATAAGTTCATTGGAGTTACCAGCTTCAAAAATCGGCAATTAGCTGCACCTCAGATTGCACCTTTTAATTTTATTGATTTATTTCACCTTTATTTAACCTGGTAAGCTAGTTGAGAACAAGTTCTCATTTACAACAGCGACCTGGCCAAGATAAAGCCAAGCAGTGCCACACACACAACACAGAGTTACACATGGAATTAACAAGCGTACAGTCAATAACACAATAGAAAAAAATAAAGTCTATATACAGTGTGTGCAAATGGTGTGAGGAGGTAACGCAATAAGTAGGCTATAGTAGCGAAGCAATTACAGTTTAGCAAATTAACACTGGAGTGATAGATGA
Organism: Salvelinus fontinalis; assembly: GCF_029448725.1. NCBI lineage: Eukaryota > Metazoa > Chordata > Actinopteri > Salmoniformes > Salmonidae > Salvelinus > Salvelinus fontinalis. The sequence continues at coordinate 52,531,744 of NC_074666.1, forward strand.
GCAGATGATGATGTGCAAGTAGAAATACTGGTGTGCAAAAGAGCAGAAAAGTAAATAAAAACAATATGGAGATGAGGTAGGTAGATTGGGTGGGCTCACAGAGTTCAAGTTACAGACACATCTCAACATCAACTGTTCAGAGGAGACTGCGTGAATCCTGCCTTCATGGTTGAATTGCTGCAAAGAAACCACTTCTAAAGACACCAATAATAAGAAGAGACTGGCTTGGGAGACTTGCTCCATGCAAACCATTTCAATTTCAGCTAGGCAAAAAGACCAGCCAATATGCAGAAGTTACTGGAGTACTTATCACCCTGCAAACTGCTGTGGAACACGACTTGTCAGAACTTGCAATCTGCACTGACTCAAACTATGCCGGACTCACCTTCTTATGCCACTTGCTGTTTTGGAAACAAAAGCACATGACTACTTGAAGTGGCGAATGAGTAAAGAACAAAGAGCTCCTTCTAGCTTGTGACGACCTAATAACCAAACACGACCTACAGGTGCATTAGAAGAAAGTCAAAGGACACTCCAAATCACCTTCTTGTGACAAACTTGGCAACGACCATACCGATAGCTTACCGAAATCTGGTGCAATTCACAGCACTCCTTGGGTGTTTGATGCTCAGGACACATTGATCACTGGTGCCCCCATGGTGTCACGCGTAGCTATGTACTGTAGCACTGCGGGAAACATCTTCATACGAACATAACGTGTTGCTAAGTCATTCATTCCAGAATGGTGACCTGCTTCCCCAATGCAACCCCAAGTGAGACCCTTGCCACTTTGATGGCTTTCTTGTCTGATCCTGTCAATCACCCAGTGACCGAGCTGGCTTTGGCAGGCTCACATAACTTGCGTTGGCTGTACACCACTTAACAGCACCTCACACTTGTAGATTACCTACTGGTATATGTTACAGAAACCAATGCCACGCAAAGGTGGGTGGTTCCCAAAACACACAGGTGGATAATGAAAGCTCATGCCCACAACAATTCATGCAGAGGCCATAGGGAGGTCAAGGCTAAATGCGAAGCATTTGGAAAGGTGGCCCACTGACCTCACATGGAGCAAGACGTGGTACAATGTGTGAGGGGGTGTCCAGTTTGCTGACAGTTTCAATCTTCCAAGCCACTTCACAGAGTATCTTACCCTTGGAGCTTGATCCAGATCGACTGGTTCGGCCCAGGTGCCAGGTCGGCAGGAGGCAACAAGTATCTCTTCACTGTGACTCTTCACAAAGTGGGTGGAGTCCCTGCCAGCAACCAGTGACACAGCGTAAACCACGGCCATTCTCCTGCTGAACCACGTTTTCAGTCATTTCATCCTGCCAGGAGAAACCGTGGACAGCGACTGAGGAAGCCATTTTCTCGGCTGCTGCAATGACTGAACTATGGGAGGCTTCTGGTAGTCAAATCCAAACTCCACATCGCGTACCACCCTAGGAGCTCCAGCAGAGTAGAAAGGAGCAATCAGACAATCGTCAGAATCCTGAGGAAATATGTGACAGCCAACAACAAAAATTGTGACCTCAAAACTCCCACTGGTAATGATGGCAATCAGAGGTCCACAGGAATAACATAATTCGAGATGACGCTTCCACTGCATCTCCTGTACCAACCGGAAGATGTTGCTGCAGCCACCGCATACACGGCTCATCAATACGTGGCTGACTTGCAAGCCCATCTCCAGACTACCTTCGTGTTTGCTCAAGGAAAGATGGAAAGAGGTGCAGAATTATGACAAAAAGGCCTCACACCAGGAGTTTGAGGTCGGGGATAAGGTCTGGTACTACATATACACTAAACTTGTGGGCGTCGCCAAAATGTTCCTGCCCCACTGGACCACACGAGATTGTGTTCAAGCATGTGGGAAGGTCTCTCCAGAACACTATTCTGGTGGTAAATACGCACGCTACTCTCATGAACAAAGCCCTCCTGTCGGTAGGAAAGCTGATAGAGGTCATGAACCATGACTATGCCCATGTCTAAATAGTTTGCTTGTTGTCAGAGGATTTTCTCTGTGAAGTTAGCTCTTCTATGGATCACCTGGCAATGAATAGAATTCCCTCATATCTAGTGCCCCTTTCAATTGTGCACAATATATTGACCTCAGCTATCACAACCACAATAAAGCCATTACAGTCACACCTGGTCTGGGGTCTGCAATTCCAATACATGTTGATGTTAATCGTAAGGAAGTGTGAATTTTACTGACGCTGACGATTGTTGAACTAGAGAACATCTATATGTTGAAAGGGTTCTAAATGTAGGATTTTGGCACGACAACACCCACGTGAAAATCACCACACCCCCAGTCATAGCTTATCAGGAAAACAATCCAGATTTCTATCTCACCCCATGCCTGTTAATGTGTACTCCAACCAAAGACGTCCACTACCTTTGCCATAGCAAACCATTCGTCAGGGATAACACTTTGTGGCCTTAAGCCTATCACCAGCGAAGAAAGCTGTAGAGCCAAACTAACAGCAAGAGATGGGGTCACCACCACACAAGTGGAGGTGGTAGGGAATCAACGGCTAGTTAATTTAGCCCCTTTTTAAAAATGTGTTTTGCCTAAAATGACATACCCAAATCTAACTGCCTGTAGCTCAGCCTGTGAAGCAAGGATATGCATATTCTTGGTACCATTTGAAAGGAAACACTTCGAAGTTTGTGGAACTGTGAAAGGAATGTAGGAGAATATAGCACAATAGATCTGGTAAAAGATAATACAAAGAAAAAAAACAACCGTTCTTTTGTATTTTTTTTACCATCATCTTTGAAATGCTAGAGATAGGTCATAATGTATTATTCCTGCCCTGGTGCAATTTAGCTGATGGCCACTAGATGGCAGCAGTGTATGTAAAACGTTTTAGATTGATCCAAGGAACCATTGCATTTCTGTTCAAAAATGTTTGTCAAGACTGCCCAAATGTGCCTCATTTGTTTATTAATAACTTTTCATGTTCAAAATTGTGCTCTTTCCTCAAACAATAGCAGGGTATTCTTTCACTGTGAAAGCTACTGTAAATTGGACAGTACAGTTAGATTAACAACAATTTAAGCTTTCTGCCAATATCAGCTACAGTTGAAGTCGGAAGTTCACATACACCTTAGCCAAATACATTTAAACTCAGTTTTTCACAATTCCTGACATTTAATCCTTGTAAAAATTCCCTGTCTTAGGTCAGTTAGGATCACCACTTTATTTTAAGAATGTGAAATGTCAGAATAATAGTAGAGAATTATTTATTTCAGATTATATTTCTTTCATTACATTCCCAGTGGGTCAGAAGTTTACATACAATCAATTAGTATTTGATAGCATTGCCTTTAAATTGTTTAACTTGGGTCAAATGTTTCAGGTAGCCTTCCACAAGCTTCCCACAATAATTTTTTGGCCCATTCCTCCTGACAGAGCTGGTGTAACTGAGTCAGGTTCGTAGGCCGCCTTGCTTGCACACATTTTTTCAGTTCTGCCCACACATTTTCTATAGGATAGAGGTCAGGGCTTTGTGATGGCCACTCCAATACCTTGACTCTGTTGTCCTTAAGCCATTTTGTCACAACTTTGGAAGTTTTCTTGGGGTCATTGTCCATTTGGAAGACCGATTTGTGACCAAGCTTTAACTTCCTGACTGATGTCTTGAGATGTTGCTTCAATATATCCACATAATTTTCTTGCCTCATGATGCCATCTATTTTGTGAAGTGCACCAGTCCCTCTTGCAGCGAAGCACCCCCACAACATGATGCTGCCACCCCCCGTGCGTCACGGTTGGGATGGTGTTCTTCGGCTTGCAAGCTTCCCTCTTTATCCTCCAAAACATAACGATGGTCATTATGGCCAAACAGTTCTATTTTTGTTTCATCAGATCAGAGGACATTTCTCCAAAAAATGCAATCTTTGTCCCCATGTGCAGTTGCAAACCGTATGGCTTTTTTTATGGCAGTTTCGGAGCAGTGGCTTCTTCCCTGGTGAGCGGCCTTTCAGGTTATGTCGAAATAGGACTCCTTATACTGTGGATATAGATACTTTTGTACCTGTTTCCTCCAGCATCTTCACAATGTCCTTTGCTGTTGTTCTGGGATTTATTTCCACTTTTTGCACCAAAGTACGTTCATTTCTAGGAGACAGAACACATCTCCTTCCTGAGCGGTATGATGGGTGCGTGGTCCCATAGTGTTTATATTTGCGTACTATTGTTTGTACAGATGAACATGGTGTCTTCAGGAGTTTGGAAATTGCTCCCAAGGATGAACCAGACTTGTGGAGGTCTACAATTTTTTTTCTGAGGTCTTGGCTGATTTCTTTTGATATTTCCATGATGTCAAGCAAAGAGGCACTGAGTTTGAAGGTAGGCCTTGAAATACATCCACAGGTACACCTCCAATTTACTCAAATGATGTCAATTAGCATATCAGAAGCTTCTAAAGCCATGACATAATTTTCTGGAATTTTCCAAGCTGTTTAAAGGCACAGTCAACTTAGTGTATGTACACTTCTGACCCACTGGAATTGTGATACATTGAATTATAAGTGAAATAATCTGTCCGTAAACAACAATTGGAAGAATTACATGTGTCATGCACGAAGTAGATGTCCTAACCGACTTGCCAAAACTATAGTTTGTGAACAAGACATTTTTGGAGTGGTTGAAAAACTAGTTTTAATGATTCCAACCTAAGTGTATGTAAACTTCCGACTTCAACTGTATGTATGCGGATGACTCAACACTATACATGTCAGCCACTACAGCGACTGAAATGACTGCAACACTTAATAAAGAGCTGCAGTTAGTTTCAGAATGGGTGGCAAGGAATAAGTTAGTCTTAAATATTTCAAATATTTGGGACAAATCATTCACTTAACCCTTAACCTCAACTAAATCTTGTAATGAATAATGTGGTGAGCAACTTGCTCAATGTATTGAGCAAGTTGAGGTGACTAAACTGCTTGGAGTAACCCTGGATTGTAAACTGTCATGGTCAAAACATTGGGAGAAGTCTGTCCATAGTAAAGTGCTACTCTGCCTTCTTAACAACACTACCAACAAGGCCCTAGTTTTGTCGCACCTGGACTTCTGTTCAGTCGTGTGGTCAGGTGTCACAAAGAGGGACTAAGGAAAATTACAATTGGCTCAGAACAGGGCAGGACGGCTGGCCCTTAAAAGTACACAGGGAGCTAACATTAATAATATGCATACCAATCTCCCATGGCTCAAAGTGGAGGAGGGATTGTCTTCATCACAACCTGTTTTTGTAAAATTTGTTGACAAGTTGAATGCACCAAGCTGTCTGTTTAAACTACTAGCACACAGCTCGGACACCCATGCATACCCCTCAAGACATGCCATCAGACACCTCTTCATTTTCCCAAAGTCCAGAACAGACTATGGGAGGTGCACAGTACTACATTGATCAATTTTTTACCTTTATTTAGCTAGGCAAGTCAGTTAAGAACAAATTCTTATTTACAATGACAGCCTAGGAACAGTGGGTTAACTGCCTTGTTCAGGGGCAAAATGACAGATTCTTACCTTGTCAGCTCGGGGATTCGATATTGCAACCTTTCGGTTACTAGTCCAACGCTCCAACCACTAGGCTACCTGCCGCCCTGTAACTGCACAGAACTCTATTCCACATCATGTAACTGATAACAAGCAGTAGAATCAGATTTAAAACGCAGATAAAGATATGTGGAACAGCGGGGGCTGTGAAGAGACAGACACAAAGGTACAGACACACGCGTACGCACACAAGCCCGAGCACAAAAACTCCACACTCATACGCTCTAATATTGTTGCATGGCGGTATTATGCATTTTCAATTGTAGATATGTGGTGGTGTAATAATATTATATGATGTACTGTTTTGTCTTTTGTTTTATATGTACTGTACATATTTTTTCTTCTTCTCGCAACTTCAAAGTATACAGTATCTCCATGTGGTTATTCACGTGCACTATTCATCTGGAATGTGTCGTGTGTGCTCTGGCATGTGTGAAAGGGAAGAGTTCAACTTGTAGGCCTGCATATAAATCTAGGAACCTGTTTCCACCAACTCAACACACCAGTTCCCAGGGCGAATCCACGGCCAAGCGAAAACGCCACAACGTCTCTAATCGCCAAGTGATTCTTGAGAGAAAATCAGTGCATGGTGACATAATGTCCATGTTGGTGTGTTTTACAGCTGAACCACAACCACAGATAACAAGACCATGCTTCTTAGAGATGTTGGCGAGTCAGGTGACATTTGTAACAGCACACACTCTCCACTAGATGGCGATCGTGATCCAGAAGTGAGTTGGGAGGGGAGTAGTAGCCAATAGCACAAGAGCATGATGAGGCAATGAGCAATGATGACAATCACAATATAATGTAAGAATGGAATCAAATCAGATCCAACGCCTGCACACTTCTTATGTCATCCTCTGGTAACTGTTTATTTCCTTTTGAGATCACATTGGGAATGACTTGCCAAATGACAAATAAAGATATCATTGCACCCTTACTGTGAAACGAAGCGATGTTATCTCGTCAATACATGACGATGTCTCAACAACGTCCTCCTGGGAAAGTACTAGTTAAGCATTTAGAAGGAACCAGGATGGACAATCCCTAATGAGTTATCAGATGCCTTCTTAAAACCCTACAGCAGGGCTATTCATTTCAGTTCCTGGAGGGCGGAACCGTTTCTGGTTTTGGATTTTTGTATGGTTCTTCATAGAATCTATTACTGAGACGAGAATTGTATTGGATTCATCGTTTGTCTGCTATGTCTCCTAAAGGTCTAAACCAAAGGTTTAATGTCAAAGCATTTGTTACATGAATATGTAGATTTGTTCTGCAGTCCTAGTATCCACTGGGTCAGGTTGTATGTATGTATATATTAGATATATTTTCTGTAAATACTACATGTGTTAGTTGTTTTTGAAACAGGTCACTATAATTATATCTACAGCCACCACGTGTCCTGTGCATAATGGTTATATGCGTCGGTATTCCAACAGTTTCCAAAGCATTATATTTTTTTACTGTTGCCTAGGTCTTAACTTGGACCAAATTGTACGTACACTACATGGCCAAAAGTATGTGGATATCTGCTCGTCGAACATCTAATTCTAAATCATGGGCATTTAATATGGAGTTGGTCTCCCCTTTGCTGCTGGAAAGGCTTTCCACGAGATGTTGGAGCATTGCTGTGGGGACTTGCTTCCATTCAGCCACAAGTGCACTAGTGAGGTCGGGCACTGATGTTGGGCGATTAGGCCTGGCTCAAATCGTCGTTACAATTCGATCTCGACAAACCCTTTCTGTATGGACCTCGCTTTGTGGGCAGGGGCATTGTGAGGGGAATTGTCATCCTGAAAAAGGAAAGGGCCCTCCCCAAACTGTTGCCACAATGTTGGAAGCACAGAATCTTCTAGAATGTCATTGTATGCTGTAGCGTTAAGATTTCCATTCACTGGAACTAAGAGGCCTAGCCCGAACGATGAAAAACAGCCCAGACCATTATTTATCCTCCACCAAACTTTACGCACTTTGCATTAGGCAAGTAGCGTTCTCCTGGCATCCGCCAAACCCAGAAATGTATATATTCTGGGATGTGAGCACATAGTCTGTTTGACTTGACAAATAAAGCAGTGAATTGGGAGCATAAACAGTGTGCTGGCCTTCCTGTTCTTCACAAGTCTTCAAAGAACAATCCCGTTTAGGGTTCTTCAGAGGCACTAAAATGGTTCCCATATGACACTGGTGTCAAACTCATTCCATGGGAGGGCTGAGTGTCTGCGGGTCTTTGCTCCTCCCTTGTACTTGATTGATGAATTAAGGTCACTAATTAGGTAGGAACTCCCCACACCTGGTTGTCTAGGGCTTAATTGAAAGGAAAAAAACAAAAACCTGCGGACGCTAAGCCCTCCATGGAATGAGTTTGACACCCGTGCCCTGTGACATTGCAATCAAGAACCTTGTTTGGTTCCAACTTGCACCTATATTTTAAAATATATTGGAGGATATATCTGGAGGATTTTGCTAAGATACGTAGAATATTCCCGTAACAAACGGAAAACTGGACACTCAAACGTCTGGGGAACATTACTGGTAACATGACAAAAATATTCTCTCTCCCTAGAATAGTTTGCTGGGAATAGGGTGCCATTTGGGACACAGACTAAGGCTTTGTAGGAAAGGCCTCTGACTGAATCAACGTCCAAATAGTCTTGTGGTACAATGGATATGGGGCAATAGCCAATCGGCAGAGAGCAGGAGCAACTTTGTTGATTTGCCTCTCTCCTCTGAAACCATGGAGCTGAGTAGAAAACAAGTAGTGCCCACATTCACAGGCTTCTTCTGTCTGACATCAGCCTCTAAGTTCTGCTGCTGTGTCAGTGTTCATGATGAAAACACCACAGTAACTTTAAAGTGTTCGGTAGAGAACAACGTTCAAATGACCAAGGACAAGTCAGGCATTAGACATTGATGTTCCTTTTTGGCTCACAGATGGTTATGTTGAATCAGGGAACTTCAATCAACTTTGGTTGACGTGGGCATGGAAGGGGGGTAGATAGGGTGTGGATGTTGGTTATACACACATGCTTTACAAGAAACACGAAGAAACAGTTTCCACACACACACACACGCGCAAACACACATGCTTGTTTTACAATCCTTGTTGGGACCAAACAATGAATTTCCATTCAAAATCCTATTTCCCCTAACCTTTCATCTAACCCTACCCTTAACGTTAAACCCCAAACCTTAATCCTAAACCTAATCCCTAACCCTAACGCAGAACTTAACCCCTATGCCTAAAATAGCCTTATTCCTTGTGGGGACAGGCGAAATGTCTGCCCTTCTCCGAATTTTCCTTAATTTACTATCCTTGTGAGGACTTCTGGTCTCCACAAGGATGGTAAAACCACACACATCACAACTGTGTTGGTGTGTGAGGACCATGATGGATCCTTAGTGAAGTGGAAACAGAGGAACTTGAATCTCTCAAGCCACTCCACTACTGCCCAGTCGATGTGAATGGGGATTTGCTCGGCTGTCCATTTCCTGTAGTCCACAATCAGCTCCTTTGTCTTGCTGACATTAATGGAGCGTTTGTTGTCCTGGCACCACACTGCCACGTCTCTGATCTCCCCCCTATAGGCTGTCTCATCGCCGTCGGTGATCAGGCCTACCACTATTGTGTCGTCAGCAAACTTAATGATGGTGTTGTGTGCGGCCAGATGAATAGAGAGTACAGGAGGGGACTAAGCCCGCACCCCTGAGGGGCCCCCGTGTTGAGGACTAGTGTGGCGAATGTGTTGTTGCCTACCCTGCATCCTCACATAGGTGTTCCACCTGCCCAGGTGGGAGTGGGAAGTGTGAAGCTCAATATTGATTGCATGATCTGTGGATCTGTTAGGTCGTTATGTGAATTGGAGTGGGTCCAGGGTGTCTAGGATGATGGTGTTGATGTGATCCATGACCATCCGTCATGGCTGTGGGTAGATTGATGGTAGATAGAGATTCGCCTGGCTTTTTTATACACAACACACGCAATATTTATTTTTTGACGTTCTTTCAGAACTGTCCTTAATCTAAACCAAACATCTCTCTCTCTCTCTCTCCACAATAAAAAAAAAAGTTGTGTACCGTGATCTCTGCTGCCAGAGATACCTGATTTAGCACAGTGGAAGTGGGGGCTTTTCATAATGTGGTCCATAAAAGAGAAGATCAATGTATTCTGATTTCAGATGAATTCATCTAAATACTTGTGTATAGAGCAGGGGTGGGCAACTCCAGACCTCGAGGGCCTGATTCATGTCACACTTTTTCTCCATCCCTAGCAAACACAGCTGATGAATCAAATTGCATTCTAAACTGAAGATCATGATTAGGGGATTATTGGTGTCAGGTGTGTTTGCTGTCACAGTTTTGCCCCAGCTATCAGGCCCTCGAGGACTGGAATTGCCCACCCCTGATACAGAGCTTTGTAGAAACTATCAGTAGTGTAGACAGCACTAGTCTACTAGCTAATTTTATATACAACCATCTGGTGTAGACTTGCTAACACAATGCTTGACCACATAAAAAGCACAATGCAAAAAATAGACTGGCCCTGTTTTTTTATTTAGGTGAATAAGTTAATTGGTCAAATAATGTCGGCCAACACAAAAATACATTCTGCCCCTTCTGGGAAAGAAAGCCATGGACCAAGTATTCATTTGACTCTTTAAATAGTAGCATAGCAGAATGTATTTACCATTGTAAGCAGCAAGGCTACATAAGCAGCACTGGGGGGAGATGGGGTTAGAGGGGGGGATGGTATAAATGACATGTCTCTCAGCGATGCCCTTCCTGGGCAGGATGTTGATTCGTAGCAGATATGAACAATGTGGCACCAGGATATGTCGACATATTAAAGGGAAATTTGAACCAGTGTGTGGAACACCTGCGGTAACAGGTGGAGCCTGGCTGGGTGCTCCTCAGGGCTCAGTACAGGGTCCCATGCAGGGAGTTTGGAGCGGTAAGTGAAAGCACCTCAAGGACATCAATCAGCAGAGCTCCTCTGTGCCCTAGCAGCATGTCTGGATCCCTGCCTTCATGCTCTGGTTCTGGTTCTATTAATCCAGCCACCTCATAATTACCCTGCAGGGTATTGCAGCATCCTCTCTACTGGCATGCCATGATTTGTGCATTCTCACAATAACAGCTCATTGTTTCAGCAAACTCTCCCTCTCTCTCTTGCTCAATGTTCACATTTTCAGCCTCCCAGGGCTGCGATTCTCATTTTGCGATTGGCTGGTAATGACTTCATGCTTTCTAACAATATAATATACTGATTTGGTTTTACTCAGGCTGTCTTTAGGAAACCCCAGCACATCTGCGGCGGGCTCGGCCATTATGTCATATTAACTCATCTATAATTACACCACTCATGTCATTTCGAAGAGTAGCACTATGGATGAGAAGTATTGGGGATTTTTGTGTTCTGGATGTGCGTCCAAGAGGTTATTTGCTTTTCATGAACTTCATATTGTGGTCAGTGTTTTAGTTGCTGGAAAAGCAGGAAGAGAGAGAAAAACGTAGTAGTCATACCAAGAACGAATAATGATGTTGGCAAAACCTTATGGAAGCTGCATACATTCCACGTAAAAAGACTATGCTCATTCTTATCGGTAGTGTGCAGCTTGGAAATCTCATGAATAAAAAGCAAGGCTAAATTAGACTCAGGCCTAGAGTCAATCCGTAGCGCTGAAGATCCACAGTATAGAAAGATTGAAATGTAAAGACAATGTTTCCGCATTCGCGGAGACTGCATTCATGGTAAACGCTGCATATGTCCGCTCAATCAGAAATGACCTTCAAATGTAAATTGCCCTACTGACTGAATCTAGCCCTTACTCTTCAAGTACGCGAAGTCGGAACTTGTCCAGTTGTGTGATGCTCGGAGCGACAGTGTCAACAGGGGCTAAATGACAAAGGCATGCATATCATTCTTTATCTTTCATCTGTCAGTAAGATCGAAGACACTCCCTGCTGTACTTTTATTTATGTATTTAACTAGGCAAGTCAGTTAAGAACAAATAATTATTTACAATGACGGCCTACCCTGGCCAAACCTGGGCTAAATGTGCGCCGCACTATGGGACTCCCAATCACGGCCGGATGTGATACAGCCTGGATTCGAACCAGGGACTGTAGTGACGCCTCTTGTACTGAGATGCAGTGCCTTAGACAGCTACGCCACTCAAAAGCCCAGACATACTTAGTCCAGACACAATTGCCTGAGCGGTCATATCACGGCTATCTTCTTTTATGAAGTTGATGCCAAGTTGTTGATGGAAAAGGAAGCCTTGTCTCTTTTCTCACAGTGGCAGAGAGGCCAAGGTGGCAGTCCCACGGTTGGCCTGTTAATCTCAGTGCCCGCTGGTGTTGCACTTTTCATGCAGTTGCTATGGACACCACTAAAACACTTCACCCGCTGCTCTGAGAGAGAGAAAGGGAGAGGAGGAGAGAGTGGAGGGGTAGAGGCAGAGTGTATGAGATTGAACGAAAAAACTGAAAGGAGGGGGTGCAAGCAGAGAGAGAGAGCTTGTACAATAAATAGTCAGAGAGAGCTTGTACAAGAAATAGTCAGAGCGAGAGAGAGAGAGAGCTTGTACAATAAATAGTCAGAGAGAGAGAGATTGAAAGAGAGGGCGAGCGAGCTGGTACCTGGTGCCACTTTGTTCATATCTGCTACGAATCAACATCCTGCCCAGGAAGGGCATCGCTGAGACACATGTCACTTATACCATCACCCCCTCTAACCCCATCTCCTCCAATCAGTCCTCGAGGGCCTGATTGCTGTCACAGTTTTGCCCCAGTCCCAGTTAACACACCTGACTTAAAAAATCACCTAATCATCATCTTCAGTTTAGAATGCAATTTGGTTCATCAGCTGTGTTTGCTAGGGATGGAGAAAAAGTGTGACACGAATCAGGCCCTCGAGGACTGGAGTTGCCCATCCCTGCTCTATACACAAGTATTTAGATGAATTCATCTGAAATCAGAATACATTTATCTTCTCTTTTATGGACCACATTATGAAAAGCCCTCACTTCCACTGTGCTAAATCAGGTATCTCTGGCAGCAGAGATCACGGTACACAACTTTTTTTTATTTTTAGAGAGAGAGAGAGAGAGCTTGTACAAGAAATAGTCAGAGAGAGAGAGATTGAAAGAGAGGGCGAGCGAGCTGGTACAGGAAAGAGTCAGAGAAAGAAAGACATACAGAGAGAGAGAATTATAGAGCGAGAGAAGCTCCTGCCAGTATTGTTCCTGAGAGGGGACCTCCGGCCGTACAGTCTTTTCTGGCCTAATGTTTGGGACAGCTGAGCTTGTCTTTCCTGTTTCCTGTCTCCATCAATCCATCCCTGACTGGCCACCCCCTCAGACAATCTGCAGGAATTTGAGGAAAATACTGACTCATACTCTAACAATAATGACCAAAAAAGATAGAAGGAAAGTCTGCCCTGGAAGCTGTTTCAAAGGTTAATGAAAGGATCTATGCTCTGTAATGTGCATGTTTGACCCGGGATCAGACTGCACATTGGCACTGATAAATGTACAACTTCGATACCAAAATATGAAATGATTCTAATTACAGTGAATTTAAATGTGAATATTTGGGATATATTGTACTTGTTTGAGAGCACTTGGATGATGGCTTACTCTATCTAAGCAGTGTTGTCATAGATTGGGAAAGGAGAAACAATGTCACGATCGTGTACTGGAGAGAATGAGGACCAAGGCGCAGCTGGATATGAATACATCTTCTCTTTTTTTATTTAAAAGACGAAGATGAACACGACACGAAACACTTTAACAAAACTATACAAAATAACAAAACGACCGTGAAGCTACAAACGTTGTGCATAGACAGACATGCTACAAACGTACTGACATAGACAATTACCCACAATTAATGAGAGCCTATGGCTACCCTAAATAAGGCTCCCAATCAGAGACAACCGACATCAGCTGTCTCTAATTGGGAACTCATTCAGGTAACCATAGACTCTTCTAGATCACTCACCAACATAGACAACGCTAGAACTCTACACTAAACACAAAACCATATCTTACACCCCATAACCCCTTTACCAAATAAACACCCAACACCAACAAAACATAAACATTACCCATGTCACACCCTGACCTAACTACAATAATAAAGAAAACCAATAATACTAAGGCCAGGGTGTGACATAACCCCCCCCTTGAGGCGCGAACTCCGGGCGCACCATACACAGTCTAGGGGAGAGTCTGGGTGGGCTTCCTTCCACGGTGGCGGCTCCGGCTCTGGTCGCGGTCCCCTCGTCACCACAGTACCTAACCACCTCCTAGGCTTTCTCCAAACGACCCCCCTCCACATTAACCCCATTGCATTCAGGGGCAGTTCCAGACTAAGGGGCAGTACCAGGGTAAGAGGCAGTACCAGGGTCAGGGGCAGTACCAGGGTCAGGGGCAGTACCAGGGTCAGGGACAGTACCAGGGTAAGGGGCAGCACCAGGGTAAGGGGCAGCACCAGGGGAAGGGGCAGCTCCGGACTGAGGGACTGCAGCTCCGGACTGAGGGACTGCAGCTCCGGACTGAGGGACTGCAGCTCCGGACTGAGGGACAGCCCATGGCTGGCTGACAGATCTGGCTGCTCATGGCTGGCTAACTGATCTGGCTGCTCATGGCTGGCTGACGGATCTGGCTGCTCATGGCTGGCTGACTGATCTGGCTGCTCCTGTCTGGTTGGCGGCTCTGGCAGATCCTGTCTGGTTGGCGGCTCTGGCAGATCCTGTCTGGTTGGCGGCTCTGGCAGATCCTGTCTGGTTGGCGGCTCTGGCAGATCCTGTCTGACGGACGGCTCTAGCGGCTCCTGTCTGGCTGGCGGCTCTAGCGGCTCCTGTCTGGCGGACGGCTCAGTAGGCTCATGGCAGACGGGCGGCTTTGCAGGCTCATGGCAGAAGGGCGGCTTTGCAGGCTCATTGCAGACGGATGGCTCAGATGGCGCTGGGGAGACGGATGGCTCAGATGGCGCTGGGGAGACGGATGGCTCAGATGGCGCTGGGGAGACGGATGGCTCAGATGGCGCTGGGGAGACGGATGGCTCAGATGGCGCTTGGCAGACGGGCAGTTCAGTCATCGCTGTGCAGACGGCAGACTCCTGCCGGCTGAGGCGCACTGTAGGCCTGGTGCGTGGTGCCGGGACTGGTGGCACCGGGCTGGGGACACGCATCTCAGGGCTAGTGCGGGGAGCAGGAACAGGGCATACTAGACCCTGGGGACGCACATTAAGCCTAGTGCGTGGGGCCGGAACTGGTGGTACCGGGCTGGGGACACGCATCTCAGGGCTAGTGCGGGGAGCAGGAACAGGGCATACTGGACCCTGGGGACGCACATTAAGCCTAGTGCGTGGGGCCGGAACTGGTGGTACCGGACTGGGGACACGCATCTCAGGGCTAATGCGGGGAGCAGCAACAGGACGCACAGGACTCTGGGTATACACAGGAGGCTTGGTGCGTAATTTAGGCACTGGTGGTAAAGGGCTGGAGACACGCACCATAAGGCTAGTGCGTGGAGGAGGCACTGGTTGTACTGGGCTGGGGACCGTCACAGGAGAGTTAGTACATAGGGCTAATATAGGAGGTGCAGGACTAGGGAGGCGTACAGGAGGCCTGGTTCGTGGGACTGTCCTCTCCAGACGGGTAGCACGCACATCAGGACGAGCATGGAGAGCTGACTCAGGTAACCTCACATCCCGCACACGCTCTGTCGGGCGGATCTTGTGCCTCACGCACCAACACAGCAGCTCCCTCATCTCACTCTCTTCCAACCTCCCCAATAAATCCTTAACCGTCTCTGCATCATTCCCATTACTCCCCTCCAATCTCAGCCCGACTGGCTCAGGTTCCCTCTTAGAGGAAGCACGGGAAGCACGGGAAGTTGACGCAGTCCTCCCATCTGGACTCGCCACATTCCCCATGAGCCCCTCCCCAAGAAATTTTTGGGGTGTACTCACGGGTCTCCAGCCTTGTCTCCGTGCTGCCTCCTCATATCGCCTCCTCTCGGCTTTCGCTGCCTCCAGCTCTTCACGAGGGAGGCGATATTCTCCAGGTTGTGCCCATGGATCTTCTTCCAATTCCTCCTCCCAACTCCAAAGATCCTGTGTAGGTATGTCCTGTTGCCGCCTTCCATGCCGCTTGGTCCTATGGTGGGTAATTCTGTCACGATCGTGTACTGGAGAGAATGAGGACCAAGGCGCAGCTGGATATGAATACATCTTCTCTTTTTTTATTTAAAAGACGAAGATGAACACGACACGAAACACTTTAACAAAACTATACAAAATAACAAAACGACCGTGAAGCTACAAACGTTGTGCATAGACAGACATGCTACAAACGTACTGACATAGACAATTACCCACAATTAATGAGAGCCTATGGCTACCCTAAATAAGGCTCCCAATCAGAGACAACCGACATCAGCTGTCTCTAATTGGGAACTCATTCAGGTAACCATAGACTCTTCTAGATCACTCACCAACATAGACAACGCTAGAACTCTACACTAAACACAAAACCATATCTTACACCCCATAACCCCTTTACCAAATAAACACCCAACACCAACAAAACATAAACATTACCCATGTCACACCCTGACCTAACTACAATAATAAAGAAAACCAATAATACTAAGGCCAGGGTGTGACAAACAACAAGTGGGATGATCTATGAGAATGGGATTTTTTTGGTGAAAGGTACTCCACAGGAGAGGATGTGTTCGGTGTCATCCCATTTGACAAATTCCCTCGAATTTTAGCCAAGTTTGGTGGAGCTGACATGTTTCTCAAACCTAAAGCCATCTGTTTGGTTTTTATATCCAGTTTTATGTGCATAACTATAAGAAGGTGCATATTTACTGCATTGCATGTGTTTATAAACCCACGGCTCATCTCATAGATGGATCTCAGCCACTCTCAGACCTTGGCTGCTCGCGCTGGATGTAAACAAACTCCCAAGGATAGATTCCCTCTGTGTCATATTAACCACAGGGCAATGGATGATCAACGTGTCCTTAAACAATGCCAAAATACCGTATGCATTCATGCTTGTTCCACTGATGGACAGCATTCCTTTCTATTCTTCTTCTCTGCTCATGTAGTTTCTTTTCCCAGGCGTTAAGGGAGGTCAAGATCCCCCCCGGTCTGTGAATGTTTTCAAACCCAAGACATTCTTTATTCTCAATCCCATTTTGATGAGTCTACGAGCACAGCTCCCCCCAATAAGAACTAGCCAAACATTTGGAGGTTCAAGGGATCCTTCATAAATCCTCATAAAGCAGTGGGCGGAATAAACATGGTTACAAAACCAAGCCAAACGCACAAGATGGGGCATGATGCTCCTCTAGCCTTGTTATTATTGCGTTCTTGCACTGCACAATGATGCAATCTAAACTGAAGTGTTATTTGCAAGGCGTGTAAGTATCAAATAAGCCAGCGCTCTCCTGTGTTGTGTGACAGAGGCGCATTGGAATGGAATTTGGTTGCATCTCAGAAATGTCCTCTGATACTGAAAAGAGAGAGAAATAGTTCATATCTACAACCTCTCTCTTCATCAACCAAACTATGTTTACACACCATTACATTACTGTACGTATTCACTTGAAAGATTTTGGAAATTGAACTATTTCAAGGAATGCTCATAGATGAAGATAATTCCACCTCATTAGAAACGCTTTCATCTTTCAAGTTTTGCTGCATCTTTCAAATCAAATCAAAATCAAATCAAAGATTATTTGTCACGTGCTCCGAATACTACAGTGAAATGCTTACTTACAGGCTCTAATCAATAGTGTGAAAAAAATGTGTGTGTGTGTGTAGGTAAGTAAAGAAATGAAACAACAGTAAAAATACATTTGAAAATAACAGTAGCAAGGCTATATACAGACATAGGTTAGTCAGGCTTATTGAGGTAGTATGTACATGTGGGTATGGTTAAAGTGACTATGCATATATGATGAACAGAGAGTAGCAGTAGCGTAAAAGGAGGGGTTGGCGGGTGGTGGAACACAATGCAGATAGCCCGGTTAGCCAATGTGCGGGAGCACTGGTTGGTCGGGCCAATTGAGTTAGTATGTACATGAATGTATAGTTAAAGTGACTATGCATATAAGATAGACAGAGAGTAGCAGAAGCGTAAAAGAGGGGTTGGGGGGGGGGGGGGGCACACAATGCAAATAGTCTGGGTAACCATTTGGTTACCTGTTCAAGAGTCTTATGGCTTGGGGGTAAAAACTGTTGAGAAGCCATTTTGTCCTAGACTTGGCACTCTGGTACCGCTTGCCATGCGATAGTAGAGAGAACAGTCTATGACTGGGGTGGCTGGGGTCTTTGACAATTTTCAGGGCCTTCCTCTAAGGTCCTGGATGGCAGGCAGGTTTGCCCCAGTGATGTACTGGGCCGTACGCACTACCCTCTGTAGTGCCTTGCGGTCAGAGGCCGAGCAATTGCCGTACCAGGCAGTGATGCAACCGGTCAGGATGCTCTCGATGTTGCAGCTGTAGAATCTTTTGAGGATCTCAGGACCCATGCCAAATCTTTTTAGTTTCCTGAGGGGGAATAGGCTTTGTCGTGCCCTCTTCACAACTGTCTTGGTGTGTTTAGACCATTCTAGTTTGTTGTTGATGTAGACACCAAGGAATTTGAAGCTCTCAACCTGCTCCACTACAGCCACGTTGATGAGAATGGGGACGTGCTCGTTGTTCCTTTTCCTGTAGTTCACAATCATCTCCTTAGTCTTGGTTACGTTGAGGGATAGGTTGTTATTCTGGCACCACCCGGCCAGGTCTCTGACCTCCTCCCTATAGGCTGTCTCGCCGTTGTCGGTGATCAGGCCTACCACTGTTGTGTAGTCTGCAAAATTAATGATGGTGTTGGAGTCGTGCCTGGCCATGCATTTGTGGGTGAACAGGGAGTACATGAGGGGGTTGAGCACGCACCCCTGGGGAGCTCCAGTGTTGAGGATCAGCGTGGCAGATGTGTTGCTACCTACCCTCACCACCTGGGGGTGGCCCGTCAGGAAGTCCAGGATCCAGTTGCAGAGGGAGGTGTTTAGTCCCTGGTTCCTTAGCTTAGTGATGAGCTTTGAGGGTACTATGGTGTTGAACGCTGAGCTGTAGTCAAGTAATAGCATTCTCACATAGGTGTTCCTATTGTCCAGGTCGCAAAGGGCAGTGTGGAGTGCAATAGAGATCGCATCATTTGTGGATCTGTTTGGGAAGTATGCAAATTGGAGTGGGTCTAGGGTTTCTGGGATAATGGTGTTGATGTGAGCCATTACCAGCCTTTCAAAGCACTTCATGGCTACGGACGTCTGTAGTCATTTAGGCAGGTTGCCTTTGTGTTCTTGGGCACAGGGACTATGGTGGTCTGCTTGAAGCATGTTGGTATTACAGACTCAATCATGGACATGTTGAAAATGTCAGTGAAGACACCTGCCAGTTGGTCAGCACATGCCCGGGAGCACACGTCCTGGTAATCCATCTGGCCCCGCAGCCTTGTGAATGTTGACCTGTTTAAAGGTCTTACTCACGTCGGCCATGGAGAGCGTCATCACACAGTCGTCCGGAACAGCTGATGCTCTCATGCATGCCTCAGTGTTGCCTGCCTCGAAACGAGCATAGAAGTGATTTAGCTCGTCTGGTAGGCTCGTGTCACTTGGCAGCTCACGGCTGTGCTTCCCTTTATAGTTTGTAATTATTTGCAAGCCCTGCCACATCGGACGAACGTCAGAGCCGGTGTAGTATGATTCAATCTTAGCCCTGTATTGACGCTTTGCCTGTTTGATGGTTCGTCGCAGGGTATAGCGAGATTTCTTGTAAGCTTCCGGGTTAGAGTCCCGCACCTTGAAAGTGGCAGCTCTACCCTTTAGCTCAGTGCGAATGTTGCCTGTAATCCATGGCTTCTGGTTGGGGTATGTATGTACAGTCACTGTGGGTACGACGTCCTCAATGAACTTATTGATAAAGCCAGTGACTGATGTGGTGTATTCCTCAATGTCATCGGAAGAATCCCGGAACATGTTCCAGTCTGTGATAGCAAAAGTGTCCTGTAGTTTAGCATCTGCTTCATCTGACTTTTTTTTTTTATAGACGAGTCCCTGGTGCTTCATGCTTAAATTTTTGCTTGTAAGCAGGAATCAGGAGGATAGAGTTGTGGTCGGATTTACCAAATGGAGGGCGAGGGAGAGCTCTGTACGCTTTGTACTCTTTGTGCGGAGTACAGGTGATCTAGAATTTTTTTCCCTCTGGATGCACATTTAACATGTTGATAGAGATTTGGTAGAACTGATTTAAGTTTCTCTGCATTAAAGTCTCCAGCCACTAGGAGAGCCGCCTCTGGGTGAGTGGTTTCCTGTTTGCTTATTTCCTTATACAGCTGGCTGAGTGTGGTCTTAGTGCCGGCATCTGTCTGTGGTGGTAAATAAACAGCCACGAAAAGTATAGCTGAGAACTCTCTAGGCAAGTAGTGTGTCCTGCAATTTATCACAATATACTCTACTTCAGGCGAGCAAAATCTAGAGACTTCCTCAGATTTCGTGCACCAGCTGTTGTTTACAAATATGCACAGACCGCCCCCCCCCCCCCCCTGGTCTTACTGGAGTGTGCTGTTCTATCCTGCCGGTGGAGCGTGTATCCCGCTAGCTGAAAATCCATGTCGAGATTCCGTGAAACATAGGATATTACAGTTTTTGATGTCCCGTTGGTAGGATATTCTTGATCGTACCTCGTCTAGTTTATTGTCCAATGATTGCACTTTGGTGAGTAATATTGACGGTAACGGCAGCTTTCCTAGTTGCCTTCTGCGGGTCCGGACGAGGCATCCGGCTCTTCTTCCTCCGTGTCGCTTCCTTTTGCGAATAATTGGGATGTCTGCCCTGTGGGGTGTTTGGAGAATATCGTGTGAGTCCTGCTTGCTGTTGTTGTTGTTGTTGTTGTTGTTGATGAAAAAATCTTTATCTAATCTGAGGTGAGTGATCGCTGTCCTGATATCTAGAAGCTCTTTTCTGCCATAAGATATGGTTGCAGAAACATTATCTACAAAATCATTTACAAATATCGTGAAAAAAACCACATAATAGCACAATTGGTTAGGAGACCGTAAAACGGCGGCCATCTCCTCCGGCGCCATTTTCTCAAGCTGCATTGTTCTGATGGTGGATTGGGAATAACAAACATACCACTCTTTAATACCCTAGTATCTAAAGCGATTAACGGCAGGTTTCACAGCAATGTGATCTCAGGGCAATTCGTATTATTCTGTATGTAAATCTGTGACAATCCGTTTAATATAATATTTTACATTAGGTTACCTTATGAAGGGAATAGCGGTCATACAAAATAATACAAATTAGAGGACTTACAGTATCATTATACGTCTGACCCGGTCGTAGAATATCATACGAATTGGATGATGCAATTTATCATACCTCTCGGAGGATGTATAGTAATGCACTTTATCTGAGACCAGGTTGCTTGTTGCGCTGTAGCAACAAAGGAGAATTACTAATGGACACAGACACATAAAGATACAATACACAACAAAAGTGAGGTGAATTTACGCAGCAGGTTAGTTGAATTAGGTTACATTTAGAATAAGGGTTAGGGGAAGGGTTAGATAAAATGCTACAGTTGAGCCAATTGCAACTCGAACATGCAACCTTTGGATTGCTAGACTGTCACAGATTATGCCCAGCCATCCTCTTAGACCGACCTCCCTACCTTAGTTTCTGTCTCAAGTAACTACACCATCAGTAGGTACAGTGTCATACGTCTTGGAGGTGCTCAGAAATAGGTCAATATATATTTTGTATGGCTCTGAGGCCAGGCTGTTTCACAGGCACCCATCCAATAACTCACTACAAATCACAACTGTTGGGAAAAAAACAGGTTGGTACCATATGGAAGGGGAGGAGAGAAATGGACTGAAGAAAAGGAGAGATGAAGTGACTGAGTGAATGATTGAGGCCTGGTTTTAGACACTAAATGGAACAAAGCCCAACAGTGGGCTCCATAAGCAGAATGGACTGAAAGGAATCCTGCACATCAAGTGAATGAGCTGCGTTCCTATTTGATCCTGTTCATCAATTACACCAGGGGAATGTGGAGGGAGAGGACAGGGAACCACACACCTAATGCTTTCCAGATACAGCACTTTAATCTCCCTCTGAGCCTTGGAAGAATATATTTATTTGTTTAGGTGTTAGAAGTTAGAACCCTCCAGCGGAATCATTCTAAGACAATATCACTTGATTCAATGAAAGATAATTAGCTTAGATGTTGTATATGCATCAAATCAACATGTTATTGGTCACATACACGTGTTTAGCAGATGTTATTGTGGGTGTAGCGAAATGTTTGTGTTTCCAGATTCAGCAGTACAGTAATATCTGACAAGTGATATCCAACAATTTCACAACAATACAACAATCTAAAGTAAAGGAATGGAATTAAGAATATATAAATATTTGGACGAGCAATGTTGGAGCAGCAAAGGCTAAAACACAGTAGAATAGAATATAATACAGTATATACATATGATATGAGTAATGCAAAATATGTCAAACATTTCAAAGTAACTAGTGTTCCATTATTCAAGTGGCCAGTGATTTAAAGTCTATGTATATAGGGCAGCAGCCTCTAAGGTACTACTGATGGCTATATAACAGTTTGATGGCCTTGAGATAGAAGCTGTTTTTCAGTCTCTCGGTCCCAGCTTTGATGCACCTGTACTGACCTCACCTTCTGGATGGTAGCGGGGTGAACAGGCAGTGGCTCGGGTGGTTGTTGTCCTTGATGATCTTTTTGGCCTTCCTGTGACATCGGGTTCAGTAGGTGTCTGGAGGGCCGGTAGTTTGCCCCCGGTGAAGTGTGGATTCCGATTGGTTAGACCAGCATTGAACAGTCCTTGTTTGAGTTTTTGCCTATAGGAAGGGAGGAGCAAAATTGATTCGTGATCAGATTTGCAGAAGGGAGGGCAGGGGAGGGCCTTGAAGGCATCCAGAAAGTTGGAGTAGCAGTGGTCGAGTGTTTTAGCACCGTGAGTACTACAGTCAATGTGTTGATAGAACTTCTGTAGCGTTTTATACAAATTTGCTTTGTTTAAAAGCCCCAGCTACAAAAAATTTGGCCACAGGATATGTGGTTTCCAGTTTGCATAAAGTCCAGTGAAGTTCTTTGAGGGCTGTCGTGGTAACGGCTTGAGGGGCAATATACACAGCTGTGACTATAACCGGAGATAATTCTCTTGAGAGATAATACGGTCGATAGTGAGGTATTCTAGGTCGGGTGAACAAAAGGACTTGAGTTCCTGTATGTTATCACAATCACACCATGAGTAGTTAATTATGAAACACACCCCCGCCCTTCTTCTTTCCGGAGAGACATTTATTCATGCTTGTGCGATAAACTGAGAACCCAACTGGCTGTACAGATTCAGACAGTATATCCCAAAAGAGCCATGTTTCCGTGAAACAGAGTATGTTACAATCTCTGATGTCTCTCTGGAAGGAAATCGTTGCCCTGAGCTCGTCAACTTTATTATCCAGAGAATGAACATTAGCTTTCTTCCCGGCTGTATGTAATAACACAAGATTTTTTGGGACAATAATGTAAGAATTAAAAAAAAAAAAAAACACTGCAAAGTTGCCTAGGAGCTAGAGGCAGGGCTGCCCTGTCTGTTGGCGCCCTTTTCAGGCGTTTTGTTGCCGCCAAGCCGGACAATTTGTCGCTAGGTTAAAAGCTCTCACAACACACTCCTCACATCAAGTTTATTCTGATGGACAGTCAGCTAGCTGATGCTGAAGTAGTGACGTTGGCCACAATACACAATACAGACAGTTACTGAGAGACATGAAGTGTTTATTTTCAGCTCAGGCTCAGTGTTTAGAGTAGAACTGAGATGAGTTGAAACACTGGAGCTCAGAATTATTTCCATGGAGCAAAGGTCTCTCACTCTGTGTCTCTCCCTCTCTGTCACGTAAAGTAACTTCATCACTACATACAGTGCCTTCGGAAAGTATTCAGACCCCTCAACTTTTTCCACATTTTGTTACGTTACAGCCTTATTCTAAAATGGATTTTTAAAAATAAATCCTCAGCAATCTACACACAATACACCACAATAATAAAGCAAAAACAAGTTTAGACATTTTTGCAAATGTATAAAAATAAAAAACGGAAAAACCTTATTTACATAAGTATTCTGACCCTTTACTATGAGACTCGAAATTGAGCTCAGGTGCATCCTGTTTCCATTTATCATCCTTGACGTGTTTCTACAACTATATACCTATGGTAAATTCAATCGATTCTACATGATTTGGAAACCCACACACCTGTCAATTTCCAAGATGGCGTAGCAGTTCAGACGTCTTTGTCTTGTCGTGCCTCGTGTATATACAGTGGGGAGAACTTGAGTATTTGAAACACTGCCGATTTTGCAGGTTTTCCTACTTACAAAGCATGTAGAGGTCTGTAATTTTTTTATCATAGGTACACTTCAACTGTGAGAGACGGAATCTAAAAAAAATCCAGAAATCACATTGTATGAATTTTAAGTAATTAATTTGCATTTTATTGCATGACATAAGTATTTGATCACCTACCAACCAGTAAGAACTCAGTCTCAAAGAAAACCATTAGTAACACACTACGCTGTCATGGATTACGCACCGGAGACACAGCGCTGGCGCAGGATATCCCAGGCCGTAGAGACGTACTGTGCACGCGCACTGGAGACACCGTGCGCCACCGCATAACACGGTGCCCGACCAGTATGATGAGCACGGGGAGTTGGCTCAGGTCTCCAACCTGACTCAGCCACACTCCCCGTGTGCCCCCCAAAAATGTTTTTTTTGGAGCTTCCTCTCGGGCTTCCTTGCTAGCCGAGTCCCTGCGTAACGCTGGACTGATTAAACCAAGATGGAACTCTTTTGCCTGAATGGCAAGCGTCACGTCTGTAGGAAACCTGGAACCATCCCTACGTTGAAGCATGATGGTGGCAGCATCATGTCGTGGGGATGTTTTTCAGTGGCAGATACTGGGATACTAGTCAGGATCGAGGCAAAGATGAATGGAGCAAAGTACAAAGAGATCCTTGATGAAAACCTGCTCCAGAGCACTCCAGACCTCAGACTGGGGCAAAGGTTCACCTTCCAACAGGACAACAACCCTAAGCACATAGCCTAGACAACGCAGGAGTGGCTTTGGGAGGCATGAAAATAGCTGTGCAGCAGCAATCCCCATCCAAACTGACAGCGCTTGAGAGGATCTGCAGAGAATAATGGGCGAAACTCCCAAAATACAGGTGTGCCAAGCTGGTAGCATTATACCCAAGAAGACTCGAGGCTGTAATCACTGCCAAAGGTGCTTTAACAAAGTACTGAGTAAAGGGTCTGAATACTTATGTAAATGTTTTATTTTAGTTTTTTATTTGAATATATTAGCAAACATTTCTAAAAACCTGTTTTTGCTTTGTCATTATGGGGTATTGTGTGTACTGTAGACTGATGAGGGGAAAAAACTATTTAATACATTTTAGAATAATTTTGTACCTTAACAAATTGTGTAAAAAGTCAAGGGGTCTGAATACTTTCCGAAGTTAGTGTTTAGCTGTTCTGCCTGCAGTTATGGAACCCCTACCTGTCCCAGACCTGCTGTTTTCAACTCTTAATGATCGGCTATGAAAAGCCAACTGACATTTATTTCTGATTATTATTTGACCATGCTTGTCATTTATGAACATTTTGAACATCTTGGCTCTCTCTAATTCTCTCCTTCTCTCTTTTCTTTCTCTCTCTCGGAGGAACTGAGCCCTAGGACCATACGTCAGGACTACCGGGCATGATGACTCCTTGCTGTCCCCACTCCACCTGGCCTTGCTGCTGTCCCAGTTTAATTTGTTCTTCCTGCGGTTATGGAACCCCTACCTGTCCCAGACCTGCTGTTTTCAACTCTTAATTATCGGCTCTGAAAAGCCAATTGACATTTATTCCTGATTATTATTTGACCATGCTTGTCATTTATGAACATTTTGAACATCTTGGCCATGTTCTGTTATAATCTCCACCCGGCACAGCCAGAAGAGGACTGGCCACCCCTCATAGCCTGGTTCCTCTCTAGGTTTCTTCCTAGGTTTTGGCTTTCTAGGGAGTTTTTCCTAGCCACTGTGCTTCTACACCTGCATTGCTTGCTGTTTGGGGTTTTAGGCTGGGTTTCTGTACAGCACTTCGAGATATTAGCTGATGTACGAAGGGCTATATAAAATAAACTTGATTGATTTATGTGCCTCTGGTAATTTTTTAATATTTGTTTTATTTAACCTGTATTTAACTAGGCAAGTCAGTTAAGAACAAATTCTTACTTACAATGACAAAAAGACAAAAGGTGCCTCTACAAAAAGACAAAAGGTGTCATGCCCTGACCATAGTTTGCTTTGTATGTTTTATGTTTTGTTTGGTCAGGGTGTGATCTGAATGGGCATTCTATGTTGTATGTCTGGTTTGTCTATTTCTATGTGTTTGGGATGATATGGTTCTCAATCAGAGACAGGTGTTTTGCGTTGTCTCTGATTGGGAACCATATTTAGGTAGCCTGTTTTGTATTGTGGGTTATTGTCTATGTGTTAGTTGCTTGTGTCTGCACTATTATATGTAACGTCACGTTCGTTTTGTTGTTTGTATTAGTTTGGTTAGGTTTTCTTCATAAATAAATAGAAGAATTTATTCACTTCACGCTTCGCCTTGGTCCTCCTCTCTTCCACATTACGATGAACGTGACAGAATAACCCACCCTCAATGGACCAAGCAGCGTGAAATGGAGGAACAGTGCTTTGTGGAGAAATGGACTTGGGAGGAGATTCTGGACGGTAAGGGACCCTGGGCACAGGCTGGTGAATATCGCCGCCCAAAAGCTGAGCTGGAGGCAGCGAAAGCGGAGAGGCGGCGGTATGAGGAGGCTGCATGTAAGCGCGGCTGGAAGCCAGAGAGGCAGACCCAAAATTTTCTTGGGGGGGGGGGGGGGGGGGGGGGCACACAGGGAGTGTGGCTAAGCCAGGTAGGAGACCTGAGCCAACTCCCCGTGCTTACCGTGGAGAGAGAGCGACCGGGCGGGCACCGTGTTATGCAGAGATGCGCACGGTGTCCCCGGTGCACAGGCATAGCCCGGTGCGGTTCATAACAGCACCTCGTATCGGCCGGGCTAGATTGGGCATCGAGCCAGGTGCCATGAAACCGTCTCTACGCATCTGGTCATCAGTGCGTCTCCTTGGGCCGGGGTACATGGCACCAGCCCTACGCATGGTGTCCCCGGTTCGCCAGCATAGCCCAGTGCGGGCTATTCCACCTCGCCGCACTGGCATGGCTACGGGTATCATTCAGCCAGGTAGGGTTGGGCAGGCTCGGTGCTCGAGACCTGTAGTGCGCCTCCACGGTCGGGTCTATCCGGTGCCTTCTCCACGCACCAGTCCGCCTGTGACAGCCCCTCGCACCAGCCCAGTACCACCAGTGCCTACACCACGCACCAGGTTTCCTGTGCGTCTCCAGAGCCCTGTATGCCCTGTTTCTCCTCCCCGCACTCACCCGGAGGTGCGTGTCTCCAGCCCAGTACCACCAGTGCCGGCACCACGCACCAGGCTTATAGTGCGCCACGGCAGTCCAGTATGCCCTGTTCCTTCTCCCCGCACTCACCTTGAGGTGCGTGTCCCCAGCCCGGTACCACCAGTTCCGGCACCACGCACCAGGCCTACAGTGCGCCTCGGCACACCTGAGCTTCCCGTCTGTCCAGCGCCGCCTGAGCCGCCCGTCTGTCCAGCGCCGCCTGAGTCGCCCGTCTGTCCAGCGCCGCCTGAGCCGCCTGCCCGTCGGGAGCCGCCTGCCCGTCGGGAGCCGCCAGAGCCACCCGCCCGTCGGGAGCCGCCCGCCCGTCGGGAGCAGCCCGCCCGTCGGGAGCCGCCCGCCCGTCGGGAGCCGCCCGCCCGTCGGGAGCCGCCCGCCCGTCGGGAGCCGCCCGCCAGTCCGGAGCCGCCCGCCAGTCCGGAGCCGCCCCTCAGTCCGGAGCCGCCCCTCAGTCCGGAGCCGCCCCTCAGTCAGGAGCCGCCCCTCAGTCCGGAGCCGCCCCTCAGTCCAGATGCCCACCCAGACCCTCCCCTATAGGTTTAGGTTTGCGGCCGGAGTCCGCACCATGGGGGGGGGGGGGGGGTACTGTCACACCCTGACCATAGTTTGCTTTGTATGTTTTATGTTTTGTTTGGTCAGGGTGTGATCTGAGTGGGCATTCTATGTTGTATGTCTGGTTTGTCTATTTCTATGTGTTTGGCCTGATATGGTTCTCAATCAGAGACAGGTGTTTTGCGTTGTCTCTGATTGGGAACCATATTTAGGTAGCCTGTTTTGTATTGTGGGTTATTGTCTATGTGTTAGTTGCTTGTGTCTGCACTATTATATATAGCGTCACGTTCGTTTTGTTGTTTGTATTAGTTTGGTTAGGTTTTCTTCTTAAATAAATAGAAGAATGTATTCACTTCACGCTGCGCCTTGGTCCTCCTCTCTTCCACATTACGACAAACGTGACAAAAGGCCTCCTTCGGGGACGTGGGTTGGGACTAAAATATAGGACAAAACACATATCACGACAAGAGAGACACCACTACCTATTTGTACAAATGACCTTGACTAACCTGTACCCCCGCACATTGACTCGGTACCAGTACCCCCAGTATCTAGCCTCGTTATTGTTATTAATATTGTGTTTATTTTTATTTAGTAAATATTTTCTTAACTCTATTTCTTGAACTGCATTGTTGGTTAAAGGCTTGTAAGTAAGGTCTACTACACCTGTTGTATTCGGCGCATGAAACAAATCAAATTTGAGTTGAAAACTACATCAAGAGAGACCTAAGACAACAACACAGCATGGCGGAAACACATGACAACAAAGCATGGTAGCAACACAACATGGCAGCAGCACAACATGGTAGCAGCACAAAAGATGGTACAAACATTATTGGGCACAAACAACAGCACAAAGGCAAGAATGTAGAGACAATAATACATCACGTGAAGCAGCCACAGCTGTCAGTAAGAGTGTCCATGATTGAGTCTTTGAATGAAGAGATGGAGATAAAACTGTCCAGATTGAGTGTTTTTTGCAGCTCGTTCCAGTCGCTAGCTGCAGTGAACTGAAAGAGGAGCGACCCAGGGATGTGTGTGCTTTGGAGACCTTTAACAGAATGTGACTGGGAGAACGGGTGTTGTATGTGGAGGATGAGGGCTGCAGTATGTATCTCAGCTAGGGGGGAGGGTTTTATAAATAAGCATCAACCAGTGGGTCTGTGACGGGTATACAGAGCTGACCAGTATCTCTATTATTAAAATAGATTCCACTTAAATTGTACATGCTACTGTGCATTGCAAATATATGAATGAAAAGAGTAATGCATTTGAACTGTAATGGTGAAATGTTTTAAGCTTCTGTGAAAGCTTTCTTCTATACAAAGTTGGAGGTCTTTATCATGTTCTCCATGCTTGATTAAAGTATGAGACGACTTCCTAAACGCCATGTTCCTTGCTGCAGCTGTTTAGGGATTGACTTGTGACCAGCAGCATAACATATGTGTCGCCAATGTGGAAAATGTTACCCTATGCCTGTTAAGATGAGTGTTCAAAGCCTTGGATTAGTCACTAACTGTTGGCCACGTTGCTAAACCACATCACTCTTATATTGACTGAATCATTTAAATTAATGACTGGGACTACAAAACAGACCAATTTCTCTTCCTTCTCTCTCCCTCCCCCTGTATCTCTTCCCCTCTCTCCTTCTCTCCCCTTTTGCTCTCTCTCTCTCTCCCCTTTTGCTCTCTCTCTCCCCTTTTCTCCCCTTTTGCACGCTCTCTCTCTTTCCCTCCCCTTTTGCACGCTCTCTCTCCCCCCCATTTTGCTCTCTCTCTCAAGGCGTTAAGACATATTTATTGGGGTATGAAGGGCTCCCCTGCCTTCTGTTTCTGATTATAGTTAACTATTGAATCTCAGCCATACATCACAACTGTATGGTAAACTTGACATTCGATCTTAAACGAACCACAAACTTCTCATATTACATCAAGTGCCACACAATTTTCTCCAAAAACATTTTGTGGGGGTAAAATGTGAAGAAAATCATTATGTGTAGGTTTTGGATGACACAATTTGAACATAATCCAAAAAGGCAGTTTTGTGTTCAAAGTCTGCTTGTAACAAATTGAAACATGGAGTACTTGTTGTCACAGGCCCTAGGAAGTGGATGTCTCTGGGTTTGGATCAGTCAATTTGTGTTCATCCAAAATGGCACCAACCCACTGGGCACACACTGTTTGAATCAATGTTGTTTTCACGTCATGTCAATGAAATTACGTTGCACCAACGTGAAATAGAAGTTCAATTGACATCTGTGACCAGTGGGGATAGCAGTGCACTATGTAAGAAATAGTGTGCCATTTGGAACGCAAGGCGTTGACTCCGAGCTGTAGGTCTGAATACATGCTGTGGGTAGAGTGCCTTGTCATAGCCAGTATATACAAATCCACAAAATGGAACCCTATATCTATGTAGTGTGTCCACAGGCAAGCAAAAGTACTACTCTCCAAACATTTCACAATAAATACAGCATGCCTGTAAAATAAATTCTCAATCATGGGTATGATCTTAATACTTTTTTTCACTTTATTATATCTTAAAAAAGAAATGGAAGAAACCAGAACAAAATGTGTCGACAAAACAATAAGTTAAAAATGAGAGGATTCTGTGACTAAACACGGTAAGCACTTAAATGACACAGACGTGTGAAGGCAGAGTGACAAGTTATGTTTGTTAAACAGCCATGACGAAACAAATATGTACAATTAGAACTAAAACACCAACATCATGACAACATCATTTCACATAATTTACAAAGAACTACTGTCCTAGTTGACATTGCAGTAGCTAAACATTGGGGTCACGGTGGATATCGAATAGCAATCACTTTGAGATGGAGTTTTTCATTCAAATTAAAATAGCACTTTTCATGCAACTATTTCAGTTCACCGTTTGCTGTCCCTAAGGCTGCATGATTATGTACATGGCCACATATGTAAGTGATCATAATTCATCCAACACTTTCAGGGGTAGATACTTTTTGCTCCTAACACAGATATTTTTGTCACTTCCAAAAGCACATACAGTACCAGTCAAAAGTTTGGACACACCTTCTTATTCAAGGGTTTTTCTTTAATTTTGACGTTATTTTAACATTGTAGAATAGTATTGATGACATCAAAACTATGAAATAACACATATAGAATCATGTAGTAACCAAAAAAGTGTTAAACAAATATTCTTCAAAGTAGCCACCCTTTGCCTTGATGACAGCATTGCACACTTTTGGCATTCTCTCAACAAGCTTTACCTGGAATGCTTTTCCAACAGTTTTGAAGGAGCTCCCACATATGCTGAGCACTTGTTGGTTGCTTTTCCTTCACTCTGCGGTCCAACTCATCCCAAACCATCTCAATTGGGTTGAAGTCGGGTGATTATAGAGGCTAGGTCATCTGATGCAGCACTCCATCACTCTCCTTGGTCAAATAGCCCTTACACAGCCTGGAGGTGTGTTTTGGGTCATTGTCCTGTTGAAAAACAAATGATAGTCCCACTAAGCGCAAACCAGATGGGATGGCGTATCGCTGCAGAATGCTGTGGTAGCCACGCTGGTTAAGTGTGCCTTGAATTATAAATAAATCACAGACAGTGTCAACAGCAAAGCAACCCACACCATCACACCACTTCCATGCTTCACGGTGGGATCCACACGTGAAGATCATCCGTTCACCTACCCTGCGTCTCACAAAGTCACGGAGGTAGGAACCAAAAATATTTAATTTGGACTCATCAGAACAAAGGGCAGATTTCCACCAGTCTAATGCCCTTTGCTCGTGTTCGTTGGCCCAAGCAAGTCTCTTCTTCTTATTAGTAGGGGTTTCTTTGCAGCAATTCAACCATGAAGGCCTGATTCACACAGTCCCCTCTGAACAGTTGATGTTGAGATTTGTCTGTTACTTGAACTCTGTGAAGCATTTCATTTCTGAGGCAGGTAACTCTAATGAACTTATCCTCTGCAGCATAGGTAACTCTGGGTCTTCCTTTCTTGTGGCAGTCCTCATGAGAGCCAGTTTCATCAAAGCGCTTGATGGTTTTTGTGACTGCACTCAAAGAAACTTTAAAAGTTCTTGGATTGACTGACCTTCATGTCTTAAAGTAATGATGGACTATTATTTCTCTTTGCTTATTGGAGCTGTTCTTGCCACAATATGGACTTGGTCTTTTACCAAATAGGGCTGTCTTCTGTATACCACCCCTACCTTGTCACTACATAACTGATTGGCTCAAACACATTAAGAAGGAAAGGAATTCCACAAATGAACTTTTAACAAGGCACACCTGTTAATTGAAATGCATTCCAGGTGACTGCCTCATGAAGCTGGTTGAGAGAAGGCCAAGAGTGTGCAAAGCTGTCATCAAGGCAAAGGGTGGCTACTTTGAAGAATCTATGATATAAATATATTTAGATTTGTTCAACACTTTTTTGGTTACTACATGACTCCATATGTGTTATTTCATAGTTTTGATGTCTTCACTATTATTCTACTATGTAGAAAATAGTAAAAATAAAGAAAACCCTGGAATTAGTAGATATGTCCAAACTTTTTACTGGTACTGTAAATCCCATACCTCCCTGGAAATGTAGAAGTATGATTC
Organism: Salvelinus fontinalis; assembly: GCF_029448725.1. NCBI lineage: Eukaryota > Metazoa > Chordata > Actinopteri > Salmoniformes > Salmonidae > Salvelinus > Salvelinus fontinalis. The sequence goes on from NC_074666.1 coordinate 52,564,110, forward strand.
ATTTAGTGGCCTGGCTGTGACTAGATATATGTTAAAATCAAACAAGAAAAAAACGACACACTCTTTCAAATACGTTCCCTTAGCCAACAATCACTGTCTATTTCAACAAAATGTGCCAAAAAAAAAAAACACTAAACAATTGTATATTATTCCCATATGTTTCTAGATTCACCGGCTGGATTTCAATATTTTCCATGGCCTTGTCCTGCGTCTTTGCTCCCCACAGCTTTTTAAAAGCTGCTTACAGTGGAGAGACAAAAGGCTTTCTCGTGTGGCACTGGGTTGCACCTCAACAGATGTAATAAAGCCGGGGTTCTTTAATTGTATCAGTAACAGTATGAGAAGCAGTGAAAGGTTAATTCCATTCTCAGTCAGGTGCTTGACCCGATTCCATTCCGCTAACTGTATTGTAGTCGGCAGAGTTAAAAATAGAAAACCATCCCAAAATGTGAGAGGTCATTCTGTTGAATTTGCTTATGTTTCAACATAGTCTAAAAGTGCTATTGACACAAAGAAAAGCCCCCCAATTTTAGTAAAATAGGTTGAATAAAACATCGTTTTTTTTTTACTCAGCAGGTGTAAAAAAAATTCATCCATCCGAAATAGGAATAGTACGCTGTAAGTGTGAAAGAATTAAAGAGAGACTTAAAACCTTTGGAAACTCCATTTTCCCACTCTCTAGTATCCAACTCTAAACTGATATTTCCTGGCAACAGCTTGGACATGTAGTGCATTGGAAATGGAGCACATTTATACGGGCTGGGAGCTGTGGATAAGACTGCAGGCACATGTCTGAGGGGGGACTGTGTGAGAGACAGACACGTTCAGACCAGTTCAACCTTGGAGTTGGGGTAGACGGCGACCACGTCATATCCCTCCGGCGGCTGTACACGGGCCATGGCGTGGGTCTCACAGTACAAGTTCTCCTCGATGAAGAAGTAGCCCCTCTGCTTGAGGTTCAGGCCGCAGTCATCACACATGAAGCACTCTGTGTGGTACAGTTTGTCTCTGGCCTTCACGATGGTTCCCCTATACGGACAGAACATAACCAGGTTGTTAGTGTCATGTCAAAGATAAGTGGTTCTCAAGGTTATATAAATAAAGAGCTATTTGATTAGCATTCATTTTCTTATTTAACTATGTCACTGTGCATTCAAGTGACCAGTAATTCTATTCATGGACGTGGGTATTTGCATTACCAATAAGGATTACATAGCTTCACAACGGCCAGAGCTCATTGGTTGAATTTGAATATCCCCTGTATCCGGGCCTTTATCCTAACCACTACCGCCTATAACAGTAGGTAAATGCTTTAGTGCCCAGCCTAAAAACCCCTGTGTAAACAGTCTATATAACAGATCCATAGTACTAAGCCTCCACAGCAGTCTCTTGTTCAAATGACATCGCTGTTTACCCATGGTGCTTTAACAGTGTGGGGATTACCGGCATCTCTGGGTTCCTGAGGAGGAGGGCGTGGCACAGAGGTTTATTCATTCAAAGCGATATATGGAGATCCTTTTCCCTCTCTGTTATTAGCTTGGGCCTGTTGGAGCAGGACTACATAGCATCCCAAATGGCACCCTATCCCCTGTAGTCTATGGTCAAAAGTAGTGCATTATATAGGGACTACGGTGCTATTTGTGACACACCCCTATTGTGCAGCGTCATCTCGGTTTTTTATGACTTACACTATGCCGTTGCCACAGCGCGTGCACTGGGGTAGTTTCTGTAGGCCGGGCATGGGGCCCATGTGGCCGGGGATGGGGCTGCCCAGTTTAGGGACTGGGGATCGGTCCGGGGACCTAAGGCCTCTCACTCCAGACATGTCAGTGGGGGACACACCTGTGGACACAGACACACAAAATAGCACCTCAGTTCATTTTTCAAAACATAATTAGCATGATTACTTATTCAACTTATATAGCGCAGTTAAGACACGTTTAGATATTGTAAATCAACGTAGTTCCCCCGGGGAGATGTTTCCTCTAGGTACAGATCTAGGATCAGCTTCCTGTCCCCCAATCCTAATCCACGATATCAGTTGGATAAAATGCAAAACTGACCCAAGATTTAGGGGCAACTTCACCCTATACCAGTATATGAGAGCTAGAAAGGCAGCAGTCAGCCATGGGTGAAAGCATGGAGATGGAAGAATGAATGGTGTTCACACTTGGCTCAGGGAGGCACCTAGGTCAGCTACTGTCCACAACAGACATCACTCCTCAGTAAGCACTCCCTTCACTGGTGTGTGTTAACCTCAGAGGGCATGGCAGGGGTACAGGCAGAGGGCCAGGGTGGTGCTCACACGCTGTCAGCCTCTCTACCTCTTTCTCTCTACCATACCCTCCCCTCTCTCTCTCTGTACTGTATTACCTACAGTATCACTCCCCCATCTTCCTTTCCCTATCTCTACCACTCACTCCCTATCCATCTCCCTCCATTCACATTTCAGGGGTGCCAGGGCTGATGTGAGATCCTGGCACACAGCAGGAACACATCAATTAGGAGAGGAGAGAGAGGCTGCTGCCTGGCAGAGCAAATATTTCACATTAAGGAGCAGATCATCACCACACCAGAGTGTCACAATCACACTCTCCCTGAACCACGGAGTGATGAGGTGCCAGCAGGCCCCATTGACCCAGCACGCCACTGCCTCTGGCTCTGGCATGGCCTACCCATCACACTGGTGAACTACCTGGCACAAAGAAGTTTACAACACTCCAACACTAATGCTGTGACCGTTTAAAAGGTTGGAGTAATAACGGTGTCTATTTTTACTGTAATAATTGCTGTATTCAGCCTGGTCTCAGACTAGACGTAACATAGTAAATGTAAATCCGGAACACTCAAATTAGCATATGTTATATTTGGTATGGTTACATGAGACAGATGCTTACTTTAGGCAAAAATGGAAGTAGGGTGGTTGGTCGGGGGGGATGGGTAGACGAATAACACAAATGTCTAGCAAAACAAAGGTTGTATGTTTGAATCTCATCATGGATAACTTTAGCATTAGCAACTTTACAACTACTTAGTACTTTGTAGATACTTCGCAACTACATGTCGTTAATACATTAATGATAAAAAAAATATTCTTTCAAAATTAAGATGTTGATTTAGTTATGGATCCATAACAAATTACTATGGGAATACAGTTGAAGTCGGAAGTTTACATTCACCTTAGGCAAATACATTTAAACTCAGATTTTCACAATCCCTGCCATTTAATCCTTGTATAAAGTCCCTGTCATAGGTCAGTTAGCGTCACCACTATATTTTAAGAATGTGAAATGTCAGATTAATAGCAGAGAGAAGGATTTATTTCAGCTTTTATTTCTTTCATCACATTCCCAGTGGGTCAGAAGTTTACATACACTCAATTAGTATTTGGTAGCATTGCCTTTAACTTGGGTCAAATATTTTGGGTAGCCTTCCACAAGCTTCCCACAATAAGTTGGGTAAATTTTGGCCCATTCCTCCTGACAGAGCTGGTGTAATTGAGTCAGGTTTGTAGGCCTCCTTGCTCGCACATGCTTTTTCAGTTCTGCCCACATATTTTCTATAGGGTAGAGGTCAGGGCTTTGTGATGGCCTCTCCAATACCTTGACTTTGTTGTCCTTAAGCCATGTTGTCACAACTTTGGAAGTATGCTTGGGGTCATTGTCCATTTGGAAAACCCATTTGCGACCAAGCTTTAACTTCCTGACTGATGTCTTGAGATGTTGCTTCAATATATCCACACAATTTTCCACCCTCATGATGCCATCTATTTTGTGAAGTGCACCAGTCCCTCCTGCAACAAAGCACCCCCACAACATGATGCTGCCACCCCCGTGCTTCACGGTTGGGATGGTGTTCTTCGGCTTGCAAGCCTCCCCCTCTATTATGGCCAAACAGTTATATTTTTGTTTCATCAGACCAAAGGACATTTCTCCAAAAAGTGTAATCTTTGTCCCCATGTGCAGTTGCAAACCGTAGTCTTTTTTATGGCAGTTTTGGAGCAGTGGCTTTTTCCTTGCCGAGCGGCCTTTCTGGTTATGTCGATATAGGACTCGTTTTACTGTGGATATAAATACGTTTGTACCTGTTTCCTCCAGCATCTTCACAAGGTCCTTTGCTGCTGTTCTGTGATGGATTTGCACTTTTCGCACCAAAGTACGTTCATCTCTAGGAAACAGAACGCGTCTCCTTCCTGAGCAGTATGACGGCTGCGTGGTCCCATGGTGTTTATACTTGCGTACTATTGTTTGTACAGATGAACGTGGTACCTTCGGGCATTTGGAAATTGCTCCCAAGGAAGAACCAGACTTGTGGAGGTCTACAACTTTATTTCTGAGGTCTTTGCTGATTTCTTTTGATTTTCCCATGATTTCAAGCAAAAAGGCACTGAGTTTGAAAGTAGGCTTTGAAATACATCCACAGGTATTCCTCATATAGGCTAATTAAAATAATTTGAGGTAATCAGAAGCTTCTAAAGCCATGACATAATTTTCTGGAGTTTTCCAAGCTGTTTAAAGGCACAGTCAACTTAGTATGTAAACTTCTGACGCACTGGAATTGTGAAACAGTGAATTATAAGTTAAATAATCTGTCTGTAAACAATTGTCCTAACCGACTTGCCAAAACTATAGTTTGTTAACAAGATATTTGTGGAAAGGTTGAAAAAAAAAGAGATTTAATGACTCCAACCTAAGTGTATGTAAACTTCCGACTTCAACTGTTTACTGGACTAAGATTGAATCCTACTAAATCGGCTCTGACCCTCGTCGGGTGTGGCAGGGCTTGCAAACTATTATGGCCTACAAAGGGAATCCCAGCCGCGAGCTGCCCAGTGACGCGAGCCTACCAGACGGGTTAATTGCTTTTTATGCTCGCTTTGAGGCAAGCAACACTGACGCAGGCATGAGAGCACCAGCTGTTCCAGATGACTGTGTGATCATGCTCTTCGTAGCAGATGTGAGTAAGATCTTAAAACAGGTCAACATTCACTCGGCCGCGGGGCAAGACAGATTACCAGGAAACGTACTCAGAGCATCCGTGGACCAACAGGCAAGTTTCTTCACTGACATTTTCAACCTCTCCCTGACCGACTCTGTAAAACCTACATGTTTCAAGCAGACCACTATAGTGCCTATGCCCAAGAACACCAAGGTAACCTGCCTAAATGACTACCGCCCCATAGTACTCACGTCTATAGCCATGAAGTGCTTTGAAAGGCTGGTCATGGCTCACATCAACACCATTATCCAATTCACATACCGCCCCAATAGACCACAGACGATGCAATCTCAATTGCACTCCACATTGCCCTTTCCCACATGGACAAAAGGAATACCTACGTGAGAATGCTGTTCATTGGCTACAGCTCAGCGTTCAACACCATAGTGCCCACAAAGCTCATCACTGAGCTAAAGAACCTGGTACTAAACACCTCCCTCCGCAACTACATCCTGGACTTCCTGACGGGCCGCCCCCAGGTGGTAAGGGTAGGCAACAACACGTCTGCCATGCAGTTCCTCAACACGTGTGCCCCTCAGGGGTGTGTGCTTAGTTCCCCCCTGTACTCCCTGTTCACCCACGACTGCGTGGCCAAGCACGACTCTAGCACGATCATTAAGTTTGCTGAAGAGACAACGGTGGTAGGCCTGATCACCGACAACGATGAGACAACGTATAGGGAGGGGGTCACAGTGTGATACCAGGACAACAACCTCTCCATCAACGTGAGCAAGACAAAGCAGCCGATCATGGACTACAGGAAGAGGACGGCCAAACACACCCCATTCACTTCAACGGCGCTGTAGTGGAGCGGGTCAGGAGCTTTAAGTTCCTTGGTGTCCACATCACCAACAAACTGTCACGGTCCTAACACACCAAGACAGTCATGAAGAGGGCACAACAAGGCCTATTCCCCCCTCAAGAGACTAAAAGATCTACAGCTGCACCATCGATAGCATCCTGACAGGTTGCTCCACTGCCTGGTATGACAAATGCTCGGCATCAAACCATAAGGCACTACAGAGAGTAGTGCGTATGGCCCAGTACATCACTGTGGCCAAGCTTCCTGCTATACTAGGCGGTGTCAGGGGAAGGCCCAAAAAAGTGTCAAAGACTCCCGCCACCCAAGTCATAGACTGTTCTCTGCTACCATACGGCAAGTGGTACTGGAGCACCAAGTCTAGGTCCAAAAGACTCCTTAACAGCTTCTACCCCCAAGCCATAAGACCGCTGAACAATTAATCAAATGGCTAACCGGAATATTTGCATTGACGCCCCCCCCCCCCTTTATTTTTTACACTGCTGCTACTCAATGTTTATTATCGATGCATAGTCAGTGTAGCTCTACCTACATATACATATAACTTCAATTACCTTGACTAACCTATACCCCCGCACATTGACTCGGTACCGGTACCCACAGTATATAGCCTTGTTATTGATATTTTTATTGTGTACGTTTTTTTACTTTAGTTTATTTATTAAATATTTCCATCTCTTATTTTGTTGTTGGTTAAGGGCTTGTACGTAAGCACTTCACGCTACGGTCTACACCTGTTGTATTCGGCACATGTGACAAATACAAATTGATTTGTGCACAACACATCAGCTGTCTGTGACCAGGTGAGGAAACCTTTCCAAGCCAAACCTTCATATCGTAATCGGTAACCTCTACACACAGCTTACATCGTTGTCACCATATTAGCGTCATAGTCAACACACCTATTAGAACTAATGCATTAGTAAACACGCTACAATCATGCTGTACAGTCTACAATCAGCAGCAAACAGTTTAGCAGTTACACCGGAGGGCCCCGGTGGCAATAAATTAATAAAACCAAAAGCTCACCTTGACTTGGAAGAGTTCCAGTGTTGGATAGCCATAGCCAGCTAGCTAAGCATAGCATCCTTCTCTTTTTGAGCCAGGTATTTGAGTAGGCTAAACTAGCTTTATTCGTAAAGACTACTGACAAGTCTAGATGAATAAAGTTCATAGCATGTGATCCCCCTAATCTGTACTAAAAAGAGAGTTTCCACCCATTTATCTTAGTTATTAGAGCAGCTTTTTATACAACAGATAGCTCCCGGGTGGCGCAGTGGTCCAGGGCACTGCATCGCAGTGCTAGCTGCGCCACCAGAGTCTCTGGGTTCGCGCCCAGGCTCTGTCGCAGCCGGCCGCAACCGGGAGGTCCGTGGGGCCGACGCACAATTGGCATAGCGTCGTCCGGGTTAGGGAGGGTTTGGCCGGTAGGGATATCCTTGTCTCAGTATGTAAAATTTAATAAAATGTATGCACTCTACAATAAAAATATCAATAACAAGGCTATATACTGTGGGTACCGGTACCGAGTCAATGCTAAATGACTAAAATGTAAATAGCTACGGCTAATGGGGGGTCACATTTCTGGATAAACAGACAAACAAAATAAACATTCTGTAACCTTGTCTATATTTCTTATTTTCTTAACAACCTCAAATGTTACACTCCTACACAGGGGGTTCAACCACAGGCAGTACAATGTGTTCGTCACATCTGCTCATCCTCAAAAGTAAAGTACATTGTAAATACATGATCGCTTCCCTCCCATGTCTGTCTTCGACCATTATATGTATACAGTATCTTTGACCACAATAAGTGGTGGATTCTTCAGTGATTGGTATAGCTGGGGAGTTCAGTATTATAATAAGCTGAGAATCTCGTCATGCAAACGTCTCCTCTCCTCTTGTTTTCACCCTCCGCACTGTCTGACACCACAGATGGTCAAATCAGAGCCTGTGGGGCTACATCATAACAGCGCCTCGTGTTGGCGCTCCATTGAAATCCCAGGGATGCCGACATTGTCAAAACAAGAGCGTATTCCTTTTAAAGGATGAGGATGACAATATCACACGCAGTCAAATGCTCCTCTCCATCTAAAGGTCAAAGCTGAGCTGGGAAATAGAAAAAAAAATCCTTCAGCAGAAGATAATGCAAGCATTCCCACAGACAGAGAGCAACAACCAGAAACAGGCAGACAGAGCTTTAGGGCGAGTCTTGTATAAGCCCCAAGGTGTGTAAGCATCGCACCAGAAGCTTAAACCAGGTGTCCATGACGCCTTTTGCGGTCGTGAAAAAAAAAGAACAACTGTGCAGGAGGCGAAATCGGTGGCGATTAATCTAATTCTGTTAAAACCATTATTGACTTTTCGTTCTTCCTTAATCCCTTTTCACACCTGCAAGTGATTAGCACCAAATTCAAAGAATAACATGGGACTGGTGTTGATACAAAACCATCTCAATGATCTCCAACAGACAGCATGACTTGCTCCTGGGGATAAGCCTGTCTGTTTGGGTTCTCCTTGAAGAGGTGCGATCTGGCCACGACACTGACGAAAACACAACGCATCACTTCTAAGGAAAACAGTGAAAAAAGTTTGAAAGAAACACCAGGAAGTCATACTTCTCTGTTTATTGTCTTTCATAAGGCTGTGTTGCGGTAAACTTTCTCCCCCCCCCCTTTATCATTTGACTTTCAGCTCTCTCGGCCTATAAAAGGAAAACTATGCCAACGCTCCCTCTCCTCTCAGGGACAACACGTGCTACAGTGCACATACAGTCATGTGGCTGGAAAAGATCACACGCTCCACTTGCAGAAGAAAACAATTTAGCTCAAATATACAAACATATATCTAACATACATAAACAGGCACGTTGTTTAGGTAAACTGTAGGGTGAATGGAGACTCATTTAGAGCAACAAATGAGGGTACCTCCATCCTCTGCCTCCAATATGCCTTGTAGGTATTTGAAGGAGCCGGATTGTTTGGGTGCGGAGACTGGCTCCTCTGTGTCTTGCAGCATCTTGTACACATCTGACTCTGTAGTGACTTCAAAACTATGACCGTTTCCATTACGGCCCATTGGAGAACGCATCGGAGGCTCAGGGCTGAAAGAGACGAAGACAAACAAATAAAGTTGTTTTCAGTTTGAATTCAGTGTGACCAACAGCTTCTGTGACTGAAATGTCGCCACTAACTGTTGCACTGTTCATCGATTTCATCTGTGAATGCTGTGACTTATTTTGGGGGGTAAAATAAATGCAGTTTTAAGAAGGGAAAGGGAAAAGGGGATGCCTAGTCAGTTGTACTGAAATCTAGAGTACAACACATGAAAACATGACACAACACTTATTTCCTAATGTGGTCCTCACACTGACATATTCACATTGACATGGTGCATCTACCAGAATATCTTGAAATGACTGTAGTCTAAGGTCCTTTTTTTCCATTGAAGTAAACTACGCTGAAGGTTCATCCATTCCACCTTGGTATTCCTAGTCCAAACAGGAGATGGACCCCATTTGCTGTTCACAGTCTTTCCACACAACCCACCAGAGAGAATCCTCAAGCTCCATTATGCCAATAGTGCAAAACATTAAGCACTGCTCTGTGAATATCAGCACCGCTGATCTATCTTTTCTGATCCTGTCAAGATACAGTGCACTTGGTCTTCCTCCACTCCGGAGGGACCCTACAAGGTGAACTTCACTGTGAGGCCCTTGGAGGCCTTGGGAGGGGGAATGTGTGCAGTCAGCACAAACAGCAGGGCCCAGAGGACATCTCTGGGCGCTGTAGGTTGTAGCCTAGGAGAACACACACATTTACCACACATCCGAGAGACCACGCGATAACAAATGGATTTCCCACTCCACATGCCTTACCTGTGAGGGGAACTCAGGCTCAGGCCGCCCATTTGTTTTGGCAAGACCCTGTCTCGGTCTCCGTTGCTGCCGTTGTTGTGTGCGTACATGCTGGCTGGGTTGTTGTACTGCGCGTGGTTGGACTGCTTGGAGGTGCCGTTGTTGAGATGCGGCAGCTCGGGAGTGTGGGAGGGTTTTCGGCTGTAACCGCTGCTGTTGTTCCCCCTGCTGTAGCTGCTGCTGTAACCACTGGTGTATCCACTGGTCATTGGTCCAGTGCTAATGGGTCGGAAATTCTAGAGAAGGAAAGAGCAGAGGAGTCATTAAGAAAAGTATGGTTATTCCCAATGCACTTCTATGTCGTTGTCATAGTTTATTCATGGTAACATTAAGGTGAGTGTTTGCACAGAGGCAAACACATTTTGCATGGACCTGCGTCAACTCTCCAATGACGTAACCAAATATTAACTGCAGACTTCCACGAACTACACTGATAATCGACAGTATATTGCGTGGGACATGCGTGTTCATCTCTCCAGCCAAGCCACAGATAAGGATGGGTTGCAATATTGTGTTAACGTCATCCCTTTTCTAATGGCTGGTGTTAGTGGTATGACTGTCATGCAAAATATAGTGGCTGTTGTGGGCTGCACACAATCTTAGATCCTCTGTAAATATGTAATCTAAACTGGAGTGACTTGTTTAACGGTTGTGCAATAAGAGTACTGGAGACAAAGTTGTCATCCCTCACAGCTAGCCTGTTGATTCACCTGTGTGTGCACATTGAGTGGTGGGTTAGTTTGAGTGGTTGGCCGCAGGAAGCGGAGGTTCACAGACTCTCCAGGCAGGCAGGCAGCAGATGTGGCCTGGTCTTTGTTCCCTGGCCCAGACCACCCATGCCCGGGCCATCGCTAATCACCACTCGGCTGAGCCCTCGATCCCACACCCCACAACCCTACCCCAAGCTGCTTCGCCAACCCTGGGCTTGGTCCATACCTCCGAGCCCTCTCCCCTCTCGGCAACAACAGTAGAAGAGGCAGAGCAAACATTTGAGTGTATTGTATTACCAAGTGTTCCTGGAGCGACAGTAAACTTGGCCTTTTTACGACGTGTGGATGGATTCCAGCGCCTCCTTCAAACAGTTACAATAGAAGCCACAGGAGCCCTGAGATCACCAAGAGGAAGAGTGACAGGACTGCTGAAAGGCTTGGCAAACACTTTGGCTATACCATACCCTAATGAGAGTGAGTGATGATTTACTGTATCAAGCACGGCAAATGAACACAAAAGTTTTGATGTTGCCTATTTACAGTAGAGTGGTCGTTTTCACAAACAGATGGAGCGAGGGAGAGGTAGAGACAAAAGCCTGCTTCAAATCCTTGGCACAAGGGCCGGCGCCAGAACGAATCAGTTGGACGGCTATTTGATTTCCATAGGGGGCATGTTTTTTTCACTGGACTTCCTATGTGTGCATGCGCTTGCTTGTGCACACATTTTTTAAATACCATAGGCAGAGTTTCAAGTTTGGGAAAGCTTACAACTTATACTACAATTTCTACCGATCTGCGTGCCAATTATGGTTTTCACATGTGCATTTTCGTTTCAATAACAACTTTTACGTTTTTCAAAATCATTATCAAGTGGTTAATCATAATCTGAATTAAAATGATAAAAATCTAAAAGTAAAACTTAAACTAATGTGAGAGTACCAGCCTCTGCCATATGGGCACATTGATAAACCGTGATCCATTGGCGGCTAAAGAAATGGAACTGTATCCTGGGCCCTCTATCCTGGGCCCTCTATCCTGGGCCCTCAGAGTTCTCTCGCCAGTGAGCTCAGGACAGACAGCTGTTTTTGTGCAAGGGAAACATGTTCAGGTATTTTATGACTTTGACTGGATATAGGTATATGATCATCAGATCATGATATTTTGGTCTTTCACACCGATGCTTGGTGATTATCGAGGCCAGGAAAGTGTTGGAAAGATTTTTCAAATACTGTGAGGAACTATTATCATATATATATGTATGTATAAATGTATGTATAAAAAAACGGACTTCGTTGACTTACTGTGTGAGGTAAAGAAAAAAATGACTTGCGAAGCTCAGCTTATTAGTGGTGGAAGTAGTGAGTTAACGCTTAGCTTACAATTCCGGCGCCCCCGCAGAAATCTAGTTAACATAAAAAAAGCCCCATCAAAATCTGTCTGTTTAAGCTAAAGATTTGTTATTATTTTTGCACGGGCTGCATTTCAATCCTCCGCATCCGCCGATATCGCCCTTCCGCATCCGGGATGAAAGGTGGCAGAGCTAGAGTAGTGTTTGTGACACTACTCTAAAAACTCTAAAAATGACTTAAATGTAAATGACTTAAATGTTTGTCAGACCATGAGACATCCTGAAAATCTATCTTCTCACAAAAACACCTGTAGCGTCCGAACAGTCTACAAAGTCTTATGGACACTCTGTTGAAATATGAGACTCTTATGAGCACGATGACGTTCTCCGTTTTGTTCTAGGATGCCTACAAGCCTCACAAGACTTGTCTAAAGTCGGTACAGCCTCTTCTGCTAACTTCTGCCTGTAGTGTCCGAATGGTTTGGGCTACAAAGTTTTATGACCATTCTATTGAAAGTTGACTCTTACGAACACGATGTCATTCTCTGCTTTGCTCTAGGGCGCCCACAAGCCTCAGAAGCCCCAAACATTACTATCTGTTGGACTGACGATGTATGTTATAGAGCTTACTGTCTCACGTGAGAAAACGTCCCACCTCCGCGTTATCGTGCTGCTGTGCTGTTTGTTGCGACTTGGCTACCTGCCAAACTTAGTTTTTTACTGTTAACTGTTTAATCAAAACTCTTCATTTAACACATTTACCAATGTCTTAGTTTTTCCACCCTCAACTTTTTTCATTCAACTTTTTCACCCCGGACGCTTTAGTACCTGGATACCAGCAACCGAGCCAGGCTACCAAGAGCTCAATTCATACAACGGTCTCTATAGAACTACTATAGAACTAAGTCCTTACTTCCAGTGTGTGAGTGTGACTCCAATTGTTGGCCCGTACATACTGTAACTGTATGTTTTGTATCTCCCAAGACTACATAAACTCCCGACACAGCTCCGAGAGGATACACCAAATGCTAACATGCAGCCGGCTGGTGTGTAGCAAGGAACAGCCGGCGACCTGTTGTCACGGGGAAAGGTTTGATGGATACCTTAATTTGTGAAAAATGTATTGATCTTGATGCAGCTAAAGAAATAATTATTACTCTTCAGGAAGAAAAAAAACATTTGACCAAGCACCTGGAAGGGAATAAGGATTCCATGAGACTATCGGCATCTTGTCCGCTACTGCACTCCTCTACTAGCTTGAACCAGAAAACGGCTGCTCATTGTTAGACTCCAGGTGACACGTAAATGGATGCGTGTTGGAACCAGAAAGAATAAGAAGAATCATTCTTGGCGCGCCTGCCTTCTTCCCCAGTGTTCCGACTTAAGACTTTCAAAACGCTTTGAGCCCCTGTACCAGCTGTCTTCTGCCAGGGACTTGGGTGTTCCCTCCATGGCTGTGGATATCCCTTCAGCTACCTCTCCCTGTCCTAGTCAATCAATTGCCTGGGCACAGCCTGGACCCCCGAGGTGTGCCATAGCAGGAAGTCAACTGTGTGCAGCTCACCCTGCCCTAACATAAATAACCTGTGCATGTCTACCTCTGCAAAGCCTCCCAGCAAAGCAAGAAAAGCGATTAAGAATCCCAGAAAAGTTTTACAAATTGCCCACATTAACATATGTATCTTAAGAAACAAGTCCATGAAATCAATTATTTGCTAATAACAGATGACATTCATATTCTGACAATCTCTGAAACTCACTTAGATAATACCTTTGATGATACAGTGGTAGCAATACATGGTTATGAGATCTACAGAAAATACAGAAATGCTAAAGGTGGAGGTGTGGCTGTTTATATTCAGAACCCTATTCCTGTAAAGCTTAGAGAGGATCAATTGTTAAATACCGTTGAAGGAAAATGGCTACAGGTTCATCTGCCTCACCCAAAGCCCATTCTGGTGGTATGCTGCTATAGACCCCCAAGTGCTGACAGTCAGTATCCGGATAACATGTGTGAAATGCTTGTATGTGATTGAAATATTGACTGGCTTTCATCAGGCTGCCCACTCAGGAGAAAGATTCAAACTTTAGCTAGTGCCTGCAACCTGGTTCAGGTTTTTAATCAGGGTAGTTACAAACAGCACAGCAATGAAATCATCAACATGTATTGATCACATCTTTACTAATTCTGCAGAAATTTGATTGAAAGCAGTATCCAAATCCATCGGATATATTGATCACAATATAGTAGCTTAGGAAAACCAAAGCTCCAAAAGCTGGGCCTAATATAGTGTATAAGAGGTCATACAATGAGTTTTGTAGTGATTCCTATGTTGTTGATGTAAATAAAATAAAAATTAACCTTTATTTAACTAGACAAGTCAGTTAAGAACAATTTCTTATTAACAATGAGAGACTAGGAACAGTTAACTGCCTTGTTCAGGGGCAGAAGGACAGATTTTTACCTTGTCACCTCGGGGATTCGATCCAGCAACCTGTTGGTTACTGGCCCAGTGCTCTAACCACTATGCTACCTGCCATGGTGTGTAATGGGAAGCAACCAGACTCTGCACTTGACACTTATGAAATTGCTTATTCCCAGTTGCTAACAAGCATGCACCCATTCAGAAAATGACTGTATAAACTGTTAAATCCCCATGTATTGATGAGGAATTGAAAAACTGTATGGATGAGGCAAAATAAATGGCAAATAGGTCTGGCTGTACAACCGATTGGCAAACGTACTGCAAATTGAGAAATCCTGTGACTAAACTGAATAAAAATAAGAAACTACACTTTGAAACAATGATAAATTACAAAGAATGATAGTAAAAAGCTTTGTAGCACCTTCAATTACATTTTAGGAAAAAAGGCAAACTCAGCTCCATCATTGATTTAATCCGATGGCTCATTCATCACAAAACCCACTGATATTGCCAACTACTTTAATGATTTTTTCAAACTTAGGCATGACATGCCAGCAACAAATGCTGACACTACACATCCAAGTATATCTGACCAAATTATGAAAAACAAGCATTGTAATTTTGAATTCTGTGAATTAAGTGTGGAAGAGGTGGAAAAAGTATTGTTTTTTTATCAACATTGACAAGCCACTGGGGTCTGACAACTTGGATGGAAAATTACTGAGGATAATAGAGGATGATATTGCCACTCCTATTTGCCATATCACCAATTTTAGCCTACTTGATAGTGTGTGCCCTCAAGCCTGGAGGGAAGCAAAAGTTATTCCCCTAGCTAAGGATAGTAAAGCCCCCTTTACTGGCTCAAATAACTGACCAATCAGCCTGTTATAAACCCTTTGTAAACTTTTGTAAAAAGTTTGACCAAATACAATGCTATTTTACAGTAAACAAATTGACAACAGACTTTCAGCACGCTTATAGGGAAGGACATTCAACAAGCACTTACACAAATGACCTATAATTGACTGAGAGAAATTGATGATACAAAGATTGTGGGGGCTATTTTGTTAAACTTCAGCGAGGCTTTAGACATTATCGATAGTCTGTTCTTGGAAAAACGTATGTGTTATGGCTTTACACCCACTACTATATTGTGGATAAAGAGTTTCCTGTATAACAGAACACATAGGGTGTTCTTTAATGGAAGCCTCTTCAACAAAATCCAGGTAGAATCAGGAATTCCCCAGGGCAGCTGTCTAGGCCACTTACTTTTTTTCAATATTTACTAACGACATGCCACTGACTGAGTAAAGCCAATGTATATATGTATGCGGATGACTCAACACCATACACGTCAGCTACCATAGCAACTGAAATGACTGCAACACTTAAGAGCTGAAGTTAGTTTCAGAATGGGTGGCAAGGAATAAATTAGTCCTAAATATTTCAAAAAACTAAAAGCATTGTATTTGGGACAAATCATTCGCTAAACCCTAATCCTCAACTAAATCTTGCAATGAATAATGTGGTAATTGAGCAAGTTGAGGAGACTAATCTGCTTTGAGTGGTCCAAACATATTGATACAACAGTAGCTAAGATGGGGAGAAGTCTGTCCATAATAAAGCACTGCTCTGCATTCTTAACAGCACTGTAGGACCTCAACAAGGCAGGTCCTACAGGCCCTAGTTTTGTCGCACCTGGACTACTGTTCAGCCATTTGGTCAGGTACCACAAAGATGGACTAGGAAATTGCAATTGGCTCAGAGCAGGGCAGCATGGCTGGCCATTGGATGGACACAGAGCGCTAACATTAATAATATTTATTCACTTCATCACTACTTGTATTTGTGAGAGGTATTGACATGTTGAAAGTACCGAGCTGTCTGTTTTATCTACTGGCGCACAGCTCGGACACACATGAATATCCCACAAGACATGACTATGTGGCCTCCCAAGTGGTGCAGCGGTCTAAGGCCTGAGGCGTCACTACAGAGCCGGGTTCAATCCAGGGCTGTGTCGCAGCCGGCTGTGACCAGGAGACCCACGAGGCAATGCACAATTGTCCCAGCGTCGTGTGGGTTAGGAGGTTTGGCTGGCCTGGATGTCCGTGTCCCATCACGCTCTAGCAACTCCTTGTGGCAAGCCGGGAGCATGCACACTGACTTCAGTTGCCAGTTGTACGTTTCCTCTGACACATTGGTGCGGCTGGCTTTCGGGTTAAGCAAGCATTGTCTCAAGAAGCAGTGCAGCTTGGTATGGTCGTGTTTTGGAGGACGCACGGCTCTCGACCTTAGCCTTTCCCAAGTCCGTACGGGAGTTTCAGCGATAGGACAAGACTAACTACCAACTGGGGAGAAAAAGGGGTTTAAAGTACAAAATAATAAATAAATAAAAATTATACACCTCATGGAACAGCGGGGACTGTGAAGCAAGACAAACATAGGTGGTAGTAGAGTAGGGGCCTGAGGGCACACACTTAACATGTTGTGAATTTATTGTAATGTTTTTAAAAATGGACAACTGCCTTAATTTTGCTGGACTCCATGAAGAGTAGCTGCTGCCTTGGCAGCTAATGGGGATCTATAATAAATAAATACACATTTTATTGGCTAATAGCAGTAAAGCCAAATTCAATGTTTCATCCCCCCAAATTTTTTATAGGTTAAGCGGTCTTAAAATTCCACATCAAATAGCTAAATTATCGTTATGACCATCTTAAAACACTTTCATATGTTAGCTTAGAACCCCCCCCCCCCCTCCTCCTCCTCCTCCTCACCCCCCCATCACCTCTCCCCTGACTTAGACAGGGCTTAGACTCTAGAGGGTTAAGACAATCAGAACTCAGACTCAGACTCCCCAAATGGGCATCTTCCTACATTTGTGCAGGGCAGGTAAGCTACTTCCATGTGTGCTCAGGCGCGCATGCTCACATGAAGCACTCCAAACAAAAGACAATGAAAACAATTGACAAAACTCGTAAATTATGGTTATGAAATAAACCAAAACGTGTTTCTCACAAGTGTAGCAGGTTGTGAACCCCACAAACAATGTTTCCATTCCAAGAATGAGAAGGGTAAATGACTGTAGCCTAATTAATACATGCATTAACAGAAATGTATGTACCCAAATGATGGGGATTAATGGTACACTTCATAGGCCTACTGGTGACATATGTAATGGGGAATTGATCAAAAATAAACAATCCAAATTCAATGTTTCATCCCCCATAAAGGGCAACCAATTCACACAACAAAACAATGAATGGGCAAGAATTGGCGGGAGACAACTGAGCGCATTCTGGAGAGCTGAGTGCATGAAATCTGGAGAGCCGCGGCATATCTTCGCCAAAATTATACTCAAGACACATCTTCACACATATTTTAGATGCTTTTCACTGACAGTCGCAAATAATCAGCTAGGTCTATTGCCACGCGGGCTTCATGGGCCTATGCGTTTGTGAAACTATCCACAGCAAAAAAAAAATAAAGAAGCTAATGATCCTCTGTGGCTATGTCATGCTGTCTGGCCAAGTATTTTTGATGATTTTATTTAGACAGGAGTAATTATATCATTTTGTCAAAACATGAATTCACTTTAGGGGAAGCCATGATCTGAACAGTGCTCCGTGCACATGTAAACGTTCCTTTCCAATTCGCAAGTGGCTGCCCTGAAACCAGAGATCTATATATAATGACGAGTTTCTCATGCCTCTGCCCTGACAATGGGAGTCGTTGTCCCAAAGGCGGGAAGGCAGGCGGGCAACCTTAGGTCTGCATATAAAGCCCATGGAAATGCATTGGGCTTATTATGGATACATTTTGGTGAGTGAGCCCTCCCGCTTCCTCTCTGCCGAAATGCTCTCACTGAAGAAAGCATCCGAGTGAGCAAAACATCGCCCCTCTGTTTTACTACTGTATATGTAGCCCATGTATCTGATACTGTCTGGCTGAAGAGTACGACATGCCATACTATTTTTGTCCAAACATCATCACATACATGTTCTACACATACTGAGACGGAGGGGCGCCGTTCAATTTGCTCGGATGCTTGATCTGAGATTGATGCGTCTTTCTGTCGGCCCGCGTTTCGGTAAAATAAATGATCCATATTTCAAAACTTTATTTGGAAGGTTCCCCCATAAAGCCAGCCCTGCTTGGCACACATGTGTTGCATGTTTCTGTCTCAGTTGAACGCTGAGACTACTTTAGATGGCACACTTTTCCATAATATGCACTGTTGGCCTTGTGTCTGCAGCAAATAGATACAGTATTTGCTTTCAGTGAATGGCAGATTTATAAGGCAGTACATCTGGTGAATAGTTTTTCAAGTGCCAGTTTGGTAACATTCAGGACCTGTAAGTGCTTTCAAGTTGCTCTTAGGTATGTATGGAGGCTACCATTATTTTCATGAAATAAATCAAAGTAAGCAGACTGTCCCATTAAACTGATTTATCGTACCTATGCCGGTCTGAAGTGGTGATTTTAAAACAGGACACATAAAATATATTTAATGGAAACCGTAGCGACTGGTGACACTCCTTCCACATAGAGTGTGTGCTTTGTTAAATCATATCTAATCACCAGATAAATCACTTAGTAACCTTATCTTGTTTTTCAAACTAATGCAATCAAACCTAATGTTGCTATATTATGACCAGTCACTCTTTCAGTCTCTCACATACAGTGCCAAAATGGGAAAGACTGCTGAAGAAGATAATCGATTAAATACTCTCACATTCTTTGAGCCTTGACTACGACCAAAAAAAAATAAAGACTTGGAGAAAGCAGTATTTATGAGAAGCAGTTCTGTCTGCTCGTAAATTTAGACCGTCATTAGATTTCACTGACCTGTTTTACAATGGTGGCCAAGCATGGCCCTTGGTTCTGGGTGACTGGCTGCTGAGCCTGTGTGCCTAGCCAGGGGGGAGGAGCTGTGTTGGAGTTATGCCTTTAGACTGGGGCCCGTTTAGACAGAACCACAGGACTCCTGGGGAAATCAGCCCGACTTAAAGCTACTCGTATTAATAAGCGCTGAGAAAGGAGGGGGGGGGGGGGGGGGGGGGGACATTTACTGCTGCTACTTCAGTCGATAGACTGCAGAATTTGGTCAGGGAGAGGTACAGGAGAGCAGGAGGAGGAGAAGGAGGAGGGGGGGAGGTAGAGGAGAGCAGGAGCAGGGGGAGGAAAAGCAGGAGGAGGAAGAGGAGCTTAATTGAAGCCATATGCTTGCTTCTGACTGGGCCCTCAGCTCCCCTCTCTCTCTCCGATTCAACTCCCCCTCCCCCACTCACAGTAATCCCCAGGCCTGGGCAATTAAACTTTTCACATGGCGCTCTGCACCACTAACCAAACAAACCAGCTCGTTATTGTCCCTGTTCCTATCCCAGAGTGCAGGGCTAAGAGACGCCCAGGGACGGTGGGTCCAGGGCTGGCTGGAGGCAAGCAGACAGACAAGAGGCTAGCTAGCTCTTTGCTCTCCATGGCCCCATCCGCTCCACAGCGTGCTGACAAGAGGGAGAGAGACACCTCTCTGGGCCAACCCAAATACAGATTGACATTTTTGGGGATTACCGTCTGATTAGTACTACTTCACCCAGGACTGGAAACAAACAACAAAATAAGTTGGGTCACAAATTTACGATCTGAAGTCCTGGATGAATGTGGTGCAGTGAATGTGAACTCTCAATGGCACTGTGTTGATTGGATTTATTATTATATTTTTTTTTTTACAGAGAACAAGGTTTTAATTGAACCGCTAAACATATTTGACAGAGGTAGAGTACGACCTCTATGGAACGGAGCATAAAATCACTATTGAAAATAACCCATAAGCACGTCACAATTAGACTCTATTGTCAGGGTTCTGTAATTGTATTTATTAGGCAGACGATCTTATCTGACAGGTATACTGGAAGACCAGCGCACTTGTTCTATTCATAGAATAGATTCTGTCGCAAATGGATTCTATGAAGTGAAACGAATTCCAAGAAATGGAAAAAGTACAGTCTCAAGTCATGTATCGCTGTCAGCTCTCATAAATTCCAGTAAGGATAATCCTCTCCCTCTTGCCAGCTTGGCAGTGCGGCTTGAGAATGGAACCTTAGTGACGTGAGTTCCAGCGCTTCCGCATTCTAAAGCGCCGGACTTTCCAATGGCCACTGCTAAAGACACAATGGTGATTTTATTTAGCCTGAAGAAAATATGCAGAATGGCATACAGTGGCTAGCTGTGGCCACCTGTAGACCTACTTCAACATACTGTAGACCACAGGCCTATTTTCCCTTATTTATTCTAATAATAATTTCAAAATTAGTCATTATCCTTCCTGGTAATCGTACAATATTCTTGTCTGTTGATGAGTAAGATAAGGTTATGGAAACAATCAATATCTTCCTCCTGTTTTTCACCTCTTTCCAGTACGAGGATGCCACAAATAGCTTCAGTTTCGTAACTGTTCAGGTTTAGATCCAAAAATGTATCATTCAACTGTATGAGAATCTCCCATGTTCCCCTTGTTCAAGGAAACATCTCACCACTTCCTTGTGTCACTTCCTGCTAGCTAGAACTCCCATATGCTGGTCGGGAGTTCACATGTGGTGTCTAATGTGTCTGGAGCACCATCAGCATCGTTAGATGCCGGTCATCTCTTTCAAGGTAAATTAAACGCCTGGAGGAGGAAACAACCATGGTCATTTATTTCAAAATCGAATCCAAATCAATGTGTATTGGTTGCGTACACAGTTTAGCAAATGTTATAGCAGATGCAATGAAATGCTTATGTTACTAGCTCCTAAATGCGGTCAAATGTGAAACGAGTACACAAATAATCCAAATAAATAAATCAAGTGTCGTAACGACCCCAATTAAAACCCCAAATAGCACTGTGACAGTAATCCAAATGTAATCTAAGTACATACACCATATTAATTTACACAAGAATGATATGTACCGAAGTAGATATAGAGCCATTTAGAGAATACAGTATATAAATACACAGTGAGAAACGGGAAGTGTCCAGTGGTTTAATGTCTCTACAATACGGGACATCAGCGTTGGCTGTGTGTGACTGAGTGATGTGTGTGAGTGTATGTGCATGTGTTTGTGAGTACGAGGTGTGTGTGTGTGCTAATTTGTGTGTTTTGTGTGAATGAGTGTGCATCACCTAGTGATGGCTGTTCAACAGTTTGATGGCCTGGAGATAGAAGTTGTTTTTTAGTCTCTCTGTCTCTGATGCACCTGTATTGTCTCCGTCTGGCAGACGGTAGCTGAGTGAACAGTCCGTGGCTAGGGAGACTGAGGTCCCTAATGATCTTCTTGCCCTTCCTTTGACACTCTTGCTGGAGGGCAGGCAGCGGGCCCCCGGAGCTGCGCTGGCCGCACCATTCTCTGGATAGCCTTGCAGTTGAGGGTGGTGCAGTTGCCGTACCAGGTGGTGATGCAGCCCAACAGTATGCTCTCAATTGTGCATCTGTAGAAATTCATGAGGCTCTTTAGGGTCCATGCCAAATTTCTTCCGCCGCCTGAGGTTGTATAGGCGCTGTTGAGCCTTCTTCACCACGGTCTTGGTGTGGTGAGACCATTTCAGGGCCTCATTTGGGCTAACTCAAGGGACCAACCAACAAACTGTTTCCCTTTCATGTTAACAAGCCTCCACCTAAAGCAAATTAAGCTAATGCTACTTACTCACTTTGCCATTTTTAGCTCTCAACCTTAAGTCTATTAAAAAGGAGCCAGTCTTTCAGTAGAGAGTAGAGTGGATACAAGGTTTCCAAACCTCCCTCTGTAACTTATCCAGGAGGTAGAGCAGCATTCTCCGATTATACACACACAGGAGACACTGCTAGCATGCCTGTCTCCGTTTATATACAGAGTTTGAGTTGATAGTTCCCCTTCGCTCAGACTTCAGCTTGTGTCGAGATGGTGAAATACAACATTCCCAATCCCCAGGACCCCTCTCAGGGAATCTGCCTGTCTCATCGGATTGCCTGAAGGCTGTAATGGGGTGGTCTTTCACCTCCTGTATCACTAGGACGATTTATGTTATGACTACCATGTTTACAAGAGCAGTATATCAACCAGGTACCCCAAGACCATTAGGAATATTTAGAATAAGGATCAGTGGCTTTGACTTAATAGATGTTACACGTGTTAAGCAATAAAATATCTATGCAGATTTCTGAAGACAAAAAAAGACTGTAAACTCAGTCGCAGCTACATGGAAAAAACATTCACCATATTCACCTCAGGGATAGAACGCACTTGTTCTGTATGGAACCTTTCACCATTCGTATAGCTCTTTCATTCAACATGTCCACCAGCCTGCCTACTGAAGCGGAACTCAATACATCTGTCTGCTGTGTATAGCGTCAACATTCAATTGATGAAGTCATGAAATAAGTTCAGGCCTTTGTGTGACCATTCATCCCAGTTTACAGGGATCGCTACACTGAAGGGACTGGGACATGGGAAAGCGCCCCAACATGACAACCAACGGCAACAATAAAAGATGAATGGTCACTTCTCAGAATTCCCGGCCACAATACGCTCATTGTCTGCTTGTTTTCGTTACACTTTGCTTCACCCTCTGTTCAGTATCGGAAAACGCTGCAAAGTTCACCGGCAACGCCTCGGCTTGCATCTGGATAATTTCTTTTGGGAACCATCGAGGCAGCAGTATATCAGAAGATAATCTACACTGAACAAAATGATAAACACAACATGTAAAGTGTTGGTCACAGGTTTTATGAGCTGAAATATAAGATCCCAGAAATGTTCCATATGCAAAAAAACGTATTTCTCTAAAGTTTCATGATAAAATTTGTTTACATCCCTGTTAATGAGCATGTGTCCTTTCCCAAGATAATCCATCCACCTGAGAGGTGTGGCATATCAAGAAGCTGATTAAACAGCATCATTACACAGGTGCACCTTGTGCTAGGGAAAAGAAAAGGCCACTCTAAAATGTGCAGTTTTGTCACACAACACGCTGCCACAGATGTCTTGAGTTTTGAGGGAGTGTGCTATTGGCATGCTGACTGCGGGAATGTCCACCAGAGCTGTTGCCAGAACATTTTATGTTAATTTCTCTACCATAAGCCGTCTCCAATATCATTTAGAGAATTTAGCAGTAGGTCCAACCGGCCTCAAACCGCAGACCACGTGTAACCACGCTAGCCCAGGACCTCCACATCTGGCTTCTTCACCTGCGGTATGGTTTGATACCAGCCACCCAGACAGATGTTACAACTATGGGTTCGCACAACCAAAGAATTTCTGCACAAACTGTCAGAAACCGTCTCAGGGAAGCTCACCTGCGTGCTCATTGGGGTGTTGACCTGACTGCAGTTCGGTGTCGTAACAAACTTCAGTGGGAAAATGCTCATCTTCGATGGCCACTGGCATGCTGGAGAAACGTGCTATGCACGGATGAATCCTGGTTTCAACTCAGGCATTCTATGGGCGAGCGGTTTGCTGATGTCAACGTTGTGAACATAGTGCCCCATGGTGGCGGTGGGGTTATGGTATGGACAGGCATAAGCTACGGACAACGAACACAATTGCATTTTATCGATCACAATTTGAATGCAAAGATACCGTGACGAGATCTTGAGGCCTATTGTCGTGCCATTCATCCATGCCATCCCCTAATGTTTTAGCCCCATGTTGCAAGGATCTGTACATAATTCCATACTCACCAGACATGTCACTCATTGAGCATGTTTGGGATGCTCTGGATCGACGTGTACGACAGGGTGTTCCAGTTTCCGCCAATATCCAGCAACTTTGCACAGCCATTGAGGAGGAGTGGGACAACATTCCACAATCGACAGCCTGATCAACTCTATGCAAAGGAGATGTGTCGCGCTACATGAGGCAAATAGTGGTCACACCAGATACTGACAAGTGATCCATCTATCTACCTTTTTTTAAGGTATCTGTGACCAACAGATCAATATTTTTATTCCCAGTCATGTGAAATCCAGATTAGGGCCTAATGAATTTATTTCAATTGAGTTCCTTATATGAACTGTAACTCAGTAAAATCTTTGAAATTGTTGCATTTATATTTTGTTTCAGTGTATATAATCGTATCTATGGCTCTTATTTGCATGTAAACAAGTGCAGCTCATACCTGTGGTGACTCAGTCTCCAATGTGGCCATGTATGGACTTGTCTTGCCATCTTCAATAACATTTGGAGACCAGACTTTGTCTCCTGACCTGAAAGACAATACCCAGGAAAGAGAGGCTAGGGTTAGATAAACAAGGACTCTGTATCTATAAAATACTAAGGGGCTTTTAAAGCCGTCATATCTGCTCCTATCAATTTGTGTTCACAGGTTATTTGCTCACAGCAGTCACTAAGAAGATGCGATTAAATTCTGTTATTACTGGATATGATTATGCTAGAGTGGAATGAAAATTGACTAAACTCATGACACATGCACCATAATACAGTTAAGTAAGCGAAAAAAGATGATGACTTGAACTTTCGTATTAAATATCACTAACCACTGCTAAATATTACCGGGATATGGTCCGGGGATGAAATATTTCACTGTGCTCCAAAATAAGCTTCACTTCTTCATTTTACACAGTATCAAGTGTCAGGTTTCTTCTCAGCATGTGTTTTTGTTTAGCAGGCGTAACACTGGCTGCTGAGTATGACCACATTCCAATGCATTTTAGAGATAAAGTCATCTTTACTGCACATCAACAGGAAAACTATGGCATGAACTCACAACCCTTGGCAAAACTTTCTCATGATACCTTTTTTATTCACTTCAGTACCACTCAATATAACGGTCTGTGATTACATACTTTAGGACTGAACCAAGCCTAGACAGTCAAAAATATTATCTGTGCACACCAATCTTTACCTTGCAAAACATCCTGTGGCGTACTGGATTAGCATCGAATAGCCCCCGCGAAATGCAACTTTTCAGGGAAGTTATGAACCAATATACACAGGCAGTTTGAAAAAGATAGCCTTTGCTTTCCTAACAGAAATTTGCATCCTGTAGCACTAACTCCAAAAAGTTCTGGGACACTGTAAAGTCCATGGAGAATAAGAACACCTCCTCCCAGCTGCCCACTGCACTGAGGCTAGGAAACACTGTCACCACCAATAAATCTGCGATAATTGAGAATTTCGATAAGGATTTTTCTACCGCTGGCCATGCTTTCCACCTGGCTACACCCTACCCCTGTCAACCACCCTGCGGTTGAGGGGTCACTGGAACTTGCCCAAGCCTCCCACATTTATCCTTCACCAAATCCTGATAGCTGATGTTCTGAAAGTGCTGCAAAATCTGGACCATTACAAATCAGCCGGGCCACAATCTGGACCCTCTCTTTCTAAAATTAACCGCAGAAAGTGTTGCAACCCCTATTACTAGCCTGTTTAACCTCTCCTTCGTATCGTCTGAGATCCCCAAAGATTGGAAAGCTGCCACGGTCATCCCCCTCTTCAAAGGGGGAAATACTCTAGACCCAAACAAGCTACAGACCTATATCTATCCTACCCTGCCTTTCTAAGGTCTTCGAAAGCCAAGTTAACAAACAAATCACCAACCATTTCGAATCCCACCGTACCTTCTCTGCTATGCAATCTGGTTTCCGAGCTGGTCATTGGTGCACCTCAGCCACACTCAAGGTCCTAAACGATATGATAACCGCCATAGATAAGAGACAATACTGTGCAGCTGTATTCATCGACCTGGCCAAGGCTTTCGACACTGTCAACCACCACATTCTTATCGGCAGACTCAACAGCCTTGGTTTCTCAAATGACTGCCTTGCCTGGTTCACCAACTACTTCTCTGATAGAGTTCAGTGTGTCAAATCGAAGGGCATGTTGTCCGGACCTCTGGCAGTCTATGGGGGTGCCACAGGGTTCAATCCTCGGGCCAACTTTTTTCTCTGTATATATCAATGATGTCGCTCTTGCTGCTGGTGATTCTCTGATCCACCTCTGCGCAGAGGTGGATTCTGTATACTTCTGGCCCTTCTTTGGACAATGTGTTAACTAACCTCCAGACGAGCTTCAATGTCATACAACTCTCCTTCCATGGCCTCCAACTGCTTTTAAATGCAAGCAAAACTAAACGCATGCTCTTCAACCGATCGCTGCCCGCACCTGCCCACATCACTACTCTGGACAGTTCTGACTTAGAATATGTGGACAACTACAAATACCTAGGTGTCTGGTTAGACTGTAAACTCTCCTTCCAGACTCACATTAACCTGTCTAGGATCAGCGTGGCGCTAGCGGCACACCCCCCCCCCCCCACTGAAAAACCAGTGCCGCGAAATTCAAAAAAAATATTTTTTTAAAATATTTAACTTTCACACATTAAAGTCCAATACAGCTAATGAAAGACACAGATCTTGTGAATCCAGTCAACATTTCCGATTTTTAAAATGTTTTACAGGGAAGACACAATATGTAAAGATGTACATCTATTACCTAAAAACACATTAGCATAATCCACCATCTTTTATTTGTCCACCAACACCAGTAGCCATCACCAATTCGGCTAAACTAAGATATTTATAGCCCCTAACCAACAAAAAAACTCATTAGATGACAGTCTGATAACATATTTATGGTATGGGATAGGTTTTGTTAGAAAAAAGTGCATATTTCAGGTAGATGGCATAGTTTACAATTGCACCCACCATCACAAATGGACTAGAATAATTACAATGAGCAACGTGTTTACCTAACTACTAATCATCAAACATTTCGTAAAAATACACAGCATACACGAATCGAAAGACACAGATCCTGTGAATACAGACAATATTTCAGATTTTCTAAGTGTCTTACAGCGAAAACACAATAAATCGTTATATTAGCTTAGCACATAGCAATTAGCAGCCCAGCATTGATTCTAGCCAAAGTGAGCGATAAAAGTCAACATCGCCAAAAGATATTAATTTTTTCACTAACCTTCTCAGAATTCTTCCGATGACACTCCTGTAACATCACATTACAACATGCATATACAGTTTGATCGAAAATGTTTATATTTAGCCACCAAAATCATGGTTAGACAATGTGAAATGTAGACAGGCTGGTCAGAAAATGTCCTTGCGCCACTTAGACAGTGATCTACTCTTATACATAAATACTCATAAACGTGACTAAAAAATATAGGGTGGACAGGGATTGATAGACAATTTAATTCTTAATACAATTGCGTTATTACATTTTTTAATTTATCCTTACTTTTCAATACAGTTTGCGCCAAGCGAAGCTACGTCAAAAAACATGGCGTCCTAAGCCACTAAAATGTTTCGACAGAAACACGATTTATCATAATAAAAATGTCCTACCTTGAGCTGTTCTTCCATCAGTATCTTGGGCAAAGGATCCTTTCTTGGGAGAAATCGTCTTTTGGTGGAAAGCTGTCCTCTTGCCATGTGGAAATGTCAACTGCGTTCGGGATGAACTGAAAAGCGTGCCCAACTTTTCACATCGTTGCAAAAATAAATGTCCCAAAATCGCACTAAACGGATATAAATTGCTATAAAACGCTTTAAATTAACTACCTTATGATGTTTTTAACTCCTATAACGAGTGAAAAGATGACCGGAGAAATATAACAGGCTAAACTAACGCTTGGAACAGGTGCGCGCCGGGGTCCTCTAGGCTCATGACGCAGCTCCCAAAGAATGACTAGCTTCAGGGTTTTTTGATTTGTAGGGCCTGTGAACGCGCAATCGACCCCGTTGGAATCGTCATCACGTAAAGGCATCCAGGGGAAGACGTAAGAAGTGTCCGTATAGTCATAGCAACGACAGTGCCCTTTTAAATGACTTCAGAAGAGTGGCCAACATTTCTCAAATCTGACTCCATGTCAGGGAAATTGCTGTAGAATGGGCTCTGTTCCACTTAGAGACAAAATTTCAACTCCTATAGAAACTATAGACTGTTTTCTATCCAATAATAATAATAATATGCATATTGTACGATCAAAGATTTTGTGGGAAGCCGTTTAAAAAATTAGCCACATTAGCATAAATAGTCTAAACAGCGCCCCCATCCCCAACAGGTTTTAAGCATCTCCAATCCAAAATTAAATCCAGAATCGGCTTCCTATTTCGCAACAAAGCATCCTTCACTCATGCTGCCAAACACACCCTAGTAAAACTGACCATCCTACCGATCCTTGACTTCGGCGATGTCATTTACAAAATAGCCTCCAACACTCTCCTCAGCAAATTGGATGCCGTCCATCACAGTGCCATCCGTTTTGTCACCAAAGCCCCATATTTTACCCACAACTGCTACATGTATGCTCTCGTTGGCTGGCCCTCGGTTCATATCCATCGCCAAACCCACTGGCTCCAGGTCATCTACAAGTCTTTGCTAGGTAAAGCCCCATCTTATCACCATAGCAGCGCCCACCCGCAGCACATGCTCCAGCAGGTATATTTCACTGGTCACCCCCAAAGCCAATTTCTCTTTCGGACGCATTTCCTTCCAGTTCTCTGCTGCGAATGACTGAAACCAACTGCAAAAATCACTGAAGCTGGAGACTCATATCTCCCTCACTAGCTTTAAGCACCAGCTGTCAGAGCAGCTCACAGATCACTGCACATAGCCAATCTGTAAATAGCCCATCCAACTACCTCAACACCATATTATTTATTTTATTTATTTGCTCGTTTGCACCCCAGTACCGCTACTTGCACACTCATCTTCTGCACATCTATCACCCCAGTGTTTAATTTGCCAGACT
Organism: Salvelinus fontinalis; assembly: GCF_029448725.1. Classification (NCBI taxonomy): domain Eukaryota; kingdom Metazoa; phylum Chordata; class Actinopteri; order Salmoniformes; family Salmonidae; genus Salvelinus; species Salvelinus fontinalis. The sequence goes on from NC_074666.1 coordinate 52,593,079, forward strand.
GTAATAATTTCGCCACTATGGCCTATTTATTGCTTTGCTTTATCTTGGCCAGGACACAGTTGTAAATGAGAACTTGTTCTCAACTAGCCTACCTGGTTAAATAAAGGTTAAATAAAAAATAAAATAAAATAGAGTTCATAGACAGTGATGGTTGTACGCCGATCTTTCGTCAAGCATGAAACTTGACTATAGATACTCGAGAGCTTGGGACTATAAGGTTCTATCTGCAAAACAATAATTCTAAAATGAGATAATTGGCTTTAAAGTTCCAAAACCCTCATTGGTTTGAATGGTGTCAGCTATTTTTATCTTGCATTCTTTTTAACATAAATTCAGGGATTTAGAGTACTACAGTGCCTTCAGAAAGTATTCATACTCCCCTTATTCCAAATGTTACAGCGTGATTTCAAAAGTGATTAAATATATGTTTCGTATCCATCTACACACAATAACCCATAATGACAAAGTTAAAATATGTTTAATATTTATTGAAAATGAAGTATCTCATTTACATAATTATTTACACCCGAGTCATCTTTGGGTCACCCGAGTCTTTTTGGTTAAGTTTGAGATTTCCACACCAGGATTGTACAATATTTGCACAAATTCAAGCTGTCTAGTTCATTATTGCTAGACAGCCATTCAAGTCTTGCCATAGATTAAGCCGATTTAATTCAAAACTGTAAATAGGCCACTCTGGAACATTTAATGTCATCTTGGTAACCAACGCCAGTGTATATTTGGTCTTGTGTTTTAGGTTATTGTCCAGCTGAAAAGTGGACAATCTCCCAGTGTCTGCTGGAAAGCAGACCAGGTGCTGCTCTGAGTTTGCCTGTGCTTAGCTCTATTACATTTATTTTCTCCTAAAAATCTCCATAGTCCTTGCTGATGACAAGCATACCCATAACATGAAAATATGAAGAGTGGTACTCAGTGATGTGTTGGCCCCAAACATAACGCTTTGTATTCAGGACATAGTGAATTTATTTGCTACATTTTTTGCAGTTTTACCTTAGTGCCTTATTGTAAACAGGATGTATGTTATGGAATATGTATGTACAGGGTTCCTTTCTGTCATTTAGGCTAGTATTGTGGAGTAACTACAATGTTGAACCATCCTCAGTCCTGTCACAGCCATTAAACTCTGTTTAAGTCACCATTGGCCTCATGGTGAAATCCCTGAGTGGTTTCCTTCCTTTCCGGCAACTGTGTTTGGAAGAACGCTTGTATCTTTGTCGTGACTGGGTGTATTGAGACACCATCCGCAGTGTGATTAATAACTTCACCATGCTCAAAGGGATATTCAATGTCTGCTTTTTACCAATAGGTGCCCTTGTTTGTGAGGCATCAGAAAACCTCCCAGGGTCTTTGTGTTAGAAATTCACTTAGACTGAGGGACCTTACAGATAATTGAAATGGGGTACAGAGATGAGATAGTCATTCAAAAAATTGTTAAAAAACATAAATTCACACTGAGTGAGTCCCTGCAACTTAGAATTGTAATGAATACTCAGAGAAAAAGGTGTAGATTCACATACAGGTGTTTATTTTTCCAGGTGAGTAACTAACACAGGTGATATCAAATGAACAAAAATGAAAGACAGGGCTACGTTCAAGAACAAACAGAACACAAGGTTGACTTAGAAAATAAATGCAGTACCCCCCCATGAGTGAGTTCTGAGTGTATGCGGCCCAGGCCATATACCGACTTCTGCGAGGCAGAACATTGTTGGTAGAGGTACGTCTCTATTTCTTGGTTCAGGCATTCCGTCTGCCTATTGGTCTGGGGATGGTACTTGGATAGGCTGAGGGCGACCCCCCAGTCAGTCACAGAAGGCTCTCCACACCTGGGAGACAAACTGGGGCGCACCGTCAGAGACGTGGTCCTCCGGAATGCCATACGGACAGAACACTCAGCCAATTCCATGGCGTTTGGTTCCTCTTCCTCATTTACCTGACACATTTTTGAAAAACGGTCTACCATGACAAGGCTGGTGGTGTTACCAGAGGATTCAGGAAGGTCTGTGATTAAGTCAACAGCTATGTGGGACCAGGGTCTGTGAGGGATTGGCAAAGGTTGAAGCTTACCGGAAGGGAGATGACGAGGGCTTTGGTTTTGGCGCAGACTGGACAGGAGTACGTAATCCCTTACGTCGGATGCCAGTGAGGACCACCAGAACTTATGAGCTAGAAGTTCGGTGGTTCGTGTAATGCCTGGACTTCCTGACCCCAAGGACGTGACACCATAGCATCAGTTGGGGGTCTAATAGCTGCTGGTACGTAGCTCTTCCTAGCTGGTGTCTCAGGAAGAGCCAGGTCTGAGGTTAGGGCTTCTTGTATGGCAGAGTGAATCTCCCACTGTACCAGTCCCATAATGCAAGAGGAAGGAAGAATGGGTGTAGGGGCCGAGTTACTGGTCGGAAGGTCAAACTGGCGGGAGATCGCATCAGCTTTTACATTTCTTTCCATTGATGTAACATGGAAATGGAAGCGTGTGAAGAGCCCAGCGAGCTTGTCTGGAGTTTAACCTCTTGGCCAACTTTGATATATTCTAGAGTACAATGATCTGTTAGGATGAAGTGATGTTCTGCACCCTCCAGTGGCACCACTCCTTGAGGAACAGCTTGATGGCAAGGGGTTCTGTTCCCCACATCGTAATTCCGCTCAGCGGAGGATAACTTCCTGGAGAAGGCACAGGGATGTGATTTGAGGTGTTCCCACCCGCTGAGAGATTATGTCTCCTACGCCAAAGGCATCCACCTTCAGGGTGAAAGGAAGGGTTGGATCAGGTTGGCGAAGGACAGGAACTGAGGTGAAGAGGCGTTTCAAGTTGTCGAAAGCAGTCAAGGCGGTATCAGTCCATTGAAGGGTCCGGGGTATTTTGGCTGCTAAGGTCAGTGAGGGGAGCGGCAGTAGAACTGAAGTTCCGAATGAACCGGCGATAGTAGTTGAACCCAATGAAACGCTAGAGTTCCTTAACGGTGGAGGTTGTCGGCCAGTTACTGACAGCGGTGACTTTGTGCTCATCCATGCTGACCCCTCCAGGTGTCAGTACGAAACCGAGGAAGTTCACCGAGATACATGGAAGGTGCTCTTTTCAGTACTCAAAAGATTATAGTCAAGGAGCCGTTGAAGAACCTTTTGCACCTGCTGCATGTGTTCCTTCAAGGAGTGGGAGTAAGTCAGGATGTCATCAATGTAGACGATGAGAAGGTGGTTGATCATGTCCTGGAAAACCTCGTTCATAAAGGATTGGAAGACAGCAGGGGCGTTAGTAAGGCCGTAGGGCATGACCAGGTATTCATAGTGCGGTGATGAGGTCTTCCATTTGTCTCCTTCACGTATATGGACAAGATTATATGCACGTCGCAGGTCGAGTTTTGTATAGATGTTGGCGCGGCCCACTTGTTCAAGGGTCGCTGGGATCAGAGGAAGAGGGAAACGGTTCTTGATCATGACGTCATCCAGGGAACGGTAATCAATACATGGGCGGAGACCACTGTCCTTTTTTCCAATGAAGAAGCTGGACGCAGCCGGGAAAGGAGGACGAATGAAACCATTTGAGTGCGTCAATGTAGTTCTCCATTGCCTCCTTTTCCAGGATAGGGGGTAAACACAGCCCTTCGGTGGGGACACTCCAGGAAGTCAGTCAATAGCACAGTCCCCTGGGCGATGTGGTGGCAGAGCAGAGGCCTTGATTTTGCTGTACTGGGTGGATTCAGATGGTATGGTGGGTGGCACTGCGAGGCCTCAATGGTGGTGGCTCTGCAGGGTAGGTGAAGACAACTGGTGAAGCAGGTAGAAGACCAGGACAGTAGTTCACCTTGTCACCACGAGATGGCAGGGTCGTGACGACAAAGCCAGGGGTGTCCGAGGATGAGTGGCTGTTTGGGTGATGAGAGTTCCATGAGTTGAATTGTTTCGGAGAGGAAGACTCCAATCTGGAGGGTGACACTGTCAGGTGCATAATGAAGCCCGTGCCCAATGGTTGCCTGTCCAGGGTGTTAATCCTTAAGGGAGGGGTGACAGGTGTTAGATCAATGTCAAGCTCTTGTACTAGCTGGTGATTGATAAAATTACCTGCTGCTCCAGAATTTATCAAGCCATCTACGTACTTAGTAACCCCCTTCATGGTTATCAATACTGGGATAGAGAATTGCTTCTGGGAGATATTTAGAAGTAAGGACACGCCTATCTGAATGGCAGCAGAGGGACCCTTCTCATCTCTGTGGGGGGGGGGGTGAACAGGGCAATGGCTGAGTAGATGATCTTACCCTCCACAGTATAGGCAGAGCCCTCCTTGGATCCGCCTTTGACGTTCGATATACGGGAGAGGAGCACGGCCCAACTGCATGGGCTCTGGAAGACTCAGACGGGATGGGGGAAATCATGGAAAGAGAAGGTTTCGGGTTCCTGGGTGGCAGAGTTCATCGGCGATGAAGATATGAATGTATTGATTTAAATCCTGAAGGTCACCTCCACAGGCCAGCACCGCCCGAAGTTCCCTGTTGAGCTCTCGTCTTTAGACGGCAAGTAAAGCAGCCTCACTCAATCCACTCCCTGCAGCCATGGTGCGGAACGCGAGGGCATACTCGGCAGCTTAATTGCATCCTTGTTGAAGTTCTATGAGGAGGTCTCCTATAGGACGACCGGAGGGAGAGTGATCGAATACCTCTTTGAAGAGGGTGTGGAAATGGGTCTCGGATCCGAGTTCTGTGCTGTTGGCAGTCCATATGGCGGTGGCCCAATCCAGGGCTTTGCCTGTGAGTAGAGACAACAAAATCCAACCTGCTCTTGTCGGTGGCGAAGTTAGTGGGGTTGTGCTCAATGTATTTGCTGCATTGTATCAGAAATCCCTGACATTTCCCAGGTGAACCGTCATTTTCCAGGCATGGATATGAATGAAGGAGGGCTATGGGTTACGATACCTGGCATCGGAGGAGTAGGAGTAGGAATAGGCTGGCGGAGATGACGGCAGATTTCCTCCATACGCTCCTCTTACTGGGTTAGGCGCCGCTGTAGCTCCGCTGAAACCATTCCGTTTTTAGGTGAGGTACTCTGTAATGAATACTCAGGGAGAAAAATTTGTAGATTCACGCACAGAGCGCGGCAGGTGTTTATTTCACAGGAGGCAGGAATCGTGGTCACAGTCAGGCAATGATCCTACACAGGTAGGCAAACAGGCAGGGAATCAAAACTAGGACTGAAGGCTATAACGTCTGAGCAGACCCCCTCCGTCTGAGCAGACCACCCCCCGGGCTACTAACTTTAAACGCCGCGGGCTAGCTTAGTGGAGGCCTCACTGCTCCATCTACGGCTGCCCCCTGGACACTATGATCACTTGGCTACATAGCTGATGCCTGCTTGACTGTCCATTAATTCACGGTACTCCATTCCGTTTATTTGTGTTTTATCTGTCGGCTCTGTGCTTTAACTCAGGATCTGTGTGTAGTTAATCCGACCCTCTCTGCCTAGTCGTCGCCATTTTTACCTGCTGTTGCTGTGTTAGCTGACTAGCTGCTGTTATCTCACCTGTTGTTTTAGCTAGCTCTCCCAATCAAGACCTGCAATCACTTTATGCCTTATTGTATGTCTCTCTCAAATATCAATATGCCTTGCATACAGTTGTTCAGGCTAGTTATCATTGTTTTGGTTTGCAATGGACTCCGTAGTTCCACTCTCCGTACCTCTGATACCTCCTTTGTCCCACCCCCCACACATGCGGTGACCTCACCCATTGAGACCAGCATGTCCAGAGATACAACCTCTCTTATCATCACCCAGTGCCTGGGCTTGCCTCCGCTGTACCCGTGCCCCACCATACCCTGGTCTGCACATTATGCCCAGAATCTATTCTACCACGCCCATAAATCTGCTCCTTTTATTCCTTGTCCCCAACGCTCTAGGCGACCAGTTTTGATAGCCTTTAGCCGCACCCTCATCCTACTACTCCTCTGTTCCTCGGGTGATGTGGAGGTAAACCCAGGCCCTGCATGTCCCCAGTCACCCTCATTTGTTGACTTCTGTGATCAAAAAAGCCTTGGCCTTATGCATGTCAACATCAGAAGCCTCCTCCCTAAGTTTGCCTTACTCACCGCTTTAGCACACTCTGCCAACCCTGATGTCCTTGCCGTTTCCGAATCCTGGCTTAGGAAGGCCACCAAAAATTCTGAGATTTCCATACCCAACTATAACACCTTCCGTCAAGATAGAACTGCCAAAGGGGGAGGAGTTGCAATCTACTGCAGAGATAGCCTGCAAAGTTCTGTCATACTTTCCAGGTCTATGCCCAAACAGTTCGAACTTCTAATTTTAAAAATTAATCTCTCCAGAAATAAGTCTCTCACTGTTGCCGCCTGCTACCGACCCCCCTCAGCTCCCAGCTGTGCCCTGGACACCATCTGTGAATTGATCGCTCCCCATCTAGCTTCAGAGTTTGTTCTGTTAGGTGACCTAAACTGGGATGTGCTTAACACCCCGGCAGTCCTACAATCTAAGCTTGATGCCCTCAATCTCACTCAAATCATCAAGGAACCCACCAGGTACAACCCTAAATCCATAAACATGGGCACCCTAATAGACATTATCCTGACCAACTTGCCCTCCAAATACACCTCTGCTGTCTTCAATCAAGATCTCAGCGATCACTGCCTCATTGCCTGTATCCGCCACGGGTCCACGGTCAAACGACCACCCCTCATCACTGTCAAACGCTCCCTGAAACACTTCTGCGAGCAGGCCTTTCTAATCGACCTGGCCCGGGTACCCTGGAAGGAGATTGACCTCATCCCGTCAGTTGAGGATGCCTGGTCATTCTTTAAAAGTTACTTCCTCACCATATTAGACAAGCATGCTCCGTTCAAAAAATGCAGAACCAAGAACAGATATAGCCCTTGGTTCACTCCAGACCTGACTGCCCTCGACCAGCACAAAAACATCCTGTGGCGAACTGCAATAGCATCGAAAAGCCCCCGCGATATGCAACTGTTCAGGGAAGTCAGGAATCAATACACGCAGTCAGTCAGGAAAGCAAAGGCCAGCTTTTTCAAGCAGAAATTTGCATCCTGTAGCTCTAACTCCAAAAAGTTCTGGGATACTGTAAAGTCCATGGAAAACAAGAGCACCTCCTCCCAGCTGCCCACTGCACTGAGGCTAGATAACACGGTCACCACTGATAAGTCCGTGATAATCGAAAACTTCAACAAACATTTCTCAATGGCTGGCCATGCCTTCCTCCTGGCGACTCCAACCTTGGCCAACAGCCCCGCCCCCCCTCCGCTGTTACTCGCCCAAGCCTCCCCAGCTTCTCCTTTACCCATATCCAGATAGCAGATGTTCTGAAAGAGCTGGAAAACCTGGACCCATACAAATCAGCTGGGCTTGACAATCTGGACCCCCTATTTCTGAAACTGTCCGCCGCCATTGTCGCACCCCCTATTACCAGCCTGTTCAACCTCTCCTTCGTATCGTCTGAGATCCCCAAGGATTGGAAAGCTGCCGCGGTCATCCCCCTCTTCAAAGGGGGAGACACCCTGGACCCAAACTGTTACAGACCTATATCCATCCTGCCCTGCCTATCTAAGGTCTTCGAAAGCCAAGTCAACAAACAGATCACTGACCATCTCGAATCCCACCGTACCTTCTCCGCTGTGCAATCCGGTTTCCGAGCCGGTCACGGGTGCACCTCAGCCACGCTCAAGGTACTAAACGATGTCATAACCGCCATCGATAAAAGACATTACTGTGCAGCCGTCTTCATCGACCTGGCCAAGGCTTTCGACTCTGTCAATCACCATATTCTTATCGGCAGACTCAGTAGCCTCGGTTTTTCTAATGACTGCCTTGCCTGGTTCACCAACTACTTTGCAGACAGAGTTCAGTGTGTCAAATCGGAGGGCATGTTGTCCGGACCTCTGACAGTCTCTATGGGGGTACCACAGGGTTCAATTCTCGGGCCGACTCTTTTCTCTGTATACATCAATGATGTTGCTCTTGCTGCGGGCGATTCCCTGATCCACCTCTATGCAGACGACACCATTCTGTATACCTCCGGCCCTTCCTTGGACACTGTGCTATCTAACCTCCAAACGAGCTTCAATGCCATACAACACTCCTTCCGTGGCCTCCAACTGCTCTTAAACGCTAGTAAAACCAAATGCATGCTTTTCGACCGTTCGCTGCCTGCACCCGCACGCCCGACTAGCATCACCACCCTGGACGGTTCCGACCTAGAATATGTGGATATCTATAAGTACCTAGGTGTCTGGCTAGACTGCAAACTCTCCTTCCAGACTCATATCAAACATCTCCAATCCAAAATCAAATCTAGAGTCGGCTTTCTATTCCGCAACAAAGCCTCCTTCACTCACGCCGCCAAACTTACCCTAGTAAAACTGACTATCTTACCGATCTTCGACTTTGGCGATGTCATCTACAAAATAGCTTCCAATACTCTACTCAGCAAACTGGATGCAGTTTATCACAGTGCCATCCGTTTTGTTACTAAAGCACCTTATACGACCCACCACTGCGACCTGTATGCCCTAGTCGGCTGGCCCTCGCTACATGTTCGTCGTCAGACCCACTGGCTCCAGGTCATCTACAAGGCTATGCTAGGTAAAGTGCCGCCTTATCTCAGTTCACTGGTCACGATGGCTACACCCACCCGTAGCACGCGCTCCAGCAGGTGTATCTCACTGATCATCCCTAAAGCCAAAACCTCATTTGGACGCCTTTCCTTCCAGTTCTCTGCTGCCTGCGACTGGAACGAATTGCAAAAATCTCTGAAGTTGGAGACTTTTATCTCCCTCAACAACTTTAAAAATCTGCTATCCGAGCAGCTAACCGATCGCTGCAGCTGTACATAGTCCATCTGTAAACTACCCACCCAATTTACCTACCTCACCCCCCATACTGCTTTTATGTATTTACTTTTCTGCTCTTTCGCACACCAGTATCTCTTCTTGCACATGATCATCTGATGATTTATCACTCCAGTGTTAATCTGCTAAATTGTAATTACTCGATTTATTGCCTACCTCATGCCTTTTGCACACATTGTATATAGATTCTCTTTTTTTTCTCTACCATGTTATTGACTTGTTTATTGTTTACTCCATGTGTAACTCTGTGTTGTTGTCTGTTCACACTGCTATGCTTTATCTTGGCCAGGTCGCAGTTGCAAATGAGAACTTGTTCTCAACTAGCCTACCTGGTTAAATAAAGGTGAAATAAAAAAATAAAAAAAATAAACTGGTTCTCACAAACGAGCTAAGAAAAGGCTTAGAGTCAAAACGAACAATACCTCACAAAGGCACAAACAGAATGAACTGAACTAAATAGGAGCTGAAGAGACCAGGTGAGTAACTAACACAGGTGAAATCAATGAGCAAAAATGAAAGACAGGGCTACGTTCAAGAACGCAAAGAAACATTACACAAGGTTGACTAAGAAAATAAATACAGAACCTTACAATAATGTGACTTGTTAAGCACATTTTTACTCCTGAACTTATTTAGGCTTGCCATAACAAAGGGGTTGAATATTTATTGACTCAAGACATTTAGATTTTCATTTTTAAATAATTTTTGAACATTTCTAAAAACATTATTCCACTTTAACATTATGAGGTATTGTGTGTAGGCCAGTGACCAAAAAAATGGCAATTTAATCTATTTTAAATTCAGGCTGAAACACAACAAAATCTGGAATAAGGCAAGGGGTGTGAATACTTTCTGAAGGCACTGAAGGTAAATAACACTGAACAGAACAAGGCCATGACAATAACTCAATTTTGACAAAAATGCAGATAGAATCTTATAGTCCCAACCTCCTGTACTGTGTCTAACATGAATACAGGCACAGATATTTGTAGCGTAATCCCACAGTATTCCTTGTTATTAGTTTAGTTCACCATGCTGAGACAGCCATCCGAGTGAACAGGAACAACAGGATGGTAAGGGGTCAAAAATGTATTGTGTGCTCTCTGTGTGTCAGGTGACTTTGTACAATAAACCCCATTGTCTTTCATTTATCACAAAGTATTTTGCCTATCCTGGCTGGGCCCATCCATGTACTGTAAATACAAAATATTTTGCCATTCTTATACTGTATTGTTTTTCCTGTGTTAATACAATAGCCTAGTCTTAATTTATGGCCTGCGCTCCACACCCCAGACATGGAGAGAAAATTGCTTCAGCAAGATTTAGAACTTCCTATAAAACCATAGGGTAATAAAAACGTGGAATACAAATGAAATGGCATTATATAGCTTGTTTAATGGCACACCGTTGGGAATGGGGGGAGTAAATGACTATCGCCGTCACATAGAAAAACAGACTTCTGAGGGAGGAGTTTGTAATGCTTTTTGGAATTCCTGAATCATGTCGGGGGGGGGGTCCCGTTGCTAGACCATTTGCTGTTACAGTATATGGGCCAACCGCAAAAGGGCAATGCCATGACATCACAATGGCCCCAGCGAGGCAGCAGAGTGCAATGTGCGTGTGTAGAGGAACAAAGACGTGTTTCCCCTCCACTCATTCTTCACCTGGTCAGTCGGTCAGTAGTCTCACCTACGTACGTGAACGCAGGCAGGCCTCTGGAGCAGGAGACAACAATGAGGCCTCTGAGTTCTCCACTAGTGGAAACTTCAAAACTGAAGGATGAGGTCACTCCGGATTCAGCTGGCATGGCTGTGGCGGGTGAGGCAATGCCTCAGAAATGATCACAGAGGTGTTCGTATCAGGGCTGCTTTATGGGTAAGTGTTTGATGGATGAGCTGCAGACAGCGTGGGACGATCTATGCCTAGGACATCCATCCAACCCTCCCTCTTTTCCAAGGATACAACACTTTATATCCCAGGATGTTTGTTTCCTTGGATACATAATACGAAAGCTCTATTGAGCAAGCCAATTGGTGGCATATTACATTCGCTATAATACAAGGAACCATAGAACATGTCAAGGAGAACATACACTATATATACAAAAGTATATGGTCACCCCTTTAAATAAGTGGACCCGGCTATTTCAGGCACACCCGTTGCTGACAGGTGTATATAATTGAGCACACATCCATGCAATCTCCATAGACAAACATTGGCAGTAGAATGGCCTTAAGAGCTCAGCGACTTTCATCGTGGCACCATCATAGGATTCCACCTTTCCAACAAATCATGGCATCCTAGCTAGAGCTGCCCCGGTCAACTGTAAGTGCGGTTATTGTGAAGTGGAAAAATCTAAGGGAAAACAAGGGCTCAACTACGAAGTGGTAGGTGACACACGCTCACAGAACAGGACCGCCGAGGGCTGAAGCGCGTAAAAATCATCTGTCCTCGTTTGCAACACTCAGTACCAAGTTCCAAACTGCCTCTGGATGCAAGGTCAGCACAATACCTGTTCGTCGGGAGATTCATGAAGTGGGTTTCCATGGCTGAGCAGCCGCACACAAGCCTAAGATCACCATGCGCAATTCCAAGCGTCTGCTGGAGTGGTGTAAAGCTCACCACTATTGGATTCCGAAGCAGTGGAAACAAGTTCTCTGGAGTGCAGAATGATGAGCAGGTGTCCACATACTTCTGGTCATGTAGTGTAGATTTATGAGTGGAAACTTTGAGAGCGGCAGAGAGACTGACGGAGTAGGCAGCAGACATTGTGATACGCACCAATAGGACAGGCACAATGGAGCATATTGTTTTTGGTGATCCAGTTTAGCGTGTCCCGCCAATATTGAGTCAGTGTGTGAGGGATTAGTGAAGACGGTCTGCGAGTGATCAGAGCCGTGCAGACCAACGGCCTTTCACTCTCTCCTCGCTGGCCTCCAGTGCCAAGAGACAACTGGTCAATGAGCACGCTTTTCGTTTTCACGTCAAATTGAATATCCTTCTCCTACTCCCCTTGCTCGTAAATGAGTGTGTGCATATCGCTGTCAAATGAAGACGATAGAAGTCTCTGAAATGAAATGGCCCAGTGTCAGGGTATCATTATGAGTTTCGACAAACCTTCCCATCGGTCAGATTTTCCGCTGTCTGACTCTGCTGGGTTTTTAATTTCCTGATTTGGTTGAGGCGGTGGATGTGGATGGTTTATTTTGGCTGTGCAGGGATTTCATGCTGCATTGACTAAAGGGGAGAAACTACCCTCAGAACAAGACGCTGATCAACAGCATTACCTCTTGCTAGATTGAGGCCTTCCTGTTGCTATCAAATGCGTCTCAACTCCTCTTGATCCCTAACTGAAACCAGTTTTTTAATAACGCACTGTTATAAATCAAAACCATCAAGCTGCTACTTCGTTATTGGTGTAACGTGAGACGAGATCAAATGTAGTCTCTGGTCTCGGAGACAAAGTGGATTTTAAAACCACACCGTATGGGGTCTTCTCACCAGACCTGGGGGTCACTTAGTAGATTATTGGTCTGTGAGATGACAAGATCAATGACCGCAGCAGAGCTGTAGTCTCCCCTCCCGACTCCACCGGCTCCCTTGATGTGCCATTTACGACCACAACAGAAGTGGAGGACAGGGGAGGGATTTTCCCTATCTTTGGCTGTTTATTTTCTCTTTCCTAGTAGGAGTGCTATATTGACAATCCCTGTCCCATTCATAATTCCTCAGCTCTGACTCACTGTCCAGACAGTCAGACCAGGAAAACAGAGGCACATCCACCAGGCTATCTTTGTCTCTCTGTTTCTCTCTCAAAATCAAATTAAATCTTAATTGTCACATGCACTGAATACAACAGGTGTAGGTAGACCTTACAGTAAAATGCTTACTTACAAGTCCTTAACCAACAATGCAGTTTAAAAAAAATACCACCACAAAAGTAAGAGATAAGAATAACAAATAATTAGCGGCATTAGGGGCATTAAATAACAACTCTCCCTCGGTCTCTCTCTCTCCGTACTCTCTCTCCTTCCTCAGGTCTCATTACTTCTCTATGTTGAACCTGCCAGCCCAGCAGGGCTCTTTCCACAGGCTCTGACCACTCGTGGAAACGAATAACCGTTGTCGGTCTCGCAGCTCTTTGTAACCACCACTGCTTACTTCAAGGGAAAGAGGAGGGATCAGAGAGGAGGAGGGGGAGAGGAGGGAAGACTCAGGGGTTGGGAGGTGAGATTCGCCACAGCTGGTCCATGTCTTCATTGAGACTCAATAGGCAGAAGATATACAGGCTAGCTTAGGGAAACTTGACATGTTTCAATAAGACCCTGGCCTGCCGGGTTTCTGTCCGCCCGGCACTGACACCACAGTGAACTTGGAGCAGGGCCCGTTTCGAAACAACCTTTCGATCAGGCTGCTATAAATGCGGAACTAGCAGAGCCATTGAACATCACAGCGCAGTCCAGAGGGAACCTGTCAGGGACTGGAAATGGAGCAGCATAGTTGGATGGGTTGAAGTGGTGACTCAGTGTCAAGCTCTACTAAAGCTGGCCTGTTGCTCTCTTCCTCCTCCTCTCTCCTTCCTTCCAACTGCTGTGTGACAAATGCATTATTGACACTATTTCTTGATTCAGGGGCAGTGTCATTTCCAAAAACAGATGCTCTTCCAAGCCCAGGTTTTTTGAACATTTATTTGTTTGACTCTTGCTTTCATGAGGCTCTCTGGTCAGCTACCAAGGGCTCATAGCTGCTTTAAAAACGGGTTACGAAAAAAGTATTTAAAAAAATAAGGTCATGAAAGTAATGAATTCAGTGGCATAAGTAAGACATTCTTGTACATAAGTGCCTCAGGCTCCACTGCAACCAATGTCATTTGGGTTCACAAGCAGACCTGTAGGCTTATATACAGTATTTATCCAATGGCAGCACCAGAAAATTACAGGCCTCAGCAGCCTGACAGTTTGAGTCCTTTATAGCTGAGACTTTTAATGAGGGCTTGGTCTGTTGTTCTCAAAAATATAATTTTCTGGGTAAGTCAACTTGGCCCCTGCCTCTTCTGGTCCTTCCAAACAAAAATAGAACTTCATTTTGGTTGCACTAGTTCAATACTCTCCAGTAAACATTACCCAAGTCATTTTTCATAGAGCACAACATTCCTGTTGTCAAGAAATCAATCAAGTCAGCTTTATCCATATTGAGACACGCAAAATCTCCCCTCCCTTGTGCTTACTGTAAGTGTGAATGGAATTTCCCTTCCGTCTTCCAACTGACTGAGGTTACATGCAGTTAAAATATATATATTTTTTTACATGACATAAAGTGAAGCAGGCTAGGAGAGAAATCCAAAGCTAAGCTACATGATGCATGCAATCTATGTAATTGAATTTCCATCCACACACATAGTGAAAATCTGGGCCGTAAAATAACATTCTTACGCCCAAGTGGATTCTCTTGCTCCCTCACTCCTTTGCTCCCTCCCTCATACCTCTCACTGAAACTAACTGCACGTGTATGCTAGCAGCTCATTTCCTCTGGGGTTGGCGCAAAGCGTACATGCTCATCTGCGCAACACACACTCCCTGGATTCAGCAGCCCAGGCCAACAGCAATTACCCAACGGTGTAGTGAAAAAGGTCACATACCAGGAAATACCGGGGCTGCTGCTGTGTTCACCATGCCGTCATGTGACCTGAATTTCAAATGTTCTCATTACGCCGTGGAGAATAGTAAAGAATGCGAAAAAAGCATTAACTTTGGCATTTAATCTCTAATCTACAGTTATGGTTTCCCTAATCATTTGCTCATGACTGATTGAAAAGTGCATGAATTTCATGAGGTAGAGGCTAATAAAATAAAGATTTTTGGGATTCTGGATTCTACACAAAAACGGAAAGTTTCTTCTGACAGGATAAAACGTTGAGCTCAAACACAAATCCATGTCTCCTGCTCATCTGATGGATCAGGTTACCCATGGATGTGGAAATCAGGCTGATTCTCCTTTCCTTTCCATTGCATGTGCAAAGTCTGCTCCAGGCTGACGATTAGTTTCATTCTGGGTCTAATGTTCACTTCACTACCCTAGAAGGATAGAGGACATTTTCATCCTGGATCTGTTGTCATCCCAAACCTATTCCAAACCGCAGTAGGTTACTCTTCTCATCTGGGAATTTCAAAACGTCTATTGGAAAGCTGAGAAAAATACTAATCTTCCACTCTGCTTCATCCCCATTTCTGAGTTATCCCTTCTAAATGGCAACTGACTGTTTAGACTGACGATTTCCATTGAAATGGAGAATTTTCTGTGTTGCATTACATCATAATGCTCCTGTCCTCTCCAATACCAAAGACTCATCCCCAATGTTCCTGAACTAAGAATTATGCATTGCTGTAAGCAGTGGAAAAAGCCATTGCACCCAACATAAGCTGCTGAATATACAATATCAATCTAACTGTCCATTTAGGAGTCCATGCTCTGCCACAATGTGTATGCCTTACTGAATGTGATGCAAGGGTGCTCTGTTGGAGTAGAGAATTGATCACTTTGACTGGCTTCCACGAGTGATTGAAAAGAGCATTATACACTATATTTACAAAACTATGTGGACACCCCTTCAAATTAGTGGATTTGGCTATTTCAGCCACACCCATTGCTGACAGGTGTATAAAACCAAGCACACACCCATGCAATCTCCATAGACAAACACTGGCAGTATAATGGACTTACTGAAGAGCTCAGCGGCAGTCCGACAGACAAATCTGAGTTTGGCGGATGCCAAAAGAACTCTGCGTGCCCGAATGCATAGGGCCAACTAAGGTTTGGTGGAGAAGGAATAATGGTCTGGGTCTGTTTTTCATGGTTCGGGCTAGGCCCCTTAGTTCCAGTGAAGAGAAATCTTAACGCTACAGCATACAATGACATTCTAGACGATTCTGTGCTTCCAACTTTGTGACAACAATTCGGGGAAGGCCCAATCCTGTTTCAGCATGACAATACCCATGTGCACCAAACAAGGTCCATACAGAAATGGTTTTTTGAGATCGGTGTGGAAGAACTTGACTGGCCTGCACAGAGCTCTGACCTTAACCCCGTCGAACACTTTTGGGGTGAATTGGAACGCCGACTGCGAGCCAGGTACATTTTTTAAAATGTATTTTATTCTATTTAACCTTTTTTTAACTAGGCTAGTCAGTTAAGATCAAATTCCTAAATACAATGATGGCCTACCCCGGCCAAACCCTAACCCGGACGATGCTGGGCCATTTGTGCGCCGCCCTATGGGACTCACAATCACGGCCGGTTGTGATACAGCCTGGAATCGAACCAGGGTCTGTAGTGAAACCTCTAGCACTGTGATGCGGTGCCTTAGACCTCTAATCGCCCAACACCAGTGCCAAACCTTAATAATGCTCTTGTGGCTGAATGGAAGCCCGGCAGTATTGTTCCAACATCTAGTGGAATGCCTTCCCAGAAGAATGGAGGCAGTTATAGCAGCAAAGGGGGGACCAACTCCATATTAATGCCCATGATTTTGGAATGAGACGTTCGACAAGCAGGTATCCACATACTTTTGGTAATATAGCGTATATAAACACAACATGCAACAATTTCAAAGATTTTACTGAGTTACAGTTCATATAAGTAAATTACTCAATTGAAATAAATTCATTAGGCCCTAATCTATGGATTTCACATGAATGGGAATACAAATATGAATCTGTTGGTCACAGATACCTGAAAAATAGGTAGGGGCTCGGAACAGACACAGCCTAGTGTATAGGTCCTGGATGGCAGGAAGCTTGGTCCCAGTGAATAATGGCGCCGGAGGGGATGGCTGCCGTTTTATGGATTCTTAACCAACTGTGCTACTTTGTTTGTTTTTCGCATTGTTTGTAACTTATTTTGTACATAATATTGCTGCTACCGTCTCTTATGACCAAAAAGAGCTTCTGGATATCAGAACAGCAATTACTCACCTCGAACTGGACGATGATTTTTTCTTTAATGAGTCTGACGCGAAGAACTTACTGCTTCCCCGAGACCAGGCTCAAATCCCTGTCATTCGCGTGAATAAAATATGGAAATACAGAGGGCGGAGATTGGGGTGCAAGCTGTAGACCACACCATCTACCAAGAGAGTTTTCATCTATATGATTCGTAGCCGTCTATTTACCACCACAAACCGATGCTGGCAATAAAACTTCACTGAACGAGCTGTATAAGGCCATAAGCAAACAATAAAATGCTCATCCAGAAGCGGGGATCATACTAGCCGGGGACTTTAATGCAGGCAAACTTAAATGAGTTTTACCTTATTTCTACCAGCATGTCACATGTGCAACCAAAGAAAAAAAAGACCACCATTACTCCACACACAGAGACAAATACAAAGCTCTCCCTCGCCCTCCATTTGGCAAATCTGACCATAATTCTGTCCCCCTGATTCATGCTTACAAGCAAAAGCTGAAGCAGGAAGTACAAGTCACTCACTCAATACGGAAGTGGTCAGATGATGCGGATGCTACGCTACAGGACTGTTTTGCTAGCACAGACTGGAATATGTTCCGGGATTCATCCAATGGCATTGAGGAGTATACCACCTCAGTCACCGGCTTCATCAAATCAGTGCATTGACGACGTCATCCCCACAGTGAGCGTACGTACATATCCCAATCAGAAGCCATGGATTACAGGCAACATCCGCAACGAGCTAAAAGCTAGAGCTGCCGCTTTCAAGGAGTGGTACACTAATCCGGACGCTTATAAGAAATCGTGCCTTGCCCTCAGACGAAGCATCAAACAGGCAAAGCATCAATATAGGACCAAGATTGAATCCTACGACACCGGCTCTGATGCTCGTCGGATGTGGCAGGGCTTGCAGACTATTACGGACTACAAAGGGAAATCCAGCCGCGAGCTGCCCAGTGACGCGAGCCTAGCAGACAAGCTAAATGCCTTTTATGATCGCTTCGAGGCAAGCAACGATGAAGCATGCATGAGAGCACCAGCTGTTCCGGACGACTGTGTGATCACACTCTCCGTAGCAGATGTGAGTAAGACCTTTAAACATGTCAACATTCACAAGGCCGCAGGGCCAGACGGATTACCATGACATGTATTCAGAGCATGGGCGGACCAACTGCCAAGTGTCTTCACTGACAATTTCAACCTCTCCCTGACCGAGTCTGTAATACCTACATGTTTCAAACAGACCACCATAGTCCCTGTGCCCAAGAAAGTGAAGGTAACCTGCCTAAATGACTACTGCCCCGTAGCACTCACGTCAGTAGCCATGAAGTGCTTTGAAAGGCTAGGGCTTCCGGGATGATTGTGTTTTATTTATTTTTTATTTTTTTATTGAATATTCGAAACATACAATATACTTGCAGTGAAGCCTACATCATACCAGTCATCCAACAGATTCCCATTCAGAGCGACACACAGAAGCATCCAGGGTCAATGTCCTGCTCAAGGGCACGCTGACCGATCTACCACCAGGCCAAAAAACATGAACCCGAACCCTTCAAGATCCCCCCCACAGTTCCTTAATAGCTGTCCCTCAACCATTCGCGACCCCTCCCGCAGTCCCCCCCCAAGAAGAAATTACAATTAATTCCATTCCCCACCCCCAAGAACCTCCCAATGCACCAACAACCAAGATAATGAACTAAAGAGAAAAAAGGAAAAGACAGAAGAAAACCTCAAACAAAAATGCAAGAAAATCATGAATAATACATTTAAAAGGATATCAAGGAGAACTAAAATCATAACAGTGCCAACTGTATATGTTTGTGTGCATGTCTGGCAATATTACATGTATGTGTGTGTTCTTGTATGTGTTTATTGAATGAGAGTGTATGTATATGCATGTGTACAAACACCTGCACGCTATCAGCCTCAGTAAAACCGCCATTAGTTGTATTCTATTCATTGACTACAGCTCAGCGCTCAACACCATAGTACCCTGGAACTAAACACCTCCCTCTGCAACTGGATCCTGGACTTCCTGACGGGCCGCCCCCAGGTGGTGAGGGTAAGTAGCAACACATCTGCCACGCTGATCCTCAACACTGGAGCCACCCAGGGGTGTGTGCTCAGTCCCCTCCTGTACTCCCTGTTCACCCACAACTGCATGGCCAGGCACGACTCCAACACCATCATTAAGTTTACAGACTACACAACAGTGGTAGGCCTGATCACCGACAAGACAGCCTATAGGGAGGAGGTCAGAGAACTGCCCGGGTGGTGCCACAATAACAACCTATCCCTCAACGTAACCAAGACTAAGGAGATGATTGTGGACTACAGGAAAAGGAGCACCGAGCACGCCCCCATTCTCATCGACGGGGCTGTAGTGGAGCTGGTTGAGAACTTCAAGGTCCTTGGTGTCCACATCACCAACAAACTAGAATGGTCCAAACACAGTCATTAAGAGGGCACGACAAAGCCTATTCCCCCTCAGGAAACTAAAGACTTGGCATGGGTCCTGAGATCCTCAAAAGGTTCTACAGCTGCAACATTGAGAGCATCCTGACTGGTTACATCACTGCCTGGTACGGCAATTGCTCGACCTCAGACCGCAAGGCACTACAGAGGGTCTAGCCTATTTAAAACAAGTTGTTATTTCGTTTGAATAGAATTTGATTAGAATTCTCTTTTTAGGCCTTATCAATAATGAATTTAACCTTGCTTATTGACAATGTTTGGCATGTCCATGCTCAGCCATAATGCAATTAAGAGTAGGCATAGCCCCTATATCAGTGTGAATGCTATTGAAACCATGCAATTACTTAGAACAAAGTGGACTGCAAATGGGTTCAAGTTAACCTATTTAGCAAAAATGGAATAGATCTAGATTTTATTATTTCATTTCTTTAAGCCATTTAACAAACTATAACGGACTAACATTGGATTCGGAGTTGATTTCAAGACCATACATAAAATACCATAAATACACAACCTGACGCAGCCACGTATTTGGGGTCCCAAGTGGTGCAGCGGTCTAAGGCACTGCAACTCAGTGCTTGAGGTGTCACTCCAGACACCTCGACACCCTGGTTTGAATCCAGGCTCTATCACAACCGGCAGCGATTGAGTCCCATAGGGCGGAGCACAATTGGCCCAGCATCAACCGGGATTGGCCGTTGTAGGCCGTCATTGTATATAAGAATGGGTCCTTAACTAACTTGCCTAGTTAAATAAAGGTTTTAAAATAAAACAAAGTGGAGCATGTTCTGATTGGCCAGTGAGGGGGCCAAGCCTTGATTCACCCACAACTTGTTTATTCATTAAAACCCAGCCCTTTTGCGCCAACACCACCAAGTGCACCGATTATAGTAATAATAGCCAAAAATATGTCTGCCCTGAACCTATAGTGCTACCGCGTACGCATAGATTTACCATGGCGTTATGTTTGTTCAAATAGAGCCCACAGTCACACTCCCATGTTGACGTACCTGATTATTGCCAGTGTGAGCTCCCCCATGCAGGCCTTGATCCTGTTCTGGGCCTCCATGTGTGTCATGGTCTCTGTGCTGTCTCCATTGATGACCAGGATGGTGTCTCCAGGACACAGGTCCCCCTGTGCTGCCTTACTGCCCGGTGTCACCTTAACACCAAACAAAAGAGAAGATATTAGGGTGGAAGTGCCACACCCAGCCAAAATCCAATAATACAGCCGGTATATTCAGGGTGTAATGTGACCCCACCCCAGAACTATAGGTTTACATTTTCTATTGCCAGTTGCAGTGAGTGACACAGCAAAATTAGAAAGCGGACATTTAAAGCGTTATTGGTAAGCCGGGCAGTTCGAACTCTTTGACGTTTGACTACATTGAAGTGAGTGTCAATACAGTGAAAGCAGTCAAGGCAGCAGGGCGGCAGGTGGTTAGAGCGTTGGGCCAGTAACCAAAAGGTTGCTGGACCGAATCCCCGAGCAGACAAGGTAAAAAAGAATCTGTTGTTCTTCCCCTGAAGAAGGCCCACTGTTCCTCGGTAGGCAGTCATTGTAAATAAGAATTAATTTGTAACTGATTTGCCTAGTTAAATATAGGGTACTACTATGACCCATAGGGCTCTGGTCAAAAGTAGTGCATTTTATACAAAATAGGGTGCCATTTGAGATGCACTAAGCCCATGAGTGCTGTCCATCAGAACACACACATAGCCTCTGTCTAATACTAGGAGATACATTGCAGGTTCCTTTCCGTCATCTCACTCCAGATATATAAAGCCCCTGTGGATGTCTTTCTGGGCCCCATAAGAGGGGCGGGGGAGAAAGAGAGAGAGAAAGGTGGGGGGGGGAGAAATAGAGAGAGGGGGGAGCGAGAGAGATTTCTCCTCCTTCCTCTGGGTACATTTTACCTTTACAGAAACAATTGTTTACACATGACAGCAATTTTCCATAATGATCCTCCTCCCTCCCTCCATCCTCCCATCTCTTTCTATGCCTGCATCACCGGACATCTGGATTTGGCAGTTAAACAAAACCACCAAGCATCGCAATGTTCCGTCCCCTCATACAACCAGGCCAGTCTTACTCTATGACCTGCCCGTATGCATGGATACTTTTACCTCCCCTGCAACGTGTAAACTTTCTGTTGGACCGAACCCAAACCAATCTATACATCAGGCCGAAGGAAGATGTTTAATAACCGGTCATAAAACTAATGGAGCTCCAGTTTGTTAAAATGTCAGACGCACTATTCTGTAATCAATGTCTTCAAGTGTTTCACAGCCATTAATCTTTATAGAAGAGCAATCACAACGTGATCTCATAACAAATATGACCTATTACCCTGAATGCTGTCTGCAAGTTACATTAGGATGTATTATCATTGGAACCAATGGTTGAAAGACAACTTTGTGTTAAAGAACATTTTGACAAAATAAATCAAATAAATGGCAGCTAACTGTTTAATGATTTGAGTACATGAACTGTGAAAACAATGTTAATATCTCACATTATGCAAATGAAATTGCATTTGAACAATGACCTGAAGGTTATCTACATCAGGGGAGCAGGCTGGCACACTGAGCAGTGCTTTGCTTTAAGAAGAAAAGCACGTAAATTCATTGTCCGTGAAAAACTAAATCGCTGAGACGTGTACAGTCTCTGACTCCCTTCTCAGTCCCAGTTTCGGTAAACTGAGGGGTCACTGCCGTGGGATCTGACTAGGGCTGAGTAAACAGAGCTACAGTTCATTCGGAAAGCATTCAGACCCGTTGACTTTTTCCATTTTTTGTTTACATCACAGCCTTATTCTAAAATGTATTAAAATTGTTTTTTTCCTCATCAATCTACACACAATTTCCAATAATGACGAAGCAAAAACACGTTTTTAGACATTTTTGCAAAAAAAAAAAAAAAAAGGAAATATCACATTTACATAAGTATTCAGACCATTTACTAAGTACTTTGTTGATGCACCTTCGGCAGCGATTACAGCCTTGAGTCTTCTTGGGTACGACGCTACAAGTTTGGCACACCTGTATTTGGTAAGTTTCTCTCATTCTTCTCTACAGATCCTCTCAAGCTCTGTCAGATTGTATGGGGAGCGTTGCTGCACAGCTATTTCCAGGTCTCTTCAGAGCTGTTCGATCGGGTTCGGGCTCTGGCTGGGCCACTCAAGGACATTCAGAGACTTGTCCCGAAGCCAAATCTGCATTGACTTGACTGTGTGCTTAGGGTCATTGTCCTGTTGGAAGATGAACCTTCACCCCAGTCCGTCGTCCTGAGCACTCTGGAGCAGGTTTTCATCAAGGATCTCTCTATACTTTGTCCATTCATTTTCCCCTCGATCCTGACTAGTCTCCCAGTCCCTGCTGCTGAAAAACATCCCCACAGCATGATGCTGCCACCACCATGCTTCACCGTAGTGTGCCAGGTTTCCTCCAGACGTGGTGCTTGACATGCAGGCCAAAGAGTTCAATCTTGGTTTCATCAGAACAGAGAATCTTGTTTCTCATGGTCTGAGTCATTTAAGTGTCTTTTGGCAAACTCCAAGTGGGCTGTCATGTGCCTTTTACTGAAGAGTGGCTTCCGTCTGGGCACTCTACCTTAAAGGCCTGATTGGTGGAGTGCTGCAGAGATGGTTGTCCTTCTGGAAGGTTCTCCCTTCTCCACAGAGGAACTCAGGAGCTCGGTCAGAGTGACCATCGGATTCTTGGTCACCTCCCAGACCAAGGCCCTTCTCCCATGCACTGATAACTGTGGGACCTTATATAGACAGGTGTTTGCCATCGAGTCATGTCAAATCAATTGAATTTAATAAAGGGGGACTCCAATAAAGTTGTAGAAACATCTCAAGGATGATCAATGGAAACAGAATGCACCGGAGCTCAATTTCGAATCTCATAGCAAAGGGTCTGAATACTTATGTAAATAAGGTATTTCTGTTTTTAATTATTAATATATTTGCAAAAATGGTTAAAAACCAGTTTTCACTTTGTCACTATGGGGTAATGTGTGTCGATTGATGAGGACTTTATTTATTTAATCCATTTTAGAATAAGGCTGTAACGTAACAAAATGTGGAAAACGTCAAGGGGTCTGAATACTTTCCGAATGCACTGTATGTTGTGGATGTTTTGGCTTTGCTGCTGTGTCACAGTGTAGGAGGTTGTGTTGTTATTGCAGAGAGACAAAGACCACCTCACTCACGTTCCCTCACTAAATCTCCACAACAGGCCTTTAATTATCGCCAATACAAAACATTTCAGAGTCCAGACCCCTTCTTAGGCATATTTAACGGACTTTGAATGCATCATGATCCAGTGCATTGCTGGAGCAATCTAAACAATCTGAGTCATTCTATGAGGTGGTCCCTTTACAGAATGACACAGTTAATCAGTAACACATTCTGTTGGTGGTTAGCATATGACATTATAATGTCACACAGATAAGCCATGGGGCTTTCCAAAGACTGAGCTCCTCCCCCAAAATACAGTATGTTCTTTTTAGGATACTGCAAGATTAACAGTTTTGGTGGGGTGTGAAAATGAGCAGGGTCATAGTATTGTGTCGTGTCATCATCGTGTGCCAGAATACAGGCGAAATTCATCTGAACCGTTAACTCTGTGGTCCCGATTGGCTGTCAGGCAAGGTTACATACTTTGCTGTATACAGGCTCACATGGTGCAATAGAGGAATAATGCTGGCAACCGGACAAACAACCACTTTTGTTTGCTTGCTTGTTGGCTGATGGAAACGAAGGTTATTGCCTTGGCCTTGAGGACATTTGGGGAAAATCATTACTTTTTAGGTTACAAAATTCCCAACGCCTTTTGATTGTTGCACTCTAACAAAGAGGTTCAAATGTGCCAGTGCCATAAACAATGGAGCAGCTGTCGAGTAAATGCATTGGCTCTTTCTTTAATGAGAAGGCAAGGCCAGGGAGAGCCTGCTTGATCTTCAATGTAGCCGAGGAAAATGCCGTCGCCCATTATGCTGCGTGTATGACCGTGCGTTAGTCATTGAGTGTAATGTTCTGAATCTAATTTGTGTCGCTGAATGTCTGTTCCTTCCTTTGCAAGTGAAATTCCACTCCTTTGCGCTCCATTGACCAATATCCATCTCCTTTCTTTGTGACGCTTCACAGAGTAATACGGTAGTACGTGCCTGAATTGCATAAATTCATTTGCCATTTGTATGAAGGTAATTGAAACCATTTTGAACGCGTTAAGTGCTGATAGAAGTGGCGGCTATTTGTGCCTCGTTCTAGAGGTGCTCATGTCACGTCTTTCAAACCTGGAGGACGTGGCGGCAGGAACGTCTTGGCCGACAATATATAAGTAAATCTCATTTGGCTGTATGTCACATGGCTCTTGTTAGGTATGTGGCACAGTGACAGACAGAAAACTTTGGGGCACATGTCCCTGTGTTCAGCACTATGGTATTAGGGAAGCACAGATCATAAAACAGCAAGGGAACGAGAAAGGCCTGTAAATCTAATTTTAGGAGGAACTAGGAGGAGAAAGGAAGAATCTACTGTACAGTGGCGTCCGGAATTATTGACACCCTTGATAAAGATGCGCAAAAATGACAGTATAAAATATATATTTCAAATACTGAACTACTGTATACTGAACAAAAATATAAACACAACATGTAAAGTGTTGGTCCATGAGCTGAAATAAAAGATTCCATACATTTTCCATTGACACACAAAAAGCTTATTTCTTTCAAATGACGTGCACAAATTTGTTTACATCTCTGTTAGTGAGCATTTCTCCTTGCCAAGATAATCCATCCACCTGATAGGTGTGGCATATCAAGAACCTGATTAAACAGCATGATCCTTACACAGGTGCAACTTGTGCTGGGGACAGTAAAAGTACACTCTAAAATGTGCAGCTTTTTAACCCAACACGTCTCAAGTTCAGGGAGCATGCAACTGGCATGCTGACTGCAGGAATGTCCACCAGAGCTGTTGCCAGATAATTGACTATTCATATACCATAAGCCGCCTCCAACATCGTTTTAGAGAATTTGGCCGTACGTCCAACCGGCCTCACAACCACAGACCACTTTAACCATGCCAGCCCAGGATCTCCACATCTGGCTTCTTCACCTGCAGGACCAGCCACCAGACAGCTGATGAAACTGAGGAGTAGTTCTGTCTGTAATAAAGCCCTTTTGTGTAGAAAAACTATTCTGATTGGCTGGGTCTGGCTCCCCAGTGGGCGGGCATGGCTCCCAAGTGGGTGGACCTATGCCCTCCCAGGCCCACCCATGGCTGTGCCCCTTCCCAGTCATGTGAAATCCATAGATTAGGGCCTATTGAATTTATTTCAATTCACTGATTTCCTTATATGAACTGTAACTTTAGTTGCTTTTATATTTTTGTTCAGTATATATTGAATGTTCAAATAATGGGGAAATTGCTCAGAGAATTTTTGATATTTTTTCTAGATTTTGTTTAACAAGAATAAACAATAAAAAACTTTCTCAAAACGGTAGGGATCAAAATGATGGACACCCCTGTTTTCAATAGCTTTAAATACTTCAAATTGCGAGGATAATGGCACTGAGCCTTTTTCAAAAATGTTTAATGATTTGGAGAACACATTGGGAGGGATCTTAGACCATTCTTCCATACAAAATCCTGCCAGATTCTTGATATCCATTTTCTGCACATATGAACTGCCCTCTTCAATTCAAACCACAGGTTTTCAATGGGGTTTCAAGTCTGGAGATTAAGAAGGCCATCGCAAAATGTTTTGTGGCCAATTAACCATTTCTTTGTGGATTTTGAAGTGTTAATTGGGTTATTGTCTTGCTGGGAGATCCACTTGTGGCCAAGTTTCAGCCTCCTGGCAGAGGTAACCATGTTTTTGGCCAAAATGTCCTGGTACTGGGTAAAGTTCATTATGCAATTGACATTAAAACGGGCCCCAGGACCAGTGGAAGCAAAATAGCCCTAAAACAAGAAATATCCACCACAATATTTTACAGTAGTTATGGAGTTATTTTCTGCTCATGCATTCTCATTTCGACACCAAACTCACAACTGGTGTGCGTGGTCAAAGAGCTAGATTTTCATGTCATGTGACCAAAGCACCAGTTCCAATCCAAGTGCCAATGCCGTTTAGCAAATACCAGGCATTTACATTTGTTGGATGACATGAAAATAGAGCTCTTTGGCCATGCACACAAGTACCAGATCTTGTTTTGAGGTGTTTTGACTGATGTAATGTCTATGCTAATATGGCTCAAATTAGCTAGCTAGCTAACCAACAACTGAAACTTTGTATCTGAGAGACAATTGCTCATTGTGCAAATTGATATATGTTTTCAATAAACATTTAGAGACTAAATAGAGTTTAAATGTTGTCAACAGTCTAAGCCAACCCTGTCTGTTTTGCCCCATAGTTGCACCCACGTTGGTTTTGTTGCTAAACAACCAACCCATCTATTAAAACGGGAGTTTATTTCACGTAATAGGGTTGACCTTAAAATGAGAGACAGGGTTTTTTTTTAACCTTAAAATGAATCACTAATCACATGAAATAAAGAATAATCTTCAGAAATGACTTTGTCAACACAACAAAATAACTAGAGATTTACAATGATGGTGAAAACTGAGAAATGTTGTGGTTAAGTGGGTAAAATCTTCCTAGAAGTTACAGAGTATCCTTAGAGGGACACGTCAAAAGGCAGAATTTTGGCACTTCAGCAACTCTTTATTTAAACGGATTCATAGAATTTTCCATGTGGTCTATTTTAAAGGGCACTTAATTTAATACAGGGATTGGTAACTCCAGTCCTCAGGGGCCGGAGTGGTGTCACTTTTCCCCATCCCTAGCAAACAAAGCTGATTAAACTAATTGCGTCCTAAACTGAAGATCATGATTAGTTGATTATTGGAGTCAGGTGTGTTAGCTGGGGCAAAAAAGGGGGACACCAATCAGGCCCAAGGACTGGAGTTGCCCATTCCTGATTTAATATAACATATTTGTGCACAAATTCTACCAAAAGGCACTAATTTCATGGAAGGACCCAGATACATTCCTATCTCTGATAAAAGATAACTTCAGAGGAAAGGAAAATATAACAGAGTCCAAATGTCGGTGAAGTTAATCTCCTTGCATTTGAAAGAAGGAAACTCAGACATTGGGAGTCAAATACAGAAGACTCCAGCCTTAACTGCTCAGATAATATTTCTCTGATAAAGTAAACATCAGTGACCCCATTCAGTAGAGAAATACATAAGAACATTGACTGAAATGTCAAATATATAGAAAAGGTTTGATAAACCTTATGCACAGGATCTGACCTTGGCATAAGTGTATAGACCTACTACTGTATAGCCTTCCTAGCTAATGTTGGTTCCCAGAACACTTTGGGAAACTTATTTGTCAAATGTCCAAAGGAGAATCTTTAGGGAAATCATCAATTTTCAGGACCACACAACAGGACATACAGCTTGGACTGGCGCGTTTTAAAAGGAAACTCGTGAAAAATCCGTAACGACAAACACATTTTAGTTTTTATTTACATGACATGGAGTTGTGAACTACTGTCCAAGAGGAATTCTGTTCATGAATTAGCACCATTAGCTGGTCTTGACTTATGTCACCTCTTGCATGGGAGTTGAATTGACATTGATTTAAAAGGTTTTATCCCCTAACTGATATTTTCTGCACATCCCTTCAAAATGCTTTAACAATTACATCAGAGATCTGGCTGGCTCCCTTGGTTGGCAATTTAGATGCATGAGTCCTACGGACTTCCCGCTCACATCTCAAGCCTAATTAGCACCTTAGCTACAAACCAGCTATTGCAATCAGGATGGTGTACTGGGAGCCAGAATTTCATTGTTTAAGAATGCAGGTGTTCTAGATCATTAACTCAGAGATATGCAAAGGTATATCTGCAGTCTGTGTAAAATAGAGGGCCGCTGAGGACCTGGATTTAAATTATTTACACCCTTAATAGAGATGAGCAATAATGACTCTATAAAATAAATTATTCAAATACTGAGCTATATGCCAAAAAAAACAGAAATTATATTATTTTATACTAATAAAATTGCTCAGAAAAAATATGAAGTAATACTTTTTTAATCAAAAAAGGTAAGGGTCAAAATGATTGAAACCCCTAAAGATTCTTATAACTAAAGTAGTCATAAGTGTCGTATTTGGTCCCATATTCCTAACACGCAATGACTACAAGCTTGTGACTCTATAAACTTGTTGGGTGCATTTCCAGTTGGTTTTGGTTGTGTTTCAGATTATTTTGTGCCCAATAGCAGTGAATGGTAAAAAATGTATTGTGTCATTTTGGAGTCACTTTTATTGTAAATAAGAACAGAATATGTTTCTAAACACTTCTACATTCATGCGGATGCTACCATGATTAAGGGCAATCCAGAATAAATTGTGAATAATGTTGAGTGAGAAAGTTACAGAGGGTCAAAGATCATACCCCCAAGACCTGCTAACCTCCCCTGTTATTGTAATGTTGAGAGGTCAGTATGTCTTGGGGGATATGATCTTTGACCCTCTGCAACTACTGTGGTTTATACAGTGCCTTCTGAACTCATTCAAACCGTTTGACTTTTCCACATATTGATACGTTACAGCCTTATTCTAAAATTAATTAAAACATGTTTCCCCATCAACCTACACACAATACCCCACAATGACAAAGAAAAAACTGTTGTTTTCTTTATTCAAATGTATTAAAAATAAAAACTGAAACATCACATTTACATAACTATTCATACCCTTCACTCAGTGCTTTGTTGAAGCACTTTTGGCAGCGATTACAGCATTGAGTCTTCTTGGGTATGATGCTACAAGCTTGGCACAGCTGTATTTGGGGAGTTTCTCCAATTCTTCTCTGCAGATCGTCTCAAGCTCTGTCAGGTTGGATGGGGAGCGTTGCTGCAAAGCATTTTTCACGTCTCTCCAGAGCTGTTCGATTGGGTTCATGTCCGGGCTCTGGCTGGGCCACTCAAGGACATTCAGAGACTTGTCCCGAAGCCACTCCTGCGTTGTCTTGGCTGTGTGCTTAGGGTCGTTGTCCTGTTGGAAGGTGAACCTTCGCCCCAGTCTGAAGACCTGAGCACTCTGGAGTAAGTTTTCATCAAGGATCTCTCTGTGCTTTGCTCTGTTCATCTTTCCCTCGATCGATCCTTGGCAAAGTCCAAGTGGGCTGTCATGTGCCTTTTACTGAAGAGTGACTACCGTTTGGCCACTCTACAATAAAGGCCTGATTGGTGGAGTGCTGCAGAGATGGGAGAACCTTCCAGAAGGACAACCATCTCCACAGAGGAACTCTAGAGCTCTGTCAGAGTGACCATCGGGTTCTTGGTCACCTCTCTGACCAAGGCCCTTCTCCCCCGATTGCTCAGTTTTGTGGGTTGGCCATCTCTATGAGAAGTCTTGCTGGTTCCAAACGTCTTCCATTTAAAAATGATGGAGGCCACTGTGTTCTTGGGGACCTTCAATGCTGCAGACATTTTTTTGGTACCATTCCCCCGAACTGTGCCTCAACACAATCCTGTCCTGGAGCTCTACAGACAATTCCTTCGACCTCATGGCTTGGTCTTTGCTCTGACATTCTCTGTCAACTGTGGGACCTTATATAGACAAAGATCAGTGCTTTTTCAAATCATGTCCAATCAATTGAATCTTGCACAGGTGGACTCCAATCAAGTTTTAGAAACATCTAAGGATTATCAACTGAAACAGGATGCCCTCAAGCTCTATTTCGAGTCCCATAGCAAAAGGTCTGAATACTTATGTATATAAGGTATTTATGTGTAGATTTTTTTTTAAACATTTGCAAACATTTCTAAAAACCTGTTATTATGGGGTATTGTGTGTTGATTGCTGAGGATGATTTTTAAAATCACTTTTAGAATAAGGCTGTAACGTAACAAAACGTGGAAAAAGTTAAGGGGTCTGAATACTTTCTGAAGGCACTGTAACTAGCCCCATGGGTGATCCAAGCTGGATTCCTTACCACTATCATGGGTTGTTTTTTTTATATCAGAGTTGACTACATTAGACACTTTCATTGTGTGTTATGGTAAGCATTTCACTGCAAGGTCTACACCTGTTGTATTCAGCGCACGTGACAAAAAAAAACTTTGATTTGATATGGAGTGGATCTGATGTTATTTTAAGCACTGTAGATAAGGTATTTAGGTGGTTACATTTGTCATATTTCACACATGTACAAGTGAAATGTGTGTTTTGCATATCCCACTCTTTAAACTTCAGTCCTTGACAAGAGTCACTAGAGACTCAATGCAACAAGAGGATAGAACACATTTCAAACGTTGCTTGTTAGGGTGAGGTTGCAGAAACAATGGAATGGAGAGAGGGGTCGGAGATCAGCCATTATTGATGGAGACCCTGGAGCAATTAGGGTTATGGGCCTTGCACAAGGGCACGTCGACAGATTTTTTACCTAGGGGAATTGAACCAGCAAACCTTTTGGTTACAGGCCCAACGCTCCTAATCGCTAGGCTACCTGCCACCCTGTGATTTGTCCGTGGGCACAAATCACACCCTATTCCCATAGTGCACTAGTTTTGACCAGATCCCTATGGACCCTGATCTTAAGTAGTGCACCACATAAGGAATAGGGTGTCATTTGGGATGCCAACAGTGACTTTTTATAGTGCCAGCGATGCAGTTTGGGTATTGGTCTAACTGGCCTAAGGAAGATTTTCTGAGAAAGCCTTGTCTAATAATGTCTTGGTACAATAAAATCCACAAGCATGATATCAGATGATCAGCACTTGCACTGCACAAAGTCATGGTACTGTAAACCCTTGAAAGCTATTTTATTTTTATTTTACGTACGCTAAGCAAGGATGTCAATGGCCTAGAACAGTGGTCCCAAAATGTTTATAGTCCCGTACCCCTTCAAACATTCAACCTCCAGCTGCGTACCCCCTCTAGCAACAGGGTCAGCGCACACTCAAATGTTGTTTTGTTGCCATCATTGTAAGCCTGCCACACACACACTTTACGATACATTTATTAAACATAAGAATGAGTGTGAGTTCTTGTCCACAACACGGCTCGTGGGACGTGACAAAGAGCTCTTATAGGACCAGGGCACAGATAACAAATAAATAATCAATCATTTTGCTCTTTATTTGACCATCTAACTTATAAAACTTTATTTGATCATCAATAATAGAGAATAACTCACCACAGATTAATGAGAAGGGTGTGCTTGAAAGGATGCACATAACTCTGCAATGTTGGGTTGTATTGGAGAGAGTCTCAGTCTTAAATCATTTTCCACACACAGTCTGTGCCTGTATTTAGTTTTCATGTTAGTGAGGGCAGGTGGGTACAGTGCGTGGTTGCAAAGGGCATCAGTGTCTTAACAGAGCGATTTGCCAAGGCAGGATACTCTGAGAGCAGCCTAATCCAGATATCTGGCAGTGGCTTCTGATTAAATTACATTTTCACAGAACAGCTTGTTGCAATATCAATGAGGCTCTCTTGTTATCGGTAAGTGGACTGGAGGCAGGACATGAAAGGGATAATGAATCCAGTTGTTTGGGTCATCCGTTTCGGGAAAGTACCTGCGTAATTGCACACCAAACTCACTCGGGTGCTTCGCTATATCACATTTGACATTGTCCGTCATCCAGCTATGACGCATAGAATTCACTGGCTTGTATGTGAAGCAGTAATTGTTTCAAAAAAATCTCCTGCCATGTCACTGATGCGTCATGAAACAGTGTTGTCTGACGAAGACATTGTCTGTATAGTTTTTTGGCCTTTTCCCCCAGGATTGTCCCAGCCATATCCACAGCAGCAGGAAGAATTAAGTCCTCCACAATAGTATGGGATTGCTTGTCCTAGCCACTTGGTAGTTCACCATATAAATCGCTTCTAGCACCTTCTTATTAACGGAATCTGTTGCTTTTATACATGTCTTACTACTTGAAAATCGTCTTAATTCTCACTCAAAAAAACTCCCGTGGCTTATTTTTCAAATTGGCATGTTTTGTTTCTAAATGTCTGCACAAGAGTGAAGGTTTCATCAAGTTGGGAGATAGTACTTTTGAACATATAACACACTGTGGCTGAGGAAAGGCACTACTCTCAACATAAGTGAACCCCAAGTCAATGTAGTTCTCATCCTATTTGCACAACTTCATTGGTCCAACGTCCCTGTCTGTTGTTCGGTGCTTTCACGGGTAAGGGGGCAGTAGCTCTTCGGCTGCATCAGATTCACAACTGTCAGTGTCCATGCTAGCTGGACTAACAACAAATGTAGAATTACTGATGCTAGCATTGGATGTGCTCGTGGAAGCAGAACAACTTGTGTCATCGACAGGTGCAGGTGTAATACCGCTGGTAGTAGCAGTACTACCAGTAGAGCTGGTATGTGTCTCTTTGGACACATTACTTTCTTTTTTTAAAATCATTTATCCATTATCGAGCAATCGGAATAAGCAGCAGCTACGTTTGGCTACATACGGACCGTTAGTAGAATTCCAGCAAGCGAGTAACGGTTAATGCAATTGGATGTTAATTATTTGACCAGCCTACCTGTATTTGACATTGTGGTGTTATTTTTCTACACTAGATGGTTTAATTTGATTTTTTCCGGTGAAACGAGGCTAATCAGGCGAGAGAAAAAAAACTCACCCAAATGTCTAGCCCCGTTGGAAAATATAAAATTTGGGAATATCTGGCCTAGAACATGAAAGAGGCTACTTCAGGTGAACTTGAGTCAGTCTCCCCTTGTGAATCTAAAAATTACACCCCTGGTTGCAGTGGTAGTTAAAGAGTCTGGAGGCTTGCAGCTGAGACAACACCTGGAATCCCTCAGTAGCACCACAATCTCTGATGAAAAACAAATGTCAACGCCCAGCACACTCCAGGACGCCACCACTGTTTACCCTGACTGACTATTGGCTACTGCCAAGTCCCCTGCTGGCCCCCTGACTCTATCAGAACCTTAGAAAATAGAAAATAGAACCTTATGGGTCCTATTTTCATAGGACCCATATTTTGAGGTAAAGTAAGGTTGTTGATGAGCTGTTAGTCAGTTATGAAAAAAAAAAATATATATACAGTGGGGAGAACAAGTATTTGATACACTGCCGATTTTGCAGATTTTCCTACTTACAAAGCATGTAGAGGTCTGTCATTTTTATCATAGGTACACTTCAACTGTGAGAGACGGAATCTAAAAAAAAAATCCAGAAAATCACATTGTATGATTTTTAAGTAATTAATTTGCATTTTATTGCATGACATAAGTATTTGATCACCTCCCAACAAGTAAGAATTCCGGCTCTCACAGACCTGTTAGTTTTTCTTTAAGAAGCCCTCCTGTTCTCCACTCATTACCTGTATTAACTGCACCTGTTTGAACTCGTTACCTGTATAAAAGACACCTGTCCACACACTCAAACAGACTCCAACCTCTCCCCAATGGCCAAGACCAGAGAGCTGTGTAAGGACATCAGGGATAAAATTGTAGACCTGCACAAGGCTGGGATGGGCTACAGGACAATAGGCAAGCAGCTTGGTGAGAAGGCAACAACTGTTGGCGCAATTATTAGAAAAAGGAAGAAGTTCAAGATGACGGTCAATCACCCTTGGTCTGGGGCTCCATGCAAGATCTCACCTCGTGGAGCATCAATGATCATGAGGAAGGTGAGGGATCAGCCCAGAACTACACGGCAGGACCTGGTCAATGATCTGAAGAGACCACAGTCTCAAAGAAAACCATTAGTAACACACTACGCCGCCATGGATTAAAATCCTGCAGCGCACGCAAGGTCCCCCTGCTCAAGCCAGCGCATGTCCAGGCCCGTCTGAAGTTTGCCAATGACCATCTGGATGATCCAGAGGACGAATGGGAGAAGGTCATGTGGTCTGATGAGACAAAAATAGAGCTTTTTGGTCTAAACTCCACGCGCCGTGTTTGGAGGAAGAAGAAGGATGAGTACAACCCCAAGAACACCATCCCAACTGTGAAGCATGAAGGTGGAAACATCATTCTTTGGGGATGCTTTTCTGCAAAGGGGACAGGACGACTGCACCGTATTGAGGGGAGGATGGATGGGGCCATGTATCGCGAGATCTTGGCCAACAACCTCCTTCCCTCAGTAAGAACATTGAAGATGGGTCGTGGCTGGGTCTTCCAGCATGACAACGACCCGAAACACACAGCCAGGGCAACTAAGGAGTGGCTCCGTAAGAAGGATCTCAAGGTGCTGGAGTGGCCTAGCCAGTCTCCAGACCTGAACCCAATAGAAAATCTTTGGAGGGAGCTGAAAGTCCGTATTGCCCAGCGACAGCCCCGAAACCTGAAGGATCTGGAGAAGGTCTGTATGGAGGAGTGGACCAAAATCCCTGCTGCAGTGTATGCAAACCTGGCCAAGAACTACAGGAAACGTATGATCTCTGTAATTG
This sequence comes from Salvelinus fontinalis, assembly GCF_029448725.1. Lineage (NCBI taxonomy): Eukaryota > Metazoa > Chordata > Actinopteri > Salmoniformes > Salmonidae > Salvelinus > Salvelinus fontinalis. The sequence continues at coordinate 52,627,866 of NC_074666.1, forward strand.
CAAATAAAATGCAAATTAATTACTTAAAAATCATACAATGTGATTTTCTGGATATTCCGTCTCTCACAGTTGAAGTGTACCTATGATAAGAATTACAGACCTCTACATGCTTTGTAAGTAGGAAAACCTGCAAAATCGGAAGTGTATCAAATACTTGTTCTCCCCACTGAATAAATATATACAATAAGCTTATATATATATATATATATTATGTATTGTTTTATAAATTGATATTATACAGGATTAAAGCTTATTATATTGATATAATTTGACCCCCACAGTAAGCTACTGTCTTGTTAGTATCCTCATCATAATGTGGGTGTTGATAAAAGTACAACAGATATGCCAACATAGACAGTCTGTCCTGTGTCATGTAGCAAAATTGTAGCAGGTTTGTTTGGGACTTCTTGACAGAGCAGAATTATGTGGTAACGGTCACATTTCACAATGAAAGCATGGCAGCACGCTACACTTCATTCATTCAACACTACTTTCCCATGCCTCACCACTTCAAATTGTATAATAAATGGAAAGTGAACAGAACACCTAATAGATACAGACTTTGTGGGTGTTTGGGCTAACAAACAGCAGCCATAACGACACAAAGTGGTGAGTCTGGCACACTTGAATAAACTTTGTGTTGCAACTATCCACCAGCTCATGCCTCAATCTCACACAATTCGTGCAAATATGTACAAAAAGTATTTCAACAGATTTAGCGCATTTTTGTGTGGCTTAATTGGTGTGAAAAGACACATTTTTGTAATTTGTCAAAAAATACACCAATTTTCGTGCCACTTCATTCATATGAAAATTATTTTTGGGGTGGCAAACTACGGAACAAACTTTCGAAGGTTTTTAGAGAAATGCACGATATGCAATGGTCTTCTACAAACAAATGGGTTAACAGCCCAATATTGCTAATCAACCAGGTTGTCACCAAAATAATTATACTATAATAGTAGCAGTTTTGTATTTTTATTAATGCCAATACTGTTTTCTTTGCTTGTTTTCAGTTAATAGTTTGGGATATGGGGCACTTGTAGTAGCCCTACATTATTTTCTTCATAACGCATTTCATTTTTCGTGGAGCCTACATTACACAATTTTCTTCTAAATGCATTTAATACAAGGCTCCACTTTTTAGTGTACATTACACCATTTCTTTCATAATGCATTTTATTCAAGGCTATGTCGAGTTTTATAAGGGTTGCCAGATTGGATGAAAAAAAACAGATACACTACAGGTCAAAAGTTTTATAACACCTACTCATTCAAGGGTTTTTCTTTATTTGTACTATTTTCTACATTGTAGAATAATAGTGAAGACATCAAAACTATGAAATAACCCACATGGAATCATGTAGTCATGGAATCATGTTGTTTTATATTTGAGATTTTTCAAAGTAGCCACCCTTTGCCTTGACACGCTCTTGGCAATCTCTCAACAAGCTTCATGAGGTAGACACCTGGAATGATTTCAATTAACAGGTGTGCCTTGTTAAAAGTACATTTTTGAGCCAATCAGTTATGTTGTGAAAAGGTAGGGGTGGTATACAGAAGGGAAGTTAGGAACCAATATACACAGGCAGTTAGGAAAGCAAATGCTAGCTTTTTCAAACTGAAACTTGCATCCTGTAGCACAAACTCCAAAAGGTTCTGTGACACTGTAAAGTCCATGGAGAAAAAGAGCACCTCCTCCCAGCTGCCCACTGCACTGAGGCTAGGAAACACTGTCACCACCGATAAATTCAAGATAATTGAGAATATCAATAAGCATTTTTCTACGACTGGCCATGCTTTCCACCTGGCTACCCTTACCCCGGTCAACAGCAACTAGCCCAAACCCCCCCATTTCTCCTTCGCCCAAATCCAGATAGCTGATGTTCTGAAAGAGCAGCAAAATCTGGACCCCTACAAATCAACCAGGCTACACAATCTGGACCCTCTCTTTCTAAAATGATCCGCCGAAATTGTTGCAACCCCTATTACTAGACTGTTCAACCTCTCTTTCATATTGTCTGAGATCCCCAAAGATTGGAAAGCTGTCGTGGTCATCCCCCTCTTCAAAGGTGAGACAGTCTAGACCCAAACTGCTACAGACCTATATCTATCCTACCCTGCCTTTCTAAGGTCTTCGAAAGCCAAGTTAACAAACAGATCACCGACCATTTCGAATCCCACCGTACCTTCTCCGCTATGCAATCTGGTTTCCGAGCTGGTCATGGGTGCACCTCAGCCACGCTCAAGGTCCTAAAGGATATGATAACCGCCATAGATAAGAGACAATACTGTGCAGCTGTATTCATCGACCTGGCCAAGGCTTTCGACACTATCAACCACCACATTCTTATCGGCAGACTCAACAGCCTTCGTTTCTCAAATGACTGCCTTGCCTGGTTCACCAACTGCTTCTCAGACAGAGTTCAATGTTTCAAATCGGCGGGCCTGTTGTCCGGACCTCTGGCAGTCTCTATGGGGGTGCCACATGGTTCAATTCTTGGGCTGACTCTTTTTTCTGTATAGAGAAAAGAGGTCTTCTGTTTCTCCACATTTATTGATTAATTAATTTCCCATCATGAAAATGCATCCCCATTACCCAATCAAATACCTTCATCGTAACAAAAAAAATCCAATCTGGCAACCCTCAAAATCCAACATAGCACCAGTATCCCAAAGTATTAAGCAAAAACAAGAATGGAAAAGAGCATTGGAATTAGTTATCAAAAATAGAAACGTGAAGCTACTATTATATTATATGTATTTCAGTGACAACCTGGTTGATTAACAATATTGGGTTGTACACATGCTTGCTTTTTTTATATAAATAAATATGGAACACAAACAAAGAACACCATTGCCCAAAATGCGTTGCTCCAATAACTTTCAAAAGATTGTTCCGAAGTTTGCCCCCTTAATTAATTTTTTCCTCTGAATGAAGTCACACATAAATGTGTGTATTTTTCTACGAGTGAAGTCACACGAAACGCACAAGAACGCACAAAATCTGCTGAAATCCATTTTGTACACATTTGCAAGAAGTGAGTGCGAGATTGTGTTACAACAACAGGTGTCACTGTGCACACACACACACACACACACACACCAAGTTTCCGCCTGGCAACCTCAGACTGCAGGCGTACGCTTAAAACGGACATTGTACATGATGAGCACATCCAAATGAAGAAACTCTCTTGGCACTGTCACCGGCCGTGAAGAGACCTGGGACTGAGCCCCTGTCAGTCTGCCCTCCAAATTCGCTGCAACGTTCTGCTGCATAGCCTCGACAAATACCTTGCATAGCCTACAGTAGCTTAACAAGTCTAACAGCTAGGTCTATATGACGAGAGGGACGCTCAGAATAGAGGGGAACAAAACATCTGTGTGTAAAAGAAACGAAGGACCTTATCCATGGTGCTTTATTAACAGTACCCCCCCCCCCCTCCCCCCCACGGCAACTATCCTTCTAACGACTGTAGGTTAATTATCTTGCGATCCTGGAGACCAGGAGCTAGGAGGGTGTATATGTCCGATGTCGAGCTGCCCTCCAAATTCTCTACAACACTGCTATTTTGCAGCCCATTATAAACCAAGACTAAACCTACAGCCGTCCACTAGATTGAGTACCCATAACCCGTAGACTAACAGTAGGTTAAAGTGGGCAAGTGAAAGTAAATTAGACTATAGCATGTCGGCATTATAGGCCTATCCAACAGCTGCGAGAGGAGAGAAGCAGGGATTTTAAGTGTCTGTGGAAGGAGAGGCAACTCAAGTATCACTCCTACAAAGCAGCATATAGGCGCTGTTTAAATATATTCATGGGTGGATTCCCACATTCTTGAAATAATCATTGATATACAGTATATATTAGATCAATGATGAGCAATGATCATAGTCTATAGAAATAATCACTGATCCGACATGACTTGGTTGGTAGCCTAGCGTAAAATCTCCTTTCACACGTCTATCGGTGATGTCTTCAAGGATGGGACGAATGGAGGACGCACAGCTTATCTCAAAACAGGGGCATAGTCTCCATTATAGGCTTGCGTTTGTCTCAGCTACACTGCAAACTTAGGCTACTTGGTCATCGTATAGAGGCTAGTGTCAACTCTAGACCTATAACAGGCTATAATAATGGACCGTAAAATTGCTGTCTCAGACGTGGCTATGCAGGCTGCAAGGTGTCTTCCATCACAATGGTTCGGGGGTAGCCCGAGAGCGAGACAGGGACTCACAATTCTTCCCGATGCAATCTGTGCATTCGGCTACATTAACAAGATAATAAACCTAGACCTATGAGGCTACTTCACTGGAAATGTACATAAAACTCCATGCCATTTTGCACAGATTTGTAAATTAACCTTCCGTTTCAACATAATAGGCTAGGCCTAGCTGTTAGACTCTCTATGCAAAGTGTTGGCATAGGCACAGGGGATTAAGGAGAACGTTGTAGCACATTTGAAGGGCAGCCTGCGGGGACTGATGCACACAACTCCATGTGTTCCCAGTCAGTGACAGTAAGAAGAGAGTAAACTCCATTTGGTGGCCTGACAACGCACTACGGCCGTTAGAATGGTATAGCATTACTTTGGGGATATCTGGTGTGTGTGTGTGTAACTTCGCCTCCAAGGACCACATTAATTTACCACTTTATTGTATAGTGTAGGCAAGGCTAATCTCCCCCCAAACTGAAGTGGTAGCGTCCAAATGAACCACATACTTAGAAAGCACCCGTTTCCCCAGCCACACCAATATAAAAAATATATATTTTACAAACGAATCAAAATAAATTTGAAAATGATTCAAATCTAAATTTTACAGTGTATAAAAATTTGAATTTTAAAACAGTTTTCCATTATTAAATTTAAACAAGTGGATCAGAAAATGGAGAACTTGAGAAATGTAAACTAATATTATATTATTCAATTTGAAGGAGTGCATTAGATCATTAGACTGGAAAGCATTACATGGATCCCCATCTGTATACGTTTTGGTATTATTCAATGGCAAATAGCCATCTGAATTCACAATTAGGGAAGTAGACGGTAACTAGCACCCTGGGGTAACTGCCCCCTGTAATTCATATAAAGACCATAGGATGTCCCAAAATTACTGTTCTTGCTTATCAAAAAATGTCCTCTTGCTTATCAAAAAATTACTTTTGGAGATATTTCAACAAAACGATGTTGTGATAAGTTGATAAAAAAATGTGTAGATATATTCCAATGAGGTTAGATTTATAATTTGTTTTTAATATAAGGAAAGCCTTAAGATCTAGCCCCTGTTTCTACCTGTCATTTAGAAAATGACTAGCCCAGTTAGTGCTAGTTTATGCTAACTTGCTAGCTAGCAACTTCACTAGCAGTAAATGCTAGCCAGCTAGCTAGTTAGCATAATATGCTAGGAGTACTAGCTAGCAATCTTACTACCAGATCGTCTGAGGTAAAATACATTCAAAAAAGATAACACAACTTAATTTCAGTTGTAAATGTTTCCACCAGTGACTGATAGCTTTACAGTTAATACAACTTTATAGCCTTTTAGCTATTTTACAAAGTATTTTATGTCATATAGCTAGATAACTACCTACATTTTTAAGAGAGAGCTTTTCAATTGGCATCTCTCTCCCTGTTTTCAGGCACAGGTGGGGACTGGATTAGGTGTAAGCAGTGCAGGATGTGGGCTCATGAGTTGAGCTCCAGTTTTACTAGGGATAGCTTTATTTGTGACCTACAGATACAAATTACAATCGTGCAATAGCAGAGCATAAGAGAGTTGCCACATCAATTTTACACAGAGTTAAGTTATTGTTATTAAATGTTATATTCCAATGTCATTTAATGGTATTATTTATATTCCATTCCAATGATTTACCCCGGTAGAAGATTATGGCATAGGGTTTCACACAAGTGTGTTAAAATCCATTTAATCAGTTTCACTTAGATTTTTTTTTTTTTTAAATGCCCATTTTCTAAAAACATTTCATGAAAAAACTAAGAAAGTGTAAACTGTAGCCATTTATTTCCCTTTATAGTTTATTTGCCTAACCACATACCATTTTTTTTCCAAACGTTGCTTTTTTGTGTGTCAGCAATTAGACATTGTTCTTAGGTGGGGCTAGTTACCCCCTAGTACCCTATGCGGTGGTGCCAAATTAGGCTAGATGAAAGACATTAGACCAAACACATCGTGAGGGTAAAGCAATCGTATTTCGAAATGAGAATAAATACATGGGAACACATTTACATACCCTCGAAATAGTTAACGGTGTACTGAAGTCTCTTCCACCGACCAGTCGAAAACCCCAAGGTGAGGGTCCATTCAATGTCACGGTGTGGGGCATAGCTGATCTATAAAAATAATATCCGTAAGAACTGGGCGATAAACTGTGCGAAATAACTAGGTCCACTACCTAGGAGCTGCTTGGCAACACTGTCTGTCGCAAAACTTTCTTCCCTACTTGATTCAACCCTAAATAATGATGTCGTCTCTGACGTGTGATGGGGCTTTGCGCTATGAAAACGCTTGACTGCCCGCTTCGTAGAGAGTTGACTGAATGGGAGGGACGTGAGCGCAACGAAACGCTTGCCTGACGACTCACCCTGAATTTAATTCTGCTGCTCCATCGATCGTTACAAAGAAACGTCAGTTGACCAGAGTGATGTGGATGTGTAGCCAGGCAAACGCGACTCTATGGAAACAAGTCCACTCTTTATGGGTTGAGGATGACAGACACTCTAGTCTAAAAGTACCTACTGTATTTTTTTAACTAAAGAAAAGAAAAGTAAATGATTGGGATGGCTACTATAAACCAGTTCCCAGGGTCCAGTTAGGGGTGGTGTGTGTGTGTGTGTGTGTGTGTGTGTGTGTGTGTGTGTGTGTGTGTGTGTGTGTGTGTGTGTGTGTGTGTGTGTGTGTGTGTGTGTGTGTGTGTGTGTGTGTGTGTGTGTGTGTGTGTGTGTGTGTGTGTGTGTGTGAGAGAGAGAAAGTGAGAGTGAGAGTGAGAGTGAGAGTGAGGGACAACATTATTTGTTCAAAACACCACCATTACCATTACTCAGACTACGGAGAGATAATATATTGTGGACTATAACCTACCCAGATAAAGCAACTGAACAATAGATAGAACTGAAAAATGATCATGTCAGCAGCTGAGATTGATTGAAAAAATGACAATGTGGGTGCATTCAAAAACACACCATGTCAATTTATTATGGGATCCTCTGGTCTCTTCCCTCATTTCCTCAGGCAATTATACAGTGACTCACAGAGTATGATTTCTGTGTGTGAGTCTATGACCTCATAGACATTCCAGCATGGCTAGGCTAGCCCTGTCTCCGAACAAAACAGACATGGGAAGTGAAGATGTGTCTGAGTGTATACTGGTGAATACTATTGAGTCAGAGTGAGTCAGAGGGAAACATATCTATACCTGCCTCAGAGTAGCCTGACTGATGTCACTGATGTCTAATGATAACATTTCGAATGGTATTGGATAGTGTGTGTGTGCATGCTTGCGTGTCCGTGAGTTTGTCTGTGATCACAATCGTTGGCAGCATTTTGCTGCTCTGTCTCTTTTCTCAATCAAATATGATTCAATGGGTTTGAAAGGTACACACACTGATTAAAATGAATGTAATTGTCAATGAGAGCCTATCAAACCAGTGATATTTGAAGTGTCCTACATGCTAAGGAGCCAGGGTAGACTTGTAGGAGACTGAGATGAGTCATTTGTGTTGCAACCTGGAGCTTTTCAGCTCTATCGCCATGCCAGTGTCTGGAGAACGACTTAATCTCTGTCAATGCAAGTGTTGCACAAACTATTGGTCATCAACCGTTCTGTTTCTAAACAATATATGTAAATTATGCCCATTCTTCCTTTTAAACACGGTCGTAATGTCTCAACACCACTAGTTTAAGGCCTTGTGTATGGCCTGCAGATGTACAATAGGTAACATTTTCGGTGAAGTGAAAAAAATCGAAGGTTTGTCTTTGTGTCTCACAGCTTGTTTGAGAGATTCATGTCGCCAGCGTTGCAGATGCTTCGTGGTACAGTATGAGACAGTATTACAGACAGTGGGAACAATGGTGGCACTGCACATTCACTGTCTAAATGTCCCTTAGGGAAATTAAAACATTTATGGAAATAATGCAGTTTAATTCATGTGGTTAGAAAATGTTGAGTGGAACATTAGAAGCAGATGTAATGGTTAGACAACCACAAAGCCAAATGATCTCTAGTTAACCTCAGTTTATAGAGCAGGCCTATACAATGTGCCCATCAGCCACGACTCATCGGGAGAGTGAGTTATGGTGATAGTGACAATGAATAGGAATGTGATGATGGTAAAGATGAAAAGGAACTATTTGCAGCTTTTCCCTGCCTGCTCAGGGTCAATTTACTTTGCTATCCGTCACTGTATTTGAAGAGTTTCATTCCAAAATGCTATGTATCAATTTTCAGAAATATTGGTAAATTAGCTTTTATTGTTTAAAGAAATTATGAAAGATGGGTGTGTTTTTTCATTATCTAATCACGGCATGGGGTTGATCAATGACAGACATGTATTTGCTTAAAATCTATCACTTCCCACTGAGAACACTCTGGTTAAATCAATGTTGTTTCCACATCATTTCAACTAAATAACTAAGGAGATGATTTAGGACATCAATATTATTATTTTTTTTTTTACAATAATATGAAATCTGTTTGTAAAACATTTACATTTTACATTTTAGTAATTTAGCAGATGCTCTTATCCAGAGTGACTTACAGTAAGTAGATTTCATCTTAAGATAGTTAGGTGAGACAGTGCATTCGGAAAGTATTCAGACCCCTTAACTTTTCCACATTTTGTTACGTTACAGCCTTTTTCTAAAAAGTATTAAATCATTTTGTGTCACAGTGCCACAGTGTCTCCTGACCCCTCCTGTCTCAGCCTCCAGTATTTATGCTGCAGTAGTTTATGTGTCGGGGGGCAAGGGTCAGTCTGTTATATCTGGAGTATTTCTCCTGTCTTATCTGGTGTCCTGTGTGAACTTAAGTATGCTCTCACTAATTCTCTCTTTCTCTCTTTCTTTCTCTCTCTCGGAGGACCTGAGCCCTAGGACCATGCCTCGGGACTACCTGGCATGATGACTCCTTGCTATCCCCAGTCCACCTGGCTGTGCTGCTGCTCCAGTTTCAACTGTTCTGCTTGCGGCTATGGAACCCTGACCTGTTCACCGGACGTGCTACCTGTCCCAGACCTGCTGTTTTCAACTCTCTAGAGACAGCAGGAGCGGTAGAGATACTCTCAATGATCGGCTATGAAAAGCCAACTGACATTTACTCCTGAGGTGCTGACTTGTTGCACCCTCGAACACTACTGTGATTATTATTATTTGACCATGCTGGTCATTTATGAACATTTGAACATCTTGGCCATGTTCTGTTATAATCTCCACCCGGCACAGCCAGAAGAGGACTGGCCACCCCTCATAGCCTGGTTCCTCTCTAGGTTTCTTCCTGGGTTTTGGCCTTTCTAGGAAGTTTTTCCTAGCCACCGTGCTTCTACACCTGCATTGCTTGCTGTTTGGGGTTTTAGGCTGGGTTTCTGTACAGCACTTTGATATATCAGCTGATGTAAGAAGGGCTATATAAATACATTTGATTTGATTTTGATTTTTATCCCTCATCAATCTAAACACAATACCCCATAATGACAAAGCCAAAACAGGTTTTTAGAAAATGTCGCTAATTTATATATATATATATATATACACTGCTCAAAAAAATAAAGGGAACACTAAAATAACACATCCTAGATCTGAATGAATGAAATATTCTTATTAAATACTTTTTTCTTTACATAGTTGAATGTGCTGACAACAAAATCACACAAAAATGATCAATGGAAATCAAATTTATCAACCCATGGAGGTCTGGATTTGGAGTCACACTCAAAATTAAAGTGGAAAACCACACTACAGGCTGACCCAACTTTGATGTAATGTCCTTAAATCAAGTCAAAATTAGGCTCAGTAGTGTGTGTGGCCTCCACGTGCCTGTATGACCTCCCTACAACTCCTGATGAGGTGGCGGATGGTCTCCTGAGGGATCTCCTCCCAGACCTGGACTAAAGCATCCGCCAACTCCTGGACAGTCTGTGGTGCAACGTGGCGTTGGTGGATGGAGCGAGACATGACGTCCCAGATGTGCTCAATTGGATTCAGGTCTGGGGAACGGGCGGGCCAGTCCATAGCATCAATGCCTTCCTCTTGCAGGAACTGCTGACACACTCCAGCCACATGAGGTCTAGCATTGTCTTGCATTAGGAGGAACCCAGGGCCAACCGCACCAGCATATGGTCTCACAAGGGGTCTGAGTATCTCATCTCGGTACCTAATGGCAGTCAGGCTACCTCTGGCGAGCACATGGAGGGCTGTGCGGCCCCCCAAAGAAATGCCACCCCACACCATGACTGACCCACCGCCAAACCAGTCATGCTGGAGGATGTTGCAGGCAGCAGAACGTTCTCCACGGCGTCTCCAGACTCTGTCACATCTGTCACATGTGCGTGTGAACCTGCTTTCATCTGTGAAGAGCACAGGGCGCCAGTGGCGAATTTGCCAATCTTGGTGTTCTCTGGCAAATGCCAAACGTCCTGCACGGTGTTGGGCTGTAAGCACAACCCCCACCTGTGGACGTCGGGCCCTCATACCACCCTCATGGAGTCTGTTTCTGACTGTTTGAGCAGACACATGCACATTTGTGGCCTGCTGGAGGTCATTCTCCTCCTGCTCCTCCTTGCACAAAGGCGGAGGTAGCGGTCCTGCTGCTGGGTTGTTGCCCTCCTACGGCCTCCTCCACGTCTCCTGATGTACTGGCCTGTCTCCTGGTAGTGCCTCCATGCTCTGGACACTACGCTGACAGACACAGCAAACCTTCTTGCCACAGCTCGCATTGATGTGCCATCCTGGATGAGCTGCACTACCTGAGCCACTTGTGTGGGTTGTAGACTCTGTCTCATGCTACCACTAGAGTGAAAGCACCGCCAGCATTCAAAACTGACCAAAACATCAGCCAGGAAGCATAGGAACTGAGAAGTGGTCTGTGGTCACCACCTGCAGAACCACTCCTTTATTGGGGGTGTCTTGCTAATTGCCTATAATTTCCACCTGTTGTCTATTCCATTTGCACAACAGCATGTGAAATTTATTGTCAATCAGTGTTGCTTCCTAAGTGGACAGTTTGATTTCACAGAAGTGTGATTGACTTGGAGTTACATTGTGTTGTTTAAGTGTTCCCTTTATTTTTTTGAGCAGTGTATATATATATACATATATATATAAAAAAAAACAGAAATACTTCATTTATATAAGTATTCAGACCCTTTGCTATGAGATTTAAAATTGAGCTCAGGTGCATTCTGTTTTCATTGATCATCCTTGAGATGTTTCTACAACTTGATTGGAGTCGACTTGTGGTAAATTCAATTGATTAGACATGATTTGGCAAGGCACATACCTGTTTATATAAGGTCCCTCAGTTGACAGTGCATGTCAGAGCAAAAACCAAGCCATGATGTCGAAGGAATTGTAATAGAGCTCCGAGACAGGATTGTGGTGAGGCCTAGATGTGGGGAATGGTACCAAAACATTTCTACAGCATTGAAGGTCTCCAAAAACACATTGGTCTCCATCATTCTTATTTGGAAAAAGTCTGGAACCACCAAGACTCTTCCTAGAGTTGGCTGCCCGGCGAAACTGAGCAATCAGGGGAGAAGGGCCTTGGTCAGGAAGGTGACCAAGAACCTGATGGTCACTCTGACAGAGCTTTAGAGTTCCTCTGTGGAGATGGGAGAACATTCCAGAAGTACAACCATCTCTGCAGCACTCTACCAATCAGGCATTTATTGTAGAGTGGCCATACGGAAGCCACTCCTCAGTAAAAAGCACATGACAGCCCACGTGGAGTTTGCCAAAAGGCACCTAAAGACTCTCAGACCATGAGAAACAAGATTCTCTGGAGTGATGAAACCAAGATTGAACAGCCTGAATGCCAAGCGTCACGTCTGCAGGAAACATGGTACCATCCCTACAGTGAAGCATGGTGGTTGCAGCATCATGTGGTGGGGATGTTTTTCAGCAGCAATGACTGAGAGACTAGTCAGAATCGAAGGAAAGCTGATCGGAGCAAAGTACAGAGAGATCCTTGATGAGAACCTGCTCCAGAGCGCTCAGGACCTCAGACTGGGGCGAAAGTTTACCTTCCAACAGGACAATGACCCTAAGCACACAGCCAAGACAACACAGGAGTGGTTTTGGGACAAGTCTCTGAATGTCCTTGAGTGGCCCAACTAGAGCTTGGACTTGAACCCGATTGAACATCTCTGGAGATACCTGAAAATAGCTGTGCAGCGACACTTTCCATCCAACCTGACACCCAAATACAGGTGTGCCAAGCTTGTAGCGTCCTACCTAAGAAGACTCGAGGCTGTAATCACTGCCATAGGCGCTTCAACAAAGTACTGAGTAAAGGGTCTGAATACTTATGTAAATGTTTTTTTATTTAAATTAATTTGCTAAAATTTAAAAAAAAAACTGTTTTTACTTTGTCATTATGGGCAATTATGTGTAGATTGATGAGGGGGGAAAATATTTCAATCAATTTTAGAATAAAGTTGTAACGTTACAACATTTGGAAAAAGCCAAGGGGTCTGAATACTGCACTGTGCCTGTCAAATATACAGTACAACATTCCATTCCAGCTAAAGAATGTATATATAGCGTTTTGTAAAAAAAAATATATATTTTACACACACACGTGAAGGTACCGATAAGCAATCATTTTTGAGAAAAAAACAAATGTAAAACATTATGGATATAGCATGTTGGAAATAAACCCTTCATATCTAATCAAACAGTTGTGTTTTTTCAGTCACCCATACACACACCAGGTGTTCCAGTTGAATGTTTAACGTAGCGCTTAGTTAAGGTTCCCGGGACAATAAACAGGTGTGAGTGGATCTCTGAGCATGCACATTAATATTTGATTTAATCAAATGGAAGTAAGAGCAAGGTCATGCGTCAATGTGTTTGTTTTAACCCGAGGGTCAGGCATCACTGTACACACTACACACGCACACACACACTAGTTAAACACAAACTAGTTATACATGCATAGTAAGATACATTACTTTAATAGTCTACTAAAGAGTTCATTTGAACTGTGTGCTCTGATAACCTCTGTCTTGGCTTCAGCTGCATCTCTCCCGGGTCACCATTTAAATGTTTAATGACACCAAGCCCTCTCATTACCTCCCGCTTGTGGATGCTTCAAATAAACCATGACCAAAATGATGGAGGGAGAATCATACAGACTAGACTAGACTTGGCTATGATGCAGGATCTGGCTAACACACGCACACATGCACGCACGCATACATATACCACCCCCGGTGCTGGATTCTCGCTGCTTTGTTTTCCCCTCAAAACTGTACAACTGAGTGCCACTGATGCCAGCTCTCTCCCTCGCTCGTCAACGGTGGCCATCTTGGATGAGTGGTCCAAACAGATTGTGTAGCAGCTGGTGGTCAAAGAGCTGTGGTTAATCATTTGATTAACAAACGCCACAGTAGGTCATTCATTGGATTGGGACTTTTATAATGTCCACTGACATCTCAGATAGAGGGGTGAGGAAAGGAGAGGAAATTATGTGATTATTATCTTTGCTAATCAGGTCAATTTTAGAGGTAGGTCAAACAGTAGATTTCATAAACAAATGGATACAGTATGTATGCTGATTTAGCTTCCATTACGTGTACACAAAGCTCGTTAGGTAACACTTGTTTAATCCAGTGAACTTGACATTACAAATACATGATACACTGCACCAAATGGAAAATTAGGAGTAGGCCTAAGTAACATTACAGTAAACCAACAAAGCATTTTACAATTACACCAATTAGAAGGCAGTGGGATTAAGTACAGTAAGCTTTCTAAAGCATTAACAATCAGTGGTTGAAAATGAATAAGGCATAGCTTAAAGGCCCAATACAGCTGTTTTTATCTCAATATCAAACCATTTCTGACGGATGACGGATCACCACCTCAAGCTGAACCTCGGCAAGACGGAGCTGCTCTTCCTCCCGGGGAAGGACTGCCCGTTCCATGATCTCGCCATCACGGTTGACAACTCCATTGTGTCCTCCTCCCAGAGTGCTAAGAACCTTGGCGTGATCCTGGACAACACCCTGTCGTTCTCAACTAACATCAAGGCGGTGACCCGTTCCTGTAGGTTCATGCTCTACAACATTCGCAGAGTACGACCCTGCCTCGCGCAGGAAGCGGCGCAGGTCCTAATCCAGGCACTTGTCATCTCCCGTCTGGATTACTGCAACTCGCTGTTGGCTGGGCTCCCTGCCTGTGCCATTAAACCCCTACAACTCATCCAGAACGCCGCAGCCCGTCTGGTGTTCAACTTTCCCAAGTTCTCTCACGTCACCCCGCTCCTCCGCTCTCTCCACTGGCTTCCAGTTGAAGCTCGCATCCGCTACAAGACCATGGTGCTTGCCTACGGAGCTGTGAGGGGAACGGCACCTCCGTACCTTCAGGCTCTGATCAGGCCCTACACCCAAACAAGGGCACTGCGTTCATCCACCTCTGGCCTGCTCGCCTCCCTACCACTGAGGAAGTACAGTTCCCGCTCAGCCCAGTCAAAACTGTTCGCTGCTCTGGCACCCCAATGGTGGAACAAACTCCCTCACGACGCCAGGTCAGCGGAGTCAATCACCACCTTCCGGAGACACCTGAAACCCCACCTCTTTAAGGAATACCTAGGATAGGATAAAGTAATCCTTCTAACCCCCCCCCCCCCTTAAAAGAGTTAGATGCACTATTGTAAAGTGGTTGTTCCACTGGATATCATAAGGTGAATGCACCAATTTGTAAGTCGCTCTGGATAAGAGCGTCTGCTAAATGACTTAAATGTAAATGTAAATTTCTGCGTAACAGTTAAGTACCTTACTGGGATTGTTTTAAATTAAAATGAACAAAAATTATTTGTTAGCCAAGAGCAATTTCTCAAGCAATAACTTTTCTAGGACTGTCTGGGAGTGGTCTGAGTGGGGAGGTGAAAACGGGAAACTTGCTGTTATCTGCAGAGAAGTTTGGAACTCTCTTTCTTATTGGTCTAACTAATTTACTGGTGATGATGGTGATGTCACCAGGCAAGCTAAAATTCCATCCCACCAAAACATGCTGAAATTTCAGGCGGTCTATTCAAACAGCTCTTATACTAAATCAAATCAAATTGTATTAGTCACATGCGCCGAATCCAACAGTTGTAGACCTTACAGTGAAATGCTTACTTATGAGCCCCTAACCAACAGTGCAGTTTAAAAAAATACGGATAAGAATAAGAGATAAAAGTAACAAGTAATTAAAGAGCAGCAATAAAAATTAAAAAAAGACATTGTCACGTTCTGACCTTAGTTTTTTTGTATTTTCTTTGTTTTAGTATGATCAGGGCGTGAGTTGGGTGGGTTATCTATGTTTGTGTTTCTATGTTGGGTTTTTCGTTTGGCCTGATATGGTTCTCAATCAGAGGCAGGTGTTTGTCATTGTCTCTGATTGGGAACCATATTTAGGGAGCCTGTTTTCAGTTGTGTTTTGTGGGTGGTTGTCTTCCGTGTCTGTGTGTTCCACACGGAACTGTTTCGGTTTTCAGTAGTGCACTTTATTGTTTTGTATCTCAGTGTTCAGTTTGTTCTATTAAAGATTCATCATAAGCACTTACCACGCTGCCCTTTGGTCCTCCTCTCTTTCTCCAGACGAAGTTCGTTACAGACATCATAATTTTCACAATTTTACAGTATTATTCCAACCTCATAGTGTGGAAATACACAGATTATTAGGTGCACCACCCCATTCACGAAAATGTTTTGCTCCTACAGAGAGAGAGTCACGTGGCCATGGCTTGCTATGTAAAGTAGACAGACGGGCATCGAGGCATTCAGTTACTGTTTGATTGGACGTTAGAATGGGCAAAACGAGTGACATAAACACATTTAAATGTGATATGATCATTGGTGCCAGGTGCGCCGGTTCCAGTATCTCAGAACCTGGGCTTTTCACACACAACAGTGTCTAGAGTTTACCGAGAATGGTGCGTCAAACAAAAAACACCCAGTCAGCGGCAGTCCTGTGGGCAGAAACAGCTTGTTGATGAGAGGTCAAAGGAGAATGGCAAGAATCGTGCAAGCGGGCCACAAACACGCAAATAATGGTGCAGTACAACAGCGGTGGGCAGAATGGCATCTCGGAATGTACAACTCGTTGGTACTTGTCACAGAAGAAGAAGCGGCTCCAGTGGGCACATAATCACCAACACTGGACAATTGAGGAGTGGAAAAACATTGCCTGGTCCGATGAATGACGGTTCCTGTTGCGTTATGCTGATGGCAGGGTCAGGATTTGGTGTAAGCAGCATAAGTCCATGGCCCCATCCTGCCTTGTTTCAACGGTACAGTCTGGTGGCCATGATGTAATGATAGGGAAATGTTTTCCTGGCACACGTCAGGTCCCTTGATACCAATTGAGCAACGTTTTCACGCCCTGAAGAATTCAGGCTGTTCTGGAGGCAAAGGGGGTCTGACCAAGTACTAGTTGGGTGTACCTAATAAACTGGCCACTGAGTGTATATAAAACACAGGGAAATCACGTTTTTGACTGCAGTGGGTCTTTAAAATCTGGTGTGAACTTTTCTCAAGTATTGTATGTAAAGCAACAAACAAACGACATTCACATTTTAGTTTGACTGTGACAGTGTAGGGGAAAGCTCTAAAGGAATGACAGTAACCAGACAATTAATCTCGAACAAGTCCTTTCAAACTGCCAGACACAAAATGGACTCCTGAAGACCAAACAACATTATCTTTGACAAGCCACAGTAGAGAAACAGGTGTTCACGAGCACTACAGATCATACATTATACAGGCTACAAACCAAAAGGAAGCACTTGATGTGAATATTTTACAGGGAATTCGTGGTTAAAGTACTATAGAGGTTATTCTCTGATAAATTGAAGGAAAGTAGCTGATTTCAGGAAACCGTTGTGCTAAAGTTAAAAGTGACTCTAGTGATGCACAGGTCAGCTGTTTGTTGCAACTAGCTCTTACAGTCTCATATCATAATTAGAAGTTGAAAATCACATTTTAAAGTGTGTAAGGTTAAGTTTAGGCTTGAACTCAAAATGTTTAAGGTTAGACTTCCGGAAATGGTGAAGCTCTAACAAGACGCGTCTGCGTAGCGTCCTCAAACTTTCGAACAATTTTAAGGCATTTTGACACAGTTTACCTGTTCGTTAATAGTGAGTTGGAAGTTAAAACATCTATTGTATCGCCAAAGCAAAAGATTCCCAATACGTCAAAGCCTCAGACGAGGCATGGAAAAATGCCCCTCACTGACAGCCCTTCTTCGGATGCTAGCTCGGAAGGAGCACCAGCATGGTTCAGAATGGAGATGGACAAGGGTATAACAAAAATCCAAGAGACACTTCTGAATACCTAAGCAAAATTGATGTACTGGTCGATAAACTCCACGAAGACCAGAAAGTCACAAAGGGACGAGTGACAAAGTTAGAAAAAGATCATGCTGACCACCAGGCTGCCATCCTGGACGTCCGCGAGGAAGTGGACCAAAAATACAAGAAGTTGGAAGACGCCATCTCTAAACTCGAGGAGAAATTTGATTATTACGAACATTTTCAAAGACGCTCGAATTTGAGACTTCAAGGCTTCCCGGTCATTATTGTTGTAATCAAATTGTATTTTGTTACTTGACTAATAATATTTTCATGCTACAAGGAACAGTCAATGTACTTCTAATTCCATATACATATAATTTAGAATTAACCTAATTCTATGCATAGCAGGTGCATCTGGCTTATAGACTAGCATCTAAGGGTATACGTTCTTTAACACCCTCAATTGGGGAGGGGTTTGGGTGGGTTTGTGGTAGAGTCAGGGTATTAGCTCACGAGATGTTTACTACTTTGTACTTTTATCATTTAATTTTTTACAAGTTGTATACACTCAACGCAATTTTGTTTCTTTCCTTTTCCTTATTTCTTATTTTCTTCAAAGATGTTGGCACCTAATAACTATACATTTATGACACTTAACATGAGGGGTACTAAATGCCCAGTCAAGCGCAAACGCATTCTGAATTATCTGAAGTAGCATAAGGTTGATATAGCTCTTCTTCAGGAGACACACCTGACTGACTCTGAGCATGATAAACTGAAGAGAGAGTGGGTGTGTAACGGCTGTCTTCGGGTGAACGAGAGGAGGACCAAAATGCAGCGTGATGATAATCCATATTTTAATAGACTACTTAAACAACGAACAAAAACAACAAACTGACAGAAAGAACCGAAGATGCTACAGTCCCGAACTAGTGAACACAGACCAGATGAACAGGAACAATCACCCACAAAACACACTACAAAACAGGATACCTAAATATGGTTCCCAATCAGAGACAATGACTAACACCTGCCTCTGATTGAGAACCATATCAGGCCAAACAAGAAACCCCACATAGGAACAGACAACATAGAATGCCCACTCAGCTCACATCCTGACCAACACTAAAACAAAGAAAACACAAAAGAACTAAGGTCAGAACGTGACAGGGTGGGTCAACTGTACTATTCATCTTTCACCTCTCGGGCAAGAGGGGTGGCCATACTCATTAATTAATAAGCATTGCCCCTTTCAGATACAATCTCAGATTAAAGACAAAGGGGGTAGGTTTGTGTTCATTCCAAGGTTTCATTAACACTGAGCCCATTACCATTGTGAATGTGTATGGGCCTAACCATGATGATTCTAAATTTTACCAAGACATCTTTTTGAAGTTAACATGCCCATCATCAGAGATAACAATGGCAGGGGATTTTAACTTGGTACTGGACGCATCCAGTGATAGATCTTCCTCTAATAGTATCAACCTCACACAGGCAGCTAAAATGTTAAAAGCAGAAATTAAACATTTTGGACTTGTGGACTTATGGAGATTTCACAACCAAAAGGTTAAAGAATACAAATTTTTCACCCCTGTCCATAACAGTTACTCTAGAATTGACGTATTTCTTATTCATGCAGCCAAGGGAGGTTTAACTACTGTGTGTAAGTACTTACCAAGATGTATATCAGATCATTCTGCCCTGCTGGCTTCAGTACCAGTCAGTAAAACACAACCACCCTCAAGAAGATGGAGGTTTGGCACATACTTACTAAATAATCCCACATTTGTAACATTTCTGAACACTCATATAGACATATTTTTTAGCACCAATAACAACTCTGCCTCCCCCCTAATTTTATGGGAAGCTCTCCTTGCATATCTGAGGGGGCAAATCATATGCTTTAGTTCGAGTGCTCGTAAGATGTATAAGGCTCAAGTAGATTCGTTGGAGAACGAAATCAGAGATCTGGAAAATGAACATAGTGTAACATTTGACGACTCAACTACAAAAATTTGACCCACAGCGATTGGAATATAACACCCTGACGACCCATAAAGCAGAAAATGCTCTTAGGAAAACCAAACTACTACGAACATGGAGATAAAGCAGGAAAGTTGCTTGCTTGGCAGATAAGACGAGAGGATGCTAGTAGAGTAATTAGCTCCATTAAGCTACCCAATAACACAGGTGTTCACAGTCCTGAGGACATTAATCTAGTCTTCATGGAGTTTTATGAAACATTGTACAAGTCTGAAGGGGATGCCCCTGCCACAATGCATGAGTTTTTGAACAAACTCAATTTGCAAACTTTAACTGATGAGGATAGAGAGCACTTGGAAAAAGAGATTACATCAGAGGAAATTAGAGAATCCATTTTCAAACACTGCTGGGGGGAAATCACCAGGGTTAAACGGATTCCCTATTGAATTCTATTGATCCTTTTTACCCAAACTAATTGAGCCTCTTTGCAGTATGTTTAATTATGCCATAGAGACAGAAAAGCTCCCAGACACACTTGAACAGGCACTGATCACAGTTTTGTTAAAACCTGGGATAGATCCTCTGCTTTGTGGGTCGTATAGACCAATATCTCTATTGAACACTTCATATAAGATTCTTGTGAAACTCATAGCTCTTAGACTGGATAAGGTTCTTCCGGACTTGGTTGATATGGACCAAACAGGCTTTGTAAGAAACCGCTCATCTCCTGATAATATCAGAAGATTATTTCATGTTATGCATTATGTAGAGAATGACCAAGAATCTGTAGTGGCAGCTTCATTAGATGCGGAAAAAGCTTTTGACCGTATAGAATGGAACTACCTGTTTGAACTTTTACAGAGGATGAATATTGGACCTTGTTGCACAAGACAGTGGCACAAGACAGGTTTGTCCCGCTAGTCCACTCCTTTTTTCTTTGGCTATAGAGCCACTGACAGAAACTTTTAGATCTCATCCATCCATCCATGGTGTTCGTATAGGTGGGCGTGAACATCTGGTCTCGCTATATGCCGATGACATTTTGCTTTACCTCACTAAACCAGAAATTTCACTCCGAGCATTAGTTGACATCCTGAAAGAATATGGGACCTTTTCAGGATATCAAAGCAAACCTATCGAAGAGTATAATTATGCCTTTTTTACAGGGCAGCTATGCAGAACCTGATCTTAGACCAGCCATTTTCTTGGAAACCACAGAAAATGACATATCTTGGATTGCAAATTCCTTCTGAAATGATTAAGACATAACAACTGAACAACACTCCACTTCTCAAAAAGGTTGGGGAAGAATTGGATAGATGGCAGGATTGACCAATTTCTCTTATTGGGCGGGTCAATTGTGTAAAGATGTATACATTATCAAAATTCTTGTACCTTTTTCAAACCTCGCCCTTTCCTATTCCCAAAGTATTTTTCAAACAACTTAATAGGAAGGTTTCTTCATTTCTGTGGAAAGGGAAACCCCCCAGAGTGAAACTCACAACTTTATGCAAACCATACTCAGAAGGAGGACTTACCCTACCTGACTTCCAGTTGTATTACTGGGTATCTCAGTTAAAGGTTGTGTGGGTATGGCAAGATACAACAACAAGTTCACCCTCTTGAGGAAAGATAGAGGAGGAGTATCTGACCCCTGCTACATTTATTTTACCATTATTTAACTAGGCAAGTCAGTTAAAAACAAATTCTTATTTTCAATGACAGCCTAGGAACAGTGAGTTAACTGCCTTGTTCAGGGGCAGAAGGACATATTTTTTACCTTGTCAGCTCAGGGATTTGATCTTGCAACCTTTTGGTTACTAGTCCAACACTCTAACCACTAGGCTACCTGCCCTTACCTTACCTTATCCAAACTAAAGCTTTGCTAGGTCTCATAAACAACCCTTTCATTAAATACACTTTAAATATATGGATTGAGGTCTGTAAACAAACAGAAGGGCTTAGATCTATATATGAACAAACACCTTTCTATAATAACCCCATTTTACCCAAAGCCCTGAGAGATGATTTTACATTTTCTTGGTTCAACAAAGGAATTAAAACATTTGGTAATCTCTATAGAGAAGGTGAACTACTATCCTTTCAACAACTGGCATCTCATTTTCAGTTACCTCAAACACATTTCTTCAAGTACCTACAGGTTAGGCATTATATTGCCACTCAGCAGGGAGGTAGGATTCAGCCCATGAGTAAACCTATAACTGATACACTGTGGCTGGAAAGGAAAGGGGTAAAAGGTTCAAGCTCTGTTGGGGAACGATGAACCTCTGAAATCATGCATGAAGTGGCATGATGACCTTGGTCTCATTGTTAAGGATGCGAAATGGGGAAAGCTCTTTTTAGATGCTCAGCGTCTTTCATTTAACAGAAGGCACAAGTTGATGCAATTCAATATTTTGCACTGGGTCTACTTTATACCAGAGAGACTGTACAGGATCAATTGTAAATATTCAACATTTTGCCCAAGGTGTAAAACGGGAGTGGGCACACTTATGCATATGTTTTTGTCCTGCCCTGAACTAAGCAATTATTGGAAATACAGTATTCAGATCTTATCACAGTCACTAATATGACGGTACCACTAGATCCTTCCCTTATTCCTCTCGGAGATGATTCTGTTCTACAAGTTAATATTTGTAGCAAAACCAGATTCATTAAATTGGCAGTCATTGCAGCCAATAAATGCGCAGCTATTATATGGAAGAGTGACACTCCACCAAGCAAGCAGATGTGGCTAAAAGAACTAACTTCCTATATTCCATCTGAAAAAATAACATACAATTTACGTAATAAATCCTTTGAATTTACTGATGTCTGGGGGAACTTTCAGCAGTTTCTAGAGACGTCACCTTAGCTGCCTCATTAATACTTTCCTCATTAATGTATTATTATTATTTGTTTTTGTGTTGAATAATTTATTTTCTAGCATGGAATGTGAAGGTCATTCTGTTTATTTTATTTTTTGTTAATCAGTGAAGCTGATATCGATAGAGGTGAGGGAGGGGGGTGTTCCTGTGTTGGGAAGGGAAGGATTTTTGCATGATGTTTACATGTTCCCATGTAGCATGGTATTTTGTGTAGGTGGAAGGAATAACGTGGCACTATCTGTATCATATTTTGTTGATTGTTAAATTGTTTTAAAAAAAATGCCAATAAAGTTATTGTACCAAAAAAATTCAAAAAATGTTAGGTTAGGGTTATGTTCAGACATTAAATGGGCATTTCACCCTGGGCAAATCTGGGCTTGTTTTCATAATGTCTGAGGAATTTCTAGGACAGTGAGATGTGTTTTACACATAATTGCCCAGGAGGAAGGCAGGTCAGGGCTTTGATCGCTGAATGATACACCCTATGACACCTTTGGTGTGTAGATGGGAGGTCTGAGATTAAAAAATAAATGTGGTCCTGCATTGTGGCATTTTGTGAAGGCTCCACGTTATACTGATAGCACTATACATTTTGTGGGTGTAGATATGGTTGTCCTTGTTCGATAGATCCATTGGACGTCTTTCCTATCGGCGGATTGATTGCTAAATATACAAGCAGACATATTTTTTCCATTTTCTGAAAGACTACCAATTGTAATGTTCGGTGTTACCTGCTCTGGCCCCCGCCCCTCCCCCAAGGTGGGATTTTTTTGAAAAGGTGGTGGACACTAACAACAATCCCTTGTGCAAAACTAAAAGAACTGACCAGATGCAACGGCTTCAAGTGATTCCTCTCATCAACACAAATTAAACGATGGAGCATCTATTAGTTAAACTCAGCAAGCTAGCTAATGATAGGTTACCTCTAACTGAGAATATTTCACATTATTGTGAAGGAAAAAAATTGGTCGGTTTCTTGTCACTTCTCAGCTGTCGTCTAAATAGATTCTCCATCAGTTCAGCCTGAAAATCAATCTGATAATCTTTGGTCACCCCATCATACTTGATAGCCGCAAGCCACTGGGGGCGGTCAATGTAAATTGTCTGCGATTTATATGAATTGTTCAGCAGTCTAAGGGCTTGGGGGTATAAGCTGTTGAGGAGCATTTGGTCCTAGACTTGGCACTCGTAGCCTAGTGGTTAGAGTGTTGGACTAATAACTGAAAGGTTGCAAGATCAAATCCCAGAGCTGACAAGGTACAAATCTGTCGTTCTGCCCCTGAACAAGGCCCACTGTTCCTAGTCTGTCATTGAAATTAAGAGTTTGTTCTTAACTGACTTGCTTAGTTAAATAAAGATTTAAAAAATGGAGTCGAAACTTCATGATCCTACCACTGAATTGAAAATGTTCTAGATTGTGATGGTTATGATAAGAACGTTAAGGTTGACAATATAGTAATCTCTATATGCCGTGGCAGAGCCAGGGTAAAATTCCCCTTTAAGTCAGAAATCTTATTAACTATTAAGTCATTAACTCCGACTGGTAAAGGTTAAGGGGTGGGATAGGCTTAAAACTAAAATCTCAACAAAAAAATCTGTTGCTGGATTTGAACCTGCAACCCTTAGAATCAGATGCTTATGTACATTTGCCACCCCGATCCACGATGTTCTTGCAAAACCGAAACCTACTTTAAAGTTACAGCGCTCACTGTTGCCCCTAGTGACCGGTTTCCATGTAATCTCCCGATGTCCTCAGACATGGATGGACTTCGAATACTGATTCGAAGCTTTTATACTGATCAGCTTTTATGACGCTGATAAAGATATCACCGCCACCTTTACAGGCTGCCACCTAACTGCTCATTCAGTCTCTCAATATGCTGAAATAAATAAATAATATTTCTCCACTGTACATTTGGGGTATCATTTTACTGCAAGAAATGCTTAATTCTGCAGTAGTTGATATTGTATCAGTGTCCAGTCAGTGTCCAGATTTTAGTTAGGCAACTATTTCATTTAAAGGCCCACCTCGGAGGACGTTCAAGTAATTCCTATTTCAAGTCAAATCTTTGTCCTAGAGCGGAAATTCTCGTTTAGGTTCCACCTCAAAGACTAACGCAGGCTGCAAATACATATTCAGGAATTGGGGGTGGGAATGTTGGGGTGATTTCCACATGTAGCAGAGAAATAACAGCAAATAGGGCACAGACTGACAGCTGTAGTGTAACTAGCTAGCATGCTAACCTTAGCCAGCTAATGAAAGTTATGTGAGTACCATTTGAGTTAATGGGTGAGCTCTGGCCATCGTCTTTCAGCTCGAAAAGGTGGATTTCTTCTGGTGTGGACGTTTAACCCATTTGAACAGGTCAGTTCCCTTAAAGTGACATTTTGAAGTCCCCATTTTGCGACTGTCTATTTTTTATACCCCTCATAATCATCACACATAACATATCCGATACTGCTATCATTCTCTTTTACCACTTCACCAAATATTTCCCAAACATTAGACTACTGTACTGGCCTTCCCTTCTATTTATTTTCATTTTAATTACAAATACTTTATAGACTTTAATAATAAGAATAAGAATTTAATAATAATTATTATTTTTGCTCAGAAAACATGGGGGGGGCAAATAAAATATGCGACAGTTGGCGAACCCTGCGCTAAAGTTTAGGTTTAGGCTATGCACTAATGGCAGATACTGTACACAATATGAAAGAAAAACCTCAATGCATCCTACAGATATGAATTGCATAACACTATACATTTATGGATTTTTAATGCCCGCTACCCACCTGCCCTTCATCCACACAATATTTCATGACCCTAAACCCGCCCAACCCATGCATCATTAGTCCCCTCCCCTTTAAGTCACCCCAACAATCCACAACTGACAAAGCAACTGACAAAGCAGAGTTAGAATGGAAGATGGATAACAGTTGTCACAGCAGAGTCAGCCAGACTCAGCTACATCCTAACCAGTCTAAAGTGAAGTGCCCACCCACCCACACAGGACACAGGACAGGACAGCAGGGTGTTTGACACAAGTTTGGTCCTGCATTTGAGATAGGCAATTATACGGTAGACTTAGCAGGAAGGCCAGGCAGGATCACGGTCTTTCATTGAGAGTGAGAGCTCTTCACCTATGAGAGGAGAGCAGGACAATGTCCGCACACAGGAGTCATGTTACCTCCAAGGCCCAGCCATAACAGAGGTAGTTAGCTAGTGACTACCCCTCAGGTCATGTCTTTCCCACCGGAGGTGTGTGTGTACAAATGGCTGGTACAGTAGCTTTAGCTTTGTCCATAATGTGAGAGCAAACCTTTGATGGGCAGTCAGCAGAAACCTGGTCTACAACACTGGATGAAACACTGCCGGACTTCAACAGCTGCCACTTTTAAAAGAGCAGATGAAGGAGAGAGAACAGAACAACAGGGAAAGGACTAGTTAAACCAGCGAGGGGTCCCTGTTTAGACAAGGAGTTTGGTGTTAGCCAATCACGGTTAACAAGGTTTTGTTTTTCTCCCAGATATATTTTAGAAACCATCTGTGAAATCACCGGCCTACTTTCAAAGACAAAGCAATTAAGAGGGTTTGAAACAAGAAGAAAAAAACAACGACTGTGAGGCTGAAAAAAAGCACTGTCTGTCTGTTTATCCTAGTGTTCCTCTCTATCCTCCGATAACAGAGGGCAGGCTCCAGCCGAGGAGCCACGGTCAACAATAGCTATCCCAAGGAGGAGGCATTCATCCTCCCCATGCCCGAGCCTTTGGTCTAGTCTTCCTCAGAAAGGCCAAACAGCACTTGTGAGAAAAGAACAAAGGGTCTGCCAAAGTTACACACCTACAGGAAATGGCTGGTGTCTGGTTTTTATTTCCACAATCCATTTTTTGGGATGCCGTACCTGCCTCACCGACGAGCCTGGTCTCATAAACTACACGTAACATAGTAAATGTAAATCTGGGACACTCAAATTAGTATGATATGCTATGTTTGATATGGTTACATAAGACAGAAGGTTACTTCTCCACAAAAATAAACGTAGGGTGGTTGGTCAAGGTGGATGGGTAGGCGTATAATGCGAATGTCTGGTAATCCAATGGTTCCTGATTCAAATCTCATAACCGATACCATCTGCAACTACTTGACACGTTTTTATTTGATTTAAAAACAAATATTTAGGGGTAGAACAGCTTTAATATTGCAGATAGATTGTGGCTTCACAAATGTATTTGTCCGCATCATTCCTCATACATGTTTTTTGTAAATAATTGCCTTCTGAAAGTATCCAGACCCCTTGACTTTTCAACATTTTGTTACATTACAGCATTATTCTAAAGTTGATTATATAGTTTTTTTCCCCCCTCATCAATCTACACACAATTCCCCATGAAGACAAATCAAAAGCAGGTTTATAGATTTTTTGGAAAATGTATAAAAAATAAACAACTGAAATATCACATTTACATAAGTATTCAGACCTTTTACTCATTACTTTGTTGAAGCACTTTTGGCAGCATTTACAGCCTCGAGTCTTCTTGGGTATGATGCTACAATACCAGCTTGGCACACCTGTATTTTGGGAGTTTCCCCCATTCTTCTCCGCAGATCCTCTCGA
Organism: Salvelinus fontinalis; assembly: GCF_029448725.1. Lineage (NCBI taxonomy): Eukaryota > Metazoa > Chordata > Actinopteri > Salmoniformes > Salmonidae > Salvelinus > Salvelinus fontinalis. The sequence goes on from NC_074666.1 coordinate 52,654,871, forward strand.
ACTCTGTCAGGTTGGATGGGAAGAGTCGCTGCTCAGCTATTTCAGGTCTCTAATGAGATGTTTGATCGGGTTCAAGTCCGGGCTCTGGCTAGACCACTCAAGGACATTCAGAGACTCGTCAAAAAGCCACTACTTAGCTGTCTTGGCTGTGGGCTTAGGGTCGTTGTCCTGTTGGAAAGTGAATCTTCGCTCCAGTTTGAGGTCCTGAGCGCTCCGATGCAGGTTTTTATCAAGGGTCTCTCTGTACTTCGCTCCATTAATCTTTGCCTTGATCATGACTAGTCTCCCAGTCCCTGAAGCTGAAAAACATACCCACAGCGTGATGCTGCCACCACCATGCTTCACCGTTGGGATGGTGCCAGGTTTTCTCCAGTCCTGACGCTTGGCATTCAAGCCAAAGAGTTCGATCTTGGTTTAATCAGACCAGAGAATCTTGTTACTTTTACTGAGGAGTGGCTTTGTCTGGCCACTCTACCATAAATGCTTGAATGGTGGCGTGCTGCAGAGATGGTTGTCCTTCTGGAAGTTTCCCCAATCTCAAAAGATGAACTCTAAAGCTCTGTCAGAGTGACCATCGGGTTCTTGGTAACCTGACCAAGGCCCTTCTCCCCAGATTGCTCAATTTGGCCGGGCAACCAACTCTTGGAGGTTCCAAACTTCTTCCATTTATGAATGATGGAGGCCAATGTGTTCTTTGGGACCTTCAACGCTGCAGACATTTTTTGCTACCCTGCCCCAGATCTGTGCCTTGACACAATCCTGTCTCTGGGCTCTACGGACAATTCCTTTGACCTCCTCCTCTTCATCCGAAGGGATTTGACCAAAACGCAGCGTTGTTATATGACATGATTTATTTAAACAAGACGAAAAAACACGAAACGAAAACACTTGAATAATTAACAAAATAACAAAACGGAGTAGACAGACCTGGACATGGAACTTACATAAATACACGAAGAACTCACGAACAGGAACAGACTACATAAACCGAGACGGTCCCGTGTGGCGCGACAAACACTGACACAGGAGACAACCACCCACAAACAAACAGTGTGAAAACACCTACCTTAATATGGCTCTCAATCAGAGGAAATGAAAACCACCTGCCTCTAATTGAGAGCCATATCAGGGCACCCTTAACAAACATAGAAACACACAACATAGACTACCCACCCAAAACTCACGCCCTGACCGTCAAACACATACAAAATAACAGAAAACCGGTCAGGAACGTGACAATAAGTCAAGGGGTCTGAATACTGTATATATTTACAGTACCAGTCAAAAGTCTGGACACAGTGAATAGTGAAGACATCAAAACTATGAAATTACACATATGGAATCATGTAGCACCCAAAATTGTTAAACAAATCTAAATATATTTTATATTGAGATTCTTCAAAGTAACCACCCTTTGTATTGATGACAGCTTTATACACGTTTGGCATTCTCTCAACCAGCTCCCCCATGCAATGCTTTTTCAACAGTCTTTTAAGGAGTTCCCACATATGCTGAGAACTTGTTGGCTGCTTTTCCTTCACTCTGTGGTCCAGCTTATCCCAATCATCTCAATTGGGTTGAGGTAGGGTGATTGTGGAGGCCAGGTCATCTGATGCAGCACTCCATCACTATCCCTCTTGTTTGGTGGGTTTGGTGGGTCATTGTCCTGTTGAAAAACAATGATAGTCCCACTAAGCGCAATCCAGATGTGATGGCGTATCACTGCTGTGGTAGCCATGCTGGTTAAGTGTGCCTTGAATTCTAAATAAATCAATGACAGTTTCACCAGCAAAGCAACCCCACACCATCACACCTCATCCACACCATCCGACCTCCTCCATGCTTCACGGAGAGAACCACACATTTAGAGATAATCCGTTCAACTTCTCTGCGTCTCACAAAGACACAGCAGTTGAAACCAAAAATATCACATTTTGACTCATCAGACCAAAGGACAGATTTCCACGGTCTAATGTCCATTGCTCGTGCTTCTTGGCCCAAGCAAGTCTCTTCTTATTATTGGTGTCCTTAAGTAGTGGTTTCTTTGCAGCAAATCGACCATGAAGGCCTGACTCACGCAGTCACCTCTGAACACTTGATGTTGAGATGTATCTGTTACTTGAACTCTGGGAAGCATTTATTTGGGCTGCAATTTCTGAGTCTGGTAACTCTAATGCATTTATTTTCTGCAGCAGAGGTAACTCTGGGCCTTCCTTTCCTGTGGTGTTCCTCATGAGAGCCAGTTTCATCATAGCGCTTGATGGTTTTTGCGAATGCACTCGAAGAAACTTTCAAAGTTCTTGAAATGTTCCACATTGACTGACCTTCGTGTCTTAAAGTAATGATGGAATGTCATTTCTCTTTGCTTATTCGAGCTGTTCTTGCCCTAATATGGACTTGGTCTTTTACCAAATAGGGCTATCTTCTGTATAACCACCCCTACCTTGTCACAACACAACTGACTGGCTCAAAGGCATTAAGAAGGAAAGAAATTCCACAAATTAACTTTAAGCAAGGCACACCTGTTAATTGAAATGCATTCCAGGTAACTGCCTCGTGAACCTGGTTGAGAGAATGCCAAGAGTGTGCAAGGCTGTCATCAAGGCAAAGGGGGGCTACTCTGAAGAATCTAAAATATATTTTGATTTGTTTAAATCTTGTTTGGTTACCACATGATTCCATATGTATTATTTCATAGTTTAATTAATGAATTTTAAAAAATAATTAAAGATTAATTAAAGAAATTTAAGAAAAACCATGGAATGAGTCGGCGCGTCCAAACTTTTGAATGGTACTCTATATTGAACAAAATTATAATCGTAACAGGTAAAGTGTTGGTCCCATGATTCATGAGCTGAAATAAAAGATTCCAGATATCTTCCAGACTTACAAAGAGCTTATTTCTCTCATTTTGTGCACAAATCTGTTTACATCCCTGTCAGTGAGCATTTCACCTTTGCCAAGATAATCTTTCCACCTGACAGGTGTGGCATATCAAGAAGCTGATTAAACAGCATTATCATTACACAGGTGCACCATGTGCCACATTCAATAAAAGGCCACTCTAAAATGTGTATAAAATGGAATGTATATAAATGTTTGTCTATATATATATATATATATATATTTTATTTTCCCTTATTATTTTCCCCTAACCGTATCACCTCTCCCCAAATTAGAGTAAACTAATGGACAACAACATTTAGACTTCTACTTCCGGCTTAATCATACTACATACATTTTACAGACACAGTATATTTAACTACTTAGCATGTTAGCTAGCCCTTCCCCTAACCTTAACTTCTAACTCTAAATGTAACCCTAACCTTAACCACTAACCCTAAACCCTAGCCTAGCTAACGTTAGCCATCTAGCTAACGTTAGCATTAGCCAACGGACCACCTAACTAACATTAGCCACAACAAATCCTTTGTAACATATTGTACGAATTGCAATTCGTAACATACCATACAAATTGTCATTTGTAACATATCATACAAAATGGATGATGGCCATCCACAAATGAATACAAATCATACGAAATGTAACATACCATACTAATTGTGTCCCGGATTTACATTTACATTTACTATGTTACGAGTACCCCTGAGTCCAGGTTACACCGACCAACTGTGCTTCAGAGGAACAAACTGTACCTAGCTAGTGGCCTAATTGTGTTCTGTAGGCTACCACAAGTACGTGCATTTCTAAATAGAGAGAAGTGGAGGACAGAGAGAGAAAGGATACACTGTTTGTTGTTTAATGTGGTTAGGGCAATCAATCTCCCTCATTGAGACATCTTTCCCCCACACGTTGTCCATTGTGAGCTGCTAGCCTTTCACTGATGCTCTCCAGACTCAATGGGTTTGTTTGTTTGCTGGTGCTCAGCTTGTCTCCAGTTTGTTGGTTCCTTTTTCCATGTGTTTGGGTATGGGTGGTAGAACTGCTCAAAGACTGCACCCCTAATGGCCTCCTATTCCCTATGTTGTGCAGTACAAAAGTAGAGCTCTGCACAAAAGTAGTGCACTATAATTATAGGGAATAGGGTGCCATTTAGGACACAGACTAAAGGTATCTTTGCCTGATGGAAGGGTATGTAGCTGTGTACCTTATTCGTGGCCTCAGGCTCCAGTTATGGAAGGACTTTTGTTGCTTTAGCGGAAGTTTGCAGGAGAATGCCTTTACCTTCTTTGCATAATTACTTCCAGACTATCGGCTGTTTCCGTCTCGTTAAGCTGCATTCCTCTGTCAAGGAACATCAGTGAGTTGATCTTCAGTGAGAGACGTCCTCAACAACCTTTTATGGCCAACTTCAGAGATTCGAACAGATGAACTTCAAAAATCTGTCCACTGCACCGTCCTCGTCTAACCCTTTGGTGAAATGCTATATTCAATATCTGTGGAAATCTAATCTCCGCAACTGCATACAAAGGAAATTTAATTATAGGTGCACAAATGTTTGCCATTACATTCTGCTTATTCTCTCAGGTACAGTACTTTACATATTTTATTCATGTAGGTATGACATAACATGTCTTGGTATGCTTCATATTAGGTAGCCAATGAAACAAATGCCCAAAACAATATCTCTGAAATGTTTATTTCCCTTCAATTTGCGGTGTGCTGGCTTGGGTATCGTAGAACTGGCTACTCATTTAACGTATTACAATTGCATGTTTGTTTTGAGTGGCAGGCCTTAAGGGTTTTGCGCCGAGTGGTAGAATCTTTCACTCAGGAAGGAACTACATTGGCTTCTTATATCAGGTTGTGGTTACACATGGTTTCTGTCCTTAAGTGGTCAAATACGATTTAGAGTGAAATGCACAGAAGACCCGGGGGTCTGGATTCCCTCTCTAAGCTCCTCTTTGAAAGGCTGCCCATGCCTCCTCTTGGCTGCTGATTACTACAGCACATGTCTCAGGAAGTATATTTTTCTATTGCTCCCTGAGTGTTGCTAGTCAAGCACTCGTTCCAAAAGAGAATAGCCACATACCGTAGATGTAATTTGAAGGTAAAGGTGCCTGCCCCAAACCTAAGGTCAAGAGTTTTACCATTATCCATACGCTAGCCAGAAAGGAAAGCAGTTGTTCAGCAGTGCCTGTCAATCTGTCTTTCTCATTCATTGTTTATATTGCTGTGGGGACTTCTGGGGATGCCAGAAGGGTGGTTTCCAATCCTTGTGTGGTACTAGCGTATAGTGCACGCACCCCGGCTGGACTTGAGTGGCCTCCAGAGTCTCTTTAGGTTGTCATATTTCAAGCGCATGTTCTTCTTATTCTTGGGTCCTCTGCCTTAGGTGTTCTAACCACTATAAACCACTTAGGAACATTTTCATTAGAGGCTTTTGAATTAGAGGCTTGGTTCTGAGAGCTACTCCCTACTGGGAGCTCCTTCTCTGACCTGGGTCAGTGCACAGTGGTTATTTTGGTATAAGGACATGCCTTTCCCCTTGTTTTCACCCGTATTTCACCACGGTAATGGGTGGCAACCTGCTTCTACATCTGGTTTTGCTACATGTCCTTTCAGGAAAGAACTGAGTCAATATTAGTGAAGCCGTAACTCAGTGACATGTTGAACAGTAAGGGATGCTTGTGTGACAGGGCCGTTACTCAAGTGACACACACACACACAAATGGATTTGCATTGAGGCGTACTCAAGTGACACACACACACACAGACACACAGACACACAGACACACACACACGCACACGCACACGCACACGCAAACACTCCAGATAAAAGTACTAGCATCAGGACCAGAAAAGTCTGCTCACCATATGAACACAATCACAGAAATTTTACTTTATTTATCTGCCAATGAGTGATTTCACCAATTGATTGAAGGAATCGACCAGCTCAACGTCAACAACAAAACTCTTAGCCCTATTGCTGGAGAGAGTGTGAACACCACTGTCACTTCTTTCCCCAGGGAGCTCATTTTGGCTGTGATGACTGGCGCAGCTTGTAACCCGATCCTCCTCTTTGAGGGATCGCCCTTGTGTCATTCTATGGCTGGGCACCTGGACACACTAATTCCCCAGCCTAAATCTCCCTTTTGTTTTTCTGTTTTGTTCCGTGTTCTGGAGGCCAGGCAGAACAATCAGCTCTGGAGAAATGGTGCTGGAATAGTAGAGGTATACATACCTTCAAGTACCTTCAGTTCAACTGATGAAAGTTGATTAGAGTGGCTGAAACCTGATGCTGGCTGTGTGTCCCTCCTCAATCATCATTCCTGACTCTGTAGCAGAGTGCGTCTTTGACCTTTTGGCCTTGCTTGTGCATGACTAAGCAGGCAAACTCAAGACAAACCAGCGTCTGGAACCATTTGCACATCTGGAAAAACTTAACTTAAGTATAAATTAATGGGTGGAAGGGATGCCACTTTTTGAGCAAATTCTGTCACCGTATGCACAGTACTCTGCTACCAGATGCCAAAGTAGACAAAGGCATCATCATCAGACGATGGAACATACTATATCAATCAGCTTTGACACATTCCACAATCTCTATTCTCTACATTCACGTCCCTACGGTAATTGGTTTCTGTATGTCACTATGTGTGACATACCATGCATTCACCACGTCTCAGAGCTTTCAGAGCCTCTGCTCAGGTGTAAAAATAAATGCCCAAAATGGCATGTTTAAATCCAACAGAGGTGACTGAACATCTTTGTGTTTAGCTGAGAATAAATTAGACAACTGTTTCAACAAGCTGTGATTCATGGTACATCGGCACATTGAGAAAGCCCGAAAGGCGAGGCTTTACGTAAATAAATTATTACAAATATGTTACTTGTTCACAGCTCAATACAATCACACTGACACGGATTACAACTCATACTATATAGCCTACGTTACACATAAAAAACAACTAAAAAACGAACCAGTACCATGATGGAAAGCTTTACTCCCGGTACAGCTGGGAAAGAACATGGTCCTTTACTTGAGAGATGACTCACCATTTCAGGCATAAGTCTTCTCTCATACAAGAACATTGCTGACACCTAATGGACATAAATTAATAATAGCCTGAAACTGTGTGGGGAGATACTGCTATATAGCTGTACTTTATTCTGCCCCTCGGTTATTACTGTTGGACAGGAAGAGATTGTGGTACTTTGATTAACTTTGATGAAAGGTAAGGTAAGTCTTACAGTACTATCTAGCAAAGCATGGTTTCAATTGACAGTTTTGGTGCCAGCAGTTCTGGGTGTTGATTTGGGGATCTTTGCCCTGCCTGGAAAATAATCTGGGGTAAACATTGAATTACATCTATCAAATCATGGAAACACTAAGGAAAGGTTTTAAAACATCTACTGGTCATAAAACATCGACTGTCTGATATCGTCCTGAGCTAGTGGTGAGAACAATATGCCCTCTGCTGGAGTACAACACTACTGTCTTTTTACGCCGACTAAATGAGGTTACAGCTAAGGAGGATGCACTCAGAGGAACCAAAGTGACATCTACTGGACACAGAACATCGAAAAGATAATGTATTTCTCTCAAAAACAGAACTTAAAGTTTTTCTTTTTTTTTCTTTCTTTTTTTCACCTTTATTTAACCAGGTAGGCTAGTTGAGAACAAGTTCTCATTTGCAACTGCGACCTGGCCAAGATAAAGCAAAGCAGTGTGACACAGACAACAACACAGAGTTACACATGGAGTAAACAATAAACAAGCCAATAACATAATAAACAAGTCAATGACACAGTAGAAAAAAGAAAGTCTATATACGGTGTGTGCAAAAGGCATGAGGAGGTAGGCAATAAATAGGCCATAGGAGCGAATAATTACAATTTAGCAGATTAACACAGGAGTGATAAATGAGCAGATGAAGATGTGCAAGTAGAGATACTGGTGTGCAAAAGAGCAGAAAAGTAAATAAAATAAAAACAGTATGGGGATGAGGTAGGTAGATTGGGTGGGCTATTTACAGATGGACTATGTACAGCTGCAGTGATCGGTTAGCTGCTCAGATAGTTGATGTTTAAAGTCGGTGAGAGAAATAAAAGTCTCCAACTTCAGCGATTTTTGCAATTCGTTCCAGTCACTGGCAGCAGAGAACTGGAAGGAAAGGCAGCCAAATGAGGTGTTGGCTTTGGGGATGATCAGTGAGATATACCTGCTGGAACGTGTGCTATGGGTGGGTGTTGTTATCGTGACCAGTGAACTGAGATAAGGCGGAGCTTTACCAAGCATAGACTTATAGATGACCTGGAGCCAGTGGGTCTGGCGACGAATATGTAGCGAGGGCCAGCCGACTAGAGCATACAGGTCGCAGTGGTGGGTGGTATAAGGTGATTTGGTAGCAAAACGGATGGCACTGTGATAGACTGCATCCAGTTTGCTGAGTAGAGTGTTGGAAGCTATTTTGTAGATGACATCGCCGAAGTCGAGGATCGGTAGGATAGTCAGTTTTACTAGGGTAAGTTTGGCGGCGTGAGTGAAGGAGGCTTTGTTGCGAAATAGAAAGCCGATTCTAGATTTGATTTTGGATTGGAAATGTTTAATATGAGTCTGGAAGGAGAGTTTACAGTCTAGCCAGACACCTAGGTATTTATAGTTGTCCACATATTCTAGGTCGGAACCGTCCAGGGTGGGGATGCTAGTCGGGCGAGCGGGTGCGGGCAGCGAACGGTTGAAAAGCATGCATTTGGTTTTACTAACTTACTAACATGACCCCTTAAGTCAATGGTGAACTATTGAAGAGAGGAAAAAAGTAAATAATAGTGAATATATCAGTTTGCCATATTCACAGATAAGGATAGTAAACTCAGCAAAAAAATAAATGTTCTCTCACTGTCAACTGCGTTTATTTTCAGCAAACTTAACATGTGTAAATATTTGTATGAATATAACAAGATTCAACAACTGAGACCTAAACTGAACAAGTTCCACAGACATTTGACTAACAGAAATGGAATAATGTGTTCCTGAACAAAGGGGGGGTCAAAATCAAAAGTAACAGTCAGTATCTGGTGTGGCCACAAGCTACATTAAGTACTGCAGTGCATCTCCTCCTCATGGACTGCACCAGATTTGCCAGTTCATGCTGTGAGATGTTACCCCACTCTTCCACCAAAGCACCTGCAAGTTCCCAGACAATTCTGGGGGGAAGGGCCCTATACCTCACCCTCCGATTCAACAGGTCCCAGACGTGGGACCCAATGGAATTGTGATACAGTATACTGCTCGGGTGTAGCTGCTACATATGCTGATCTTGATAGTTATGTGCGCTTTCTTACCTTTTTATTGAGTTACATGTTATGCAGGCCACCATAGGAACTACAAATGAGAGGGGGGCGGGGCTCACATTCACTTTCTGGAATGTCAAGGGTTTAAACGAACCAATTAAGAGAGGCAAGGTCCTAGCCCACTTGAAAGCACTCTCGTCTGATATTATATTTTTGCAAGAAACCCATCTGAAAAATAATTTTCATAGCAGACTTAAATGTAGGTGGGTGGGGCAAGTGTATCACTCTAACTTTTCTGCCAAAACGAGAGGCACAGCGATTCTGGTACGGAAAGGAATTCCCTTTCTACATAAAACCACTATTGTGGAAAAAGAGGGTCGTTATGTGATCGTAATAGGAGAGATCCACTCTACTTCTGTAACTCTACTAAATATCTATGGGCCAAACATTGATAACCCCTCTTTTTTCAAAAGAGTCCTTGCCCTGATCCCAGATATCTCCCATACTAACCTGATCATTGGAGGGGACCTTAACTGTGTGCTAGACCAATATTTGGACAGATCCTCTACCCGGCGAACCCCCACCTCCTATTCAAGTGAATTCTTGAATACCTACATAAAGAATTCTAACTTATTTGATATATGGAGGATCACTAACCCTACGGGTAGGGAATACTCCTTTCACTCTCATGTTCACAATGTTTATACTCGAATTGACTACTTTTTGGTTGATGCTAAACTACTCCCCTATACCTGTAATGTGAAGTATCATGATACTCGGACCACAGTCCACTCACCTTCTCCCTGAGATTGGGTGACATTGTACCAAACAAGAGGGTCTGGAGGTTAAATCCTCAGCTCCTCACAGAACCAACATTCTGTGAACATCCTAAAGACCAAATAACATTTTTCTTTGATACCAACGACAACACAGAGACTTCCCCAGCATTACTGTGGGAAACACTTAAGGCTTATTTGAGAGGCTGTATCATCTCCTATCAGACTGCCAGAAGTAGGCAAAACAGGGGAAAATTGGTAGAACTGGAGGGACAAATTCACTTACTGGATAGGGAGAATGCTAGACATCCATCTATGGAGAAACATAAAAAAATTACCTCTTTAAAATTTGAATATAATCAGATTCTCTCAGCTAAAATTGCTAAATCTTTTCTCTACGCCAAGCAAAAATATTTTGAGTTTGGTGACAAACCACACAAATTACTCGCCAGACAACTTCGAAAAAATGTGAGTGACCGAATGATTCACAAAGTTAAATCTGCATCTGGGGAATTACTCTCTTCCCCCAAAGACATCAATGACAGATTCCGTCAGTTTTATGAGACTCTATATACATCTAAAGCAGATCCTAACCCCTTAATTATGCAAAACTTTTTGGAGGACTGTAATCTTCCTGCCCTGAACCAGGAAGATTCTAACTTCCTGAATAAGGAAATATCTCTTGACGAAATTCGAGAAACAATCAAAACTCTAAAGAGTGGCAAGACCCCAGGCCCAGATGGATACCCTGGTGAATTCTATAAAACATTCAGCAACATGCTCTCTCCCTACCTGCACAAAATGTTGGTTCAGGCCAGAGAGGATGGAGCTCTCCCATCTACTTTGGATGAAGCATTCAATACAGTTATACATAAGAAGGGTAAAGATCCGGAAGAGGTAGGGTCATACAGACCAATATCCCTCCTCAATACAGACCAAAAGATTTTAGCAAAAACCCTGGCTAACAGGCTTAGCACTTTAATTGGCAAACTGGTCCATTCGGACCAGACCGGCTTTATCCCGAACAGAAACTCATTCTTCAATCTCAGGCGCCTCTTCAACATTATATATTCTCAGAGGTTACCAAACGTGGACCTTGCCGTTATATCTCTTGACGCCGAGAAGGCTTTTGACCAAGTTGAGTGGTCCTATCTATTCAAAGTCATACAGAAATGTAATATTGGAGATGGGTTCATAAATTGGATCCAGCTTTTATATAGGAACCCCTGTGCGAGAATACTCACTAACCAATCATTGTCGCCCCGATTTAACCTCTACAGAGGGACAAGGCAGGGTTGTGCACTGTCGCCTATGCTCTTCGCCCTAATCATTGAACCTCTCGCTCAGGCGATTAGATCTGATGCAGCAATACACGGCTATAATACTAAAGATACTCTAAATAAGATTTCCCTATACGCAGATGACATTCTCCTCTATGTAACAGAACCCCAAGCTAGTATTCCAGCTATTCTTGATGTGATTAATTTGTTTGGTACCTTCTCGGGATACAGAATAAATTGGAACAAGAGTGAATTAATGCCCATAAGGTTACAAAACACCTCCTGGCTAGAACATCTTCCAGTTAAGTTATCTTCAGAAAAATTTACCTATCTAGGAATTGTAGTTACCAAACAATACTCCTTAATATTTAAAGAGAATTTCCCCTCTCTGATGCAAAAACTCAAGGCAAACATACAATTTTGGAGAACTCTCCCAATTTCTCTGCTCGGAAGAATTAATGCCATTAAAATGGTCTTCCTCCCACAACTGCTCTACCTATACCAGAACATCCCAGTATTCATACCTAAATCCTTTCATAAACAACTGGACTCAATTATCAATCCTTTCATCTGGGATTATAAAACACACAGGATAGGTAAAAAACACCTCTGCAAATCCAAGATGGAAGGAGGATTGTCTCTCCCAAATTTTATATTTTATTATTGGGCCGCTAACCTCCGCGCGGTTACGTTTTTGCTGGATGTCGCACGTCCGTCACCCAGCTGGCTTAGTATGGAGCGGGAGGAGTGTCACCCCTTCTCTATTGGTGCTGTGATTTTGTCGCCTGTCAATCTGGAGAGGTCACTTTATCGTAACAATCCTATTATACATAGCACAGTCCGAATCTGGAAGCAAATTAAAACCCACTTTGAGCTTAGACCAATGTCATTTATGCTCCCTGTTGCCAGGAACCCCTCCTTTGCCCCCTCCAACCTTGATAACACCTTTGAGCAATGGGGAGAGTTGGGGATAAGTACCATAGGGGATTTATATATAGAAGGGACCTTTGCTTCCTTTGAGTTGCTGAGGGAAACTTATAATCTTCCCAGAAGTAACTTTTTCAGATACCTACAAATCAGAGACTATGTTAGGAAACACCTCCCAACATTTGGGAACGCTAAGCCTTCCATGTTTGACGGATGCATAAAAACATCCCCCACCTCAGACAAACTGATATCTCGTTTATATGATTCTTTTCAATCGGTTAGCACACCCTCTACAGATGCCATTAAGGCAAAATGGGAGGAAGAACTAGGGACTGACATTTCGGTGGCAGAGAACTGGGAAGATAGCTTGGAGTATATCCACACCTGCTCCATTAACTCCAGACATCGTCTCATACAATTCAAGGTATTACACAGATTACACTATTCCAAAACCAAACTGCATAGGATATTTCCTGATACATCCCCTATGTGTGATAAATGTCAGGCTGCACAGGGTACACTACTCCACTGCTTTGCCCTATGCTCTAGCTTGTATGGTTACTGGTGTGGAATTTTTAGGATCCTCTCTGAAGTTCTGGAGACTTCAATTGACCCAGACCCGCTTCTGATAATCCTGGGAGTGTCTGATTCCCTAAACGGATTAACCAACCCCCAAAAACAACTCATCTCTTACAGTCTCATTTCGGCAAAAAAACTAATCTTGTTGTTTTGGAAAAAGAAGGAAGCGCCCACTACCAAATTATGGCTCAGCGAATTGGCAAACACTGTACACTTAGAAAGGATTAGATATATTCTGAACAATAAATTATCAACATTTGATCAAATCTGGCAGCCTTTCCTCTCTTACTTGGACCATTCGGCGCTGTGAATTTGTACTTTTTAACGCACTCTCAATTGTAATATTTTAATCCACCTCTGGGCAGCACGTGCTGGCACCGCCACCCGAGCAGTAGGGAGGGGAATAAGGGGAAGGGATAAAGGGGGGGAGGGATAAAGGGGGGGGGAATAAGTGGGGTGTGACACCCACCCTCTTTCTTTCTACCTGTCCTTGTTCTGTATGTCTTGTTTTGTAATAATTGTTTTGTACCCAGAACTCTGGATCTTTTTATTTCTGTCTACTCTTTTATGTTTAGTTAAAAATTGTATACCTGCCTTTCCTACCTATACACCATTCCTGTGTGTGTTCAATAAAAAATATTTGAACGTAATTGTGATACAGTGAATTATAAGTGAAATAATCTGTCTGTAAACAATTGTTGGAAAAATTTATTGTGTTATGCACAAAGTAGATGTCCTAACCGACTTGCCAAAACTATAGTTTGTTAACAAGAAACTTGTGGAGTGGTTGAAAAATTAGTTTTAATGACTCCAACCTAAATGGATGTAAAGTTCCGATTTCAACTGTATATAAAATTGTAAACTTGCAGAAGGGCATAGACTCTCCTCTTGCTCTCTCAGTACTCCTCGGTTTGAGCTGAGGGGTCCCAGAATGAAGTGCGCATTTTGTAGAAGGTTTTTGACCAGGGTCTGTACGTGGCAGAGAAAAAATCTCTGCAGATCACTAACTCGGGGCGTCTACAATAGATTTGTACATACTGTTAAAGGTGTAGGATTATTTTACAATCACAAGGGAACGAAAAGGTAAGCTTACATGTACATTTTAATGTTCCAGATGCATACTGTCATTATATATATATTTTTAATCTGTGTGTTGCACAGAGGAGCGCAGCATGTAATTCCTGTAACATGATGTGTAGGCCTATTGTTGTCAGTAATAACTGACCCCTTTTTGGGACATTCTTGTTGCTAAACCTGAGATTTCAGCATAATAATTGAATGAAATCGTGAATTGGGTAGGCTTTATACTGGCATGCTCGTTTTTGCGCATTCGCTTGCTTTACATGCCTTGTTGGCAACTGTAGCTGCAGTAACAACGTATCAACACTGACAGAAAGTTTTGGAAGGTTTAGCCAACATTACAGAATTCCATTATAACTTCAGGGTTTTGAGGGTTAGGTAGGCAATATGTATTTAGAACGTAACATTGGCATTCACCTTTCTCTCAACTGTTTTTATGCATTTTTTCCCCCAAACAACTTTTTCACAAGACCCTGTGATGTGTTATTTATAGAAACATCGCCGTCTTGGGTGAAGTCTCGGGCATTGTAACGGAGCGAAGTACTGTAGCAAGAACCCATGGGCACAGACGTCAGTTCAACGTCTAGATTTGTTGTCAGCTAACGTGAATTCAATGTGAAAAAAATATGAAATGCCCTTACATTGATTATTTTTTGCCAATCCAGTCAGTTTTCCATGTTGGTTCAATGACATCACATAGATCATTTTGGTTGCCCAGTGGGAAGACTGAGTGAAAAGGCTCAATACCTTTGGGATATCTTTATCAATATATGTCTGACATTTTATTACCTGAAAGGAGTAGACCTACTCCAGATAAGCATGTCCTTAATTTCATAATACGGAGCTAGGATATTCTCTGTAATGGGACAGTTTCTACATGCATCCAATCTGGACTTCTGAAATCTCCTTGCTACGGTATGAATCCATTTTTGGGGTGAGATAGGTTCAAGACACGCGCCTGATGCATATTAGTAGAATATTCTAACTCCGGAAAGGGTGTGTGTCAACATGCTGACATGTCTAAGCCTTTATACTCAGGCATGAACGAATCCACATATTTTCAGAAATTTATCATATCTGTAATCATTACCTGACCTGATTTATTTCAATAGATATCCTTACATGATATTTGAATCAATGTGGATCATGGATATTTTAATGTTTCATCATTGTATGTCTGATCGAAAATAGGCTAAATCTGATTTATGAAATGTCCATCACCCAAATTATTTTGCCTTGTTCAGGCGTCGGAAATCAACGCACATGAAGGTGACATATCTGAGCATACATTTGCATCATATTCAGTAGTAGGCTATACAAGGCACAAAAAGGCAACCTATTTCATCCAAGTTGCTACTTCCAAAGCACATCTGCTTTTTCTATTTAAATAAATGCAGTTTAGCAAATTCAGAGTTCCAATCCCAACACTAGAAAAAATAGGCCTGGAACGTAAAATATCGTTATTAACCGGTTCCCATGCTTCTTAAATAACGGTTCTGTTCCGGAACAGTATGGATCCCTTTCTTTTCAGCTTCAGTTTCTGTTCCTAGAAAAATACAATTATTTTCCTGTTCCCTGAACCGCTACCAACTCCTGCTAATTACCACTTAATTTAAGGTTAGGCATAAGCTTGATCGTGTGGTTAAGGTTAGGTTTAAAATCAGATTGTAAGAAGGGAAATTCTTGAAATAGGCGGGTTTAGAATTTTGTGGCTGGGGTAAATAGTGAGCACTTTTATCCAGAGGGAATAAAACATTATAGTGTCTGAAAGATTTATATGGATTTAATATTTGTCAAATTATTGAGCATGTCCTCAAAACTCAAATAAACATCACATTGTCCTTATTTAGCATATCAAAATCCAGAGAACATATGCTATGTAGGCCTACTGTTAGTACTTGTCAACATATAGAGAAAATAAGATGTCCACATAGGTCTATCTCAGGATATCTAATGAGTCCATATCCGGCCATACCATGTATGATATCCAGAGGGAATAAAAAAATTATATGTCCATGAAAGAAAAATATGGATTTCATATTTGTCATTATTGAGCATGTGATGATAACTCAGAAAATATTCAGAAATCTTACTTATTTTTAGCATATCAAAAAGAATCACAAGATCCGGATATATACCTTAGCCAAGAGATGCATATCTTGACTCAATATAGCTTCTTATCTTGAATATACAGTGTATATTTGTCAACATGAAGAGTGAAAATAGGATGTCACACATCTGGATATCGAATGAGTCCATATCCGGCCATAGGAAAGTGCCATGTGTGATATTTGGACTAATCCCAAAATCATATAGATTCCAAAATCATGGGCATTATTTTGGAGTTGGCCTCCCACTTTGCTGCTCTAACATCTTCCATTCTTCTGGGAAGGCTTTCCACTAGATGTTGGAACATTTCTGTGCGGACTTGCTTCCATTCAGCTTCAAGAGCATTCGTGAGGTCGGGTGATCCGACCTGGCTCGCAGTCTGCGTTCCAAGTCTGCGTTCCAATTCAATGGGGTTGAGGTCGGGGCTCTGTGCAGACCAGTCAAGTTCTTCCACACCGATCTTAACAAACCATTTATGTATGGACCTTGCTTTGGTTGATTGAGACTGCTGTGTTATCTAAAACTGTATGTTTTGTAACAATTATTATGGCCTTTGTGTTTCTCCGATTGCACGGTCACGCTAGCAGCGAGTAGATATTGTTGTCCTTGTTCAATAGAGCCATTGGTCTCGACGATGTTCCTATCTGCCAGGACATTGCAGGATATCTAGGTTTACTAATTTCCCCTGGCTTTGTAAAGACAGGGGAAATTGTACAGCCTGATGGGAGACCTACTTCCTTGTTCTCAGCCTCGAAGGCAGGCTATGTTACTGTGTACTGTCTCCGAGATTTCGAAATAATTAGCTGTAATGGCTGCTTCTGATGGTTCCTCTTTCCAAGATAAGCTGAACGACGAAACATTTTTAGATTGTCTTTCACATAGGAACATACAGCCCTATTTATTCGAGCTGGAATAAACTGAAAAGGAGTTAAGACAGCGAGGAAAAATAATTGCGAGACCAGCAAGCAGTGGCACCAGCCTAGACCAGCTGGACCAGGAGTTGTTTTGCTGTCTTTAGCTAGTTAGCAATATAAGGTATCTTTTAACCTAGGCAGTGTTGCACAGTACAATTTGGTGATCGTTTCGACCACAACGGGACATGCTAGTACCACTACGAACCAAGCTATTCAAGTTAAGCTAGTTAGCTAGCT
The DNA here is from genome assembly GCF_029448725.1 of Salvelinus fontinalis. Classification (NCBI taxonomy): domain Eukaryota; kingdom Metazoa; phylum Chordata; class Actinopteri; order Salmoniformes; family Salmonidae; genus Salvelinus; species Salvelinus fontinalis. The sequence continues at coordinate 52,671,971 of NC_074666.1, forward strand.
GTGTTTGCTATACCTAAAATGTACTGTAGTCTAACTTTATACGTAACTAGCTAACTAACCTAGCTAGCCTCAGTGCCTCACATTAGGAGCAAAGCTCAAGTATAGGTAGCTGTGTCCTGGACTGGTCTCGGAGTAATGGCTGTGTCGAAAGGAATGGGTGTGTCAAAAAGTTTCATTCCAACCCTAATTTAGAGCACCTGATATTAATAATTTTCTGGTCATAAGCTGAATCAGGTTAGTTACAACTGGGGTTGGATTGAAAACCTACAGGAGGGTAGCTCTCCGGGAACAGGGTTAGAGAGCCCTGGGTTAGACGCTCTTGACTGAACGGTGTTGTCTATGCCAATGAAAGTGTTCCCATTGGTCAACTTTTGACCATTGGTGTTCCCATTGGTCAACTCCACATTTAACTACAGTACAGCCTTATTCTAAAATGGATGAGAAAAAAAGTGTACATCAATCTACACACTGTACTCCATAGTGACAAAGCAAAACTGTTTTTTAGGAATTTTTGCAAATGTACTAGAAATAAAAAATGGAACTTATTTAGGTAAGTATTCAGACCCTTTGCTATGAGTCTCGAAATGTAGTTCTTTAATTTGAATCATCCTTGAGATGTTTCTTCAACTTGATTGGAGTCCACCTGTGGTAAATTAAATTGATTGGACATGATTTGGAAAGGCACACACCTGTCTATATAAGGTCCAACAGTTGACAGTGCATGTCAGAGCAAAAACCAAGCCATGAGGTTGAATGAATTGTCCATAGAGCTCTGAGGCAGAGATCATGGGAAGGGTACCAAAGCATTTTTTCAGCATTGAAGGTCCCCAAGAACATGCCAATAGAATTTTGGAACCACCATACTGAGCAATCGTGGGAGAAGGGCCTTGGTCAGGGAGTTGACCAAGAACATGATGGTAACTCTGACAGAGCTCCAGAGTTCCTCTGTGGAGATTGACCAAGAAAAATGGTGATATGGCCCACTGGCCAGGAGTCCAGAGGCAGATGAGGGTCCACTATCATTACTACTTGGCCAGTGTCCAGGCTGGATGTATTTCTCTGCAATTCCCTCTGCTGTAGGCTTGGTAGGTAATCCCGAATGAATTGGGCCCAGAAATGGTCAGCCAAGATCTGGCTGTGCCTCCACCAGCATCTGACAATGAGGGTGGTATCAGTATACATGGCTTGAGGAAGTAATGCATCTCGGCGCCCCATAAAGAGCAGATTCGGTGTGACCGGATCTAGGTCAGCGATGTCTGCAGAGAGATATCCCAAGGGTTTGGAGTTCAGTATCCCTTCCACCTCTATCCGGACGGTCCACAAGACTGTTTCAGTCACAGTTTGGTCACCCAGAACGACTCGTAGTGTTGTCTTCACCGATTTGACCTCTTGCTCCCATCTTCCTCCGAAATGAGGAGCTCCTGGAGTGTTGAATTTGAAGGAGATTTGTTGGTCCATCAGTTGATCCTGGAGGGTTGGGCACAGTTGCTCTGGCCTGCCGTCTCTGAGATTCCATGCAGCTTCATTGGTGCTTGTGAATGGCTCCTCGATCTCCAAGTATCCAGTACTTCCACCTCATCTCGACATAGACTCTCTCTGGCCCTGGTTGGAGAAGCTTCTCATCGTAACTCTTGATAAGGAGGCTGGTAAGAGGGTGTCTGGATTCAAGGGTAATTGGATAATTGGATGGATAGTATCGGGTTCCAAGACTTCTGCTTGGTGCAGCCTCCCTCCGACTCGGATCATTCTGAGTATTTGGGGCAAGAGAGAGAAGACGTCCCTCCTTAAACACTTCCTTACCGGTTTTCAGAGCTTTTAGCTCCTCAGAGAAGCTGGCTGCTTGAGCATACTGCAGGAGGAGTGTCTCTGCAGTGAGGGTGGTAGGTATGGAAGCGACCCCCATCTGAGGTCTGGTTGGTGCCTGCAATCAGATCCTGCAGTGTTGGGGATTGTGCTGGGTCAGAGAGAGCTGCTGTTGGCTCCGTATAGATGTTGTAGCATTGCGTGAACTGCAGTTGATGCGGAGACACCGCAGGCACGGTGGTTGTCGGCCACTTCTGCGGTTGGGAAAAGAATGGTGGTCCCAAGCCCCAGCGATGGGGTTGAGCCAGTTCCTGGAGAGTTTTACCACGAGTGATGTCATCAGCACGATTGTTTGTGCTATCAACATACCTCCAGTCATTGAATTCCAATAGGTCTTGAATTTCTGCAATGCGAGTTCCGACGAACACCTTATACCTGCAGGACTCCGACTTGAGCCATGTCAGTATCGTGGTCGAATTACCCTAGTAGATGACCCTTTGGATTTGCAAGGTGACCTCGATTTGCTAGGCGGAGGCCAACTGGGCTCCAGAAAGGGCAGTGCTGAGTTACAGCCTAGGCATTGACAACTGCTTCTTGGGTGTGACCCTGGACCTGCCAATGACAAAGGAGACATGGGTCTGGCCAGCATCATCCTCCACTCAGAGATAGGAAACCGCTCCGTAATCCCGCTCTGAAGTGTCACAGAACACATGAAGTTCCTGGCTTGGACCTAGTTGGTCAGCATAGGGTGGGACATAACACCTTGGCATCTGGACTTTGCAGAGTGCCGACAACTCTGTTTCCCAACAGATCCATCTTTCCACTAGGTCAGCTGGGTGGATTGGTTCATCCCAGTCCCTTTTGGTCTGCCACAGATCCTGGACTAAGACTTTGGCACGGGTTGTGTAAGGCAGGATATACCCGAGGGGATTTCGGTGCTCAGGGCTGAGCGGCGCTTGTATGCGGTATGCAGCTCCATATCAATCCTAGAGTGGACTCTTGTGGGTTCCTGCACATTTGTGGCCTGCTGGAGGTCATTTTGCAGCGCTCTGGCAGTGCCACTCCTTGCACAAAGGCGGAGGTAGCGGTCCTGCTGCTGGGTTGTTGCCCTCCTACGGCCTCCTCCACGTCTCCTGATGTATTGGCCCGTCTCCTGGTAGCGCCTCCATGCTCTGGACACTACGCTGACAGACACAACAAACCTTTTTGCCACAGCTCGCATTGATGTGCCATCCTGGATGAACTGCACTACCTGAGCCACTTGTGTGGGTTGTAGACTCCGTCTCATGCTACCACTAGAGTGAAAGCACCGCCAGCATTCAAAAGTGACCAAAACATCAGCCAGGAAGCATAGGAACTGAGAAGTGGTGTGTGGTCACCACCTGCAGAACCATTCCTTTTTTGGGGTGTCTTACTAATTGCCTATAATTTCCACCTTTTGTCTATTCCATTTGCACAACAGCATGTGAAATTTATTGTCAATCAGTGTTGCTTCCTAAGTGGACAGTTTGATTTCACAGAAGTGTGATTGACTTGGAGTTACATTGTGTTGTTTAAGTATTCCCTTTATTTTTTTGAGCAGTGTATTCATATATTCCATACTTTTAGGTTTGTGTGTATTGTGAGAATTTTTTGATATTACTGCTCTGTTGGAGCTAGAAACATAAGCATTTCGCTACACCCACAATAACATCTGCTTAACATGTGTATGTGAGCAATAACATTTGATTTAGTGGGCTTGCCCTTTGCTAGGAGAAACCCCACCACATAATCCTTCAAATAACTTTTTTCTTTCCAGGACTTTAGCCTCAGCTGCTGTTTCCCCATCTTTCCTTTCTTCCTTCCAGTGGAGACAATTCTTCCTTCTCCTCCTCCATTTCCTTTTCACCTGTCTTTGGTTCAGTTATCATCTAGCTAGGTGGACCATTGATAGATTCTTGGAATCTGTGTGTGTAGCCAGACAGGTAGGATGACTGACAATAGTGAAGGTGAACAGGAGGTCGTGGGTCAGATGACAGGGGACTGAGGCAGGAATTCCTTTAACCACAAAGTGGTATATTAACTGGATAGTGTGTGTGTGCTGCATAACAAAAGTAACAGAATAACGTATCCAAACAAATTGCTAATCACAAAAGTCAAATCATAATTACAGTCATTCTCTTTATTAAAATGATAGTGGCTAAATTGCCCAATATAATTGTCCCAATACCATTTCCATTCTAATCCTTTAGCCACAATGGAGATTAGATTTGTATGCGTCAAGACTAACATTTCACCAATGTCCAGAGTTTGATAATCCATTTATTTGTTGTTCCTCTGGATACAAAAATGTTAAGAACATTCTACCAAAACAAATTCTGATCATTAAAACTAAAGAAACAATGATTGCTCTCTCATTGAAGTACTTGCCGTGGTTAGCTTTATATTGTCAAATAAGTAGTTGGTGGTTTTTGTCATGTTTATACCAATGTAATTCATATGGAAACACCTGCTTGCTATAGCTAGCTAGCAAGCTAGTTAGTCTGTCAGGCCAGAAAAGTTGTATGGAGCGGCTAAATTTGAGCTGCGCTCATGAAGCGTCAACCTCAGCTGTCACTTTCATTTGCTAGCCATACAGATAACCGGCTAACTAGCCACCAAAATGGCTAGAGTAATTTGTGTTTATCTGTTGGGCTTCGGTTATAGTTTGTCATGTTTGCTTGGAGCAGATATTCATAGACTATAGATTGCCTTGTTTTCCAATTATTTGACAGTTTAGCTGTCGTGTTGGAGAGCAATGGAGCTCATATGATGTTCGATATTTGTTTACATAGCCAGCTAACAAGTTGCTTGTTTTGTCCTGTTTCTACTGATGCAATGCAGTTGGAAACTGTCCCAGCTTCGTAACTAATCAGCTAACATTGGCAAACTCTGTAGTTAGTCCATCAGGCAAGAAAGCAAGAATTGATTGGAGGAGAGAGAGGGGCTGTGTGTGTGTGGAATAGGAGGCATGTAACTGTATCACACAATTTATTATAGAAACCCTTTATTAGGAAGGCAGACCTGGCTCTCAAGCGAAGACAGGCTATGTGCACACTGCCCATGAGGTGGAAACCGAGCCTCACTTCCTAACATCCTGCCAAATGTATGACCATATTAGAGAGACATATTTTCCTCAGATTACACAGACCCACAAAGAATTTTAAAAAACAAATCCAATTGTGATCAACTCCCATATCTATTGGGTGAAATACCAGTGTGCCATCACAACAGCAAGATGTGTGACCTGTTGCCACAAGAAAAGGGCAAACAATGAAGAACAAACACCATTGTAAATACAACTCATGTTTATTTATTTTCCCCTTTGTACTTTTTTTAATTTGCACATTGTTATAACACTGTACATAGGCATAATGACATTTGAAATGTCTCTATTCCTTTGGAACTTTTGCGAGTGTGATGTTTACTGTACATTTTTTGTTTATTTCACTTTTGTTTAACCCTTTCACATATACCATCACATGGGTGTGATCATTCTACAGGGTCCCTGTAGGGTATGATCACACCAGTGTGATTAGAATGCTTATTTAGAACGGACAGTTTCGAATGACATAACATTTGAGCTGGCCACATTGTGTTTTTGCAAAATGTTTCTGAAAAAGACAGTCCTTACAAAGTTGTGTCCAGAATGTGAGCAGTTTAGTTTTGAATGCAATGTTCAGACATTCACAGAAGTATCTACAGAATAACATCATCCAAACTGGAAAAATTGTAGGCTACCTTTGTCCTAGCGCTAACTGAGGAAAGATTGACTAAACACAAGCCGGTCATATTTGTATAACTCTCAGCTGACATAAACTACAAAATGAATTAGCTAAAAGAAATTACTATTTATATAATTAATCACATCACGGGTGAGCTCACAATTGATCTAAATAATTGAGTAAAACACGCTCTAGATATCGAAATTAATCCGACGATGGGTAGTTTCTGCTCACTGCCAAGCTTTTTTCTCTCACAGAAACCAAAGATAATAAGAGAAGACAAGATGAGTTTGGTCTGTTTATAGTATGCATGTTGAAGGGGGTGTGTTATCTACCATCGTTCACATCCCACCATTCATTTCCAGAGGTTCTCCAAAAAATGAGTGAACCCTTACTCACCTCATTTATAACATCTTTGGTCCGACAGACAATTACGTGAAACCCAGAATGCATTGTATGTCAACAAACATGGCTCCACACACAGCTGGAATTAGCTTAGCTCATCATAATCAGTACAACCCTCAAAAAAGTATTTTACACACATAATATGTGCAAGAATCGGAATGTGTGATTTGTCACCGGTAATTGAAAACGTAAATAAAACAGTAAATATATAAATAATTACCACACAAAACATTTTCTGATAGTGACTTGATATGTGGCACATGGTGGGCAGTCAATCACGTAACCTCTCACTCCCACTCTGAGCCATTCAGTGTTGTTGTTTATGTATGTAGCTAGTGAACTAAGCTGTAGCATTAGCAATGTCTTTCAAAAGGAGACAACTCACAAATGCAGATATTCCGGATATTTTTTTCAGCCATTGAGAACCCTGAATCTGAGGACTCCTTGTCCACTGATGAAGTCCCAGGTCCCTTTTTGAAGATGCTGGTGGTGATGGAGGCAGACCGACAGTGGATGAAGTACAGGAGTTCTGTGGTAGCTGGATGGTTGCCAGCCATTTCACCCCTCCTGGCCCTGCTGTTTGCTTTGATGAGTCCCAGTCTAGAGTGCCATTTCCATCTAAGGCAGAGTGCTTCAAGTTGTTTCTGACGCAGGAGCTGGTGGGAGACATCGTAGAGGAGACCAATCGCTATAGCTTCCATCCCTCTCCTCGCGCCTACCTGGGCTCGAACCAGGAACCCTCTGCACACATCGACAACAGTCACCCTCGAAGCATCGTTACCCATTACTCCACAAAAGCCACGGCCCTTGCAGAGCAAGGGGAACAACTACTTCAAGGTCTCAGAGTGAATGACGTCACCAATTGAAACGCTATTAGCGCGCACCACCGCTAAATAGCTAGCCATTTCACATCGGTTACACTTTGGAGCTACAAGAGACGAGCGAGCCAGGAGTGAGGGGGAAACTTGCTAAATGGGTGACAACCACAATTTGTGAAATGTATACCTTCCTGGTGACAGTCCTTCTCATGGGGATAGTAAAGAAGAACTCCCTAAGAGAATACTGGAGCACAGATCCTATGTTTGCAACTCCCTTCTTTGCCACCCTCTTTTCCCAAGACCGCTTCCTAGTTCTGCTGCGATGCCTGCATTTCGTCAACAATGCTACTGCCATCCTAAATGACCCGTTATACAGAATAAGAAATGTTCTTACCAGCCTGACATCAGCATTTGGTTAGGTCTTTGTGCCATACAAGAACCTATGCATTGATGAGTACCTGATGTTAGGGAAAGGTAGGCTGGCGATGCGTAAATTTATTCCCTCCGAAAGGCACAGGTTTGGGGTCAAGTTCTTTCTCAGGTGCGACGTGAAGACAGGATTTGTCCAGGACATTATAGTTTACACAGGGTCCACCACTGACTTCCAACATTATGTGGTGATGACCATGCTGGCTCCTCATCTCAGCAAGGGACACACTTTGTGTGTGGACAATTGTTACAGCAGTCCCACACTCTTCCAGCATCTGCTATCCAACAGCACAGGGGCCTGTAGGACAGTCAGGTCAAACAGGAAGGGGATGCCGGCATTCGCATGCAGGAAGATGCAGAGAGGGGAGGTGGAGTACCAGGAGAACGGTCAACAGCTGGCAGTAAAGTGGCATGACAAACAAGACGTCCATGTCCTCTCCACTGTCCATACAGCAACCATGTCAGCCACAGGGAAGGTGGACCACCTGGTGAGAGAGAGAAAAATCAAACCAGACTGTGTGCTTGACTATATCCTCAAAATGGGGGCAGTGGATAAGGCGAACATGATAAACAGCTTTGTGGAATGCGCTCGGAAAATGACCAAGTGGAATAAGAAGATTTTTTCCCATCTGATCAACACTGCTGCCCTCAATGGCCACATAGTTCACCGCCAATTAACAGGTGAGATGATTACATAACATGGTATTTTTTGTAATTGGACATGCAAATCACATACAGAAACTATTAACTTTGATAGAAATGCAGCCTGGATTTGAACCAGGGTGTCTGTAGGGATGCCTCTAGCATTGAGATGCTGTGCCTTAGACCACTGCGCCACTTGGGATTCATAAGGCCAGGGTAGCTTTAAAATACAACACAAGCTAATACTTCTCTGATGCTATTAGCATTGTTTTACAGAGCTAATAGAAGAATGTAGCTAGCTACATAAGCATGATTGAATATAACACCATAAAGGTTATGAAATGAGTAACGTTACCTCGCGTGTCCGCGGTTATAAGGAATATACACAAATATACTATGCTCCATACATACAGTGAGCTACAGTAGAAACGACATACAGAAACTATTATAACGTAAAAAAAGGCACTTATTTTGATAGAAACGCACACATTTCCAAAGTTGTTATTGGTAACGAAAACAATGACTGCGATGCGGGCATGTGAACACGACGGAAAATGTGAACACGTGCAGATCTTGTTCTGATGGGACATGCGCAAAGTGCTTGGGGAATTTTGTCCGGGTCAGAAATGTCAAAAAAATATAATTATCCGCGAAAGTAAAAATGACTACTTTTATGTGAATGAATGAGCTGGAACACACCTCAATTCAAACTGTTCTTAGAAAATAAAAACTTGTTGGAAAATCATTTGAAATTGACAAGTTGTAAACAGCCTATAAATTTAAACAGGCTGCGTGCCTTGGTTTGAGGGCAGCGCGGATTAAATGTACTCTTGCGTAACAATCAGATTCTGGAATGGAGAGAACGTTCTAACATCACGTGCATAAAAAAACTCACGCTGGGGCGACCGTTAGAGATATTTGGAACTCACGCATGAAAGGTTAAGATTTATTTCACTTGCTTTGGCAATGTAAACATATGTTTCCCATGCCAATAAAGCCGTTTGAATTGAATTGAATGGAGGGATAAAGGAGGAGAGCGAAGAGGGATACGAGAGTGGATGTAGGGAACATGGAGAAGAGGAGGAAGCAGAGGGAGAGTGGAGGGAGAGGTAGAGCACACCCAAGAGGGGAGCCTACGTTTCAATGGATTGTCTCTGCCCCAAGTACCACCATTCACCCTTGTACCACACCGCCTGGGCCTAAAGTGACAGAGGCAGGAGTTTTGGAGTTGTTTTTAAAAGTGGTAGTAATTTATTTCTGTTCCTGTGCTTGTAATGGATTACAACAAGGAAATGGGTGGGGTTGACCAACTGAGGAGCTATTTACAAGGATGCACAGGCGGAAAATGGTGGATGTATGTGTTTTGGGGGATGCTCAACATTGCCATCGTAAATGTGTATATTGTGTGGGGGACCCTGCAAAGGCCCCCTCCCAGAAACTGCAGGCGCTGGTCCCGGTAGGCATTCGAATGCAGCTTGTGCATTCACTTTGTGATATGGCTACAGTGGCAGAAAGAGGGGAAGCAAAAGTGTGTACCAGGGCGTGTGGACGGAGTTGTAGCTCATTTGAAAACAGGTGAAGTTTGAAGGGTGCCAGAGAGGGTGTGTGGCGTGCATTCGGAGTGGACGCAGGGCGAAGACTGGGAAATGTGTAGAAACCTCCTTTGGGCGCTCTATGTGTTCTGTGCTACTTTACAGGATGGGACCGTGCTTCCAGAAGTTCCATGACATGTTGTATGCTAAATGCAAACACTAAAGTGACCGTGTGAAATATGAATTTGTCCTACAAATATTTTGTCTCTGACCAGTTGTTGTGTTTTGTATCTTCTCTCTTTATTCAGTCTCTATCTAATACTCGTTGCATTCACTGAATTGTTGTCAAAGCGGGCTACTATTATAACATTTTGTGTCAGGCCTAGTCTGTACTAAATCTTATTGAGAGAGGTTACCTACATTTTGAAATAGTCTCTAAATAGTATTTAGCATTTTTACGGTAAGAATTGTTGTCAATGAAATAGCCTGCGTTGTGTGGGTTTTGAAATAGTTTCTGAATATTGTCCTTTGGTCACATTTTGGATAATCTTTTAAACATGTTATACTTGGTACATTTTGAGTATATATATATATAAATAAAGGGAACACATAAACAACACAATGTAACTCCAAGTCAATCACACTTCTGTGAAATCAAACTGTCCACTTAGGAAGCAACACTGATTGACAATAAATTTCACATGCTGTTGTGCAAATGGAATAGACAAAAGGTGGAAATTATAGGCAATTAGCAAGACACCCCCAATAAAGGAGTGGTTCTGCAGGTGGCGACCACAGACCAATTCTCAGTTCCTATGCTTCCTGGCTGATGTTTTGGTCACTTTTGAATGCTGGCGGTGCTTTCACTCTAGTGGTAGCATGAGACAGAGTCTACAAACCACACAAGTGGCTCAGGTAGTGCAGCTCATCCAGGATGGCACATCAATGCGAGCTGTGGCAAGAAGGTTTGCTGTGTCTGTCGGCGTAGTGTCCAGAGCATGGAGGCGCTACCAGGAGACAGGCCAGTACATCAGGAGACGTGGAGGAGGCCGTAGGAGGGCAACAACCCAGCAGCAGGACCGCTACCTCCGCCTTTGTGCAAGGAGGAGCAGGAGGAGAATGACCTCCAGCAGGCCACAAATGTGCATGTGTCTGCTCAAACGGTCAGAAACAGACTCCATGAGGGTGGTATGAGGGCCCGACGTCCACAGGTGGGGGTTGTGCTTACAGCCCAACACCGTGCAGGACGTTTTGGCATTTGCCATAGAACACCAAGATTGGCAAATTCGCCACTGGCGCCCTGTGCTCTTCACAGATGAAAGCAGGTTCACACGCACATGTGACAGATGTGACAGAGTCTGGAGACGCCGTGGAGAACGTTCTGCTGCCTGCAACATCCTCCAGCATGACCGGTTTGGCGGTGGGTCAGTCATGGTGTGGGGTGGCATTTTTTGGGGGGCCGCACAGCCCTCCATGTGCTCGCCAGAGGTAGCCTGACTGCCATTAGGTACCGAGATGAGATCCTCAGACCCCTTGTGAGACCATATGCTGGTGCGGTTGGCCCTGGGTTCCTCCTAATGCAAGACAATGCTAGACCTCATGTGGCTGGAGTGTGTCAGCAGTTCCTGCAAGAGGAAGGCATTGATGCTATGGACTGGCGCGCCCGTTCCCTAGACCTGAATCCAATTGAGCACATCTGGGACATCATGTCTCACTCCATCCACCAACGCCACGTTGCACCACAGACTGTCCAGGAGTTGGCGGATGCTTTAGTCCAGGTCTGGGAGGAGATCCCTCAGGAGAACATCCGCCACCGCATCAGGAGCATGCCCAGGCGTTGTAGGGAGGTCATACAGGCACGTGGAGGCCACACACACCACTGAGCCTCATTTTGACTTGTTTTAAGGACATTACATCAAAGTTGGATCAGCCTGTAGTGTGGTTTTCCACTTTCATTTTGAGTGTGACTCCAAATCCAGACCCATGGTTTGATCAATTTGATTTCCATTGATAATTTTTGTGTGATTTTGTTGTCAGCACATTCAACTATGTAAAGAAAAAAGTATTTAATAAGAATATTTCATTCATTCAGATCTAGGATGTGTTATTTTAGTGTTCCCTTTATTTCTTTGAGCAGTGTATATATATATATATATACTCAAAATGTATACTTGGTATATTGGTATATTATACAATATATTATACTTGGTACATTTTGAGTGAGTAATTTAGTCAAATTGACTCATTTCAATACACTAGGGTTTTTTGTTGTTTTTTGTTGATCCTTTTTCGATAGTGAGTGAAGACAAAATAACTGTTATTCCTATTGACATGAATGTGGTGTTCATGATATTTTAGCTTAATTAAATTGATTTACATATAGTGTTTCTATTCAAAGAAAAAATATATATTTTCAGTAGCCAATGTATTGCCTACCTAAAACCATAATTTAATACATGTTAAGTCCTTCAAAATATTAACTACATATCTTGATGGTAGAAAGTAGAATATACACTAGATATTGGCTACTGTGGGTGGGGTCACAGTAATTCAAAGAATAGTGATAAAGGAAATGAAAAATGCTAGGCATTTTTTTTAGTCTGCTGAAATTATGCTCTGCTCCACTCTCGCCCACATACATGCTCTGGTATTCAAAAGCAGCCCACTCATGTCAATGGATAGAATCAGTGAATGAATGGCTCTAGCAACCGTTACAAGGTTTGACAAGCTGCATAACAAAAGATGCCTTTATAGACAAAAGAACAATTAAGTCATTCAAACAAAATAAGTCGTTCAAACGACTTAATAAATTGTTCAAACAAGATACTATCTAATTTGAACAATTTAGTAAAAATAAAAAGTATAATCTTTTTACTAAGTTGCTCAAACGAGATACTAACTAAATAATTCCAAGAGTCTAAGTTACTTTTTTTTGCCTTGGGCTTCAGGGCTTCCATAAGAAAGTTCAGTGAATCCTCCTCTTTTAACAGTGGCCATCAAAAAAGCTTTCAAAGGCGTTTTTTTTCCCTCGACTGCATTCATAATGTTATAGGCTACAATAACTGGACATGCGTATTTCTCTCCCTATGCGGCACTCGCAATTTGAATACACCTCGAGAGGAGTATTATTTTCTCGCACAGAATGTGACAGGCTGAACAATTGAATAGGTAAACTATTCCACTGTGGAGTTTTCTGATTCCCCTGCTGCTTACACGTGTTGTTGGCGGTGGAAAATGTTGTGTGGACAACAATTGAAAGGTTTCAGCTCTGCCCGGCTCTCATTTGGATCATAGGTACCAGGTCCCGGACCAATTTAACCCCTGGGGCTTACTGGATCTCAGCTCATAATAAATACTGGAAAGGTCACACACTACCCTATCCTGCGCTAGAATGGTTCAGAGCTGTGTTCTTGTCAACTCAAGTAACACCTAGAAAATGTGGAAAAATATTACACAAAATTGGAGCGGTGTGCTGCAGAGATGGAAGGGAGCAATCGGTCAGGCCTCCCCGTTGGGACCTCCATAGGTGAAAGGCGTTGTGGGATGTGTGTTCTAGCAGTGTGTTGTGAGGAATGAGTTAACATTAGGCTATGACAGAAATCTGGAAAGGTGAAGTCTGAGGCTTGAGTGGGTTGTCTCTGCATTCTCTCAGCCTGGGGAGGGTGTGTGTTTCTGCATGATCGTGCCCTTTATCCAGCTTCACTGATTCACTTCGACATGATGATATATCTCTACACAGCAGTTTCACTGTGAGTTCATCCCAGCCCGAGGCCATTAAGTTGAAAGAAATATGAGACAGTATAAACCTGTTTGTATTAATGCGAAATGTACTGTAGTATTTTCACTTGTATCAGTAGACAAAGAGTCCGGTAGTGTATTATTTACTCTCTAAGTGGACTTGTGAATTGGAGATTTCCCCTACTGGAATCTGACTGGCCATAGACAACCATTGCTTGTACAAGTCAGATGCTCTTCCATGGAACTTCTTTCAGCTGCAACAGCATTAGAACATTCCCCAGATGGAGGCATCTGCTGAGTAAACATTTCCTGTTTTCTCAGTCAGAAACCTTTTACTATGCTCTCCAAAGTAAGCTCCTACTGCACACGTTGTCCTCTGTCCTTTCAATACCAATGGTGGCAAGGGTAGCGGTGGCAATAATTACATCATATTCTTTGTAGCGGTGGCAAGGCAACAGTTTAGCAGCCGCTGCTAAATTAATATACGGGGAAACCCTGCCAATGGTCAGAACTGCAGGACTAACCCATGACTAGCAAAACTGGGAGTGGGAGGTCAGAGGATCTAGAGGTGAGGTGATGCGTGGGATGATGGTGCTGAATTCACAGTGCACAGTATTCACTTACTCAGCAATTCCACATCTACACACTAGTTCGGACATTTGGTAAATACCATTTAGCAATGGTAAGCTGCTCTCTAACCAAATATCTGCCTTTATCATGAATGTATCAAATTCCACAATTGCTTTACCTTTTTGCATTTTTTTAGTCTGTTAAATTTGAAAAAGACTGCCACAGTCAGCTACGTAGTGCTTTAGCTCGAAGTCACTTCTGTCCCTCCTCCTCTCCCCGTTTTCATAGCATCTGTCATTGTCCCGGATGGATCTCTTCTCCTGGGAAGGGACTGTTTCCCTCCATTCGTCACAAAAATTATGTTGGACTGATAGACTTTAGATAAAAAACTACGATTTGCCAAAACCATAGCATATTCTACACATATAAATCTATAAATACAATCTGCTCTCCTCTATCAGTGTAAACAATTTGAAGCATATATATTTAAGAATGTTTAAATCTATTGTCAAAACTTTGTCAAAACCTGACACAATCACTTCTCCAGATGCTTAGTATGCTTCAAATTAGGTATTTTTGACAGTTAGGCATCACACTGTGTTTCAGCAGGTCGTTGGCGATCATCCCAAAAGTAGAGCTGGATTAAGGAGAAGCAAGGGGTATAGTGGTTCAGACGGAGTGTGAAGTGAGCTGTGCTTAATTAGACAGACCTGCGGTAAACAGTCCTCACTGGGGAGTGCTGTGGTGAAGCAGCTGGGGAGCGTTTGGACACTTTGTGCAATGCTGCTTTACACCCTGTATAACCTCCCTGTAAACTCTCTCTCTGAACTATGTCATGTGTGTCTCTGTCAACAGTATTTGGGATTTTATACAGGAAAGAGAAAGTGGAAAATGTTGTTTTGTCTTTGGTCGAAAGACTACTTCTATCAATCAAGTGCTGTAATTTCTCCGTATGTGTGAGCCAGACAGGTTTACAGACTTCTTAACAACGAGGGAAGCAGATGTGACCGCTTTCTAATAATACACTCTGCCCTGTCTCCTAACCCCTGACCCATACATACAGTAGTTGGTAACCAGACCTTTTACATTGAACATTTCAAGTCATTTAGCAGACACTCTTATCCAGAGCGACTTACAGGTGCAATTAATGTTAAGTGCCTTGCTCAAGGGCACATCGACAGATTTTAGCCTAGTCGGCTCGGGGTTTGAACCACCGACTTTTCGGTTACTGGCCCAATGCTCTTCACCGCTAGGCTACCTGCCACCTTTTAGCAGGGAATTTGTGAGTCTTCTCCTCCAATGCTCTGCTACAGATGTAAGATCTTAATTTGAGTCAGTTTGCTACAGCTGGAAAATCATCCTGCAGCAACAGGAAATGTGAATCATCTGGATTATAATGAATGGACGTTGTTATAGGGATTGACCAAGTCTGAGATTTCGAAGTGGACATTTCCAACTCTTTTTAAACCTCAAATACACGACAAGTTAAAAATGCCCTGCGCTGCAAGAAAGTTCTCCTGCAACAGGGTGATCAAATTAAGATCATATGATCAACGAAAATACTGATTTTATAGATTCACCCTATGAGTCATCGTTTCTCATTAGTCATGTGGCAGGCCAGCCCTCAGTTTTGCTTTTGCAACCATTTTTAGACTCGGATGACAAACCACCAGGCCGCACAGGGCCTCCCAGCTGGTGGGTAAAGGCTAACAGAATAGTAAAAAGCCTGTTGGAAACTATGAACACACAGCACCACAAGCTTTTTCATAATGAAGACATTGCCTGTTTAAAAAAAAAAAAAACTGTTTCAATATCACATCTCTGATAGTACAGTAGCCGAATGTAATTTGTTGTGTGGATCATTAAAATGGAAATGACCGACTGACTTGCCTGTCTTAATTGCCCATGAGAGGATACATAAAGTTGTATTGAATTAAATATAATGACTAATTGATGGGATTGTATGATGTCATTGCAGGTCTTATCTACCAGTACAATGAGGGAACACCTGTCTCTCCTAGCCCTGGCTCTGGTTTGCTGCTGCTTCTGGAGCGTTCAGGCTGAAGTCTACACCTCTATAGGTAAACCTACACTAACGTTCAAAAGTTTGGGGTCACTTAGAAATGTCCTTGTTTTCTATGAAAACATACATGAAATTAGTTGCAAAATGAATAGGAAATGTAGTCAAGATGTTGACAAGGTTACAAATAATGATTTTTAATTGAAATAATAATTGTGTCCTTCAAACTTTGCTTTCGTCAAAGAATCCTCCATTTGCAGCAATTACAGCCTTGCAGACATTTGGCATTCTAGTTGTCAATTTTTTAAAATTTTTATTGGCCAGTTTGAGATACAGCTTTTTCTTTGCAACTCTGCCTAGAAGGCTAGCATCCCGGAGTCGCCTCTTCACTGTTGACGTTTAGACTGGTGTTTTGCGGGTACTATTTAATGAAGCTGCCAGTTGAGGACTTGTGAGGTGTCTTTCTTAAACTAGACACTCTAATGTACTTGTCATTTTGCTCAGTTGTGCACTGGGGCCTCCCACTCCTCTTTCTATTCTGGTTAACGCCAGTTTGTGCTGTTCTGTGAAGGGAGTAGTACACAGCATTGTACGAGATCTTCAGTTTCTTGGCAATTTCTCGCATGGAATAGCCTTAATTTCTCAGAACAAGAATAGACTGATGAGTTTTAGAAGAAAGTGCTTTTGTTTCTGGCCATTTTGAGCCTGTAATAGAACCCACAAATGCTGATGCTCCAGATACTCAACTAGTCTAAAGAAGGCCAGTTTTATTGCTTCTTTATTCAGTATGACAGTTGTGCTAATATATTTGCAAAAGGGTTTTCTAATGATCAATTAGCCTTTTAAAATGCTAACCTTGAATTCGCTAACATAACGTGTCATTGGAACACAGGAGTGATGGTTGCTGATAATGGGCCTATGTAGATATTCCATTAAAAATCTGCCGTTTCCAGCTACAATAGTCATTTACAACATTAACAATGTCTACAATGTATTTCTGATCAATGTGATGTTACTTTAAAAAATTAGATTTTCTTTCAAAAACAAGGATATTTCTAAGCGACCCCAAACTTTTGAATGGTAGTGTATACCTACATGCTGTATGGTTATACCATTACGCCTCTGTAGGTACCCTTTACCATTACACATCTATAAGTTAGCCTATACCATTACCCTTGTATATCTGACATGACACCAGTCAACCTTAGTTTCTGCATGCCCTAATTCCTGTCGTAAATCTTCTCATTTAGAATTCTTAAGTCTATAGGACATTGAGTTCGGGATTCCTGCTTTTCCGTGCATGTTGACGACGCTATATTTGCTGTGTCCAGTGTGCTATTGAGAAGAGAGAGCTTTACACCTCCAGCCTACGGCGCCTCTTTGTCTTAGAGTTGACTGACGTTCTTTCTCTCGCCAAACCTCCAGTGTTCAACAGGCTTCTAAAAAGTATCTGGAAAACAATTAGCTAAGTCTCTGAACTCTCCTCACATCTGTCCAGTATAGCTATCAAATGAAGGAAACACCTGCTATAGGCAAGGCATAGGATCGTTTACAGGATAAGCAAGTAGCAGCAGTTCTTTCAGTCCAATTTCTAAAATAACTGCATAATGTCAGTTCAATAATCTGTAATTTATATACTTACTTTGGCTGCCATTACCCTAAGGTATAAATATTGCGTGAAGCTCTTTCGCTTTCCTTCTGGCAACAGCATTGAGTTCACTCATAACTGTCTAGTGTTGCTATGGAATTATTTTCTGCAAACAGCAACATTCCCACCCCCTTACCCCAAGAACCATGGGTATTTAGAGTGGTGTGTGTGGTTGGACACATACCGGTAATTCTATACAATCACAGCAGAGAATGCTACAGGTGGAAACTTTTCACTTACTGCGAAGTCTGTGTGAGGAAACCGTTATTTTCCGGACAATTAAACCAAAGCATATTCTACATCCCCCACTTTCCCTCAGGAAATGATGATCAAGGGGAAATACTTGATCTGGTTGCCGAACACATTTATTATGTAGGTCTATAACACAGAACACAAAAGCTTCAGTATATTTAATGAGTCATCTCCAGTTTCATATTCAACATGGCCCTTTTTTCTTTCCACTTTCCATTAGGTCAAATGACAGACCTGATATACACAGAGAAGGAGTTGGTTCAGTCCTTGAAAGAATATATTCAAGCAGAGGAGTCCAAACTTGCTGCTGTGAAAAGGTGAACACGACACTCTGCAACCATAGTGCTAATAAAGGCGACTTTGATAGCCATGTTTTAAATTATGTTAATGTGCCAAAATAAGACTAGACAGAATAAGCCCATTTTGAGAAATGTTCAATAATCAGATTGTAGCAAGATTGGAGATCATTGTCTACTATACGGAACCTGATTGTTTTCTTCCCTGTGCTGTGTTGTAGCTGGGCTAACAAGCTGGACGTGCTGACGCGTGCCTCCACCTCAGACCCAGAGGTCTACCTGGGCCACCCCGTCAACGCCTACAAGCTGATGAAGAGACTCAACACCGAGTGGTCCGAGCTGGAGAGCCTTGTGCTGCAGGACCCCTCAGATGGTAAGATAGGGTCGGAGGGAGGGAGAGGTTACAGCTTCTATATAGCTCCTCTGTGGGTGTGAGGAGGCTTCTGGAAAAGAAGGTGTGAGGCCAATTCTGATCCATCATGCTCCACCCCAACATCTGCAGAGTAGAGTTGGGGTGAGTAGAGTGGAGCTGAGAGAGAACACAGGCTGTCGTCTTTCATGTGCAGCTGCATCTTTCCTCTGTTTACATTGGCCACATCTGCAGTGTATGAGGCCGCATACCACTGGTATGACAAAACATTTATTTTTACTGTTCTTATTAAGTTGGTAACCAGTTTCTAATAGCAATATGCACCTCCAGAGTTTGTGGTATATCAAATCAAATGTATTTATGATTGTATATGACCAATATACCACGGCTAAGGGCTGTATCCAGGCCCTCCACGTTGCGTCGTGCGTAAGAACAGCCCTTAGCCGCGGTATATTGGCCATATACCACACCCCATCGTGCCTTATTGCTTTATTGTATCAGCTACTCTCCCTTGTGTGTCCCTGGAGAGCTCTTAGCCACTGCGTGACTAGCATCACAGTTTACTAATTCCAAAGAGTTTTGGGACGCCATAAAGTCCATGGAGAATAAGAGCACCTTCTCCCAGCTGCCCACTGCACTGAGGCTAGGAAACACTGTCACCACCGATAAATCCACAATAATTGAGAATTTCAATAAGCTTTTTTCTATGGCTGGCCATGCTTTCCACATGGCTACCCTTACCCCGGCCAACAGCTCTGCACTCCCCACAGCAACTTGCCCAAGCCCCCCCCGCTTCTCCTTCACCCAAATCCAGATAGCTGATGTTCTGAAAGAGCTGCATAATCTGGACCCCTACAAATCAGCTAGGCTAAACGATCTGGACCCTCTTTTTCTAAAATTATCTGACGAAATTGTTGCAACCCCTATTACTAGCCTGTTTAACCTCTCCTTCGTATCGTCTGAGATCCCTAAAGATTGGAAAGCTTCCGCGGTCATCCCCCTCTTCAAAGGGGGAGACACTCTAGACCCAAACTGTCACAGACCTATATCCATCCTGCCCTGCCTTTCTAAAGTCTTCGAAAGCCAAGTGAACAAACAGATCACCGGCCATTTCGAATCCCACCGTACCTTCTCTACTATGCAATCTGGTTTCTGAGCTGGTCATGGGTGCACCTCAGCCACGCTCAAGGTCCTAAACGATATCATAACCGCCATAGATAAAAGACAATACTGTGGGCGTCCCGGTGGCGCAGTGGCGCATCGCAGTGCTAGCTGTGCCACCAGAGTCTCTGGGTTCGCGCCCAGGCTCTGTCGCAGCCGGCCGCGACCGGGAGGTCCGTGGGGCGACGCACAATTGGCTTTGCGTCGTCCGGGTTAGGGAGGGTTTGGCCGGTAGGGATATCCTTGTCTCATCGCGCTCCAGCGACTCCTGTGGCGGGCCGGGCGCAGTGCGCGCTAACCGAGGGGGGCAGGTGCACAGTGTTTCCTCCGACACATTGGTGCAGCTGGCTTCCGGGTTGGAGGCGTGCTGTGTTAAGAAGCAATGCGGCTTGGTTGGGTTGTGCTTCGGAGGACGCATGGCTTTCAACCTTCGTCTCTCCCGAGCCCGTACGGGAGTTGTAGCGATGAGACAAGATAGTAATTACTAGCGATTGGATACCACAAAAATTGGGGAGAAAAGGGGAGAGAGAAAAAAAGACAATACTGTGCAGCCGTTTTCATCGACCTGGCCAAGGCTTTCGACTCTGTCAATCACTGCATTCTTATCGGCAGACTCAGTAGCCTTGGTTTCTCAAATGACTGCTTCGCCTGGTTCACCAACTACTTCACATATAGAGTTCAGTGTGTCAAATCGAAGGGCCTGTTGTCCGGACCTCTGACAGTCTCTATGGGGGTGCCACAGGGTTCAATTCTCGGGCCGACTCTTTTCTCTGTATATATCAATGATGTCTCTCTTGCTGCTGGTGAGTCTCTGATCCACCTCTACGCAGACGACACAATTCTGTATACATCTGGCCCTTCCTTGGACACTGTAACAAACCTCCAAACGAGCTTCAATGCCATACAACACTCCTTCCGTGGCCTCCAACTGCTCTTTAATACTAGTAAAACTAAATGCATGCTCTTCAACCGATTGCTGCCCGCACCTGCCCGCCCGCCTAGCATCACTACTCTGGACGGTTCTGACCCAGAATATGTGGACAACTACAAATACCTAGGTGTCTGGTTAGACTGTAAACTCTCCTTCCAGACTCACATTAAGCATCTCAAATCCAAAATTTTAATCTAGAATCGGCTTCATATTCCGCAACAAAGCCTCCTTCACTCATGCTGCCAAACATACCCTCGTAAAGCTGACTATCCTACCGATCCTTGACTTCGGCGATGTCATTTACAAAATAGCCTCCAACACTCTACTCAGCAAATTGGATGTAGTCTATCACAGTGCCATCCGTTTTGTCACCAAAGCCACATATACTACCCACCATTGCGACCTGTATGCTCTCGCTGGCTGGACCTTGCTACATATTTGTCGCCAAACCCACAGGCTCCAGGTCATCTATAAGTCTTTGCTAGGTAAAGTCCCACCTTATCTCAGCTCACTGGTCACCATAGCAACACCCATCCGTTGCACGCGCTCCAGCAGGTATGTCTCACTGGTCATCCTCAAAGCCAACACCTACTTTGGCTGCCTTTCCTTCCAGTTCTCTGCTGCCAATGACTGGAACGAATTGCAAAAATCACTGAAGCTGGAGACTTATATCTCCCTCTCTAACTTTAAGCATCAGCTGTCAGAGCAGCTTACCGATCACTGTACCTGTACACAGCCCATCTGTAAATAGCACACCCAACTACACTATCCCCATACTGTTAATACATTTTTTGCTCTTTTGCCCCCCCGTATCTCTACTTGCATATCATCATCTGCACATCTATCACTCCAGTGTTAATGCTAACTTTAATGCAAAATTATTTTGCCACTATGGCCTATTTATTGCCTACCTCCCTAACCTTACTACATCTGCACACACTGTACATATAGCTTTCTGTTGTGTTATTGACCGTACGTTTGTTTATGTGTAACTCTGTTGTTGTTTTTGTCGCACTGCTTAGCTCTATCTTGGCCAGGTCGCAGTTGTAAATGAGAACTCGTTCTCAACTGTTCTACCTGGTTAAATAAAGGTGAAATAAAAAATAAAAATAAACATTCTCTAGTTGTCTTGACCTCACACACTACATTATCACACATCATAGCAGTGCACACCAGGCAACTCCAATGCAGATGTTTTGTGCTGTGATGCCTTCGACTCATTGTTTGCGTCCCACATGGTCCCTGTCAAAGCCCTGGTCAAAAGTAGTGAGAAGTGTGGTATTTGGGACACAGCCTTTTCACTGCTTCACTCTGTGTCCTTATCACTGTGTTCCCTCCTCAGGGTTCATCTCCAACATGACCGTACACAGGCAGTACTTCCCTGATGAGGAGGATGAGAAAGGTGCTGCCAAGGCACTGATGCGTCTCCAGGACACGTACAAACTGGATTCAGAGAGTTTCTCCAAGGGCAAACTTCCTGGTGAGGCTCTATCATCTCCTTGACTCATCCCTACTCTTTGTGTGTGAACACTCACTGAAACGCTGCCATGGAAGATTCCAGAAGCCTCCAGATGTGTTATCACAGTGGGTTGCATCCCAAATAGCTCCCTATTCCCTACACAGTGCACTACTTTTGATTAGAGCTCTGGTCAAAAGTAGTGCACTGTGGGGAATAGGGTGCCATTTGGGGTGTAGATGGTGTGTGAGCTGAGCATTTCTCAGCCTGCCCTTCCAGCACTACCAGACCGCAGAGAGCGGTTTCTCTTTCGCCCAGACAGATTTTTACCCAGCCAGATGTTTATCCAGAAATGCAAGCTCAAACAAAACAGTCTTGATACTGGGGAGCAAATGCTGTGGCCACACATTCACTATGTATATCTTGTATGACAAATATGCATCCTATCCTAGTATTGCACACCCCACCAAGTCTAGGAGGTCTGTCAGGAAAAAGGTTGCAAAAGCAAAGGGTTCTGATATGACCCTCTTACTGCTGCTACAGCAACGTCCACTACAGTATCATAACACCATTGTGGATTTATGGAGCATTCTTATGGAGTAACCTCATAAGCAGTTGCTAAACTACTCATAAACAGCTGTCTTAATAATGGATGTTATTATGACATGCTACCAGGAAACCTCAAACAGAGCAGAATGGTGCTGAATTGCCAAAAAGGTTGCATTATACTATACTATACTATACTATACTATACCTGCAGGTATGCACCAGAATGCCATCCTGACAGTAGATGACTGTTACGACATGGGGAAGACGGCGTACAACGAGGCAGACTACTACCACGCGGTGCTGTGGATGCAGCAGGCCCTCAGGCAGATGGATGCAGGGGAGGAACACGTGGTGTCCAAGGCCGATGTCCTGGACTATCTCAGCTACTCCGTCTACCAGATGGGAGACCTGCCCCGCGCCATCGAGCTGACACGCCGCCTAGTGGCCATCGGTAGGACACACACACACGCGACACACCGCTGTTTCATATCCAGGAGCTTATTTTTAGGTGTGTTTGACATACAGGAGAGACGTCTTACTCTCTCATACCCTCTCTCTCACACGCATTCTCACTTTCTCAATCTCTTCTACCCTCGCTCTCCCTCGCACATTCTCATTCACTCCACACATTCGCATTCACTCACTCACTCTCCCTCACGTACTCTCATATTCTCCCATAATCACCCTCTCAAAACCTCTCGTATACGTCCAGAGTTACAGGGTGTAACCCAAAGAGTGCTCATGGTTTACTATTTTGAACTGCATGAGGAATGTTGTCTGTTAAAGGCTGCAATTATGGAGTTCCGGTTACTTTGCTTGAATGTGAAGTCTAATGAACCGAACCCAAGGTCAACACCTAGTAAGATCTACCAGCATATTTAGCAAGGAAAGAGTCAGATTTAAAACAATAACGTCAGCCGCTGTAGTTAGCTAGAGTAACATATCGTTGGGTAGTTGTCTCTAGTTTTGGTATCTTTTTTTACAGCTGTCTGTGACCCCAATCCCCTGTGTGATTGTGGCGGGAAAAGTGCTACTTTTAACTCTTCAAAGCTAACTTTGAAGTAAACAAAGGGAAATACCATACTAGGGAGTTGGTATAACATTTTTGTTGTAGAGGTTCCTGTAATTCAAACTGAAAAGACAACTGGATCTAACTAAAGTAACTGAATGCCTTTTTGCTATACTGGATTAAATCCTTTATCATGTCTCTCATCTCATAACATGTAATGGCAATTTTGAAATAACTGACTCCAAACACCACAAGTGGGCGCCTTATTTCAGACATTCAATGTTAGTGTTCGGGCCTATTTCCCTTGATACTCAAAACGGATTCATTTTGTATGGTTGAAGTAGCATCACACAGAGAGAGACCGTTCCTTTTTACTCAAACCATTGATGAGAGTTAAGCGTTGTTGAATTGTGCCATGCCATCACACAATTCCCTCATATTCCCCCATGTCCTGTTAACCTGCCAAACTGCATTACCCATGGTGTCCTTACAGACTCGAGCCACCAGAGGGCAGGAGGGAACCTGCGTTACTTTGAGAAGCTGCTGTCCAAGCAGCTGAAGGAGCTGAACCAAGAGGTCCAGGAGCCGGCCACAGAGGAGCCCATCCAGCTGGGGACCTACAAGAGACCCAAGGACTACCTGCCTGAGAGGGAGATCTACGAGGGCCTGTGTAGGGGAGAAGGAGTCAAAATGGTGAGACCGACTGACTCTTATAACGCACAGATAGGGTTTTTAAAAGTAAAGAGCATGAGATGTAGCCTGTTCCCAGTATGTGATACCATGTCAACTCCTTGTCACTCGTTGTCCATGGTGTGACGAGGAGTGACATGGAGTTGACAAGAGACCAGAAGCAGACGGGGAGCTCAATGAGATGGTGTCAAAAGGGTGATGTCTAAAAGAGACACGCAGTTATTGTGAGGGAACTTTTAGAGGTGAGGTCATTTGACAGGGTTTTGGAGAGGAGCTGTGAATTCCGGTCTAACTCCTACACCCTCGACCCACCCCATCCAGACCAGTGAGCGGCGCAGCCGGCTGTACTGCCGTTACCATGACGGGAACAGGAACCCTCGCCTGCTGCTCCAGCCCATGAAGGAGGAGGACGAGTGGGACAGCCCACACATCGTCCGCTACCTCAACGCCCTTTCAGACTCAGAAATTGAGAAGATTAAGCAGCTGGCCAAGCCCAGGGTGAGAGGAGCAGAGAAGCAGCAGGGCCACTATTACCTCACAGATGATCTATGTTTTTAGATATAACACTATACAGTATGTCTCAGTGGTAGTATTGAAACATTGTATCATAAGGTGGTGAATGTCCAAGGAAAATGAGATGTTACAAGTACCGTATGTCAATATTTATTCCTACTTGTCTGTACATCTTTGTATAGCTTGCGAGAGCTACTGTTCGAGACCCCAAAACAGGCGTCCTGACCACAGCAAACTACAGGGTATCAAAAAGGTGAGTCATTATGGGTAAGCAGGGTTTTGGCGCCCTCTGTGGTTCATGTTTAGCTATGCTATCTGGGTGAATGAATGGTGTTGTTGTGTCGAGTCAGTGGATCTGTTGTCCTTCAGTGCCTGGCTGGAGGGGGAGGAGGACCCTGTTATTGAGCGTGTCAACCAGAGGATAGAGGACATCACAGGCCTGACAACGCAGACTGCCGAGTTACTCCAGGTACACACCACATACTGTATAGGACTGTACATGCATTCTACCTGTTAAGACACGCATATTACCTAGCACTGGATACTATTTTCTGGTGGCTCACTGCAAGAATACCCCTGTTCACTCTTTGAAACTATACTGACAATCTTAACAGACACCTGGTTTTGTGTGACTAGTCTTTCAGCTTCAGATGTTGTTAAATAATTCAGCTTCTTCTCTTTTCACTGAACAGATTGCTAACTATGGGGTCGGAGGACAATATGAGCCACATTTTGATTTCTCCAGGGTAAGGGTAACCTCTAGACGGCCTAAAATTGCTCTCTGTTGCATCTGAGAAGGGATGCAACAGGCATGCAATGGTTTATCCTGCTGGGTTCTATGGGGAAATATGTTTTCACGTGTATGTTGACCTGTGATCCAAATTACTTCCGTAGCACACACATTTACCGCTGCGCTGTTGACGGTGTTAGCAGTCAACATGCCAGACATTGTCTAAGACAAATGTAGATCTATAAAGTTTTATCGGGCTTCTCCATCTCATTGACCATCCACTGCTAGAATAGTGTGTAATCTAAGAGAGGCCCAGAATTCCTATATGGCAGATTGCCAAACGAGACCTAGGTATTATCTCAAATGGCACCATATTCCCTATATAGTGCACTACTTTTGACCAGGGCTCTTGGACGCGTCCCTAGATGATGGGTTGAGTCACAGTTCAACCATGTCCATAACTCCCGAGTGCATCTTCCTAGAAGGAGAAGAGTCTCTAGTAATAATATACAACTGTATTTAGAAAATCAGCACATTTTCAGACATGTTCAAGTTTGTCCATGCATGCTGCCTTTGATATGTGGTGATTGAGTTATGGGATTCTTTTAAAACACATTCAATACACGGTCAGAAGTTGTTTTATTTTACGTTTCTGGCAACAAAAAAATCACAGCAGGGTGAAGATTGCATTTTTAAACTCGGGCACAGTTTAAGGTTTTATAGTGAGTCATGTGTGTAGGTTTCTTCTGTCTGGAAGGTTTCAGACTGTGCAACGCAAGATTCCCGGGGCCACCACCCATTTGTAGACAGTGCCTATGGGAGTTGCACAAAGTATCAATTCACTTCACGAAAATATATCCATATAATCAAATAGTGAATCTAATCATCTACATTATTCTATATTATATTCAATATATTAAATATTCAGTAGTAGCTCATATTTTGTGAAATTGGTTAACTGATTTTTCAATAATTATTTTAAGTCAAACAGTTGTTAATAATCCATTTAGTTATAGATGATTTATTTAGTGCCCTAGTGGCGGGATCCAAGAGTTATTCATTTCAGTCTGGGTTAAAAGTTATAACCATTTGTTGCAGCGTCCTCAGGACATCATGGTCGATGGAAATAGACTTGCTACCTTCCTGAACTACGTAAGTACATGTCTCTGTGTATGTTCAACGTGTGTTTTACTCTCAAATTTTATCTTCATAGAAAGATGAACCTGATGCTTTCAAAACATTAGGCACTGGAAATCGTGTGGCTACTTTTTTAAATTACGTAAGTATGCGTCTTCAGTTGCTGCCGTCAATTTACAGTAGCAATTACTGATTTAGATTTGGACTCTTTTTTTCGGGGTCTCCATTTTGCATCATTTTTTTTGTTTTCGGCAGATCCATGAACTCTATTTGAATATTGGACTTCAATTGATTGACATTTCCATGTTTCTCAACCATTTGACCAATCGGTTGTCACCGATTTAACCTAATCACTAACCTAGTAGATGGTTGTCGGAAGAAAGGTGGTCAAATACAGGACATTTCTCCTTGGAGTCTCTGTCAGTCAATTTCAGTGCATATTGCGGCGTGTTGTACCCCCCCCCCCACAACATGCTACCTGGTTTCTTGGTCCATGCTAATACCGTATGCATGATGTGAGTGTGTAAACAGAAGAAGAATGCCATGCTTTGCAAAACTACAGCGCTTTTGGACCACTCAGTTTTCTGCTGCACTTCTGTCTAGTTGAATGACTGGCTGTTATGGACTTGGTGTTGCTGTATAATAGTATAATGGTGTTGAATAAACATTATGTTTAGTGTCATTAAACAATTTGTCATAGTTTCAAGACTTTCAAGACACTTATTTAGATCGTCAGTAGTCTTTACATTGCTATATGTTATTATTTTATTTCGATCGTCAGTAGTCTTTACATTGCTACATGTTATTTAGATCGTCAGTAGTCTTTACATTGATACATGTTATTTTTTTATTTAGATCGTCAGTAGTATTTACATTGCTACATGTTATTTTTTTATTTAGATCGTCAGTAGTCTTTACATTGCTACATGTTATTTTTTTATTTAGATCGTCAGTAGTCTTTACATTGCTACGTGTTATTATTTTATTTAGATCGTCAGTAGTCTTTACATTGCTACATGTTATTTAGATCGTCAGTAGTCTTGACATTGCTACATGTTATTTTTTTATTTAGATCGTCAGTAGTCTTTACATTGCTACATGTTATTTTTTTATTTCGATCGTCAGTAGTCTTTACATTGCTACATGTTATTATTTTATTTAGATCGTCAGTAGTCTTTACATTGCTACATGTTATTATTTTATTTCGATCGTCAGTAGTCTTTACATTGCTACATGTTATTATTTTATTTAGATCGTCAGTAGTCTTTACATTGCTACATGTTATTATTTTATTTCGATCGTCAGTAGTCTTTACATTGCTACATGTTATTTAGATCGTCAGTAGTCTTGACATTGCTACATGTTATTTTTTTATTTAGATCGTCAGTCATCTTTACATTGCTACATGTTATTATTTTATTTAGATCGTCAGTAGTCTTTACATTGCTACATGTTATTTAGATCGTCAGTAGTCTTTACATTGATACATGTTATTTTTTTATTTAGATCGTCAGTCATCTTTACATTGATACATGTTATTTTTTTATTTAGATCGTCAGTAGTCTTTACATTGCTACATGTTATTTAGATCGTCAGTAGTCTTTACATTGATACATGTTATTTTTTTAAATAAAGATCACTTTATTCGTCCATTGGTCACATGGTCCAATAGAAATGTCACTTTGCTTTATCCCAACCCCTCTGAAAGACACAAGTATATATGTACAGGTTGTAGCAGGGGGCTGCCACACTGGGCGCCAGGGGAGCAGTTGTTGTGGGTGGTTACGTGCCTTGCTCAAGGGCACAACAACAAGCAATGTCATCTAGGATTTCATACCGTCAGACCTGGGATTATAACGGGCAACATTCCGGTTGCTGGCTCGCCTTTCTTACCACTAGGCTACCTGTAACTTATATCATTACGCGCCTTTTAAAACAGTGTGTCCTTTTAAAGGCAGTACACATTTCTTACAGTATAGTAAATTCATAAGTGCACTTACTGTATATCAGTAAAGCCAGCTGACAGGGCTGTGTTTTCCCTGACAGATGAGTGATGTTGAAGCGGGAGGAGCAACTGTGTTCCCAGACTTTGGAGCAGCTATATATCCCAAAAAGGTGAGAGATAAACCATTTACCTACTCTTAGACAAGTACAGGCCTCATCACTATAGGGCCAGGAGCTTTTCCTGACCATGTGACCTGGTCGTGAAAACCTCTTGGCTCTAGGTTTTCCTGGTCAGGTCACATGGTCAGAGAAACCCCCTGGCCCTTTTCATCAAATAAATGGAACCCTGGGTTGAGAGGGCACACTATCTTATAGTGGGCCATCATGTCGATGCAGTGGTGACTTACATGTACTGAACAGGGTATGTCTCATCTATGTGTGTCCACAGGGAACTGCAGTCTTCTGGTACAACCTCTTTAGGAGTGGAGAGGGAGACTACAGGACTAGACACGCTGCCTGTCCTGTGTTAGTAGGATGTAAATGGGGTGAGTTGGATGGAGAGTTTAATCCAAACTCACAAGCAGCGTCTAATCTCAATATCAATCAATTAATTGGTGTCAGTCATTTGTGTTTCTTTGACTACTTCCTAGTCGGTGCTCCTTGTATGTATCTCTCACATAGGCTGCAATCAAACCTTCATAGGAATGTTACCGCAGGGTCGTTCCACATCAACAAAAAAAAAACAAGAAAGAAGATTGACACCCACCATCTCAGATTGTTTTGAAATCGTTTCTGTAGTTAGGATTTGCATTCCTGAATCATTATTATTTCAAATTATAATTTAGTCTTTGAGAAATGAAGACAATTGATTGCACCCAAATCGGCCATTTTAATTTATATGATTCATATAATATTCAATAGATATAGTACCTTACATCTGATTTGGACCTACATTCTTCCAAGCAATGATAAAGCCATGAGGAATCCCAAAGAATTGGCGAAAGCCACCCCCACACCTCACACCAATCCCACCCCAACAACCAGTGTTCAGTATCAGTTCTCTGTGTTTGACAGGTAGTATGGAGCTGCATCTTGGAGTATTGTTTATTCATACTATGTAATATATTCCCTGTGAATCTGGTGACGGTTATTTCCCCCTGTTCAGAGAAATTAGTCATTGAAGTCACTTGCCTTATTTCCTGTTAAACTTTGTGAAAGTACCAGGTTTACTGTTCCTGCTATACTGTCACACCTTTTTACCAATTTTGCTGGTCACTTGTATTTATTAAATGGATCACAACATTTTCTTTGCACTTTTGGGTAGAAAACGAATTGCTCATGATAAAAATACTGTAAATTATGTGGTCCTACAAGTCAAGACAGTTCTCCATGAAATAGATGTTGTTGACCTTCTCTTAGCAACCATTTTTGGATTCCTCATGTCTTACTCATTGGTAAGAAGAAGTTTGGTCCAAATCGGAGGTTGGGTACTATATTTATTGAATAATATATGAATCCTATCAAATAAAATGGCCAATTTATGTACAAATGATGTACAAATTCTCAAAGATCAAATTATATTTGTGTTATATTATATTTATTTTGTGGTCCCCTGTGGTTCAGTTGGTAGAGCATGGCGCTTGCAACGCCAGGGTTGTGGGTTCATTCCCCACGGGGGGACCAGGATGAATATGTATGAACTTTCCAGTTTGTAAGTCGCTCTGGATAAGAGCGTCAGCTAAATGACTTAAATGTAAATGTAATATTTCAACAAAATAATGTTGAAGGAATGCTTATCTTATCTGTTTCTAACAATCTGAGATGGTGGGTGTCATGGCTTGTGGAAATGACATGGAATGACCCGCAGTGTTTGTTTTTTGAAAGTCTGCCTGCACATACACTTACAGTGCCTTCAGAGATTAATCACAACCCTTGACTATGTGTTGTAGCCTGATTTAAATTCAGATTTTTTTATCACTGTCCTATACACAATGCCCCATAATGTCAGTGGAATTATGTTTTTCAAATTGTTACAAGTTAATTAAAAATGGAAAGCTGAAATGTCTTGAGTCAATAAGTATTCAACTCCTTTGTTATGGCAAGCCTAAATACATTTGCTTAACAAGTCACATAATAAGTTGCATGGAGTCTGCAACAAACAAAAAAAACGTGTCAAAGCAATTAACCCTTTGTCTTGAATAGAAAGTGTTATTTTTAGGGCAAATCCAATTAAAACACATTATTGAGTACCATATTTTCAAGCATAGGGGTGGCTGCGTCATGTTATTGGTATGCTTGTAATTGATAAGGACTGGGGAGTTTTTCAGGATAAAAAAGAAACGGAATGGAGCTAAGCACAGGCAAAATCCTAGAGGAAAGCCTGGGTCTGTCTCCTTTCCACCAGACACTGGGAAATGAACTCACCTTTCAGCCGGACAATACATCACATTTTATTGGTCGCATACACATTTACAGTACTAGTCAAAAGTTTGGACACTCATTCTAGGGTTTTTCTTTATTTTTACTATTTTCTACATTGTAGAATAATAGTGAAGACATCAACACTATGAAATAACACATATGGAATTGTGTAGTAACCCAAAAAGTTTTAAACAAATCAAAATATATGTTAAATTTGAAATTCTTTGCCTTGATGACAGCTTTGCACACTCTTGGCACCAAGTCGTGGCTGAACAAGGACATGGATGATATACAATTAGCTGGGTAAGACAGAACAGCAGCCTCCATTAAGATCGAGGAGGGGACTTTTCATCTAGAAGAGACTTCATCTACAGTACCTTTGGAAAGTATTCAGACCCCTTGACTTGTTCCACATTTTGTTACGTTACAGCCTTATTCTAAAATGTATTCAATTGTTGTTGTTTTTTCTCATCAATCTACACACATTACCGCTGAATGACAAAGCAAAAACAGGTTTTTAGAAATGTTTTCAAATGTATAAAAAATAGAAAAGTTATATTACATTTACATAAGAATTCAGACCCGCCCGGCCAAACTGAGCAATTAGGGGAGAAGGGCCTTGGTCAGGGAGGTGACCAAGAACCCGATGGTCACTCTAACAGAGCTCCTGAGTTCCTCTGTGAAGATGGGAGAACTTTCCAGAAGGACAACTATCTCTGCAGCACTCAAACAATCAGGCGTTTATTGGTGGAGTGCTGCAGAGATGGTTGTCCTTCTGGAATGTTCTACCATCTCCACCATCGGTTTCTTGGTCACCTCCCTGACCAAGGCCCTTCTCCCCCGATTGCTCAGTTTAGCTGGGCGGCCATCTCTAGGAAGAGTCTTTAGTGAGTCCAAACTTCTTCCATTTAAGAATGATGGAGGCCACTGTGTTCTTGTGGACATTCAATGCTGCAGAAACTTTTTGGTACCCTCCCCCAGATCTGTGCCTCGTCCTGTCTCAGAGCTCTACGGACAATTCCTTCGATCTCATGGCTTGGTTTTTGCTCTGACATGCACTGTCAACTGTGGGACCTTATATAGACAGATGTGAGTCTTTCCAAATCATGTCCAATCAACTGAATATACCACAGGTGGTCTCCAATCAAGTTGTAGAAACATCTCAAGAATGATTAATGGAAACAGGATGCACCTGAGCTCAATTTTGAGTCTCATAGCAAAGGGTCTGAATACTTAAGCAAATAAGGTATTTCAGTTTAAAATGTTCAATACATTTGCTAACATTTTTAAACGCCTGTTTTCGCTTTGTCAGTGTGTAGATTGATGAGGGGGGGGAAATAATTTAATACATTTTAGAATAAGGCTCTAACGTAACAAAATGTGGAAAAAGTCAAGTGCCCTGAATACTTTCCGCTTTAAATACCTTACTTTTATGTAAATATTATTTAAGTGACCAGTGTTCCGTTATCAAAGTGACCAGTGATTCCATGCCTATGTACAAAGGGCAGCAGCCTCTAAGGAGCAGGTTTGAGTAACCGGGTGGTAGCCAGCTAATGACAGTGACTGTGTTCAAGGCAGGGTACTGGATGGAGGCCGGCAAGTGATGGCTATTCAACAGTCTGATGGCCTTGAGATAGAAGCTGTTGATGCACCTGTACTGACCTCGCCTTCTGAATGATAGCTGTGTGAACAGGCCGTGGCTCAGGTAGTTGATATCCTTGATGATCTTTTAGGTCTTCCTGTGACATCGGGTGCTGTAGGTGTCCTGGAGGGCAGGCAGTGTGCCCCCGGTAATTTGTTGGGCAGACCAGATCTGCAAACTTGATGATTAAGTTGGAGGCGTGCGTGGCCACGCAGTCATGGGTGAACAGGGAGTACAAGACGGGGCTGAGCACGCACCCTTGTGAGGCCCCTGTGTTTAGGATCAGCGTAATGGAGGTGTTGTTTCCTACTGTCACCACCTTGGGGTGGCCCGTCAGGAACTCCAGGACCCAGTTGCACATGGCGCGGTTCAGACCCAGGGCCCCAAGCTTAAGGATGAGCTTGGCGGGTACTATGGTGTTGAAGGCTGAGCTGTTTTCAATGAACAGCGCTCTTACATAGGTATTCCTCTTGTCAGGATGGGATAGGGCAGTGTGACCAGTGTTCCATCGCACTGCACGATGGTGATTGCAGCGTCTGTGGATCTATTGGGGCGGTATGCAAATTGAAGTGGGTCTATGGTGTAAGATAGAGGTGATATGATCCTTAAGTAGCCTTTCAAAGCACTTCATGATGACAGAAGTGAGTGCTACGGGGCGATTTAGTTATTTACTTCAGTTACCTTTGCTTTCTTGGGTACAGGAATAATGGTAGACATCTTGAAGCAAGTGGGGACAGCAGACTAGGATAGGGAGAGATTGAATATGTCTGTAAACACGTGCTCTGAAGACGCGGCTCTGAAGAACCTAAAACACAAGGACAAATCTACACTGGAGTTGCTCACCAAGAAGACAGTGAATGTTCCTGAGTGGCCGAGTTACAGTTTTGACTTAAATTTACACTGAACAAAAATGTAAAAGCAACATGTAAAGTTTTGGTCCCATGTTTCATGAGCTGAAATCAAAGATAGCAGAAATGTTCCATATGCACAAAAAGCTTATTTCTCCCAAATGTTGTGCACAAATTTGTTTACATCCCTGTTAGTGAGCATTTCTCCTTTGCCAAGATAATTAATTCACGTGACAGCTGTGCCATGTCAAGAAGCTGATTAAACAGCATAGTCATTACACAAGTGCACCTTGTGCTTTGGACAATAAAAGGCCACTAAAATGTGCAGCTTTGTCACACAACACAATGCCACAGATTACTTAAGTTTTGAGGTAGTGTTCAATTGGGATGCTGAGTGCAGGAATGTCCACCAGAGCTGTTGCCAAAGAATTGAATGCTAAGTTCTCTACCATAAACTGCCTCCAACGTTGTTTTAGAGAATTTGGCAGTACGTCCAAGCGGCCTCAACCGCAGACCATATGTTACCAGGCCAGGACCTCCACATCCGGCTTATTCACCTGACGGATCATCTGAGACCAGCCACCCAGACAGCTGATGAAACTGTGGGTTTGCACATCTGAAGAATTTCTGCACAAACTGTCAGAAACCGTCTCAGGGAAGCTCATCTGCATGCTCGTTGTCCTCGCCAGGGTCTTGACCTGACTGCAGTTTGTCGTCGTAACCGACTTCAGTGGGCAAATGCTCTCCTTCGATGGCCACTGGCGCACTGGAGAAGTGTGCCCTTCACGGATTAATCCCAGTTTCAACTGTACAGATAGCAGTGTATGGCGTAATGTGGGAGACCAGTTTGCTGATGTCAACGTTGTGAACAGAGTGCCTGCCCCATGATGCCGGTGGGGATATGGTATGGGCAGGCATATGCTACGTACAACAAACACAATTGCATTTTATCGATGGCAATTTGAATGCACAGGGATACCATAACGAGATCCTGAGGCCCATTGTGGTGCCGTTCATCCGACGCCATCACCTCATGTTTCAGCATGATAATACACGGCCCCATGTTGCAAGGATCTGTACACTACCTGGAAGCTGAAAATGTCCCAGTTCTTCCGTGGCCTGCATACTCACCAGACATGTCACCCTTTGAACATGTTTGTGATGCTCTGGATCGACGTGTGCAATAGCATGTTCCAGTTCCCGCCAATATCCAGCAACTTCGCACAGCCATTGAAGAGGAGTGGGACAACATTCCAATGCCACAATCAACAGCCTGATCAACTCTACGCTGCATGAAGCAAGTTATGGTCATGCCAGATACCGACTGGTTTTCTGATCCCTACCTTTTTTAATGTATCTGTGACCATCAGATGCATGTCTGTGTTCCCAGTCATGTGAAGTCCATAGATTAAGGGCCTAATAAATGTATTTAAATTGATTTTATTTTATTATATGAACTGTAACTTAGTAAAACCTTTGAAATTGTTGCGTGTTGCGTTTTTATATTTTTGTTCAGTATACTGAAAACTATTGTCTAGGATTGATCAGCAATCAATTTGACGGAACTTGAAGAATTTTGAAAATAATAATTGGGCAAATGTTGCACAATCCAAGTGTGGAAAGCTCTTACAGACTTACCCAGAAAGACTCTCAGCGGTAATTGCTGCCCAAGGTGCTTCCAGAAAATATTGACTCGGGGGTGTGAATACTTATGTAAATAAGATATTTCCATTTTCAATAGCATTGCCATAATTTCTAAAAACATGTTTTCAAGTTGTCATTATGGAGCATTGTGTGTAGATGGGTGAGATTTGACATAGCCTCAAATCCAAAATGGATAAAACAACACAAGGAAATGGAGAATAAGTCAAGTGGTATGAATACTTTCTGAAGGCACTGTACTTTGGGAATAGGAAGCATCTACCTGTGAGTGGAGTCTTCCTGGTAGTTGTAGGTTTTCACAGAGCCCTAATCTCACACGTTGGAGATAATTGAGACTTCCACTGAATTGAGACTGACATTGACATACTGTACTTTTTTTTATTTTTAAATCTGTTGCCAGTCTCCAACAAATGGATCCACGAACGAGGTCAGGAGTTCAGGAGACCATGTGGCCTGACAGAAGTGGACTGAACTTGACCTCCCACCCCTGAACCCTGGCTGGAGGAGTACACTCCAACTGCAGTGCCTGAAATTTTGATTGAAAACACACACACACACACACACACACACACACACACACACACACACACACACACACACACACACACACACACACACACACACACACACACACACACACACACACACACACCCCTACCTACTGTGGTATCCATTATGGCTTTTAACAATGATCTGAAGCTTGGGAGTCTGCAGTACCTATGCAGATAGAGAGAAATGGATATGTAGCATTAAAGTATCTGATTTCTTGTTTTGTTTACATGTTTATTTAGCATTCAGATGTTTCATACAAAAATGACTTATGCATAATCACATACTGACTGCACAACCCTATCAGAACATACTGCTTCATCTATTCCTGTCCATTTACGTTTGTATTTATAGACTTCTTAAATTATTACACTGTATGATTGTGACCTTTTTAAAAGGTGGAAAATGTGGAGCAGAATAAACAGTGTATTTGATTAAAAGTGCAGGCGTCCTACATTCACTATTGTGATGGCGGATCTCTGCCGGCTCTGTCAAATGTAAGTTGTTATGAGGTTTTTGCCTAGCCCTAACCTATTTTATGATTACATTTTACTAAATTAGCCTAAAATTGGCTAAGGCTCATGATTTATATCTGACTGCCTGATAAATCACATCAACGCTGCCTGCATGATCTAAGTTCAAGAAAAAAGGACTAGTCATCATCAAATATGAACCACTTCAGGAGTTAGCCACTAGCTGATGGGCAGCTGACTGAGGGCCAGTCTGTTTGTGCTATCATGCCAACTCCTTGTCAGTCATTGTCAAACAGATAAGAGACCAGGCTACATTGGGAGGCCTATATTGTAACCTTGTGAACAAAGTTGTGTAACATTACTGTTTCATAATGTCATCACCACCACCATTGAGAAAGGCTATTGATGTATGTAACCGGGTGTGATTGGGAGTCCCATAGGGCGGCACGCAATTGGCTCAGTGTCATCTGGGTTTGGCCGGTGTAGGCCGTCATTGTAAATAAGAATTTGTTCTTAACTGACTTGCCTAGATAAATCAAATGGGTTTTTTTAAATGTAAAGCCATGGCATCATCACCACCTAGTAAGGATGACATGTTTTCCAGATTAAGACGTCCCAACTGTTCACGACAGAGAATTGTAGCAAAGCGGTGATGAGGGTGCCATTTTTCCTACACACATGGGGCGCGTTCCTCTGCCCAGGCGTTGATGATGCATGCCAGATCTTACGACGCCTGGATAGGTATTTTAAGTACCATATGTTATAGCAATGTGGTGTCCAACAGAAACGTTGATGACCTGGTACGCAACCGTTGGTGGATGGATGCAATGTCTGAGCAGGGGAGCGGGACCAAACTCTATGGGTGCGTTCAACATTGCAGTCGACTTTAAAGGCGAGTCAAGACTGACTAGTCAAATCACCTGCAAAAGAACTATTCAATATTATTTGTAGATCAGTCAGTCACAATTTACCCATGCTACATCACGGTTTTGACGCTCTCAAACACGGCCTCTCACTTTGCGAAAAGTCAGTCAGACATTCACTATTAAAATGTGAAGCCTTTTTACGCACCACACTGAAAACATGGAGTGTTGCGTGTCACATTGATTATTTAAAATTGATTATTTAAAACACTTCGAGAATGATCGGACAAGAGTTCATGGACAGGGACTCATTTCCGAGCAGACTGCGATTTGGTAACATCTCAGCCTTTACCCTGTAACTCATTACGGTAATGTTGGTGTCAACATTTTCCATTTCCACCTTCCTAATATTGAGTTGCACCCCCCTTTGCCCTCAGAACAGCCTCAATTTGTCAGGGCATGGACTCTGCAAGGTGGCGAAGACTTCCACAGGGATGTTGGCCCATGTTGACTCCAATGCTTCCCACAGTTGTGTCAAGTTGGCTGGATGTCCTTTGGGTGGTGTTCCATTCTTGATACACACGGGAAACTTTTGAGCATTAAAAACCCAGCAGTGTTGCAGTTCTTGACACACTCAAACCGGTGCGCCTGGCAACTACTGCCATACCCCATCCAAAGCCACTTAAATCTTTGTCTTGCCCATTCACCCTCTGAATGGCACACATACACAATTATTTTCTCAATTGTCTCAAGGCTTAAAAATCCTTCTTTAACCTGTCGCCTCCCCTTCATCTACACTGATTTTAATAAGAAGTGACATCAATACTGGATCATAGCTTTCACCTGGATTCACCTGGTCAGTCTATGTCATGGAAAGAGCAGGTGTTCCTAATGTTTTGTACACTCAGTGTATATGGCTGTCTTGCCCTTACCCTACTATGACTGTGGGGCATCTTACCATGTGCTTCTATTTTAGTATTGACTGAACACAGGAAAGTTAATGTTACCACACAAGTCTAATTTACTGTCCGTCCACACTCATAAATACGTTTCTCTCTACCGCTCCCTTAGCTTTGTTCGGATATTATGTCAAATTACTGTAAAAATTTCCCAGAGATCCTCTCATGACAGGTTTGTATGTTGACGAGGGTGCACTTTGTGGTTCATTTGAGATCAACAGATGACACCCTAACAGAATAGATGTGTTGGGTAAGAGAGTTGAAGAGTTTGTGTAAGAGGGACTCAGCCTATGATTCACGTTGCTCAGCATGGCTTTATGTCTTCTGGTGTTTCACCAGAAATGAAGTCATGTCCACACCCTGTCATTAAAGGATTAACAGTAGCCCTTGGTGGTATCTCCATAACCCTGGTTCAGTTCAAATGCTAAATACTCAGTTAAACTAAATGCATTTCTACTTAGGTGTTATGACACATACGCCATCAGGGAGTTACAGTAGTAGGGGTTTAGCGCCTACACGGTTTTGCACAACTTCCTGGCATTTGACTACCTCTGTCTATCTCTTGTCTACAGCATTTGTAAGACAATGTGGCTAGCACGCTCTTACTAGTGCCATAATCTGTGGACTTAAACTGTACAGTAGGTTACTCAATTCAGATGAGTGCGAATGAAAAGATCATCTATTTGCCATGACTGTGCTTTATGAAAACTGTAGGTGCAGGTGACTCGAGGTGTAAGGGTTTGACCAGACTCATTGACGTGGACATGTTTGGCTTCTCGGCTGTCTTTGGAGTAGTGTCTTTCAGAACGTAGTAGTTGTATTTTACCACATCATTTCTGCTTTGGACTCTCATCTTGGAATCTGAGAAGAATACGATTGTATTTGCTGGTTCAACATCAACATTGGGTATACCTTAATGTATATATAACATATACATTGGGTATATTTGGAGTTGTACTTAAACAGGGCTAGAGCTGTGCGACTGGCCTAGAAATGGAAGCAAATTGTCTTCGACGTGTGATTTTATTATTGCTGATAGGCTGGACTTTCTGTGCTGAAGAGACTGAGTTCTACTCCTCTACAGGTAAAGTTATGTTACTTTTTAGATGCACATTCCCTGAATCAAAACTTTATAGTCAGGATTGAGGTCATTCACGGATTTGTGATTTAAAGACGATTCACTATTAGTGTATGTGCACCCCTGTGTCTGTGAGCGTCAGATGATATTCATTGGGAACGGCATTTTCCCCTTCCTGACAGATCACATGATGGAACTGCTTGTCATTGAGCGGAGCCTCATCCAGAGCCTCAGAGATTACATCACAGCACAGAAACAATGCATAGACCGATTGAACAGGTGACAGTGCAGAGGGTAGTGGGTTTATGGGAAATGTCCACTTTGTCACATAATATTCAGCAATTAACCTCATCTATCCATTGAGGAATCAGAAGGACCCAGTTTCCGACTTAAAAGTTAAAAGAAGTCTAAGTCCTCTAAAAAGAGACCTGGAATCAGTTTTAATTGTTTCATTGATCTTCTTGGCAATAAAGAAAAAAAAACGGAATAGTCCTAGACTGCTGTCGGAAATCTTCATATTATGAAAACAAAAATGAAATGTTGCATGTGTGGTTTCGGCCCCATTCTGGCCTTCACCAGGATAGGTGGACATGTAGATATAGTATGTAGCTGTTGAAAGAAAATGAACACTTTCAACCGTAATCTAGGAGTTACTTGGTTTTTCAAAACAGAATGTATTTTCTCTTTTTTTTGTGTGGCCTCTGGTGCCATAACTCCTACATACTCTGCTGCTGGTCTTAGATATGGGCTTTCAGTTCATCATATTTTCTAATAATCCAACACAGTGTTGTTGAAGCCTGTGAAAATGCCTCTGGAGACTTCCCAGAGGATCTGGAAAAACACATCAGCAACCCTTTCACTGCATACAAGCTGGTGCGAAGACTGAGGCTGGAGTGGAACATGGTGGATCAAGTTACCAAGACATGTTCTTCATATATCGAAGGTAGTGATCTAATATCTTGAATGGAAATTCACATCATCAGATGTATACGGTATTCACATAGTATCTATCTGCTTGATATACACACTTCCGCTGTTGATGTGCGCTCGTTAATACAACCTCATTTTTATGGATTGATGATGCAGATACAGTTGAAGTCGGAAGTTTACATACACTTAGGTTGGAGTCATTAAAACTCGTTTTTCAACCACTTCACAAATCAATCGTTTACAAACTATAGATTTGGCAAGTCGGTTAGGATATCTACTGTGTGCATGACATAAGTAATTTTTCCAATAATTGCTTACAGACAGATTATATCACTTATAATTAACTGTATCCCAATTCCAGTGGGTCAGAATTTTACATACACTAAGTTGACTGTGCCTTTAAACATCTTGGAAAATTCCAGAAAATTATGTCATGGCTTTAGAAACTTCTGATAGACGAATTTACATAATTTGAGTCAACTGGAGGTATACCCGTGGATGTATTTCAAGGCCTACCTTCAAACTCAGTGCCTCTTTGATTGACATCATGGGAAAATCAAAAGAAATCAGCCAAGACCTCAGAAAAAAAATTGTAGACCTCCACAAGTCTGGTTCATACTTGGGAGAAATTTTCAAACGCCTGAAGGTACCACGTTCATCTGTACAAACAATAGTACGCAAGTATAAACACCATAGGACCATGCAGCCATCATACCGCTCAAGAAGGAGACGTGTTCTGTCTCCTAGAGATGAAAGTACTTAGGTGCGAAAAGTGCAAATCAATCCCAGAACAACAGCAAAGGACCTTGTGAAAATGCTGGAGGAGACAGGAACAAAAGTATTTATATCCACAGTAAAACGAGTCCTATATCAACATAACCTGAAAGGCCGCTCGGCAAGGAAGAAGCGACTGCACCAAAACCGCCATAGAAAAGCCAGACTACGGTTTGCAACTGCACATGGGGACAAAGATCGTACTTTTTGGAGAAATGTCCTCTGGTCCGATGAAACAAAAATAGAACTGTTTCAACATAATGACCATTGTTACGTTTGAAGGAAAAAGGGGGAGGCTTGCAAGCCGAAGAACACCATCCCAACCGTGAAGCACATGGGTGGCAGAATCATGTTGTGGGGGTGCTTTGCTGCAGGAGGGACTGGTGCACTTCACAAAATAGATGGCATTATGTGTAATGAAAATTATGTGGATATATTGAAGCAACATCTCTAGACATTAGTAAGGAAGTTAAAGCTTGGTCGCAAATGGGTCTACCAAATGGACAATGACCCCAAGCATACTTCCAAAGTTGTGGCAGAATGGCTTAAGGACAACAAAGTCAAGGTATTGGAGTGACCATCACAAAGCCCTGACCTCAAGCCTTTAGAAAATTTGTGGGCAGAACTGAAAAAGTGTGTGCGAGTAGGAAGGCCTACTAACCTAACTCAGTTACACCAGCTCTGGTGAGGAGGAATGGGCCAAAATTTACCCAACTTTTTGTGGGAAGCTTGTGGAATGCTACCTGAAACGTTTGACCAAAGTTAAACAATTTAAAGGCAATGCTACCAAATAGTAACTGAGTGTATGTAAACTTCTGACTCACTGGGAATGCGATGAAAGAAATCAAAGCTGAAATAAATCATTCTCTCTACTATTATTCTGACATTTCACATTCTTAAAATGAAGTGGTGATCCTAACTGACCTAAGACAGGACATTTTGACTAGGATTAAATGTCAGGAATTGTGAAAAACAGAGTTTAAATGTATTAGGGCTCTGGTCAAAAGCAGTGCACTAGGGAACAATGTGGCATTTTGTACACAGACTTATTGAACCTTACACAACTCCATTACTAAATCGGTTATGTATGCTTGGATATGAACGTGTTAAAAGTGACTAGACCCAGTGTCCATTAACTCTTGTTCCATTCTTTTCCTGCCGTGTTTAAACCTTTCCCATAAATCTAGATTTCCTGGCTAATGTATCATTGGTCTCCCAGCGGCTCCCCAGTGAGAAGGACATGGATGGGGTTGCACTGGGTCTTCTACGTCTACAGGACATATACAGACAACTGCCAATCATTACAGTGGATGTGTCAGGTGAGACCAAACCGGGAACTGTACGTCTAGGAACATTTGGTAAATAATCACTCTGGTAAATCAGACCATTGGAATTTAAGACTCCTAAGAATTTAAGCCTCCATTTTCTCTTTATAGCCATATACCTAAATGGATCATTCAATGGTCACAATTGCTTGATGATTTCTGTAAGATTCATAATTATTTTGCTTTATTGGGCAACAAAAAAAAATCATATTTTAGTAGTATCTTTCCTTTATTGTAACACGTAGCTTATCACGTTTGAAGGGAAGACAATGTCGAAGTAAGGAAAGTGTATTAATTCGAACAAGGGCAGGTAAAGGTACCGGACGGCATGCAGGCTCAGGGTCAGATCAGGCAGAAGTCAGTA
Source organism: Salvelinus fontinalis (assembly GCF_029448725.1). NCBI lineage: Eukaryota > Metazoa > Chordata > Actinopteri > Salmoniformes > Salmonidae > Salvelinus > Salvelinus fontinalis. The sequence goes on from NC_074666.1 coordinate 52,714,245, forward strand.
ATCAAGAGTTGTGGGGTAAAGGTACCGGACGGCAGGCAGGCTCAGGGTCAGATCAGGCAGAAGTCGGTAATCAAGAGTAGTGGGGTAAAGGTACCGGACGGCAGGCAGGCTCAGGGTCAGATCAGGCAGAAGTCGGTAATCAAGAGTAGTGGGGTAAAGGTACCGGACGGCAGGCAGGCTCAGGGTCAGGGCAGGCAGAAGTCGGTAATCAAGAGTAGTGGGGTAAAGGTACCGGACGGCAGGCAGGCAGGCTCAGGGTCAGATCAGGCAGAAGTCGGTAATCAAGAGTAGTGGGGTAAAGGTACCGGACGGCAGGCAGGCTCAGGGTCAGGGCAGGCAGAAGTCGGTAATCAAGAGTAGTGGGGTAAAGGTACCGGACGGCAGGCAGGCAGGCTCAGGGTCAGATCAGGCAGAAGTCGGTAATCAAGAGTAGTGGGGTAAAGGTACAGGACGGCAGGCAGGCTCAGGGTCAGGGCAGGCAGAAAGGAAAACAGGAAAATAGACAAGGCAGGAGCAAGGGGAAACACGCTGGTAGGTTTGAGGAACAAAACAAACTCGCACAGACAGACAGGTACCAAATGATCGACATTTGCGATAAAGCTTTGATAATTTCCAATTTAATTAACTAAACATCTACATTAATAATTGCATAATAACACAAGGCTACACCAACAATAAACTGAAGTTATAGCTCAGCTAGCAATGAGAAATCGGCCCAGAAGCGGCCACTGATTTAATCGGCCCGGAATCGGGTGTCGGACTTGGCCCGGAATCAAAATGAATGCCTGCCCATAATCCCCAGTACATCTGACCGTTTCCGACCGGAATTCAGCTGACTTGCCTGCATCTTACCAGAATCCCCCCAGAAGCGGCATGATGCAATTTTAAATAAATGTATACAAAATTAACCGATTTTAGTCATTTAAAATATCACTATTATATATGTTATACATACAAATTCTACACATCCATAATTTGTATTTATTTATGTATTACCCCCTTTTCGTCATATCCAATTGTCTTGTCTCATCGCTGCAACTCCCGTAACACAACCCCGCCAAGCTGCACTGCTTCTTGACACAATGCATGCTTAACCCGGAAGCCAGCCGCACCAATGTGTCGGAGGAAACACCGTACACCTGGTGACCGTGTCAGCGCCTGGCCCGCCACAAGAGTTTCTACAGTGCGACGGAACAAGGACATCCCGGCTGGCCAAACCCTCCCCAACCCTGACGAAGCTGGGCCAATTGTGCATCGCCTCATGAGTTTCCCGGTCGCGGCCGGCATGGGTGTCGAACCAGCATCTGTAGCAACGCAGTTTGCACTGCAACGCAGTGTCTTAGACCGCTGCTCCACTCGGGAGGCCCCATCCACAAAATGTTTAATGCTTATCAATTGCCCCAAGTATCAAAATACTAAAATAGTACTTAAACAGGACTCTTAGAATTTAAGATGTATGTTTTGATCACAGAAACAATGAGAAAACATGGAAAAATAAATAAATAATAGCAGCCCGTGTAATCATCTACCAGAGAGTAGCCACAATCTGCCAGAGCCCCAAGTAATATGTTTGGGCTGGATAACTCATACCGGAATCAGCCCCAGCTCAATCCGCACATTCTAGCCATAAGTAATACTGCCGAAGGCGGCCCAGACTCGGGCCACATGACATCGGCTGAGTCTGACTCTCAGGAGAGTGCCCGACTCTCAGCTAGAACCTTCCCAGATCCACTGTGCTAGCTGGGAAGCTATTTATTATTAAATGGGTTTGCAAGCTCCAGGTAGGCTACACAAGTGGCACAAATTGATTTGCAATCACTCCAGTGATATTGTAATTTCAACATATTTATTGTATCAAAAAGAACCACCGTTTTCTTGAAGCAGTCAACATTAGAATGCAGTTTAAACCACCTCCTAGCGAATTTATGTAATGCGCTTTAATGCGCCCAAAGTCTTTCCCAATGCTTTGTCTCCATTAGTTCTTGATGTGTATCAGTTCTCGCGTATTAATATGTTTTATGTAAAATATGTTTCAAATATTTGTCTCAATGATGACAAACTATAAATAGCCTACCGACAGCTGGTAAAAAGTTGTCACAACGTGCACGAGTGCTGCTCTCTCGTCTTGCTCACAGCCAATAGCTGTACTGCTCTCTCAAAACACACCCACCCCTCCGGTCCCTCAGCAACAACCTTCCTCACTGCCTGACAGTCAGTAGCAGCACGTCACAGTGAAATACATATTTCAACTTAGAAATAGACAAATACATTTTTCACCCGCAAAATCGTTTTCAAAGAAGCCCAATTTGCAGGAAAACCCTATACATGACAACACTGCCCTCGTCACCAAACATTACTGCAGCTCATGGATCATAGACTGTCTGTCCATTAAAACCCACTTAAAAATGATGGGTGACCTAGCGTTCTGCCCATTCTGAACGAGCTTCCCCACTTACACCTCTGCATGGCCCAGACCATCAAAGCATTCAGTCTGGGCTAAAGACTCCTTTTTACCTAACGGCCTTCGTCTAATGTGGTTCTATGTTAAAAACCCCTAGAGTCGATTGACGCACCCGTTTGTCACAGGTGACATAATTTTTGAATATTGAATAGCTCGCAGTGTGTTTATGCTGGAGACTTTCCGTTTCTTCTAGTGGCTGCACCTCAATCACTTCTTTATGCATTACATGGGGACTTGTGAAAGCGGCCTTTTTCTACACATGAGAGAATCCGGACAAGAAAATTGTCATGAAATCTTCTGTAAAATCCGAACCATGTGAGCTACAAACTAATATGTCACCAGTGGCGACCCATCATTCAGGGTAGAGCCCCACCTGTTCTGAGCCCCACATTTTTAGAAAAAATAAATAAAGCTTACAATATTTGATGATTGCATTTCTCTAAAACAGGTTATAGGCTACAGTAGAACAGTCGGCGAAATTAAGAGGGGTAAATATACCAATTTTTTTTTACTAACATCTTACTACACAACATACACTTAGTATTACTTTCTTAGCTACAGTATACATATCTTCCTGGCATATTACATAATTTATGCAGCAGCATACAAGACATTTTTGGTCTTGAACAGGAAGTTGGCGTGCCTGTCCTTCGTGGGGCAAATGTTGTCATCAAAGTCTGGCATTCTCTGGATTTATGGTGCTTTCAAAACAACTGGAGGACGGATTTACAAATCCAAGTTGGATGACCATTCAAAAAGTATTTTCCCAGTTGAAGCTCGTTTATTCCCGACTTCCCAGTTTACTTGACTTCAGTGAGTTCAAGAATTCGCAGTTCCGAGGTCAACAGTTGTTTTAAGCGTGGCACAAATCATGCTTCATTGACAGCATGGCCAATGTTGAATGTTTATCATTTTTAAATTTGGAAAAGAGCCCCTTAATCCCAGATTTGGGACCACACAGTCACTGTCACTGATTCCTTCCAAACCACTTCATTATTTCTCTTCATATGACAAGGATTAAAAATGATTTGCCAAAAGATTATCGACTTGATTCATGATGATGACTGCTAGCTAAGATTGTGAAAGCATGATGTTGACATGATCAGTCCAATCAAAGCTACTGTAGATATAACGTGATTTGACGTCATTTTATCTGTGGCCAATGACCTTGAGCCTTCTTGGATGGGCACTTCTAATGTAACTCTATGGCGGAACCCGCAGGGCTAGAATGTTCAAGGTCTCTTCTTACGCTTGGCAGTGACGTAAAGTCCCCATGAGTGAAAGACCTCTGAGTCAATCATGGTGCAGCTCTCTGTGTTTTCTGCTGGCTTGCCCCACCACCACAGAAAGCACCGAGCTAGGCTGAAACATCTGCATTTTGGAGCTGCCTTACTCAAGAAAACAAAAAAGAGACAATGTTTGTATGAGGCTCAATGATGTATATGTAATGTCGTGTGTGTAGCTGGCAGGGAAGTCAGGCGCAGGAGAATCGAACTTGGTATAAATGGAGTCGTTTAGTAGACTTGACAAAACTCCATAATCAAAAATACAAGATAAAATAAAAGTGGGTACAAGAACCCGTCGCGCACCAATACACAATACACGAATATACAAACAAACAATCTCTGACAAGGACATGAGGGGAAACAGAGGGTTAAATACACAACATGTAATGAATGGGATTGGAACCAGGTGTGTAGGAAGACAAGACAAAACCAATAGAAAATGAAAAAAGAATCAATGATGGCTAGAAGACCGGTGACGTCGACCGCCGAGCACCGCCCGAACAAGGAGAGGCATCGACGTCGGCAGAAGTCGTGATAGTATAGATTATTTTCTACATTGTTTGCAAACTGATATGTGACACGTATTAATGTCAAAATAACATGCAAAACATGCACGCCCCCCCAAATGTGGGGCTCAAAACAGGTGGGACCAAATTCAATATTTCATCAAATCTATTTTGTTTCATTTTTGTATACCTATCGGGGTCCTAAAACTCCAAATCAACTAGCTAAATTATACATTTTACGGCCATCATAAAGCAATTCCACGTTAACTAAGTCGATTTTGTGATCAAAGAGCGTAGATCTACAGGGGTTACGTTTTTAAAGTTCTGCCAGTTAGTCTTCTGCTGCCTCCAATAGTTTGTGTTTCTTATACAGTATCTGACCAATATCCTTTGAAATAAAAAAACATATTGTTTTATAAATGTTTAAGGTTGTTGCTGTGTTCAGAGCTTTTTCATTTCTGTCTTAAATGAAAAGTGCTGTACAAACAAAATGTACAAATAAAATGTAGCATTATTTGCTTCACAGGACAGGTAAATGTGACGCCCTTGGATCCAGATGAGTCCTTCCACGTTGCCATGGTGGCCCTGCAGAACCACAAGTTCCAGTATGCCCTGCTCTGGCTCCAGGAGACCTTCAGGCAGCTGGAGGATGGCATCCCAGCCCTGGTGACCAGGAGAGAGGTTCTGACCTACCTGGGTCCCCTAGCCTTTCAGATGGGTAATCTGCCTCTAGCATTGGAGCTAACGCAACAGTTGCAGGAACTGGGTATGTGGCTTATGTTACATAAAGGAGCAGTTGTTTCTCTTATGCAATGGTTTCAAAAACAATACAGTGATCATTAATCTCCAGAGAGTGAGCCCAAATTCCTGTGAAGTATTTTACCATGTTAATTTGATATCTGGACTCAAGTTTGAGAGTTAGCTAAGATGTGCTACAGAACAGTGTGTGTCTGTCAAAACACTTCCTCCCCTTAGACCCCAGTTGCAGGCAGACCATGGTGCACCTGGCCTACTACAGAACCCTGAGAGAGAGCATCCGGTGTGGGAGCCAGACACAAACACCCTCATTGCCCTCAGATGCACCAGTGAACTTCTTAACACTAATCAAACCAGCAAGCGAAACATACGAATCTCTTTGCAGAGGGGAGGGCATCAAAATGGCAAGTCCCTCGTACTCAATAACAAATATCAACATACTACGAATGTAAAATAACAGTCTGTCCTTAACATCCGTAACAAGGCTGGCCATAGTTCAGCGCCACACAAGATTTGGTTCTGAGCTGCCAACATGAACTTTTCCATGAATTCTGTACTCATTGTCTACCTGTCTTGTGAGTGTATAAATAAAAGATGCTGTGTCTGTGATGGTCAGACCCCGAGGAGACAGAGGACATTGCGGTGCAGGTACAGCACTGGTAGAGGCAACCCTCGACTCATCTATGCCCCTATTAAAGAGGAGCAGGAATGGGACCATCCACTAATAATACGATATCATGACCTTGTATCTGAAAAGGAGATTGAGATCATAAAACACCTATCCAGATCAAAGGTACTGTAGCTTGATTTTAAACTACTAAGAATATATTCACAAGTGTCTCTATTTTTTGGACTCAATTTTGTGTTGTGCATTGTGACCAAGCTTGACAGAGCAAAGGTGTCAGACCATGTGACAGGGGAAAGATTTTCAGCTGATACCCGTGTGGCTAAAAGGTTGGTTGTTTTTATGTTGTTATAAAATAGTGCATTTTTATTAGTGTATTGAATTCCCCTATGCATTAAGCAGACAGGATGTAATGTGTAACTTCTATTTGAATAGCTACTTACACACAATAAAGACTTCCTCTGTTTTTTTTCTATACCATCCTCTATTTTTGCAAGTTCCATTTGTAAAGCTTGGCAATCAGGATCGATCGTAGACCAACGATTCGGTGATATCCTCTGACCTTATGTGACCCTGTGACTTTATCTTAACCCATTGTGTTGTGTGGCCAGTGCATGGCTGGCTGACGAGGACAACCCTGTCATCTCCCGTGTTACCCAGAGAATGGCTGACCTGACTGGGCTGGACATGGAGGCAGCAGAGATGCTCCAGGTAGGCGACAGCTAGAGGCAGAGCTCAGGGTTAAGCCTGGGTGTTGGCTGGAGGATACGGCTAGGTTTAAGGGATTAGGGTGTTGAATTTTTTAAAATGTCTCAAATGCCAGATTTTTTTCAGGTTGCAAATTATGGGATTGGGGGCCAATATGAACCACACTTCGACAACAAGGTAAGCATTAAAATTATTTGATAATGGTATGTGTTATTTGTACAACAAGCATATTAAGTAATATTCTTATGCTCCGCAGCTGACCAATGACACAGACTACATGACGAGGGGTGGCAGGATCGCAACGATCTTAATCTATGTAAGACTGCTGTATATCGATATCTCTGGCTAAAATGTGACAAAGTAATGAAACATGTGACTGTGTTGTACATAATGTCTCCCTCTTCTGATCCATGTCAGATGAGTGATGTGGCAGTGGGTGGATCGACTGTGTTCCCTGATCTAGGAGCCGCTCTACGACCGTACAAGGTACATTCAAAGATGATTAATCATCATCATCATTCGTGGTTATATGGGTAGTGACAGCAACGTTAAACACTATAGGTGTCCATGTGCATTGTCCAAAAGCCAGCGATGCACAACTCAGGCCCGCAGTTCTACTGCTTTATGGTTTTCCCTGGCCCTGAACTGGTTGATTAATGCTACTGATTGGCAGGAGAGTGCATGTACCTAGTTTCTCAGGTAGAAATCAGTCTCATACACTATAGGTGGTCCTTAACGAGCACTGGAGCTGTGCATCTCTGCCCTAAGCCAGTAAAACATGGGAGTAGTGCTTGTAGATCTGGTTTGAGGTATATCCGTGAACTCATTGTTACCTGTGTAATCTGCTATAGGGTTCAGCGGTGCTGTGGTACAACCTTTTGCAGAATGGAGAGGAGGACGCTAGGACCTTACACGCTGCATGCCCTGTATTTGTGGGCAATAAATGGGGTAAGTTCCCATCAAAACCTATGCCTCATAGTATGAACAATTACATCGAAAAAAAAGGTTGAAAAACGTTATCTGTAATGATAAAAGACAATATCTCATCACTCTTTATAACAATTTTATTGAAATGAAGACCTAATGATCCATATGATATCAACAGAATCAATAATAGACATATTGAGATGTAATAACCAAAACCAAAGTATTCAAATACAAGTAGAGTACATTGATGGTACTTTAAAGCAGAAGGGTAGCGAGAAAACTTGAGCCATAACATCAGCATTACAGTCAGATGGGGAAACAACCTATCAGCTGATCAGTACATAATAAAGAGAAGATGGTATAAAGTGATAAGATAATTAAATAATATAATGGGTAAATTAGAGATCCAAAAAAATGAAATGCACAGAACTTGACTCTTATTTCTTCCCTGGTTTTAGTTGCCAATAAATGGGTGCGGGCCCATGGACAGGAGTTCAGGAGAAGATGCTCTTTGTCCCAGATGGACTGAGACTGGAGCCAGGATGGATTCTCCTCTCAGTTTACCTACACATTTCTGCACATTTCCCCATTGTTACTCTCCACTGAATTACACAAAAGCACCTTTCAAGTGTTTGTACAGTGAAGCAGGACAAGATGTCAACAATACCAAGCTGACATTTGAACTGTGTGGCATTTTTAATTTTTTTACAGTAATTGTCGAGCATTATATTGTTAGCGGGTAGTCCATAGAGTAGTTTATGTGATTGATTTAAATGACATTGAAACGTGTCTCAACATCTCTGCAAGATCCGCATTATAAATTTAAAATACATTGTAGAAGACAGAGTAATACAATATTTGGACCAAGAATCACTGTTCCTCTATACATACTACGGAATATATTTTGCTTGCTGTTTTGATTTTAGCATCCACCTAATCTGCAGCACACACACACACACACACACACACACACACACACACACACACACACACACACACACACACACACACACAAATAAAACAAACAAAGAGAAAATAGAAGAGGTAAAACTAATGTAGAGGAATTGCTACTATAAAAAAGCCTGAAAAGTTCAATTTTCTGATCTCATATGTGCTGTGTGAACCCAGATATTGATTTGTCATATCATCTAATCCACTGAGATATATATGAGGTCAATTCTGATTTTCTGTTTTTCAGTACATCATTTCCCACACATATCTATAGTCGCCTTGCTTAATTTGTTCCACAAAATGTGTTGCCTGTGTGCCAGTCTGTTTCTGCTCTCATGCCTGGCATGAAAATGACAGCAATGGAGTTAACAAGAGCACTTAGAGATTTGGGAACAGGTTAGAAAAGGACAACAATGTCCCATTGATGCGTTGTAGTGCAGGTAACGACTGCATTCAGAGGTGCTATACATGACTCTGAGTCTATGTGTTCTCCACATCACTCTGTATAGACAAACGTCAAACTAAAATCCCAAAACGCATGTGTGGGTCAAGAGGGTGGATGTTTCTGGATGGTGCCACTGCCGAAGTGAAGACTAACACAAACACGTGCTTTTGGCGCCGCCGACGCACCAGAGATTTACATCTTTCTCTGAGAGTCCACAGTATATTCTCGTCCCCCACTGTGAAGGAGAGACAAATAACTTGTCTGGCCTGCACAGAGCCCTGACCTCAACCCCATCGGAATACCTTTAAGATGAATTGGAACGCCGACTGCGTGCCAGGCCTAATTGCCAAAATTCAGTGACCGACCTCACTAATGCTCTTGTGGCTGAATGGGAGCAAGTCTCTGCAGCAATGTTCCAACATCTAGTGGAAAGCCTTCCCAGTAGAGTGGAGGCTATTATAGCAGCAAAGGGGAGACAAACTCCATATTAATGCCCATGATTTTGGAATGAGATGTTTGACGAGCAGGTGTCCACATACCTTTGGTCATGTAGTTTATATTGAGACAAATTAGACTACAGACAGTAGCCAATAAGTTGAAAAATAGAACATTAAAATGTATTTCAATATGATTGAAATAGGCCTATAGCCTAATGTATTTCTACTACCGTTCAAGCGTTTGGGGTCACTTAGAAATGTCCTGCACTTTTTTTGTCCATTAAAATAACATCACATTGATCCGAAATACAGTGTAGACATTGTTAATGTTGTAAATCACTATTGTGGCTGGAAACTGAAGATTTTTTATGGAATATCTACATAGGCGTACAGAGGCCCATTATCAGCAACCATCACGCCTGTGTTCCAATGGCACGTTGTGTTAGCTAATCCAAGTTTATAATTTTAATTATAATAAATGATCTGAGAGCTGAACCATCCGCCTCCTGTGTCTGCATCTGGGTCCTATCCTGAGTCGTGATAGGTGGACCATTCTTGATACACACTGGAAACTGTTGAGTGTAAAGAAAAAACGAGCAGCGTTGCAGTTCTTGACACTCAAACCAGTGTGCCTGGCACCTACTACCATACCCTTGTTCAAAGGCACTTCATTATTTTGTCTTGTCCATTCACCCTCTGAATGGCACACAATCCACGTCTCAATTGTCTCAAAAATAATCTTCAGGCTTAAAAATAATTATTTAACCTGTCTCCTCCCCTTCATCTACACTGATTGAAGTGGATTTAACAGATGACATCAATAAGGGATCATAGCTTTTACCTCGATTCACCTGGTCAGTCTCATGGAAAGAGCAGGTGTTTCTAATGTTTTGTACACTCAGTGTATTAACTTCAAATAAACTTCTTATTTATGCATCAAATAATTGGCTCCATTTGCTTTCATTATTTTAATTTGTATTTTTTTTGTTGGCACTGAATGTTGCTGCTAGGACCTTTTCATCCCACCTAGACACAAAACAAAAGCACAGCATGAAAACTGTGTCCGCTCCATGATAAGTAATTAAACAAACACAATATATAACACATATGTACAAAAAAAATAATAATATGTACAAATACATATATTGTATGGCTGCAGCTTGGCATCAGCAGATAAGTGCCAATCTGGTACAGTTTTGCAAAAAGATATGCTTCAAGGAACATGTTGCGTATGTGAATAGTTCAATGGGGGAGAGATTAGCCTCACACTACAGATGCCTGGAGACATTTTACTGACAAAAAAACAGTTTTTTTCGTCATAGACATCAGAACTGGAATTACTCACCACGGACGAGCAGAATACTTTTTCTTCTTTCATGACTCTGACGAGCCCGAGGTGGAGGATATACGGCTCCCTCGGGAACAGGCCCCGACCCCAGTGATCTGCGTGAAGAAGAGGCGTAGAAAGAGAGGCCGAAGGGCGGGTTGCCTTTTGAGGAGTTGGAGGCAGAAAAAAAAAAACACTCCCCTCAATTCTGCTAGCAAACTTGCAATCTCTGGAAAATAAAATGGACGAGTTTTTGGGAAGATTAGACTACCAACGGGACATTAAAAACTGTGACATCTTATGCTTCTCGGAGTTGTGGCTGAACGACGACAATATCAACATACAGCCAGCTGGTTATGCGATGTACCGGCAGGATAGAACAGCGGTGTCTGGTAAGACAAGGGGCGGCAGAGGTAGAGTTTCTCATGATAAGCTGCAGACCCCATTACCTACCGAGAGAGTTTTCATCTATATTCTTTGTAGCTGAATCAGCATCTTAAATGTCCAACCAGAGGGAAAATAACTCTGGACCACCTATACTCCACACACAGAGATGCATACAAAGCTCTCCCTCGCCCTACATTTGGCAAATCTGACCATAATTCCATCCTCCTGATTCCTGCTTACAAGCAGAATAAATAAATAAAGCAGGAAGCACCAGTGACTAGATCAATTAAAAAGTGGTCAGATGAAGCAGATGCTATGCTACATGGCTGTTTTGCTATCACAGACTGGAACATGTTCCGGGATTCCTCCAATGGCATTGAGGAGTACACCACATCTATCTTTGGCTTCATCAATAAGTGCATCGATGATGTAGTCCCCACAGTGCCCATACGTACATACCCCAACCAGAAGCCATGGATTACAGGCAGCATCCACACTGAGATAAATGCTAGAGCTGCCGCTTTCAAGGAGCGGGACTCTAACCCGGAAGCTTATAAGAAATCCTGCTATTTACATATGTGGAAAGTGATTTACATTTGTGGAAAGTGATTTACATTTGTGGAAAGTGATTTACATTTGTGGAAAGTGATTTATATTTGTGGATTGGTGATTTACATTTGCAAATACATTTGGCATGATTTTGATCCCATAGGGCGGGGGGTGGGGGGGCTAGGATAACTCACGAAGAGGCAACTCAAATTAACGTTGTTTACTTATACTCAAATTTTTACATTGCAAAAAGTGAAAATTATTTTTAATGCCATGAGAGGTAACAAATCCGGCCAAACAGGTCCCATAACTAAACAGTCCAAAAAGGACAGTGCCAGATCCTGTTCCTTTTGAAAAACTAGATGATTAGTTCTAAGATTACTTTTAAAAATAACTTCCTGTTTTTTCAGCCCCATTCTGGGCTTCACCATGGTAGGTGGACATGTAGATACAGTACGTGGCTGTAGAAAGAACATTTATATTTTCCAACCGTAATCTAGGAGTTACTTGGTTGTTTTCTATTGAAATATTTTTCTCTCTCTTTTTTCTTTTCTTTATTGTGGCCTCCGGTGCCACAGGCCTACTCTAATGCTGGTCTTAGAAATGGGCTTTCAGTTCATCATATTTTCTAATAATCCAACACAGTGTTGTTGAAGCCTGTGAAAATGCCTCTGGAGCCTTCCCAGAGGATCTGGAAGAACACATCAACAACCCTTTCACTGCATACAAGCTGGTGTGAAGACTGAGGCTGGAGTGGAACATGGTGGATCAAGTTACCAAGACATGTTCTTCATATATCGAAGGTATCTATCTGCTAGATATACACACTTCCACTGTTATTTAAGCCTTGAATTTGGGAGGGATGGTCTTTATTTTCAGTTTGTACGTGTGCGTGTTAATTACAACTTCATGTTTTTATGGATGAATGACGCGGCCTCCTCTTTGGACATGAAGAACAAGAGTGCTGCCATTAGTTATTGACTTGGTCTGCATGCAGTTTGAGCATGTGCTTCTGACCTTTAGTTCAGACCGACAGAGAGGGGTGAATTCGGCTGATTCAGGCCCACAATATGGGTCCTTGTTCCCCAAAAAGATGAATTGCACCTCTCCCACACTGCCTGAGATCTGTACTGTACTTTACACTGGAGATCCCACAGGCCTCCACTATGGCACTTTTAATACCCCTTGTTAGTCTTTATGTATCCCATTGTAAAGGGCTGTGCTTCCCAATCTTTTTTGTTT